>NW_027436511.1:0-600000 GCF_031877795.1 Strix aluco | reverse complement strand
GCTTTTGTGCAGAAAACAGTAACACTTGTTCAGAAGGAAAGAAAGCACAGAGCCCCAGAGTCTATGTTGTCCTGGAGAGCTTGCAGAGCACTGGGGAAAGGCAGGCAGAGAATTCCCTGCTAGCACCTCTCTGTGCCTGGGAAGCAGAAGTGTTCACATTGCTTCGCAAGAATCGCTTTTGTGCAGAAAACAGTAACAGTTGTTCAGAACGAAAGAAAGCACAGAGCCCAAGATTTTATGTTGTCCTGGAGAGCTTGCAGAGCACTGGGGAATGGCAGGCAGAGAATTCCTTGCTAGCACCTTCTCTGTGCCTGGGAAGCAGAAGTGTTCACATTGCTTCGCAGAATCGCTTTTGTGCAGAAAACAGTAACACTTGTTCAGAAGGAAAGAAAGCACAGAGCCCCAGATTCTATGTTGTCCTGGAGAGCTTGCAGAGCACTGGGGAAAGGCAGGCAGAGAATTCCCTGATAGCACCTTCTCTGTGCCTGTTCACATTGCTTCGCAGAATCGCTTTTGTGCAGAAAACAGTAACACTTGTTCAGAAGGAAAGAAAGCACAGAGCCCCAGATTCTATGTTGTCCTGGAGAGCTTGCAGAGCACTGGGGAAAGGCAGGCAGAGAATTCCCTGCTAGCACCTTCTCTGTGCCTGGGAAGCAGAAATGTTCACATTCCTTCGCAAGAATCGCTTTTGTGCAGAAAACAGTAACACTTGTTCAGAACGAAAGAAAGCACAGAGCCCCAGATTTTATGTTGTCCTGGAGAACTTGCAGAGCACTGGGGAAAGGCAGGCAGAGAATTCCCTGATAGCACCTTCTCTGTGCCTGTTCACTTTGCTTCGCAGAATCGCTTTTGTGCAGAAAACAGTAACACTTGTTCAGAACGAAAGAAAGCACAGAGCCCCAGATTCTATGTTGTCCTGGAGAGCTTGCAGAGCACTGGGGAAAGGCAGGCAGAGAATTCCTTGCTAGCACCTTCTCTGTGCCTGGGAAGCAGAAGTGTTCACATTGCTTCGCAGAATCGCTTTTGTGCAGAAAACAGTAACACTTGTTCAGAAGGAAAGAAAGCACAGAGCCCCAGATTTTATGTTGTCCTGGAGAGCTTGCAGAGCACTGGGGAAAGGCAGGCAGAGAATTCCTTGCTAGCACCTTCTCTGTGCCTGTTCACATTGCTTCGCAGAATCGCTTTTGTGCAGAAAACAGTAACAGTTGTTCAGAACGAAAGAAAGCACAGAGCCCCAGATTCTATGTTGTCCTGGAGAGCTTGCAGAGCACTGGGGAAAGGCAGGCAGAGAATTCCCTGCTAGCACCTTCTCTGTGCCTGGGAAGCAGAAGTGTTCACATTGCTTCGCAGAATCGCTTTTGTGCAGAAAACAGTAACACTTGTTCAGAACGAAAGAAAGCACAGAGCCCCAGATTCTATGTTGTCCTGGAGAGCTTGCAGAGCACTGGGGAAAGGCAGGCAGAGAATTCCCTGCTAGCACCTTCTCTGTGCCTGGGAAGCAGAAGTGTTCACATTGCTTCGCAGAATCGCTTTTGTGCAGAAAACAGTAACACTTGTTCAGAAGGAAAGAAAGCACAGAGCCCCAGATTCTATGTTGTCCTGGAGAGCTTGCAGAGCACTGGGGAAAGGCAGGCAGAGAATTCCCTGATAGCACCTTCTCTGTGCCTGGGAAGCAGAAGTGTTCACATTGCTTCGCAAGAATCGCTTTTGTGCAGAAAACAGTAACACTTGTTCAGAAGGAAAGAAAGCACAGAGCCCCAGATTCTATGTTGTCCTGGAGAGCTTGCAGAGCACTGGGGAAAGGCAGGCAGAGAATTCCCTGATAGCACCTTCTCTGTGCCTGGGAAGCAGAAGTGTTCACATTGCTTCGCAAGAATCGCTTTTGTGCAGAAAACAGTAACACTTGTTCAGAAGGAAAGAAAGCACAGAGCCCCAGATTTTATGTTGTCCTGGAGAGCTTGCAGAGCACTGGGGAAAGGCAGGCAGAGAATTCCTTGCTAGCACCTTCTCTGTGCCTGTTCACATTGCTTCGCAGAATCGCTTTTGTGCAGAAAACAGTAACACTTGTTCAGAACGAAAGAAAGCACAGAGCCCCAGATTCTATGTTGTCCTGGAGAGCTTGCAGAGCACTGGGGAAAGGCAGGCAGAGAATTCCCTGATAGCACCTTCTCTGTGCCTGTTCACATTGCTTCGCAAGAATCGCTTTTGTGCAGAAAACAGTAACAGTTGTTCAGAACGAAAGAAAGCACAGAGCCCCAGATTCTATGTTGTCCTGGAGAGCTTGCAGAGCACTGGGGAAAGGCAGGCAGAGAATTCCCTGCTAGCACCTTCTCTGTGCCTGGGAAGCAGAAGTGTTCACATTGCTTCGCAAGAATCGCTTTTGTGCAGAAAACAGTAACACTTGTTCAGAAGGAAAGAAAGCACAGAGCCCCAGATTCTATGTTGTCCTGGAGAGCTTGCAGAGCACTGGGGAAAGGCAGGCAGAGAATTCCTTGCTAGCACCTTCTCTGTGCCTGGGAAGCAGAAGTGTTCACTTCGCTTCGCAAGAATCGCTTTTGTGCAGAAAACAGTAACACTTGTTCAGAAGGAAAGAAAGCACAGAGCCCCAGATTTTATGTTGTTCTGGAGAGCTTGCAGAGCACTGGGGAAAGGCAGGCAGAGAATTCCCTGATAGCACCTTCTCTGTGCCTGGGAAGCAGAAGTGTTCACATTGCTTCGCAGAATCGCTTTTGTGCAGAAAACAGTAACACTTGTTCAGAAGGAAAGAAAGCACAGAGCCCCAGATTCTATGTTGTCCTGGAGAGCTTGCAGAGCACTGGGGAAAGGCAGGCAGAGAATTCCTTGCTAGCACCTTCTCTGTGCCTGGGAAGCAGAAGTGTTCACATTGCTTCGCAAGAATCGCTTTTGTGCAGAAAACATTAACACTTGTTCAGAAGGAAAGAAAGCACAGAGCCCCAGATTTTATGTTGTCCTGGAGAGCTTGCAGAGCACTGGGGAAAGGCAGGCAGAGAATTCCTTGCTAGCACCTTCTCTGTGCCTGGGAAGCAGAAGTGTTCACATCGCTTCGCAGAATCGCTTTTGTGCAGAAAACAGTAACACTTGTTCAGAAGGAAAGAAAGCACAGAGCCCCAGATTCTATGTTGTCCTGGAGAGCTTGCAGAGCACTGGGGAAAGGCAGGCAGAGAATTCCCTGCTAGCACCTTCTCTGTGCCTGTTCACATTGCTTCGCAGAATCGCTTTTGTGCAGAAAACAGTAACACTTGTTCAGAACGAAAGAAAGCACAGAGCCCCAGATTCTATGTTGTCTTGGAGAGCTTGCAGAGCACTGGGGAAAGGCAGGCAGAGAATTCCCTGCTAGCACCTTCTCTGTGCCTGGGAAGCAGTAGTGTTCACATTGCTTCGCAGAATCGCTTTTGTGCAGAAAACAGTAACACTTGTTCAGAACGAAAGAAAGCACAGAGCCCCAGATTTTATGTTGTCCTGGAGAGCTTGCAGAGCACTGGGGAAAGGCAGGCAGAGAATTCCCTGATAGCACCTTCTCTGTGCCTGGGAAGCAGAAGTGTTCACATTGCTTCGCAGAATCGCTTTTGTGCAGAAAACAGTAACACTTGTTCAGAAGGAAAGAAAGCACAGAGCCCCAGATTTTATGTTGTCCTGGAGAGCTTGCAGAGCACTGGGGAAAGGCAGGCAGAGAATTCCCTGATAGCACCTTCTCTGTGCCTGTTCACATTGCTTCGCAAGAATCGCTTTTGTGCAGAAAACACTAACACTTGTTCAGAAGGAAAGAAAGCACAGAGCCCCAGATTCTATGTTGTCCTGGAGAGCTTGCAGAGCACTGGGGAAAGGCAGGCAGAGAATTCCTTGCTAGCACCTTCTCTGTGCCTGGGAAGCAGAAGTGTTCACATTGCTTCGCAGAATCGCTTTTGTGCAGAAAACAGTAACACTTGTTCAGAACGAAAGAAAGCACAGAGCCCCAGATTCTATGTTGTCCTGGAGAGCTTGCAGAGCACTGGGGAAAGGCAGGCAGAGAATTCCCTGATAGCACCTTCTCTGTGCCTGTTCACATTGCTTCGCAGAATCGCTTTTGTGCAGAAAACAGTAACACTTGTTCAGAAGGAAAGAAAGCACAGAGCCCCAGAGTCTATGTTGTCCTGGGGAGCTTGCAGAGCACTGGGGAAAGGCAGGCAGAGAATTCCCTGCTAGCACCTCTCTGTGCCTGGGAAGTAGAAGTGTTCACATTGCTTCGCAAGAATCGCTTTTGTGCAGAAAACAGTAACAGTTGTTCAGAAGGAAAGAAAGCACAGAGCCCCAGATTTTATGTTGTCCTGGAGAGCTTGCAGAGCACTGGGGAATGGCAGGCAGAGAATTCCTTGCTAGCACCTTCTCTGTGCCTGGGAAGCAGAAGTGTTCACATTGCTTCGCAGAATCGCTTTTGTGCAGAAAACAGTAACACTTGTTCAGAAGGAAAGAAAGCACAGAGCCCCAGATTCTATGTTGTCCTGGAGAGCTTGCAGAGCACTGGGGAAAGGCAGGCAGAGAATTCCCTGATAGCACCTTCTCTGTGCCTGTTCACATTGCTTCGCAGAATCGCTTTTGTGCAGAAAACAGTAACACTTGTTCAGAAGGAAAGAAAGCACAGAGCCCCAGATTCTATGTTGTCCTGGAGAGCTTGCAGAGCACTGGGGAAAGGCAGGCAGAGAATTCCCTGATAGCACCTTCTCTGTGCCTGGGAAGCAGAAATGTTCACATTCCTTCGCAAGAATCGCTTTTGTGCAGAAAACAGTAACACTTGTTCAGAACGAAAGAAAGCACAGAGCCCCAGATTTTATGTTGTCCTGGAGAGCTTGCAGAGCACTGGGGAAAGGCAGGCAGAGAATTCCCTGATAGCACCTTCTCTGTGCCTGTTCACTTTGCTTCGCAGAATCGCTTTTGTGCAGAAAACAGTAACACTTGTTCAGAAGGAAAGAAAGCACAGAGCCCCAGATTTTATGTTGTCCTGGAGAGCTTGCAGAGCACTGGGGAAAGGCAGGCAGAGAATTCCCTGCTAGCACCTTCTCTGTGCCTGGGAAGCAGAAGTGTTCACATTGCTTCGCAAGAAACGCTTTTGTGCAGAAAACAGTAACACTTGTTCAGAAGGAAAGAAAGCACAGAGCCCCAGATTTTATGTTGTCCTGGAGAGCTTGCAGAGCACTGGGGAAAGGCAGGCAGAGAATTCCTTGCTAGCACCTTCTCTGTGCCTGGGAAGCAGAAGTGTTCACATTGCTTCGCAGAATCGCTTTTGTGCAGAAAATATTAACACTTGTTCAGAAGGAAAGAAAGCACAGAGCCCCAGATTTTATGTTGTCCTGGAGAGCTTGCAGAGCACTGGGGAAAGGCAGGCAGAGAATTCCCTGCTAGCACCTTCTCTGTGCCTGTTCACATTGCTTCGCAGAATCGCTTTTGTGCAGAAAACACTAACACTTGTTCAGAAGGAAAGAAAGCACAGAGCCCCAGATTCTATGTTGTCCTGGAGAGCTTGCAGAGCACTGGGGAAAGGCAGGCAGAGAATTCCTTGCTAGCACCTTCTCTGTGCCTGGGAAGCAGAAGTGTTCACATTGCTTCGCAAGAATCGCTTTTGTGCAGAAAACAGTAACACTTGTTCAGAAGGAAAGAAAGCACAGAGCCCCAGATTTTATGTTGTCCTGGAGAGCTTGCAGAGCACTGGGGAAAGGCAGGCAGAGAATTCCTTGCTAGCACCTTCTCTGTGCCTGGGAAGCAGAAGTGTTCACATTGCTTCGCAAGAATCGCTTTTGTGCAGAAAACAGTAACACTTGTTCAGAAGGAAAGAAAGCACAGAGCCCCAGATTTTATGTTGTCCTGGAGAGCTTGCAGAGCACTGGGGAAAGGCAGGCAGAGAATTCCTTGCTAGCACCTTCTCTGTGCCTGTTCACATTGCTTCGCAGAATCGCTTTTGTGCAGAAAACAGTAACAGTTGTTCAGAACGAAAGAAAGCACAGAGCCCCAGATTCTATGTTGTCCTGGAGAGCTTGCAGAGCACTGGGGAAAGGCAGGCAGAGAATTCCCTGCTAGCACCTTCTCTGTGCCTGGGAAGCAGAAGTGTTCACATTGCTTCGCAAGAATCGCTTTTGTGCAGAAAACAGTAACACTTGTTCAGAAGGAAAGAAAGCACAGAGCCCCAGATTCTATGTTGTCCTGGAGAGCTTGCAGAGCACTGGGGAAAGGCAGGCAGAGAATTCCTTGCTAGCACCTTCTCTGTGCCTGGGAAGCAGAAGTGTTCACATTGCTTCGCAGAATCGCTTTTGTGCAGAAAACAGTAACACTTGTTCAGAAGGAAAGAAAGCACAGAGCCCCAGATTCTATGTTGTCCTGGAGAGCTTGCAGAGCACTGGGGAAAGGCAGGCAGAGAATTCCTTGCTAGCACCTTCTCTGTGCCTGGGAAGCAGAAGTGTTCACATTGCTTCGCAAGAATCGCTTTTGTGCAGAAAACATTAACACTTGTTCAGAAGGAAAGAAAGCACAGAGCCCCAGATTTTATGTTGTCCTGGAGAGCTTGCAGAGCACTGGGGAAAGGCAGGCAGAGAATTCCTTGCTAGCACCTTCTCTGTGCCTGGGAAGCAGAAGTGTTCACATCGCTTCGCAGAATAGCTTTTGTGCAGAAAACAGTAACACTTGTTCAGAAGGAAAGAAAGCACAGAGCCCCAGATTTGCTGTTGTCCTGGAGAGCTTGCAGAGCACTGGGGAAAGGCAGGCAGAGAATTCCTTGCTAGCACCTTCTCTGTGCCTGGGAAGCAGAAGTGTTCACATCGCTTCGCAAGAATCGCTTTTGTGCAGAAAACAGTAACACTTGTTCAGAAGGAAAGAAAGCACAGAGCCCCAGATTCTATGTTGTCCTGGAGAGCTTGCAGAGCACTGGGGAAAGGCAGGCAGAGAATTCCTTGCTAGCACCTTCTCTGTGCCTGGGAAGCAGAAGTGTTCACATTGCTTCGCAGAATCGCTTTTGTGCAGAAAACAGTAACACTTGTTCAGAAGGAAAGAAAGCACAGAGCCCCAGATTCTATGTTGTCCTGGAGAGCTTGCAGAGCACTGGGGAAAGGCAGGCAGAGAATTCCTTGCTAGCACCTTCTCTGTGCCTGGGAAGCAGAAGTGTTCACATTGCTTCGCAAGAATCGCTTTTGTGCAGAAAACATTAACACTTGTTCAGAAGGAAAGAAAGCACAGAGCCCCAGATTTTATGTTGTCCTGGAGAGCTTGCAGAGCACTGGGGAAAGGCAGGCAGAGAATTCCTTGCTAGCACCTTCTCTGTGCCTGGGAAGCAGAAGTGTTCACATCGCTTCGCAGAATAGCTTTTGTGCAGAAAACAGTAACACTTGTTCAGAAGGAAAGAAAGCACAGAGCCCCAGATTTGCTGTTGTCCTGGAGAGCTTGCAGAGCACTGGGGAAAGGCAGGCAGAGAATTCCCTGATAGCACCTTCTCTGTGCCTGTTCACATTGCTTCGCAGAATCGCTTTTGTGCAGAAAACAGTAACACTTGTTCAGAAGGAAAGAAAGCACAGAGCCCCAGATTCTATGTTGTCCTGGAGAGCTTGCAGAGCACTGGGGAAAGGCAGGCAGAGAATTCCCTGCTAGCACCTTCTCTGTGCCTGGGAAGCAGAAGTGTTCACATTGCTTCGCAAGAATCGCTTTTGTGCAGAAAACAGTAACACTTGTTCAGAAGGAAAGAAAGCACAGAGCCCCAGAGTCTATGTTGTCCTGGAGAGCTTGCAGAGCACTGGGGAAAGGCAGGCAGAGAATTCCTTGCTAGCACCTTCTCTGTGCCTGGGAAGCAGAAGTGTTCACATCGCTTCGCAGAATCGCTTTTGTGCAGAAAACAGTAACACTTGTTCAGAAGGAAAGAAAGCACAGAGCCCCAGATTCTATGTTGTCCTGGAGAGCTTGCAGAGCACTGGGGAAAGGCAGGCAGAGAATTCCCTGCTAGCACCTTCTCTGTGCCTGTTCACATTGCTTCGCAGAATCGCTTTTGTGCAGAAAACAGTAACACTTGTTCAGAACGAAAGAAAGCACAGAGCCCCAGATTTTATGTTGTCCTGGAGAGCTTGCAGAGCACTGGGGAAAGGCAGGCAGAGAATTCCTTGCTAGCACCTTCTCTGTGCCTGGGAAGCAGAAGTGTTCACATCGCTTCGCAAGAATCGCTTTTGTGCAGAAAACAGTAACACTTGTTCAGAAGGAAAGAAAGCACAGAGCCCCAGATTCTATGTTGTCCTGGAGAGCTTGCAGAGCACTGGGGAAAGGCAGGCAGAGAATTCCTTGCTAGCACCTTCTCTGTGCCTGGGAAGCAGAAGTGTTCACATTGCTTCGCAGAATCGCTTTTGTGCAGAAAACAGTAACACTTGTTCAGAAGGAAAGAAAGCACAGAGCCCCAGATTCTATGTTGTCCTGGAGAGCTTGCAGAGCACTGGGGAAAGGCAGGCAGAGAATTCCTTGCTAGCACCTTCTCTGTGCCTGGGAAGCAGAAGTGTTCACATTGCTTCGCAAGAATCGCTTTTGTGCAGAAAACATTAACACTTGTTCAGAAGGAAAGAAAGCACAGAGCCCCAGATTTTATGTTGTCCTGGAGAGCTTGCAGAGCACTGGGGAAAGGCAGGCAGAGAATTCCTTGCTAGCACCTTCTCTGTGCCTGGGAAGCAGAAGTGTTCACATCGCTTCGCAGAATAGCTTTTGTGCAGAAAACAGTAACACTTGTTCAGAAGGAAAGAAAGCACAGAGCCCCAGATTTGCTGTTGTCCTGGAGAGCTTGCAGAGCACTGGGGAAAGGCAGGCAGAGAATTCCCTGATAGCACCTTCTCTGTGCCTGTTCACATTGCTTCGCAGAATCGCTTTTGTGCAGAAAACAGTAACACTTGTTCAGAAGGAAAGAAAGCACAGAGCCCCAGATTCTATGTTGTCCTGGAGAGCTTGCAGAGCACTGGGGAAAGGCAGGCAGAGAATTCCCTGCTAGCACCTTCTCTGTGCCTGGGAAGCAGAAGTGTTCACATTGCTTCGCAAGAATCGCTTTTGTGCAGAAAACAGTAACACTTGTTCAGAAGGAAAGAAAGCACAGAGCCCCAGATTTTATGTTGTCCTGGAGAGCTTGCAGAGCACTGGGGAAAGGCAGGCAGAGAATTCCTTGCTAGCACCTTCTCTGTGCCTGGGAAGCAGAAGTGTTCACATTGCTTCGCAGAATCGCTTTTGTGTAGAAAACAGTAACACTTGTTCAGAAGGAAAGAAAGCACAGAGCCCCAGATTTTATGTTGTCCTGGAGAGCTTGCAGAGCACTGGGGAAAGGCAGGCAGAGAATTCCCTCCTAGCACCTTCTCTGTGCCTGGGAAGCAGAAGTGTTCACATTGATTCGCAGAATCGCTTTTGTGCAGAAAACAGTAACACTTGTTCAGAACGAAAGAAAGCACAGAGCCCCAGATTCTATGTTGTCCTGGAGAGCTTGCAGAGCACTGGGGAAAGGCAGGCAGAGAATTCCCTGATAGCACCTTCTCTGTGCCTGGGAAGCAGAAGTGTTCACATTGCTTCGCAGAATCGGTTTTGTGCAGAAAACAGTAACACTTGTTCAGAAGGAAAGAAAGCACAGAGCCCCAGAGTCTATGTTGTCCTGGAGAGCTTGCAGAGCACTGGGGAAAGGCAGGCAGAGAATTCCCTGCTAGCACCTCTCTGTGCCTGGGAAGCAGAAGTGTTCACATTGCTTCGCAAGAATCGCTTTTGTGCAGAAAACAGTAACAGTTGTTCAGAACGAAAGAAAGCACAGAGCCCCAGATTTTATGTTGTCCTGGAGAGCTTGCAGAGCACTGGGGAATGGCAGGCAGAGAATTCCTTGCTAGCACCTTCTCTGTGCCTGGGAAGCAGAAGTGTTCACATTGCTTCGCAGAATCGCTTTTGTGCAGAAAACAGTAACACTTGTTCAGAACGAAAGAAAGCACAGAGCCCCAGATTCTATGTTGTCCTGGAGAGCTTGCAGAGCACTGGGGAAAGGCAGGCAGAGAATTCCCTGATAGCACCTTCTCTGTGCCTGTTCACATTGCTTCGCAGAATCGCTTTTGTGCAGAAAACAGTAACACTTGTTCAGAAGGAAAGAAAGCACAGAGCCCCAGATTCTATGTTGTCCTGGAGAGCTTGCAGAGCACTGGGGAAAGGCAGGCAGAGAATTCCCTGATAGCACCTTCTCTGTGCCTGGGAAGCAGAAATGTTCACATTCCTTCGCAAGAATCGCTTTTGTGCAGAAAACAGTAACACTTGTTCAGAACGAAAGAAAGCACAGAGCCCCAGATTTTATGTTGTCCTGGAGAACTTGCAGAGCACTGGGGAAAGGCAGGCAGAGAATTCCCTGATAGCACCTTCTCTGTGCCTGTTCACTTTGCTTCGCAGAATCGCTTTTGTGCAGAAAACAGTAACACTTGTTCAGAACGAAAGAAAGCACAGAGCCCCAGATTCTATGTTGTCCTGGAGAGCTTGCAGAGCACTGGGGAAAGGCAGGCAGAGAATTCCTTGCTAGCACCTTCTCTGTGCCTGGGAAGCAGAAGTGTTCACATTGCTTCGCAAGAAACGCTTTTGTGCAGAAAACAGTAACACTTGTTCAGAACGAAAGAAAGCACAGAGCCCCAGATTTTATGTTGTCCTGGAGAGCTTGCAGAGCACTGGGGAAAGGCAGGCAGAGAATTCCTTGCTAGCACCTTCTCTGTGCCTGGGAAGCAGAAGTGTTCACATTGCTTCGCAGAATCGCTTTTGTGCAGAAAATATTAACACTTGTTCAGAAGGAAAGAAAGCACAGAGCCCCAGATTTTATGTTGTCCTGGAGAGCTTGCAGAGCACTGGGGAAAGGCAGGCAGAGAATTCCCTGATAGCACCTTCTCTGTGCCTGTTCACATTGCTTCGCAGAATCGCTTTTGTGCAGAAAACAGTAACACTTGTTCAGAAGGAAAGAAAGCACAGAGCCCCAGATTCTATGTTGTCCTGGAGAGCTTGCAGAGCACTGGGGAAAGGCAGGCAGAGAATTCCTTGCTAGCACCTTCTCTGTGCCTGGGAAGCAGAAGTGTTCACATTGCTTCGCAAGAATCGCTTTTGTGCAGAAAACAGTAACACTTGTTCAGAAGGAAAGAAAGCACAGAGCCCCAGATTTTATGTTGTCCTGGAGAGCTTGCAGAGCACTGGGGAAAGGCAGGCAGAGAATTCCTTGCTAGCACCTTCTCTGTGCCTGGGAAGCAGAAGTGTTCACATTGCTTCGCAGAATCGCTTTTGTGCAGAAAACAGTAACACTTGTTCAGAAGGAAAGAAAGCACAGAGCCCCAGATTTTATGTTGTCCTGGAGAGCTTGCAGAGCACTGGGGAAAGGCAGGCAGAGAATTCCTTGCTAGCACCTTCTCTGTGCCTGTTCACATTGCTTCGCAGAATCGCTTTTGTGCAGAAAACAGTAACAGTTGTTCAGAACGAAAGAAAGCACAGAGCCCCAGATTCTATGTTGTCCTGGAGAGCTTGCAGAGCACTGGGGAAAGGCAGGCAGAGAATTCCCTGCTAGCACCTTCTCTGTGCCTGGGAAGCAGAAGTGTTCACATTGCTTCGCAAGAATCGCTTTTGTGCAGAAAACATTAACACTTGTTCAGAAGGAAAGAAAGCACAGAGCCCCAGATTTTATGTTGTCCTGGAGAGCTTGCAGAGCACTGGGGAAAGGCAGGCAGAGAATTCCTTGCTAGCACCTTCTCTGTGCCTGGGAAGCAGAAGTGTTCACATCGCTTCGCAGAATCGCTTTTGTGCAGAAAACAGTAACACTTGTTCAGAAGGAAAGAAAGCACAGAGCCCCAGATTCTATGTTGTCCTGGAGAGCTTGCAGAGCACTGGGGAAAGGCAGGCAGAGAATTCCCTGCTAGCACCTTCTCTGTGCCTGTTCACATTGCTTCGCAGAATCGCTTTTGTGCAGAAAACAGTAACACTTGTTCAGAACGAAAGAAAGCACAGAGCCCCAGATTCTATGTTGTCTTGGAGAGCTTGCAGAGCACTGGGGAAAGGCAGGCAGAGAATTCCTTGCTAGCACCTTCTCTGTGCCTGGGAAGCAGAAGTGTTCACATCGCTTCGCAAGAATCGCTTTTGTGCAGAAAACAGTAACACTTGTTCAGAAGGAAAGAAAGCACAGAGCCCCAGATTCTATGTTGTCCTGGAGAGCTTGCAGAGCACTGGGGAAAGGCAGGCAGAGAATTCCTTGCTAGCACCTTCTCTGTGCCTGGGAAGCAGAAGTGTTCACATTGCTTTGCAGAATCGCTTTTGTGCAGAAAACAGTAACACTTGTTCAGAAGGAAAGAAAGCACAGAGCCCCAGATTCTATGTTGTCCTGGAGAGCTTGCAGAGCACTGGGGAAAGGCAGGCAGAGAATTCCTTGCTAGCACCTTCTCTGTGCCTGGGAAGCAGAAGTGTTCACATTGCTTCGCAAGAATCGCTTTTGTGCAGAAAACATTAACACTTGTTCAGAAGGAAAGAAAGCACAGAGCCCCAGATTTTATGTTGTCCTGGAGAGCTTGCAGAGCACTGGGGAAAGGCAGGCAGAGAATTCCCTGATAGCACCTTCTCTGTGCCTGTTCACATTGCTTCGCAAGAATCGCTTTTGTGCAGAAAACACTAACACTTGTTCAGAAGGAAAGAAAGCACAGAGCCCCAGATTCTATGTTGTCCTGGAGAGCTTGCAGAGCACTGGGGAAAGGCAGGCAGAGAATTCCTTGCTAGCACCTTCTCTGTGCCTGGGAAGCAGAAGTGTTCACATTGCTTCGCAGAATCGCTTTTGTGCAGAAAACAGTAACACTTGTTCAGAACGAAAGAAAGCACAGAGCCCCAGATTCTATGTTGTCCTGGAGAGCTTGCAGAGCACTGGGGAAAGGCAGGCAGAGAATTCCCTGATAGCACCTTCTCTGTGCCTGTTCACATTGCTTCGCAGAATCACTTTTGTGCAGAAAACAGTAACACTTGTTCAGAAGGAAAGAAAGCACAGAGCCCCAGAGTCTATGTTGTCCTGGGGAGCTTGCAGAGCACTGGGGAAAGGCAGGCAGAGAATTCCCTGCTAGCACCTCTCTGTGCCTGGGAAGTAGAAGTGTTCACATTGCTTCGCAAGAATCGCTTTTGTGCAGAAAACAGTAACAGTTGTTCAGAAGGAAAGAAAGCACAGAGCCCCAGATTTTATGTTGTCCTGGAGAGCTTGCAGAGCACTGGGGAAAGGCAGGCAGAGAATTCCTTGCTAGCACCTTCTCTGTGCCTGGGAAGCAGAAGTGTTCACATTGCTTCGCAGAATCGCTTTTGTGCAGAAAACAGTAACACTTGTTCAGAAGGAAAGAAAGCACAGAGCCCCAGATTCTATGTTGTCCTGGAGAGCTTGCAGAGCACTGGGGAAAGGCAGGCAGAGAATTCCCTGATAGCACCTTCTCTGTGCCTGTTCACATTGCTTCGCAGAATCGCTTTTGTGCAGAAAACAGTAACACTTGTTCAGAAGGAAAGAAAGCACAGAGCCCCAGATTCTATGTTGTCCTGGAGAGCTTGCAGAGCACTGGGGAAAGGCAGGCAGAGAATTCCCTGATAGCACCTTCTCTGTGCCTGGGAAGCAGAAATGTTCACATTCCTTCGCAAGAATCGCTTTTGTGCAGAAAACAGTAACACTTGTTCAGAAGGAAAGAAAGCACAGAGCCCCAGATTCTATGTTGTCCTGGAGAGCTTGCAGAGCACTGGGGAAAGGCAGGCAGAGAATTCCCTGATAGCACCTTCTCTGTGCCTGTTCACTTTGCTTCGCAGAATCGCTTTTGTGCAGAAAACAGTAACACTTGTTCAGAAGGAAAGAAAGCACAGAGCCCCAGATTTTATGTTGTCCTGGAGAGCTTGCAGAGCACTGGGGAAAGGCAGGCAGAGAATTCCCTGCTAGCACCTTCTCTGTGCCTGGGAAGCAGAAGTGTTCACATTGCTTCGCAAGAAACGCTTTTGTGCAGAAAACAGTAACACTTGTTCAGAAGGAAAGAAAGCACAGAGCCCCAGATTTTATGTTGTCCTGGAGAGCTTGCAGAGCACTGGGGAAAGGCAGGCAGAGAATTCCTTGCTAGCACCTTCTCTGTGCCTGGGAAGCAGAAGTGTTCACATTGCTTCGCAGAATCGCTTTTGTGCAGAAAATATTAACACTTGTTCAGAAGGAAAGAAAGCACAGAGCCCCAGATTTTATGTTGTCCTGGAGAGCTTGCAGAGCACTGGGGAAAGGCAGGCAGAGAATTCCTTGCTAGCACCTTCTCTGTGCCTGGGAAGCAGAAGTGTTCACATCGCTTCGCAGAATCGCTTTTGTGCAGAAAACAGTAACACTTGTTCAGAAGGAAAGAAAGCACAGAGCCCCAGATTCTATGTTGTCCTGGAGAGCTTGCAGAGCACTGGGGAAAGGCAGGCAGAGAATTCCCTGCTAGCACCTTCTCTGTGCCTGTTCACATTGCTTCGCAGAATCGCTTTTGTGCAGAAAACAGTAACACTTGTTCAGAACGAAAGAAAGCACAGAGCCCCAGATTTTATGTTGTCCTGGAGAGCTTGCAGAGCACTGGGGAAAGGCAGGCAGAGAATTCCTTGCTAGCACCTTCTCTGTGCCTGGGAAGCAGAAGTGTTCACATCGCTTCGCAAGAATCGCTTTTGTGCAGAAAACAGTAACACTTGTTCAGAAGGAAAGAAAGCACAGAGCCCCAGATTCTATGTTGTCCTGGAGAGCTTGCAGAGCACTGGGGAAAGGCAGGCAGAGAATTCCTTGCTAGCACCTTCTCTGTGCCTGGGAAGCAGAAGTGTTCACATTGCTTCGCAGAATCGCTTTTGTGCAGAAAACAGTAACACTTGTTCAGAAGGAAAGAAAGCACAGAGCCCCAGATTCTATGTTGTCCTGGAGAGCTTGCAGAGCACTGGGGAAAGGCAGGCAGAGAATTCCTTGCTAGCACCTTCTCTGTGCCTGGGAAGCAGAAGTGTTCACATTGCTTCGCAAGAATCGCTTTTGTGCAGAAAACATTAACACTTGTTCAGAAGGAAAGAAAGCACAGAGCCCCAGATTTTATGTTGTCCTGGAGAGCTTGCAGAGCACTGGGGAAAGGCAGGCAGAGAATTCCTTGCTAGCACCTTCTCTGTGCCTGGGAAGCAGAAGTGTTCACATCGCTTCGCAGAATAGCTTTTGTGCAGAAAACAGTAACACTTGTTCAGAAGGAAAGAAAGCACAGAGCCCCAGATTTGCTGTTGTCCTGGAGAGCTTGCAGAGCACTGGGGAAAGGCAGGCAGAGAATTCCCTGATAGCACCTTCTCTGTGCCTGTTCACATTGCTTCGCAGAATCGCTTTTGTGCAGAAAACAGTAACACTTGTTCAGAAGGAAAGAAAGCACAGAGCCCCAGATTCTATGTTGTCCTGGAGAGCTTGCAGAGCACTGGGGAAAGGCAGGCAGAGAATTCCCTGCTAGCACCTTCTCTGTGCCTGGGAAGCAGAAGTGTTCACATTGCTTCGCAAGAATCGCTTTTGTGCAGAAAACAGTAACACTTGTTCAGAAGGAAAGAAAGCACAGAGCCCCAGATTTTATGTTGTCCTGGAGAGCTTGCAGAGCACTGGGGAAAGGCAGGCAGAGAATTCCTTGCTAGCACCTTCTCTGTGCCTGGGAAGCAGAAGTGTTCACATTGCTTCGCAGAATCGCTTTTGTGTAGAAAACAGTAACACTTGTTCAGAAGGAAAGAAAGCACAGAGCCCCAGATTTTATGTTGTCCTGGAGAGCTTGCAGAGCACTGGGGAAAGGCAGGCAGAGAATTCCCTCCTAGCACCTTCTCTGTGCCTGGGAAGCAGAAGTGTTCACATTGATTCGCAGAATCGCTTTTGTGCAGAAAACAGTAACACTTGTTCAGAACGAAAGAAAGCACAGAGCCCCAGATTCTATGTTGTCCTGGAGAGCTTGCAGAGCACTGGGGAAAGGCAGGCAGAGAATTCCCTGATAGCACCTTCTCTGTGCCTGGGAAGCAGAAGTGTTCACATTGCTTCGCAGAATCGGTTTTGTGCAGAAAACAGTAACACTTGTTCAGAAGGAAAGAAAGCACAGAGCCCCAGAGTCTATGTTGTCCTGGAGAGCTTGCAGAGCACTGGGGAAAGGCAGGCAGAGAATTCCCTGCTAGCACCTCTCTGTGCCTGGGAAGCAGAAGTGTTCACATTGCTTCGCAAGAATCGCTTTTGTGCAGAAAACAGTAACAGTTGTTCAGAACGAAAGAAAGCACAGAGCCCCAGATTTTATGTTGTCCTGGAGAGCTTGCAGAGCACTGGGGAATGGCAGGCAGAGAATTCCTTGCTAGCACCTTCTCTGTGCCTGGGAAGCAGAAGTGTTCACATTGCTTCGCAGAATCGCTTTTGTGCAGAAAACAGTAACACTTGTTCAGAACGAAAGAAAGCACAGAGCCCCAGATTCTATGTTGTCCTGGAGAGCTTGCAGAGCACTGGGGAAAGGCAGGCAGAGAATTCCCTGATAGCACCTTCTCTGTGCCTGTTCACATTGCTTCGCAGAATCGCTTTTGTGCAGAAAACAGTAACACTTGTTCAGAAGGAAAGAAAGCACAGAGCCCCAGATTCTATGTTGTCCTGGAGAGCTTGCAGAGCACTGGGGAAAGGCAGGCAGAGAATTCCCTGATAGCACCTTCTCTGTGCCTGGGAAGCAGAAATGTTCACATTCCTTCGCAAGAATCGCTTTTGTGCAGAAAACAGTAACACTTGTTCAGAACGAAAGAAAGCACAGAGCCCCAGATTTTATGTTGTCCTGGAGAACTTGCAGAGCACTGGGGAAAGGCAGGCAGAGAATTCCCTGATAGCACCTTCTCTGTGCCTGTTCACTTTGCTTCGCAGAATCGCTTTTGTGCAGAAAACAGTAACACTTGTTCAGAACGAAAGAAAGCACAGAGCCCCAGATTCTATGTTGTCCTGGAGAGCTTGCAGAGCACTGGGGAAAGGCAGGCAGAGAATTCCTTGCTAGCACCTTCTCTGTGCCTGGGAAGCAGAAGTGTTCACATTGCTTCGCAAGAAACGCTTTTGTGCAGAAAACAGTAACACTTGTTCAGAACGAAAGAAAGCACAGAGCCCCAGATTTTATGTTGTCCTGGAGAGCTTGCAGAGCACTGGGGAAAGGCAGGCAGAGAATTCCTTGCTAGCACCTTCTCTGTGCCTGGGAAGCAGAAGTGTTCACATTGCTTCGCAGAATCGCTTTTGTGCAGAAAATATTAACACTTGTTCAGAAGGAAAGAAAGCACAGAGCCCCAGATTTTATGTTGTCCTGGAGAGCTTGCAGAGCACTGGGGAAAGGCAGGCAGAGAATTCCCTGATAGCACCTTCTCTGTGCCTGTTCACATTGCTTCGCAGAATCGCTTTTGTGCAGAAAACAGTAACACTTGTTCAGAAGGAAAGAAAGCACAGAGCCCCAGATTCTATGTTGTCCTGGAGAGCTTGCAGAGCACTGGGGAAAGGCAGGCAGAGAATTCCTTGCTAGCACCTTCTCTGTGCCTGGGAAGCAGAAGTGTTCACATTGCTTCGCAAGAATCGCTTTTGTGCAGAAAACAGTAACACTTGTTCAGAAGGAAAGAAAGCACAGAGCCCCAGATTTTATGTTGTCCTGGAGAGCTTGCAGAGCACTGGGGAAAGGCAGGCAGAGAATTCCTTGCTAGCACCTTCTCTGTGCCTGGGAAGCAGAAGTGTTCACATTGCTTCGCAGAATCGCTTTTGTGCAGAAAACAGTAACACTTGTTCAGAAGGAAAGAAAGCACAGAGCCCCAGATTTTATGTTGTCCTGGAGAGCTTGCAGAGCACTGGGGAAAGGCAGGCAGAGAATTCCTTGCTAGCACCTTCTCTGTGCCTGTTCACATTGCTTCGCAGAATCGCTTTTGTGCAGAAAACAGTAACAGTTGTTCAGAACGAAAGAAAGCACAGAGCCCCAGATTCTATGTTGTCCTGGAGAGCTTGCAGAGCACTGGGGAAAGGCAGGCAGAGAATTCCCTGCTAGCACCTTCTCTGTGCCTGGGAAGCAGAAGTGTTCACATTGCTTCGCAAGAATCGCTTTTGTGCAGAAAACATTAACACTTGTTCAGAAGGAAAGAAAGCACAGAGCCCCAGATTTTATGTTGTCCTGGAGAGCTTGCAGAGCACTGGGGAAAGGCAGGCAGAGAATTCCTTGCTAGCACCTTCTCTGTGCCTGGGAAGCAGAAGTGTTCACATCGCTTCGCAGAATCGCTTTTGTGCAGAAAACAGTAACACTTGTTCAGAAGGAAAGAAAGCACAGAGCCCCAGATTCTATGTTGTCCTGGAGAGCTTGCAGAGCACTGGGGAAAGGCAGGCAGAGAATTCCCTGCTAGCACCTTCTCTGTGCCTGTTCACATTGCTTCGCAGAATCGCTTTTGTGCAGAAAACAGTAACACTTGTTCAGAACGAAAGAAAGCACAGAGCCCCAGATTCTATGTTGTCTTGGAGAGCTTGCAGAGCACTGGGGAAAGGCAGGCAGAGAATTCCTTGCTAGCACCTTCTCTGTGCCTGGGAAGCAGAAGTGTTCACATCGCTTCGCAAGAATCGCTTTTGTGCAGAAAACAGTAACACTTGTTCAGAAGGAAAGAAAGCACAGAGCCCCAGATTCTATGTTGTCCTGGAGAGCTTGCAGAGCACTGGGGAAAGGCAGGCAGAGAATTCCTTGCTAGCACCTTCTCTGTGCCTGGGAAGCAGAAGTGTTCACATTGCTTTGCAGAATCGCTTTTGTGCAGAAAACAGTAACACTTGTTCAGAAGGAAAGAAAGCACAGAGCCCCAGATTCTATGTTGTCCTGGAGAGCTTGCAGAGCACTGGGGAAAGGCAGGCAGAGAATTCCTTGCTAGCACCTTCTCTGTGCCTGGGAAGCAGAAGTGTTCACATTGCTTCGCAAGAATCGCTTTTGTGCAGAAAACATTAACACTTGTTCAGAAGGAAAGAAAGCACAGAGCCCCAGATTTTATGTTGTCCTGGAGAGCTTGCAGAGCACTGGGGAAAGGCAGGCAGAGAATTCCCTGATAGCACCTTCTCTGTGCCTGTTCACATTGCTTCGCAAGAATCGCTTTTGTGCAGAAAACAGTAACACTTGTTCAGAAGGAAAGAAAGCACAGAGCCCCAGATTCTATGTTGTCCTGGAGAGCTTGCAGAGCACTGGGGAAAGGCAGGCAGAGAATTCCTTGCTAGCACCTTCTCTGTGCCTGGGAAGCAGAAGTGTTCACATTGCTTCGCAGAATCGCTTTTGTGCAGAAAACAGTAACACTTGTTCAGAACGAAAGAAAGCACAGAGCCCCAGATTCTATGTTGTCCTGGAGAGCTTGCAGAGCACTGGGGAAAGGCAGGCAGAGAATTCCCTGATAGCACCTTCTCTGTGCCTGTTCACATTGCTTCGCAGAATCGCTTTTGTGCAGAAAACAGTAACACTTGTTCAGAAGGAAAGAAAGCACAGAGCCCCAGAGTCTATGTTGTCCTGGGGAGCTTGCAGAGCACTGGGGAAAGGCAGGCAGAGAATTCCCTGCTAGCACCTCTCTGTGCCTGGGAAGTAGAAGTGTTCACATTGCTTCGCAAGAATCGCTTTTGTGCAGAAAACAGTAACAGTTGTTCAGAAGGAAAGAAAGCACAGAGCCCCAGATTTTATGTTGTCCTGGAGAGCTTGCAGAGCACTGGGGAATGGCAGGCAGAGAATTCCTTGCTAGCACCTTCTCTGTGCCTGGGAAGCAGAAGTGTTCACATTGCTTCGCAGAATCGCTTTTGTGCAGAAAACAGTAACACTTGTTCAGAAGGAAAGAAAGCACAGAGCCCCAGATTCTATGTTGTCCTGGAGAGCTTGCAGAGCACTGGGGAAAGGCAGGCAGAGAATTCCCTGATAGCACCTTCTCTGTGCCTGTTCACATTGCTTCGCAGAATCGCTTTTGTGCAGAAAACAGTAACACTTGTTCAGAAGGAAAGAAAGCACAGAGCCCCAGATTCTATGTTGTCCTGGAGAGCTTGCAGAGCACTGGGGAAAGGCAGGCAGAGAATTCCCTGATAGCACCTTCTCTGTGCCTGGGAAGCAGAAATGTTCACATTCCTTCGCAAGAATCGCTTTTGTGCAGAAAACAGTAACACTTGTTCAGAACGAAAGAAAGCACAGAGCCCCAGATTTTATGTTGTCCTGGAGAGCTTGCAGAGCACTGGGGAAAGGCAGGCAGAGAATTCCCTGATAGCACCTTCTCTGTGCCTGTTCACTTTGCTTCGCAGAATCGCTTTTGTGCAGAAAACAGTAACACTTGTTCAGAAGGAAAGAAAGCACAGAGCCCCAGATTTTATGTTGTCCTGGAGAGCTTGCAGAGCACTGGGGAAAGGCAGGCAGAGAATTCCCTGCTAGCACCTTCTCTGTGCCTGGGAAGCAGAAGTGTTCACATTGCTTCGCAAGAAACGCTTTTGTGCAGAAAACAGTAACACTTGTTCAGAAGGAAAGAAAGCACAGAGCCCCAGATTTTATGTTGTCCTGGAGAGCTTGCAGAGCACTGGGGAAAGGCAGGCAGAGAATTCCTTGCTAGCACCTTCTCTGTGCCTGGGAAGCAGAAGTGTTCACATTGCTTCGCAGAATCGCTTTTGTGCAGAAAATATTAACACTTGTTCAGAAGGAAAGAAAGCACAGAGCCCCAGATTTTATGTTGTCCTGGAGAGCTTGCAGAGCACTGGGGAAAGGCAGGCAGAGAATTCCCTGATAGCACCTTCTCTGTGCCTGTTCACATTGCTTCGCAGAATCGCTTTTGTGCAGAAAACACTAACACTTGTTCAGAACGAAAGAAAGCACAGAGCCCCAGATTCTATGTTGTCCTGGAGAGCTTGCAGAGCACTGGGGAAAGGCAGGCAGAGAATTCCTTGCTAGCACCTTCTCTGTGCCTGGGAAGCAGAAGTGTTCACATTGCTTCGCAAGAAACGCTTTTGTGCAGAAAACAGTAACACTTGTTCAGAACGAAAGAAAGCACAGAGCCCCAGATTTTATGTTGTCCTGGAGAGCTTGCAGAGCACTGGGGAAAGGCAGGCAGAGAATTCCTTGCTAGCACCTTCTCTGTGCCTGGGAAGCAGAAGTGTTCACATTGCTTCGCAGAATCGCTTTTGTGCAGAAAATATTAACACTTGTTCAGAAGGAAAGAAAGCACAGAGCCCCAGATTTTATGTTGTCCTGGAGAGCTTGCAGAGCACTGGGGAAAGGCAGGCAGAGAATTCCCTGATAGCACCTTCTCTGTGCCTGTTCACATTGCTTCGCAGAATCGCTTTTGTGCAGAAAACAGTAACACTTGTTCAGAAGGAAAGAAAGCACAGAGCCCCAGATTCTATGTTGTCCTGGAGAGCTTGCAGAGCACTGGGGAAAGGCAGGCAGAGAATTCCTTGCTAGCACCTTCTCTGTGCCTGGGAAGCAGAAGTGTTCACATTGCTTCGCAAGAATCGCTTTTGTGCAGAAAACAGTAACACTTGTTCAGAAGGAAAGAAAGCACAGAGCCCCAGATTTTATGTTGTCCTGGAGAGCTTGCAGAGCACTGGGGAAAGGCAGGCAGAGAATTCCTTGCTAGCACCTTCTCTGTGCCTGGGAAGCAGAAGTGTTCACATTGCTTCGCAGAATCGCTTTTGTGCAGAAAACAGTAACACTTGTTCAGAAGGAAAGAAAGCACAGAGCCCCAGATTTTATGTTGTCCTGGAGAGCTTGCAGAGCACTGGGGAAAGGCAGGCAGAGAATTCCTTGCTAGCACCTTCTCTGTGCCTGTTCACATTGCTTCGCAGAATCGCTTTTGTGCAGAAAACAGTAACAGTTGTTCAGAACGAAAGAAAGCACAGAGCCCCAGATTCTATGTTGTCCTGGAGAGCTTGCAGAGCACTGGGGAAAGGCAGGCAGAGAATTCCCTGCTAGCACCTTCTCTGTGCCTGGGAAGCAGAAGTGTTCACATTGCTTCGCAAGAATCGCTTTTGTGCAGAAAACATTAACACTTGTTCAGAAGGAAAGAAAGCACAGAGCCCCAGATTCTATGTTGTCCTGGAGAGCTTGCAGAGCACTGGGGAAAGGCAGGCAGAGAATTCCTTGCTAGCACCTTCTCTGTGCCTGGGAAGCAGAAGTGTTCACATCGCTTCGCAGAATCGCTTTTGTGCAGAAAACAGTAACACTTGTTCAGAAGGAAAGAAAGCACAGAGCCCCAGATTCTATGTTGTCCTGGAGAGCTTGCAGAGCACTGGGGAAAGGCAGGCAGAGAATTCCCTGCTAGCACCTTCTCTGTGCCTGTTCACATTGCTTCGCAGAATCGCTTTTGTGCAGAAAACAGTAACACTTGTTCAGAACGAAAGAAAGCACAGAGCCCCAGATTCTATGTTGTCTTGGAGAGCTTGCAGAGCACTGGGGAAAGGCAGGCAGAGAATTCCTTGCTAGCACCTTCTCTGTGCCTGGGAAGCAGAAGTGTTCACATCGCTTCGCAAGAATCGCTTTTGTGCAGAAAACAGTAACACTTGTTCAGAAGGAAAGAAAGCACAGAGCCCCAGATTCTATGTTGTCCTGGAGAGCTTGCAGAGCACTGGGGAAAGGCAGGCAGAGAATTCCTTGCTAGCACCTTCTCTGTGCCTGGGAAGCAGAAGTGTTCACATTGCTTTGCAGAATCGCTTTTGTGCAGAAAACAGTAACACTTGTTCAGAAGGAAAGAAAGCACAGAGCCCCAGATTCTATGTTGTCCTGGAGAGCTTGCAGAGCACTGGGGAAAGGCAGGCAGAGAATTCCTTGCTAGCACCTTCTCTGTGCCTGGGAAGCAGAAGTGTTCACATTGCTTCGCAAGAATCGCTTTTGTGCAGAAAACATTAACACTTGTTCAGAAGGAAAGAAAGCACAGAGCCCCAGATTTTATGTTGTCCTGGAGAGCTTGCAGAGCACTGGGGAAAGGCAGGCAGAGAATTCCCTGATAGCACCTTCTCTGTGCCTGTTCACATTGCTTCGCAAGAATCGCTTTTGTGCAGAAAACACTAACACTTGTTCAGAAGGAAAGAAAGCACAGAGCCCCAGATTCTATGTTGTCCTGGAGAGCTTGCAGAGCACTGGGGAAAGGCAGGCAGAGAATTCCTTGCTAGCACCTTCTCTGTGCCTGGGAAGCAGAAGTGTTCACATTGCTTCGCAGAATCGCTTTTGTGCAGAAAACAGTAACACTTGTTCAGAACGAAAGAAAGCACAGAGCCCCAGATTCTATGTTGTCCTGGAGAGCTTGCAGAGCACTGGGGAAAGGCAGGCAGAGAATTCCCTGATAGCACCTTCTCTGTGCCTGTTCACATTGCTTCGCAGAATCACTTTTGTGCAGAAAACAGTAACACTTGTTCAGAAGGAAAGAAAGCACAGAGCCCCAGAGTCTATGTTGTCCTGGGGAGCTTGCAGAGCACTGGGGAAAGGCAGGCAGAGAATTCCCTGCTAGCACCTCTCTGTGCCTGGGAAGTAGAAGTGTTCACATTGCTTCGCAAGAATCGCTTTTGTGCAGAAAACAGTAACAGTTGTTCAGAAGGAAAGAAAGCACAGAGCCCCAGATTTTATGTTGTCCTGGAGAGCTTGCAGAGCACTGGGGAAAGGCAGGCAGAGAATTCCTTGCTAGCACCTTCTCTGTGCCTGGGAAGCAGAAGTGTTCACATTGCTTCGCAGAATCGCTTTTGTGCAGAAAACAGTAACACTTGTTCAGAAGGAAAGAAAGCACAGAGCCCCAGATTCTATGTTGTCCTGGAGAGCTTGCAGAGCACTGGGGAAAGGCAGGCAGAGAATTCCCTGATAGCACCTTCTCTGTGCCTGTTCACATTGCTTCGCAGAATCGCTTTTGTGCAGAAAACAGTAACACTTGTTCAGAAGGAAAGAAAGCACAGAGCCCCAGATTCTATGTTGTCCTGGAGAGCTTGCAGAGCACTGGGGAAAGGCAGGCAGAGAATTCCCTGATAGCACCTTCTCTGTGCCTGGGAAGCAGAAATGTTCACATTCCTTCGCAAGAATCGCTTTTGTGCAGAAAACAGTAACACTTGTTCAGAAGGAAAGAAAGCACAGAGCCCCAGATTCTATGTTGTCCTGGAGAGCTTGCAGAGCACTGGGGAAAGGCAGGCAGAGAATTCCCTGATAGCACCTTCTCTGTGCCTGTTCACTTTGCTTCGCAGAATCGCTTTTGTGCAGAAAACAGTAACACTTGTTCAGAAGGAAAGAAAGCACAGAGCCCCAGATTTTATGTTGTCCTGGAGAGCTTGCAGAGCACTGGGGAAAGGCAGGCAGAGAATTCCCTGCTAGCACCTTCTCTGTGCCTGGGAAGCAGAAGTGTTCACATTGCTTCGCAAGAAACGCTTTTGTGCAGAAAACAGTAACACTTGTTCAGAAGGAAAGAAAGCACAGAGCCCCAGATTTTATGTTGTCCTGGAGAGCTTGCAGAGCACTGGGGAAAGGCAGGCAGAGAATTCCTTGCTAGCACCTTCTCTGTGCCTGGGAAGCAGAAGTGTTCACATTGCTTCGCAGAATCGCTTTTGTGCAGAAAATATTAACACTTGTTCAGAAGGAAAGAAAGCACAGAGCCCCAGATTTTATGTTGTCCTGGAGAGCTTGCAGAGCACTGGGGAAAGGCAGGCAGAGAATTCCTTGCTAGCACCTTCTCTGTGCCTGGGAAGCAGAAGTGTTCACATCGCTTCGCAGAATCGCTTTTGTGCAGAAAACAGTAACACTTGTTCAGAAGGAAAGAAAGCACAGAGCCCCAGATTCTATGTTGTCCTGGAGAGCTTGCAGAGCACTGGGGAAAGGCAGGCAGAGAATTCCCTGCTAGCACCTTCTCTGTGCCTGTTCACATTGCTTCGCAGAATCGCTTTTGTGCAGAAAACAGTAACACTTGTTCAGAACGAAAGAAAGCACAGAGCCCCAGATTTTATGTTGTCCTGGAGAGCTTGCAGAGCACTGGGGAAAGGCAGGCAGAGAATTCCTTGCTAGCACCTTCTCTGTGCCTGGGAAGCAGAAGTGTTCACATCGCTTCGCAAGAATCGCTTTTGTGCAGAAAACAGTAACACTTGTTCAGAAGGAAAGAAAGCACAGAGCCCCAGATTCTATGTTGTCCTGGAGAGCTTGCAGAGCACTGGGGAAAGGCAGGCAGAGAATTCCTTGCTAGCACCTTCTCTGTGCCTGGGAAGCAGAAGTGTTCACATTGCTTCGCAGAATCGCTTTTGTGCAGAAAACAGTAACACTTGTTCAGAAGGAAAGAAAGCACAGAGCCCCAGATTCTATGTTGTCCTGGAGAGCTTGCAGAGCACTGGGGAAAGGCAGGCAGAGAATTCCTTGCTAGCACCTTCTCTGTGCCTGGGAAGCAGAAGTGTTCACATTGCTTCGCAAGAATCGCTTTTGTGCAGAAAACATTAACACTTGTTCAGAAGGAAAGAAAGCACAGAGCCCCAGATTTTATGTTGTCCTGGAGAGCTTGCAGAGCACTGGGGAAAGGCAGGCAGAGAATTCCTTGCTAGCACCTTCTCTGTGCCTGGGAAGCAGAAGTGTTCACATCGCTTCGCAGAATAGCTTTTGTGCAGAAAACAGTAACACTTGTTCAGAAGGAAAGAAAGCACAGAGCCCCAGATTTGCTGTTGTCCTGGAGAGCTTGCAGAGCACTGGGGAAAGGCAGGCAGAGAATTCCCTGATAGCACCTTCTCTGTGCCTGTTCACATTGCTTCGCAGAATCGCTTTTGTGCAGAAAACAGTAACACTTGTTCAGAAGGAAAGAAAGCACAGAGCCCCAGATTCTATGTTGTCCTGGAGAGCTTGCAGAGCACTGGGGAAAGGCAGGCAGAGAATTCCCTGCTAGCACCTTCTCTGTGCCTGGGAAGCAGAAGTGTTCACATTGCTTCGCAAGAATCGCTTTTGTGCAGAAAACAGTAACACTTGTTCAGAAGGAAAGAAAGCACAGAGCCCCAGATTTTATGTTGTCCTGGAGAGCTTGCAGAGCACTGGGGAAAGGCAGGCAGAGAATTCCTTGCTAGCACCTTCTCTGTGCCTGGGAAGCAGAAGTGTTCACATTGCTTCGCAGAATCGCTTTTGTGTAGAAAACAGTAACACTTGTTCAGAAGGAAAGAAAGCACAGAGCCCCAGATTTTATGTTGTCCTGGAGAGCTTGCAGAGCACTGGGGAAAGGCAGGCAGAGAATTCCCTCCTAGCACCTTCTCTGTGCCTGGGAAGCAGAAGTGTTCACATTGATTCGCAGAATCGCTTTTGTGCAGAAAACAGTAACACTTGTTCAGAACGAAAGAAAGCACAGAGCCCCAGATTCTATGTTGTCCTGGAGAGCTTGCAGAGCACTGGGGAAAGGCAGGCAGAGAATTCCCTGATAGCACCTTCTCTGTGCCTGGGAAGCAGAAGTGTTCACATTGCTTCGCAGAATCGGTTTTGTGCAGAAAACAGTAACACTTGTTCAGAAGGAAAGAAAGCACAGAGCCCCAGAGTCTATGTTGTCCTGGAGAGCTTGCAGAGCACTGGGGAAAGGCAGGCAGAGAATTCCCTGCTAGCACCTCTCTGTGCCTGGGAAGCAGAAGTGTTCACATTGCTTCGCAAGAATCGCTTTTGTGCAGAAAACAGTAACAGTTGTTCAGAACGAAAGAAAGCACAGAGCCCCAGATTTTATGTTGTCCTGGAGAGCTTGCAGAGCACTGGGGAATGGCAGGCAGAGAATTCCTTGCTAGCACCTTCTCTGTGCCTGGGAAGCAGAAGTGTTCACATTGCTTCGCAGAATCGCTTTTGTGCAGAAAACAGTAACACTTGTTCAGAACGAAAGAAAGCACAGAGCCCCAGATTCTATGTTGTCCTGGAGAGCTTGCAGAGCACTGGGGAAAGGCAGGCAGAGAATTCCCTGATAGCACCTTCTCTGTGCCTGTTCACATTGCTTCGCAGAATCGCTTTTGTGCAGAAAACAGTAACACTTGTTCAGAAGGAAAGAAAGCACAGAGCCCCAGATTCTATGTTGTCCTGGAGAGCTTGCAGAGCACTGGGGAAAGGCAGGCAGAGAATTCCCTGATAGCACCTTCTCTGTGCCTGGGAAGCAGAAATGTTCACATTCCTTCGCAAGAATCGCTTTTGTGCAGAAAACAGTAACACTTGTTCAGAACGAAAGAAAGCACAGAGCCCCAGATTTTATGTTGTCCTGGAGAACTTGCAGAGCACTGGGGAAAGGCAGGCAGAGAATTCCCTGATAGCACCTTCTCTGTGCCTGTTCACTTTGCTTCGCAGAATCGCTTTTGTGCAGAAAACAGTAACACTTGTTCAGAACGAAAGAAAGCACAGAGCCCCAGATTCTATGTTGTCCTGGAGAGCTTGCAGAGCACTGGGGAAAGGCAGGCAGAGAATTCCTTGCTAGCACCTTCTCTGTGCCTGGGAAGCAGAAGTGTTCACATTGCTTCGCAAGAAACGCTTTTGTGCAGAAAACAGTAACACTTGTTCAGAACGAAAGAAAGCACAGAGCCCCAGATTTTATGTTGTCCTGGAGAGCTTGCAGAGCACTGGGGAAAGGCAGGCAGAGAATTCCTTGCTAGCACCTTCTCTGTGCCTGGGAAGCAGAAGTGTTCACATTGCTTCGCAGAATCGCTTTTGTGCAGAAAATATTAACACTTGTTCAGAAGGAAAGAAAGCACAGAGCCCCAGATTTTATGTTGTCCTGGAGAGCTTGCAGAGCACTGGGGAAAGGCAGGCAGAGAATTCCCTGATAGCACCTTCTCTGTGCCTGTTCACATTGCTTCGCAGAATCGCTTTTGTGCAGAAAACAGTAACACTTGTTCAGAAGGAAAGAAAGCACAGAGCCCCAGATTCTATGTTGTCCTGGAGAGCTTGCAGAGCACTGGGGAAAGGCAGGCAGAGAATTCCTTGCTAGCACCTTCTCTGTGCCTGGGAAGCAGAAGTGTTCACATTGCTTCGCAAGAATCGCTTTTGTGCAGAAAACAGTAACACTTGTTCAGAAGGAAAGAAAGCACAGAGCCCCAGATTTTATGTTGTCCTGGAGAGCTTGCAGAGCACTGGGGAAAGGCAGGCAGAGAATTCCTTGCTAGCACCTTCTCTGTGCCTGGGAAGCAGAAGTGTTCACATTGCTTCGCAGAATCGCTTTTGTGCAGAAAACAGTAACACTTGTTCAGAAGGAAAGAAAGCACAGAGCCCCAGATTTTATGTTGTCCTGGAGAGCTTGCAGAGCACTGGGGAAAGGCAGGCAGAGAATTCCTTGCTAGCACCTTCTCTGTGCCTGTTCACATTGCTTCGGAGAATCGCTTTTGTGCAGAAAACAGTAACAGTTGTTCAGAACGAAAGAAAGCACAGAGCCCCAGATTCTATGTTGTCCTGGAGAGCTTGCAGAGCACTGGGGAAAGGCAGGCAGAGAATTCCCTGCTAGCACCTTCTCTGTGCCTGGGAAGCAGAAGTGTTCACATTGCTTCGCAAGAATCGCTTTTGTGCAGAAAACATTAACACTTGTTCAGAAGGAAAGAAAGCACAGAGCCCCAGATTTTATGTTGTCCTGGAGAGCTTGCAGAGCACTGGGGAAAGGCAGGCAGAGAATTCCTTGCTAGCACCTTCTCTGTGCCTGGGAAGCAGAAGTGTTCACATCGCTTCGCAGAATCGCTTTTGTGCAGAAAACAGTAACACTTGTTCAGAAGGAAAGAAAGCACAGAGCCCCAGATTCTATGTTGTCCTGGAGAGCTTGCAGAGCACTGGGGAAAGGCAGGCAGAGAATTCCCTGCTAGCACCTTCTCTGTGCCTGTTCACATTGCTTCGCAGAATCGCTTTTGTGCAGAAAACAGTAACACTTGTTCAGAACGAAAGAAAGCACAGAGCCCCAGATTCTATGTTGTCTTGGAGAGCTTGCAGAGCACTGGGGAAAGGCAGGCAGAGAATTCCTTGCTAGCACCTTCTCTGTGCCTGGGAAGCAGAAGTGTTCACATCGCTTCGCAAGAATCGCTTTTGTGCAGAAAACAGTAACACTTGTTCAGAAGGAAAGAAAGCACAGAGCCCCAGATTCTATGTTGTCCTGGAGAGCTTGCAGAGCACTGGGGAAAGGCAGGCAGAGAATTCCTTGCTAGCACCTTCTCTGTGCCTGGGAAGCAGAAGTGTTCACATTGCTTTGCAGAATCGCTTTTGTGCAGAAAACAGTAACACTTGTTCAGAAGGAAAGAAAGCACAGAGCCCCAGATTCTATGTTGTCCTGGAGAGCTTGCAGAGCACTGGGGAAAGGCAGGCAGAGAATTCCTTGCTAGCACCTTCTCTGTGCCTGGGAAGCAGAAGTGTTCACATTGCTTCGCAAGAATCGCTTTTGTGCAGAAAACATTAACACTTGTTCAGAAGGAAAGAAAGCACAGAGCCCCAGATTTTATGTTGTCCTGGAGAGCTTGCAGAGCACTGGGGAAAGGCAGGCAGAGAATTCCCTGATAGCACCTTCTCTGTGCCTGTTCACATTGCTTCGCAAGAATCGCTTTTGTGCAGAAAACACTAACACTTGTTCAGAAGGAAAGAAAGCACAGAGCCCCAGATTCTATGTTGTCCTGGAGAGCTTGCAGAGCACTGGGGAAAGGCAGGCAGAGAATTCCTTGCTAGCACCTTCTCTGTGCCTGGGAAGCAGAAGTGTTCACATTGCTTCGCAGAATCGCTTTTGTGCAGAAAACAGTAACACTTGTTCAGAACGAAAGAAAGCACAGAGCCCCAGATTCTATGTTGTCCTGGAGAGCTTGCAGAGCACTGGGGAAAGGCAGGCAGAGAATTCCCTGATAGCACCTTCTCTGTGCCTGTTCACATTGCTTCGCAGAATCGCTTTTGTGCAGAAAACAGTAACACTTGTTCAGAAGGAAAGAAAGCACAGAGCCCCAGAGTCTATGTTGTCCTGGGGAGCTTGCAGAGCACTGGGGAAAGGCAGGCAGAGAATTCCCTGCTAGCACCTCTCTGTGCCTGGGAAGTAGAAGTGTTCACATTGCTTCGCAAGAATCGCTTTTGTGCAGAAAACAGTAACAGTTGTTCAGAAGGAAAGAAAGCACAGAGCCCCAGATTTTATGTTGTCCTGGAGAGCTTGCAGAGCACTGGGGAATGGCAGGCAGAGAATTCCTTGCTAGCACCTTCTCTGTGCCTGGGAAGCAGAAGTGTTCACATTGCTTCGCAGAATCGCTTTTGTGCAGAAAACAGTAACACTTGTTCAGAAGGAAAGAAAGCACAGAGCCCCAGATTCTATGTTGTCCTGGAGAGCTTGCAGAGCACTGGGGAAAGGCAGGCAGAGAATTCCCTGATAGCACCTTCTCTGTGCCTGTTCACATTGCTTCGCAGAATCGCTTTTGTGCAGAAAACAGTAACACTTGTTCAGAAGGAAAGAAAGCACAGAGCCCCAGATTCTATGTTGTCCTGGAGAGCTTGCAGAGCACTGGGGAAAGGCAGGCAGAGAATTCCCTGATAGCACCTTCTCTGTGCCTGGGAAGCAGAAATGTTCACATTCCTTCGCAAGAATCGCTTTTGTGCAGAAAACAGTAACACTTGTTCAGAACGAAAGAAAGCACAGAGCCCCAGATTTTATGTTGTCCTGGAGAGCTTGCAGAGCACTGGGGAAAGGCAGGCAGAGAATTCCCTGATAGCACCTTCTCTGTGCCTGTTCACTTTGCTTCGCAGAATCGCTTTTGTGCAGAAAACAGTAACACTTGTTCAGAAGGAAAGAAAGCACAGAGCCCCAGATTTTATGTTGTCCTGGAGAGCTTGCAGAGCACTGGGGAAAGGCAGGCAGAGAATTCCCTGCTAGCACCTTCTCTGTGCCTGGGAAGCAGAAGTGTTCACATTGCTTCGCAAGAAACGCTTTTGTGCAGAAAACAGTAACACTTGTTCAGAAGGAAAGAAAGCACAGAGCCCCAGATTTTATGTTGTCCTGGAGAGCTTGCAGAGCACTGGGGAAAGGCAGGCAGAGAATTCCTTGCTAGCACCTTCTCTGTGCCTGGGAAGCAGAAGTGTTCACATTGCTTCGCAGAATCGCTTTTGTGCAGAAAATATTAACACTTGTTCAGAAGGAAAGAAAGCACAGAGCCCCAGATTTTATGTTGTCCTGGAGAGCTTGCAGAGCACTGGGGAAAGGCAGGCAGAGAATTCCCTGATAGCACCTTCTCTGTGCCTGTTCACATTGCTTCGCAGAATCGCTTTTGTGCAGAAAACACTAACACTTGTTCAGAAGGAAAGAAAGCACAGAGCCCCAGATTCTATGTTGTCCTGGAGAGCTTGCAGAGCACTGGGGAAAGGCAGGCAGAGAATTCCTTGCTAGCACCTTCTCTGTGCCTGGGAAGCAGAAGTGTTCACATTGCTTCGCAAGAATCGCTTTTGTGCAGAAAACAGTAACACTTGTTCAGAAGGAAAGAAAGCACAGAGCCCCAGATTTTATGTTGTCCTGGAGAGCTTGCAGAGCACTGGGGAAAGGCAGGCAGAGAATTCCTTGCTAGCACCTTCTCTGTGCCTGGGAAGCAGAAGTGTTCACATTGCTTCGCAGAATCGCTTTTGTGCAGAAAACAGTAACACTTGTTCAGAAGGAAAGAAAGCACAGAGCCCCAGATTTTATGTTGTCCTGGAGAGCTTGCAGAGCACTGGGGAAAGGCAGGCAGAGAATTCCCTCCTAGCACCTTCTCTGTGCCTGGGAAGCAGAAGTGTTCACATTGCTTCGCAGAATCGCTTTTGTGCAGAAAACAGTAACACTTGTTCAGAACGAAAGAAAGCACAGAGCCCCAGATTCTATGTTGTCCTGGAGAGCTTGCAGAGCACTGGGGAAAGGCAGGCAGAGAATTCCCTGATAGCACCTTCTCTGTGCCTGGGAAGCAGAAGTGTTCACATTGCTTCGCAGAATCGGTTTTGTGCAGAAAACAGTAACACTTGTTCAGAAGGAAAGAAAGCACAGAGCCCCAGATTTTATGTTGTCCTGGAGAGCTTGCAGAGCACTGGGGAAAGGCAGGCAGAGAATTCCTTGCTAGCACCTCTCTGTGCCTGGGAAGCAGAAGTGTTCACATTGCTTCGCAAGAATCGCTTTTGTGCAGAAAACAGTAACAGTTGTTCAGAACGAAAGAAAGCACAGAGCCCCAGATTTTATGTTGTCCTGGAGAGCTTGCAGAGCACTGGGGAATGGCAGGCAGAGAATTCCTTGCTAGCACCTTCTCTGTGCCTGGGAAGCAGAAGTGTTCACATTGCTTCGCAGAATCGCTTTTGTGCAGAAAACAGTAACACTTGTTCAGAACGAAAGAAAGCACAGAGCCCCAGATTCTATGTTGTCCTGGAGAGCTTGCAGAGCACTGGGGAAAGGCAGGCAGAGAATTCCCTGATAGCACCTTCTCTGTGCCTGTTCACATTGCTTCGCAGAATCGCTTTTGTGCAGAAAACAGTAACACTTGTTCAGAAGGAAAGAAAGCACAGAGCCCCAGATTCTATGTTGTCCTGGAGAGCTTGCAGAGCACTGGGGAAAGGCAGGCAGAGAATTCCCTGATAGCACCTTCTCTGTGCCTGGGAAGCAGAAATGTTCACATTCCTTCGCAAGAATCGCTTTTGTGCAGAAAACAGTAACACTTGTTCAGAACGAAAGAAAGCACAGAGCCCCAGATTTTATGTTGTCCTGGAGAACTTGCAGAGCACTGGGGAAAGGCAGGCAGAGAATTCCCTGATAGCACCTTCTCTGTGCCTGTTCACTTTGCTTCGCAGAATCGCTTTTGTGCAGAAAACAGTAACACTTGTTCAGAACGAAAGAAAGCACAGAGCCCCAGATTCTATGTTGTCCTGGAGAGCTTGCAGAGCACTGGGGAAAGGCAGGCAGAGAATTCCTTGCTAGCACCTTCTCTGTGCCTGGGAAGCAGAAGTGTTCACATTGCTTCGCAAGAAACGCTTTTGTGCAGAAAACAGTAACACTTGTTCAGAAGGAAAGAAAGCACAGAGCCCCAGATTTTATGTTGTCCTGGAGAGCTTGCAGAGCACTGGGGAAAGGCAGGCAGAGAATTCCTTGCTAGCACCTTCTCTGTGCCTGGGAAGCAGAAGTGTTCACATTGCTTCGCAGAATCGCTTTTGTGCAGAAAATATTAACACTTGTTCAGAAGGAAAGAAAGCACAGAGCCCCAGATTTTATGTTGTCCTGGAGAGCTTGCAGAGCACTGGGGAAAGGCAGGCAGAGAATTCCCTGATAGCACCTTCTCTGTGCCTGTTCACATTGCTTCGCAGAATCGCTTTTGTGCAGAAAACAGTAACACTTGTTCAGAAGGAAAGAAAGCACAGAGCCCCAGATTCTATGTTGTCCTGGAGAGCTTGCAGAGCACTGGGGAAAGGCAGGCAGAGAATTCCTTGCTAGCACCTTCTCTGTGCCTGGGAAGCAGAAGTGTTCACATTGCTTCGCAAGAATCGCTTTTGTGCAGAAAACAGTAACACTTGTTCAGAAGGAAAGAAAGCACAGAGCCCCAGATTTTATGTTGTCCTGGAGAGCTTGCAGAGCACTGGGGAAAGGCAGGCAGAGAATTCCTTGCTAGCACCTTCTCTGTGCCTGGGAAGCAGAAGTGTTCACATTGCTTCGCAGAATCGCTTTTGTGCAGAAAACAGTAACACTTGTTCAGAAGGAAAGAAAGCACAGAGCCCCAGATTTTATGTTGTCCTGGAGAGCTTGCAGAGCACTGGGGAAAGGCAGGCAGAGAATTCCTTGCTAGCACCTTCTCTGTGCCTGTTCACATTGCTTCGCAGAATCGCTTTTGTGCAGAAAACAGTAACAGTTGTTCAGAACGAAAGAAAGCACAGAGCCCCAGATTCTATGTTGTCCTGGAGAGCTTGCAGAGCACTGGGGAAAGGCAGGCAGAGAATTCCCTGCTAGCACCTTCTCTGTGCCTGGGAAGCAGAAGTGTTCACATTGCTTCGCAGAATCGCTTTTGTGCAGAAAACAGTAACTCTTGTTCAGAACGAAAGAAAGCACAGAGCCCCAGATTCTATGTTGTCCTGGAGAGCTTGCAGAGCACTGGGGAAAGGCAGGCAGAGAATTCCCTGATAGCACCTTCTCTGTGCCTGGGAAGCAGAAGTGTTCACATTGCTTCGCAGAATCGCTTTTGTGCAGAAAACAGTAACAGTTGTTCAGAACGAAAGAAAGCACAGAGCCCCAGATTCTATGTTGTCCTGGAGAGCTTGCAGAGCACTGGGGAAAGGCAGGCAGAGAATTCCCTGCTAGCACCTTCTCTGTGCCTGGGAAGCAGAAGTGTTCACATTGCTTCGCAAGAATCGCTTTTGTGCAGAAAACAGTAACACTTGTTCAGAAGGAAAGAAAGCACAGAGCCCCAGATTCTATGTTGTCCTGGAGAGCTTGCAGAGCACTGGGGAAAGGCAGGCAGAGAATTCCTTGCTAGCACCTTCTCTGTGCCTGGGAAGCAGAAGTGTTCACATTGCTTCGCAGAATCGCTTTTGTGCAGAAAACAGTAACAGTTGTTCAGAAGGAAAGAAAGCACAGAGCCCCAGATTTTATGTTGTCCTGGAGAGCTTGCAGAGCACTGGGGAAAGGCAGGCAGAGAATTCCTTGCTAGCACCTTCTCTGTGCCTGTTCACATTGCTTCGCAGAATCGGTTTTGTGCAGAAAACAGTAACACTTGTTCAGAAGGAAAGAAAGCACAGAGCCCCAGATTCTATGTTGTCCTGGAGAGCTTGCAGAGCACTGGGGAAAGGCAGGCAGAGAATTCCCTGATAGCACCTTCTCTGTGCCTGTTCACATTGCTTCGCAGAATCGCTTTTGTGCAGAAAACAGTAACACTTGTTCAGAACGAAAGAAAGCACAGAGCCCCAGATTCTATGTTGTCTTGGAGAGCTTGCAGAGCACTGGGGAAAGGCAGGCAGAGAATTCCTTGCTAGCACCTTCTCTGTGCCTGGGAAGCAGAAGTGTTCACATCGCTTCGCAAGAATCGCTTTTGTGCAGAAAACAGTAACACTTGTTCAGAAGGAAAGAAAGCACAGAGCCCCAGATTTTATGTTGTCCTGGAGAGCTTGCAGAGCACTGGGGAAAGGCAGGCAGAGAATTCCCTGCTAGCACCTTCTCTGTGCCTGGGAAGCAGAAGTGTTCACATTGCTTTGCAGAATCGCTTTTGTGCAGAAAACAGTAACACTTGTTCAGAAGGAAAGAAAGCACAGAGCCCCAGATTCTATGTTGTCCTGGAGAGCTTGCAGAGCACTGGGGAAAGGCAGGCAGAGAATTCCTTGCTAGCACCTTCTCTGTGCCTGGGAAGCAGAAGTGTTCACATTGCTTCGCAAGAATCGCTTTTGTGCAGAAAACATTAACACTTGTTCAGAAGGAAAGAAAGCACAGAGCCCCAGAGTCTATGTTGTCCTGGAGAGCTTGCAGAGCACTGGGGAAAGGCAGGCAGAGAATTCCTTGCTAGCACCTTCTCTGTGCCTGGGAAGCAGAAGTGTTCACATCGCTTCGCAGAATCGCTTTTGTGCAGAAAACAGTAACACTTGTTCAGAAGGAAAGAAAGCACAGAGCCCCAGATTCTATGTTGTCCTGGAGAGCTTGCAGAGCACTGGGGAAAGGCAGGCAGAGAATTCCCTGCTAGCACCTTCTCTGTGCCTGTTCACATTGCTTCGCAGAATCGCTTTTGTGCAGAAAACAGTAACACTTGTTCAGAACGAAAGAAAGCACAGAGCCCCAGATTTTATGTTGTCCTGGAGAGCTTGCAGAGCACTGGGGAAAGGCAGGCAGAGAATTCCTTGCTAGCACCTTCTCTGTGCCTGGGAACCAGAAGTGTTCACATCGCTTCGCAAGAATCGCTTTTGTGCAGAAAACAGTAACACTTGTTCAGAAGGAAAGAAAGCACAGAGCCCCAGATTCTATGTTGTCCTGGAGAGCTTGCAGAGCACTGGGGAAAGGCAGGCAGAGAATTCCTTGCTAGCACCTTCTCTGTGCCTGGGAAGCAGAAGTGTTCACATTGCTTCGCAGAATCGCTTTTGTGCAGAAAACAGTAACACTTGTTCAGAAGGAAAGAAAGCACAGAGCCCCAGATTCTATGTTGTCCTGGAGAGCTTGCAGAGCACTGGGGAAAGGCAGGCAGAGAATTCCTTGCTAGCACCTTCTCTGTGCCTGGGAAGCAGAAGTGTTCACATTGCTTCGCAAGAATCGCTTTTGTGCAGAAAACATTAACACTTGTTCAGAAGGAAAGAAAGCACAGAGCCCCAGATTTTATGTTGTCCTGGAGAGCTTGCAGAGCACTGGGGAAAGGCAGGCAGAGAATTCCTTGCTAGCACCTTCTCTGTGCCTGGGAAGCAGAAGTGTTCACATCGCTTCGCAGAATAGCTTTTGTGCAGAAAACAGTAACACTTGTTCAGAAGGAAAGAAAGCACAGAGCCCCAGATTTGCTGTTGTCCTGGAGAGCTTGCAGAGCACTGGGGAAAGGCAGGCAGAGAATTCCCTGATAGCACCTTCTCTGTGCCTGTTCACATTACTTCGCAGAATCGCTTTTGTGCAGAAAACAGTAACACTTGTTCAGAAGGAAAGAAAGCACAGAGCCCCAGATTCTATGTTGTCCTGGAGAGCTTGCAGAGCACTGGGGAAAGGCAGGCAGAGAATTCCCTGCTAGCACCTTCTCTGTGCCTGGGAAGCAGAAGTGTTCACATTGCTTCGCAAGAATCGCTTTTGTGCAGAAAACAGTAACACTTGTTCAGAAGGAAAGAAAGCACAGAGCCCCAGATTTTATGTTGTCCTGGAGAGCTTGCAGAGCACTGGGGAAAGGCAGGCAGAGAATTCCTTGCTAGCACCTTCTCTGTGCCTGGGAAGCAGAAGTGTTCACATTGCTTCGCAGAATCGCTTTTGTGTAGAAAACAGTAACACTTGTTCAGAAGGAAAGAAAGCACAGAGCCCCAGATTTTATGTTGTCCTGGAGAGCTTGCAGAGCACTGGGGAAAGGCAGGCAGAGAATTCCCTCCTAGCACCTTCTCTGTGCCTGGGAAGCAGAAGTGTTCACATTGCTTCGCAGAATCGCTTTTGTGCAGAAAACAGTAACACTTGTTCAGAACGAAAGAAAGCACAGAGCCCCAGATTCTATGTTGTCCTGGAGAGCTTGCAGAGCACTGGGGAAAGGCAGGCAGAGAATTCCCTGATAGCACCTTCTCTGTGCCTGGGAAGCAGAAGTGTTCACATTGCTTCGCAGAATCGCTTTTGTGCAGAAAACAGTAACACTTGTTCAGAAGGAAAGAAAGCACAGAGCCCCAGAGTCTATGTTGTCCTGGAGAGCTTGCAGAGCACTGGGGAAAGGCAGGCAGAGAATTCCCTGCTAGCACCTCTCTGTGCCTGGGAAGCAGAAGTGTTCACATTGCTTCGCAAGAATCGCTTTTGTGCAGAAAACAGTAACAGTTGTTCAGAACGAAAGAAAGCACAGAGCCCCAGATTTTATGTTGTCCTGGAGAGCTTGCAGAGCACTGGGGAATGGCAGGCAGAGAATTCCTTGCTAGCACCTTCTCTGTGCCTGGGAAGCAGAAGTGTTCACATTGCTTCGCAGAATCGCTTTTGTGCAGAAAACAGTAACACTTGTTCAGAACGAAAGAAAGCACAGAGCCCCAGATTCTATGTTGTCCTGGAGAGCTTGCAGAGCACTGGGGAAAGGCAGGCAGAGAATTCCCTGATAGCACCTTCTCTGTGCCTGTTCACATTGCTTCGCAGAATCGCTTTTGTGCAGAAAACAGTAACACTTGTTCAGAAGGAAAGAAAGCACAGAGCCCCAGATTCTATGTTGTCCTGGAGAGCTTGCAGAGCACTGGGGAAAGGCAGGCAGAGAATTCCTTGCTAGCACCTTCTCTGTGCCTGGGAAGCAGAAGTGTTCACATTGCTTCGCAAGAAACGCTTTTGTGCAGAAAACAGTAACACTTGTTCAGAAGGAAAGAAAGCACAGAGCCCCAGATTTTATGTTGTCCTGGAGAGCTTGCAGAGCACTGGGGAAAGGCAGGCAGAGAATTCCTTGCTAGCACCTTCTCTGTGCCTGGGAAGCAGAAGTGTTCACATTGCTTCGCAGAATCGCTTTTGTGCAGAAAATATTAACACTTGTTCAGAAGGAAAGAAAGCACAGAGCCCCAGATTTTATGTTGTCCTGGAGAGCTTGCAGAGCACTGGGGAAAGGCAGGCAGAGAATTCCCTGATAGCACCTTCTCTGTGCCTGTTCACATTGCTTCGCAGAATCGCTTTTGTGCAGAAAACAGTAACACTTGTTCAGAAGGAAAGAAAGCACAGAGCCCCAGATTCTATGTTGTCCTGGAGAGCTTGCAGAGCACTGGGGAAAGGCAGGCAGAGAATTCCTTGCTAGCACCTTCTCTGTGCCTGGGAAGCAGAAGTGTTCACATTGCTTCGCAAGAATCGCTTTTGTGCAGAAAACAGTAACACTTGTTCAGAAGGAAAGAAAGCACAGAGCCCCAGATTTTATGTTGTCCTGGAGAGCTTGCAGAGCACTGGGGAAAGGCAGGCAGAGAATTCCTTGCTAGCACCTTCTCTGTGCCTGGGAAGCAGAAGTGTTCACATTGCTTCGCAGAATCGCTTTTGTGCAGAAAACAGTAACACTTGTTCAGAAGGAAAGAAAGCACAGAGCCCCAGATTTTATGTTGTCCTGGAGAGCTTGCAGAGCACTGGGGAAAGGCAGGCAGAGAATTCCTTGCTAGCACCTTCTCTGTGCCTGTTCACATTGCTTCGCAGAATCGCTTTTGTGCAGAAAACAGTAACAGTTGTTCAGAACGAAAGAAAGCACAGAGCCCCAGATTCTATGTTGTCCTGGAGAGCTTGCAGAGCACTGGGGAAAGGCAGGCAGAGAATTCCCTGCTAGCACCTTCTCTGTGCCTGGGAAGCAGAAGTGTTCACATTGCTTCGCAGAATCGCTTTTGTGCAGAAAACAGTAACTCTTGTTCAGAACGAAAGAAAGCACAGAGCCCCAGATTCTATGTTGTCCTGGAGAGCTTGCAGAGCACTGGGGAAAGGCAGGCAGAGAATTCCCTGATAGCACCTTCTCTGTGCCTGGGAAGCAGAAGTGTTCACATTGCTTCGCAGAATCGCTTTTGTGCAGAAAACAGTAACAGTTGTTCAGAACGAAAGAAAGCACAGAGCCCCAGATTCTATGTTGTCCTGGAGAGCTTGCAGAGCACTGGGGAAAGGCAGGCAGAGAATTCCTTGCTAGCACCTTCTCTGTGCCTGGGAAGCAGAAGTGTTCACATTGCTTCGCAAGAATCGCTTTTGTGCAGAAAACAGTAACACTTGTTCAGAAGGAAAGAAAGCACAGAGCCCCAGATTCTATGTTGTCCTGGAGAGCTTGCAGAGCACTGGGGAAAGGCAGGCAGAGAATTCCTTGCTAGCACCTTCTCTGTGCCTGTTCACATTGCTTCGCAGAATCGGTTTTGTGCAGAAAACAGTAACACTTGTTCAGAAGGAAAGAAAGCACAGAGCCCCAGATTCTATGTTGTCCTGGAGAGCTTGCAGAGCACTGGGGAAAGGCAGGCAGAGAATTCCCTGATAGCACCTTCTCTGTGCCTGTTCACATTGCTTCGCAGAATCGCTTTTGTGCAGAAAACAGTAACACTTGTTCAGAACGAAAGAAAGCACAGAGCCCCAGATTCTATGTTGTCTTGGAGAGCTTGCAGAGCACTGGGGAAAGGCAGGCAGAGAATTCCTTGCTAGCACCTTCTCTGTGCCTGGGAAGCAGAAGTGTTCACATCGCTTCGCAAGAATCGCTTTTGTGCAGAAAACAGTAACACTTGTTCAGAAGGAAAGAAAGCACAGAGCCCCAGATTTTATGTTGTCCTGGAGAGCTTGCAGAGCACTGGGGAAAGGCAGGCAGAGAATTCCCTGCTAGCACCTTCTCTGTGCCTGGGAAGCAGAAGTGTTCACATTGCTTTGCAGAATCGCTTTTGTGCAGAAAACAGTAACACTTGTTCAGAAGGAAAGAAAGCACAGAGCCCCAGATTCTATGTTGTCCTGGAGAGCTTGCAGAGCACTGGGGAAAGGCAGGCAGAGAATTCCTTGCTAGCACCTTCTCTGTGCCTGGGAAGCAGAAGTGTTCACATTGCTTCGCAAGAATCGCTTTTGTGCAGAAAACATTAACACTTGTTCAGAAGGAAAGAAAGCACAGAGCCCCAGAGTCTATGTTGTCCTGGAGAGCTTGCAGAGCACTGGGGAAAGGCAGGCAGAGAATTCCTTGCTAGCACCTTCTCTGTGCCTGGGAAGCAGAAGTGTTCACATCGCTTCGCAGAATCGCTTTTGTGCAGAAAACAGTAACACTTGTTCAGAAGGAAAGAAAGCACAGAGCCCCAGATTCTATGTTGTCCTGGAGAGCTTGCAGAGCACTGGGGAAAGGCAGGCAGAGAATTCCCTGCTAGCACCTTCTCTGTGCCTGTTCACATTGCTTCGCAGAATCGCTTTTGTGCAGAAAACAGTAACACTTGTTCAGAACGAAAGAAAGCACAGAGCCCCAGATTTTATGTTGTCCTGGAGAGCTTGCAGAGCACTGGGGAAAGGCAGGCAGAGAATTCCTTGCTAGCACCTTCTCTGTGCCTGGGAACCAGAAGTGTTCACATCGCTTCGCAAGAATCGCTTTTGTGCAGAAAACAGTAACACTTGTTCAGAAGGAAAGAAAGCACAGAGCCCCAGATTCTATGTTGTCCTGGAGAGCTTGCAGAGCACTGGGGAAAGGCAGGCAGAGAATTCCTTGCTAGCACCTTCTCTGTGCCTGGGAAGCAGAAGTGTTCACATTGCTTCGCAGAATCGCTTTTGTGCAGAAAACAGTAACACTTGTTCAGAAGGAAAGAAAGCACAGAGCCCCAGATTCTATGTTGTCCTGGAGAGCTTGCAGAGCACTGGGGAAAGGCAGGCAGAGAATTCCTTGCTAGCACCTTCTCTGTGCCTGGGAAGCAGAAGTGTTCACATTGCTTCGCAAGAATCGCTTTTGTGCAGAAAACATTAACACTTGTTCAGAAGGAAAGAAAGCACAGAGCCCCAGATTTTATGTTGTCCTGGAGAGCTTGCAGAGCACTGGGGAAAGGCAGGCAGAGAATTCCTTGCTAGCACCTTCTCTGTGCCTGGGAAGCAGAAGTGTTCACATCGCTTCGCAGAATAGCTTTTGTGCAGAAAACAGTAACACTTGTTCAGAAGGAAAGAAAGCACAGAGCCCCAGATTTGCTGTTGTCCTGGAGAGCTTGCAGAGCACTGGGGAAAGGCAGGCAGAGAATTCCCTGATAGCACCTTCTCTGTGCCTGTTCACATTGCTTCGCAGAATCGCTTTTGTGCAGAAAACAGTAACACTTGTTCAGAAGGAAAGAAAGCACAGAGCCCCAGATTCTATGTTGTCCTGGAGAGCTTGCAGAGCACTGGGGAAAGGCAGGCAGAGAATTCCCTGCTAGCACCTTCTCTGTGCCTGGGAAGCAGAAGTGTTCACATTGCTTCGCAAGAATCGCTTTTGTGCAGAAAACAGTAACACTTGTTCAGAAGGAAAGAAAGCACAGAGCCCCAGATTTTATGTTGTCCTGGAGAGCTTGCAGAGCACTGGGGAAAGGCAGGCAGAGAATTCCTTGCTAGCACCTTCTCTGTGCCTGGGAAGCAGAAGTGTTCACATTGCTTCGCAGAATCGCTTTTGTGTAGAAAACAGTAACACTTGTTCAGAAGGAAAGAAAGCACAGAGCCCCAGATTTTATGTTGTCCTGGAGAGCTTGCAGAGCACTGGGGAAAGGCAGGCAGAGAATTCCCTCCTAGCACCTTCTCTGTGCCTGGGAAGCAGAAGTGTTCACATTGCTTCGCAGAATCGCTTTTGTGCAGAAAACAGTAACACTTGTTCAGAACGAAAGAAAGCACAGAGCCCCAGATTCTATGTTGTCCTGGAGAGCTTGCAGAGCACTGGGGAAAGGCAGGCAGAGAATTCCCTGATAGCACCTTCTCTGTGCCTGGGAAGCAGAAGTGTTCACATTGCTTCGCAGAATCGCTTTTGTGCAGAAAACAGTAACACTTGTTCAGAAGGAAAGAAAGCACAGAGCCCCAGAGTCTATGTTGTCCTGGAGAGCTTGCAGAGCACTGGGGAAAGGCAGGCAGAGAATTCCCTGCTAGCACCTCTCTGTGCCTGGGAAGCAGAAGTGTTCACATTGCTTCGCAAGAATCGCTTTTGTGCAGAAAACAGTAACAGTTGTTCAGAACGAAAGAAAGCACAGAGCCCCAGATTTTATGTTGTCCTGGAGAGCTTGCAGAGCACTGGGGAATGGCAGGCAGAGAATTCCTTGCTAGCACCTTCTCTGTGCCTGGGAAGCAGAAGTGTTCACATTGCTTCGCAGAATCGCTTTTGTGCAGAAAACAGTAACACTTGTTCAGAACGAAAGAAAGCACAGAGCCCCAGATTCTATGTTGTCCTGGAGAGCTTGCAGAGCACTGGGGAAAGGCAGGCAGAGAATTCCCTGATAGCACCTTCTCTGTGCCTGTTCACATTGCTTCGCAGAATCGCTTTTGTGCAGAAAACAGTAACACTTGTTCAGAAGGAAAGAAAGCACAGAGCCCCAGATTCTATGTTGTCCTGGAGAGCTTGCAGAGCACTGGGGAAAGGCAGGCAGAGAATTCCCTGATAGCACCTTCTCTGTGCCTGGGAAGCAGAAATGTTCACATTCCTTCGCAAGAATCGCTTTTGTGCAGAAAACAGTAACACTTGTTCAGAACGAAAGAAAGCACAGAGCCCCAGATTTTATGTTGTCCTGGAGAACTTGCAGAGCACTGGGGAAAGGCAGGCAGAGAATTCCCTGATAGCACCTTCTCTGTGCCTGTTCACTTTGCTTCGCAGAATCGCTTTTGTGCAGAAAACAGTAACACTTGTTCAGAACGAAAGAAAGCACAGAGCCCCAGATTCTATGTTGTCCTGGAGAGCTTGCAGAGCACTGGGGAAAGGCAGGCAGAGAATTCCTTGCTAGCACCTTCTCTGTGCCTGGGAAGCAGAAGTGTTCACATTGCTTCGCAAGAAACGCTTTTGTGCAGAAAACAGTAACACTTGTTCAGAACGAAAGAAAGCACAGAGCCCCAGATTTTATGTTGTCCTGGAGAGCTTGCAGAGCACTGGGGAAAGGCAGGCAGAGAATTCCTTGCTAGCACCTTCTCTGTGCCTGGGAAGCAGAAGTGTTCACATTGCTTCGCAGAATCGCTTTTGTGCAGAAAATATTAACACTTGTTCAGAAGGAAAGAAAGCACAGAGCCCCAGATTTTATGTTGTCCTGGAGAGCTTGCAGAGCACTGGGGAAAGGCAGGCAGAGAATTCCCTGATAGCACCTTCTCTGTGCCTGTTCACATTGCTTCGCAGAATCGCTTTTGTGCAGAAAACAGTAACACTTGTTCAGAAGGAAAGAAAGCACAGAGCCCCAGATTCTATGTTGTCCTGGAGAGCTTGCAGAGCACTGGGGAAAGGCAGGCAGAGAATTCCTTGCTAGCACCTTCTCTGTGCCTGGGAAGCAGAAGTGTTCACATTGCTTCGCAAGAATCGCTTTTGTGCAGAAAACAGTAACACTTGTTCAGAAGGAAAGAAAGCACAGAGCCCCAGATTTTATGTTGTCCTGGAGAGCTTGCAGAGCACTGGGGAAAGGCAGGCAGAGAATTCCTTGCTAGCACCTTCTCTGTGCCTGGGAAGCAGAAGTGTTCACATTGCTTCGCAGAATCGCTTTTGTGCAGAAAACAGTAACACTTGTTCAGAAGGAAAGAAAGCACAGAGCCCCAGATTTTATGTTGTCCTGGAGAGCTTGCAGAGCACTGGGGAAAGGCAGGCAGAGAATTCCTTGCTAGCACCTTCTCTGTGCCTGTTCACATTGCTTCGCAGAATCGCTTTTGTGCAGAAAACAGTAACAGTTGTTCAGAACGAAAGAAAGCACAGAGCCCCAGATTCTATGTTGTCCTGGAGAGCTTGCAGAGCACTGGGGAAAGGCAGGCAGAGAATTCCCTGCTAGCACCTTCTCTGTGCCTGGGAAGCAGAAGTGTTCACATTGCTTCGCAAGAATCGCTTTTGTGCAGAAAACATTAACACTTGTTCAGAAGGAAAGAAAGCACAGAGCCCCAGATTTTATGTTGTCCTGGAGAGCTTGCAGAGCACTGGGGAAAGGCAGGCAGAGAATTCCTTGCTAGCACCTTCTCTGTGCCTGGGAAGCAGAAGTGTTCACATCGCTTCGCAGAATCGCTTTTGTGCAGAAAACAGTAACACTTGTTCAGAAGGAAAGAAAGCACAGAGCCCCAGATTCTATGTTGTCCTGGAGAGCTTGCAGAGCACTGGGGAAAGGCAGGCAGAGAATTCCCTGCTAGCACCTTCTCTGTGCCTGTTCACATTGCTTCGCAGAATCGCTTTTGTGCAGAAAACAGTAACACTTGTTCAGAACGAAAGAAAGCACAGAGCCCCAGATTCTATGTTGTCTTGGAGAGCTTGCAGAGCACTGGGGAAAGGCAGGCAGAGAATTCCTTGCTAGCACCTTCTCTGTGCCTGGGAAGCAGAAGTGTTCACATCGCTTCGCAAGAATCGCTTTTGTGCAGAAAACAGTAACACTTGTTCAGAAGGAAAGAAAGCACAGAGCCCCAGATTCTATGTTGTCCTGGAGAGCTTGCAGAGCACTGGGGAAAGGCAGGCAGAGAATTCCTTGCTAGCACCTTCTCTGTGCCTGGGAAGCAGAAGTGTTCACATTGCTTCGCAGAATCGCTTTTGTGCAGAAAACAGTAACACTTGTTCAGAAGGAAAGAAAGCACAGAGCCCCAGATTCTATGTTGTCCTGGAGAGCTTGCAGAGCACTGGGGAAAGGCAGGCAGAGAATTCCTTGCTAGCACCTTCTCTGTGCCTGGGAAGCAGAAGTGTTCACATTGCTTCGCAAGAATCGCTTTTGTGCAGAAAACATTAACACTTGTTCAGAAGGAAAGAAAGCACAGAGCCCCAGATTTTATGTTGTCCTGGAGAGCTTGCAGAGCACTGGGGAAAGGCAGGCAGAGAATTCCTTGCTAGCACCTTCTCTGTGCCTGGGAAGCAGAAGTGTTCACATCGCTTCGCAGAATAGCTTTTGTGCAGAAAACAGTAACACTTGTTCAGAAGGAAAGAAAGCACAGAGCCCCAGATTTGCTGTTGTCCTGGAGAGCTTGCAGAGCACTGGGGAAAGGCAGGCAGAGAATTCCCTGATAGCACCTTCTCTGTGCCTGTTCACATTGCTTCGCAGAATCGCTTTTGTGCAGAAAACAGTAACACTTGTTCAGAAGGAAAGAAAGCACAGAGCCCCAGATTCTATGTTGTCCTGGAGAGCTTGCAGAGCACTGGGGAAAGGCAGGCAGAGAATTCCCTGCTAGCACCTTCTCTGTGCCTGGGAAGCAGAAGTGTTCACATTGCTTCGCAAGAATCGCTTTTGTGCAGAAAACAGTAACACTTGTTCAGAAGGAAAGAAAGCACAGAGCCCCAGATTTTATGTTGTCCTGGAGAGCTTGCAGAGCACTGGGGAAAGGCAGGCAGAGAATTCCTTGCTAGCACCTTCTCTGTGCCTGGGAAGCAGAGGTGTTCACATTGCTTCGCAGAATCGCTTTTGTGTAGAAAACAGTAACACTTGTTCAGAAGGAAAGAAAGCACAGAGCCCCAGATTTTATGTTGTCCTGGAGAGCTTGCAGAGCACTGGGGAAAGGCAGGCAGAGAATTCCCTCCTAGCACCTTCTCTGTGCCTGGGAAGCAGAAGTGTTCACATTGCTTCGCAGAATCGCTTTTGTGCAGAAAACAGTAACACTTGTTCAGAACGAAAGAAAGCACAGAGCCCCAGATTCTATGTTGTCCTGGAGAGCTTGCAGAGCACTGGGGAAAGGCAGGCAGAGAATTCCCTGCTAGCACCTTCTCTGTGCCTGGGAAGCAGAAGTGTTCACATTGCTTCGCAGAATCGGTTTTGTGCAGAAAACAGTAACACTTGTTCAGAAGGAAAGAAAGCACAGAGCCCCAGAGTCTATGTTGTCCTGGAGAGCTTGCAGAGCACTGGGGAAAGGCAGGCAGAGAATTCCCTGCTAGCACCTCTCTGTGCCTGGGAAGCAGAAGTGTTCACATTGCTTCGCAAGAATCGCTTTTGTGCAGAAAACAGTAACAGTTGTTCAGAACGAAAGAAAGCACAGAGCCCCAGATTTTATGTTGTCCTGGAGAGCTTGCAGAGCACTGGGGAATGGCAGGCAGAGAATTCCTTGCTAGCACCTTCTCTGTGCCTGGGAAGCAGAAGTGTTCACATTGCTTCGCAGAATCGCTTTTGTGCAGAAAACAGTAACACTTGTTCAGAACGAAAGAAAGCACAGAGCCCCAGATTCTATGTTGTCCTGGAGAGCTTGCAGAGCACTGGGGAAAGGCAGGCAGAGAATTCCCTGATAGCACCTTCTCTGTGCCTGTTCACATTGCTTCGCAGAATCGCTTTTGTGCAGAAAACAGTAACACTTGTTCAGAAGGAAAGAAAGCACAGAGCCCCAGATTCTATGTTGTCCTGGAGAGCTTGCAGAGCACTGGGGAAAGGCAGGCAGAGAATTCCCTGATAGCACCTTCTCTGTGCCTGGGAAGCAGAAATGTTCACATTCCTTCGCAAGAATCGCTTTTGTGCAGAAAACAGTAACACTTGTTCAGAACGAAAGAAAGCACAGAGCCCCAGATTTTATGTTGTCCTGGAGAACTTGCAGAGCACTGGGGAAAGGCAGGCAGAGAATTCCCTGATAGCACCTTCTCTGTGCCTGTTCACTTTGCTTCGCAGAATCGCTTTTGTGCAGAAAACAGTAACACTTGTTCAGAACGAAAGAAAGCACAGAGCCCCAGATTCTATGTTGTCCTGGAGAGCTTGCAGAGCACTGGGGAAAGGCAGGCAGAGAATTCCTTGCTAGCACCTTCTCTGTGCCTGGGAAGCAGAAGTGTTCACATTGCTTCGCAAGAAACGCTTTTGTGCAGAAAACAGTAACACTTGTTCAGAACGAAAGAAAGCACAGAGCCCCAGATTTTATGTTGTCCTGGAGAGCTTGCAGAGCACTGGGGAAAGGCAGGCAGAGAATTCCTTGCTAGCACCTTCTCTGTGCCTGGGAAGCAGAAGTGTTCACATTGCTTCGCAGAATCGCTTTTGTGCAGAAAATATTAACACTTGTTCAGAAGGAAAGAAAGCACAGAGCCCCAGATTTTATGTTGTCCTGGAGAGCTTGCAGAGCACTGGGGAAAGGCAGGCAGAGAATTCCCTGATAGCACCTTCTCTGTGCCTGTTCACATTGCTTCGCAGAATCGCTTTTGTGCAGAAAACAGTAACACTTGTTCAGAAGGAAAGAAAGCACAGAGCCCCAGATTCTATGTTGTCCTGGAGAGCTTGCAGAGCACTGGGGAAAGGCAGGCAGAGAATTCCTTGCTAGCACCTTCTCTGTGCCTGGGAAGCAGAAGTGTTCACATTGCTTCGCAAGAATCGCTTTTGTGCAGAAAACAGTAACACTTGTTCAGAAGGAAAGAAAGCACAGAGCCCCAGATTTTATGTTGTCCTGGAGAGCTTGCAGAGCACTGGGGAAAGGCAGGCAGAGAATTCCTTGCTAGCACCTTCTCTGTGCCTGGGAAGCAGAAGTGTTCACATTGCTTCGCAGAATCGCTTTTGTGCAGAAAACATTAACACTTGTTCAGAAGGAAAGAAAGCACAGAGCCCCAGATTTTATGTTGTCCTGGAGAGCTTGCAGAGCACTGGGGAAAGGCAGGCAGAGAATTCCTTGCTAGCACCTTCTCTGTGCCTGTTCACATTGCTTCGCAGAATCGCTTTTGTGCAGAAAACAGTAACAGTTGTTCAGAACGAAAGAAAGCACAGAGCCCCAGATTCTATGTTGTCCTGGAGAGCTTGCAGAGCACTGGGGAAAGGCAGGCAGAGAATTCCCTGCTAGCACCTTCTCTGTGCCTGGGAAGCAGAAGTGTTCACATTGCTTCGCAGAATCGCTTTTGTGCAGAAAACAGTAACACTTGTTCAGAACGAAAGAAAGCACAGAGCCCCAGATTCTATGTTGTCCTGGAGAGCTTGCAGAGCACTGGGGAAAGGCAGGCAGAGAATTCCCTGCTAGCACCTTCTCTGTGCCTGGGAAGCAGAAGTGTTCACATTGCTTCGCAGAATCGCTTTTGTGCAGAAAACAGTAACAGTTGTTCAGAACGAAAGAAAGCACAGAGCCCCAGATTCTATGTTGTCCTGGAGAGCTTGCAGAGCACTGGGGAAAGGCAGGCAGAGAATTCCCTGCTAGCACCTTCTCTGTGCCTGGGAAGCAGAAGTGTTCACATTGCTTCGCAAGAATCGCTTTTGTGCAGAAAACAGTAACACTTGTTCAGAAGGAAAGAAAGCACAGAGCCCCAGATTCTATGTTGTCCTGGAGAGCTTGCAGAGCACTGGGGAAAGGCAGGCAGAGAATTCCTTGCTAGCACCTTCTCTGTGCCTGGGAAGCAGAAGTGTTCACATTGCTTCGCAGAATCGCTTTTGTGCAGAAAACAGTAACAGTTGTTCAGAAGGAAAGAAAGCACAGAGCCCCAGATTTTATGTTGTCCTGGAGAGCTTGCAGAGCACTGGGGAAAGGCAGGCAGAGAATTCCTTGCTAGCACCTTCTCTGTGCCTGTTCACATTGCTTCGCAGAATCGGTTTTGTGCAGAAAACAGTAACACTTGTTCAGAAGGAAAGAAAGCACAGAGCCCCAGATTCTATGTTGTCCTGGAGAGCTTGCAGAGCACTGGGGAAAGGCAGGCAGAGAATTCCCTGATAGCACCTTCTCTGTGCCTGTTCACATTGCTTCGCAGAATCGCTTTTGTGCAGAAAACAGTAACACTTGTTCAGAACGAAAGAAAGCACAGAGCCCCAGATTCTATGTTGTCTTGGAGAGCTTGCAGAGCACTGGGGAAAGGCAGGCAGAGAATTCCTTGCTAGCACCTTCTCTGTGCCTGGGAAGCAGAAGTGTTCACATCGCTACGCAAGAATCGCTTTTGTGCAGAAAACAGTAACACTTGTTCAGAAGGAAAGAAAGCACAGAGCCCCAGATTTGCTGTTGTCCTGGAGAGCTTGCAGAGCACTGGGGAAAGGCAGGCAGAGAATTCCCTGCTAGCACCTTCTCTGTGCCTGGGAAGCAGAAGTGTTCACATTGCTTTGCAGAATCGCTTTTGTGCAGAAAACAGTAACACTTGTTCAGAAGGAAAGAAAGCACAGAGCCCCAGATTCTATGTTGTCCTGGAGAGCTTGCAGAGCACTGGGGAAAGGCAGGCAGAGAATTCCTTGCTAGCACCTTCTCTGTGCCTGGGAAGCAGAAGTGTTCACATTGCTTCGCAAGAATCGCTTTTGTGCAGAAAACATTAACACTTGTTCAGAAGGAAAGAAAGCACAGAGCCCCAGATTTTATGTTGTCCTGGAGAGCTTGCAGAGCACTGGGGAAAGGCAGGCAGAGAATTCCTTGCTAGCACCTTCTCTGTGCCTGGGAAGCAGAAGTGTTCACATCGCTTCGCAGAATCGCTTTTGTGCAGAAAACAGTAACACTTGTTCAGAAGGAAAGAAAGCACAGAGCCCCAGATTTTATGTTGTCCTGGAGAGCTTGCAGAGCACTGGGGAAAGGCAGGCAGAGAATTCCCTGCTAGCACCTTCTCTGTGCCTGTTCACATTGCTTCGCAGAATCGCTTTTGTGCAGAAAACAGTAACACTTGTTCAGAACGAAAGAAAGCACAGAGCCCCAGATTCTATGTTGTCTTGGAGAGCTTGCAGAGCACTGGGGAAAGGCAGGCAGAGAATTCCTTGCTAGCACCTTCTCTGTGCCTGGGAAGCAGAAGTGTTCACATTGCTTCGCAAGAATCGCTTTTGTGCAGAAAACAGTAACACTTGTTCAGAAGGAAAGAAAGCACAGAGCCCCAGATTCTATGTTGTCCTGGAGAGCTTGCAGAGCACTGGGGAAAGGCAGGCAGAGAATTCCTTGCTAGCACCTTCTCTGTGCCTGGGAAGCAGAAGTGTTCACATTGCTTCGCAAGAATCGCTTTTGTGCAGAAAACAGTAACACTTGTTCAGAAGGAAAGAAAGCACAGAGCCCCAGATTTTATGTTGTCCTGGAGAGCTTGCAGAGCACTGGGGAAAGGCAGGCAGAGAATTCCCTGCTAGCACCTTCTCTGTGCCTGGGAAGCAGAAGTGTTCACATTGCTTCGCAGAATCGCTTTTGTGCAGAAAACAGTAACACTTGTTCAGAAGGAAAGAAAGCACAGAGCCCCAGATTCTATGTTGTCCTGGAGAGCTTGCAGAGCACTGGGGAAAGGCAGGCAGAGAATTCCCTGCTAGCACCTTCTCTGTGCCTGGGAAGCAGAAGTGTTCACATTGCTTCGCAGAATCGGTTTTGTGCAGAAAACAGTAACACTTGTTCAGAACGAAAGAAAGCACAGAGCCCCAGATTCTATGTTGTCCTGGAGAGCTTGCAGAGCACTGGGGAAAGGCAGGCAGAGAATTCCCTGATAGCACCTTCTCTGTGCCTGTTCACATTGCTTCGCAGAATCGCTTTTGTGCAGAAAACAGTAACACTTGTTCAGAAGGAAAGAAAGCACAGAGCCCCAGATTCTATGTTGTCCTGGAGAGCTTGCAGAGCACTGGGGAAAGGCAGGCAGAGAATTCCCTGATAGCACCTTCTCTGTGCCTGGGAAGCAGAAATGTTCACATTCCTTCGCAAGAATCGCTTTTGTGCAGAAAACAGTAACACTTGTTCAGAACGAAAGAAAGCACAGAGCCCCAGATTTTATGTTGTCCTGGAGAACTTGCAGAGCACTGGGGAAAGGCAGGCAGAGAATTCCCTGATAGCACCTTCTCTGTGCCTGTTCACTTTGCTTCGCAGAATCGCTTTTGTGCAGAAAACAGTAACACTTGTTCAGAACGAAAGAAAGCACAGAGCCCCAGATTCTATGTTGTCCTGGAGAGCTTGCAGAGCACTGGGGAAAGGCAGGCAGAGAATTCCTTGCTAGCACCTTCTCTGTGCCTCGGAAGCAGAAGTGTTCACATTGCTTCGCAAGAAACGCTTTTGTGCAGAAAACAGTAACACTTGTTCAGAAGGAAAGAAAGCACAGAGCCCCAGATTTTATGTTGTCCTGGAGAGCTTGCAGAGCACTGGGGAAAGGCAGGCAGAGAATTCCTTGCTAGCACCTTCTCTGTGCCTGGGAAGCAGAAGTGTTCACATTGCTTCGCAGAATCGCTTTTGTGCAGAAAATATTAACACTTGTTCAGAAGGAAAGAAAGCACAGAGCCCCAGATTTTATGTTGTCCTGGAGAGCTTGCAGAGCACTGGGGAAAGGCAGGCAGAGAATTCCCTGATAGCACCTTCTCTGTGCCTGTTCACATTGCTTCGCAGAATCGCTTTTGTGCAGAAAACAGTAACACTTGTTCAGAAGGAAAGAAAGCACAGAGCCCCAGATTCTATGTTGTCCTGGATTGCTTGCAGAGCACTGGGGAAAGGCAGGCAGAGAATTCCTTGCTAGCACCTTCTCTGTGCCTGGGAAGCAGAAGTGTTCACATTGCTTCGCAAGAATCGCTTTTGTGCAGAAAACAGTAACACTTGTTCAGAAGGAAAGAAAGCACAGAGCCCCAGATTTTATGTTGTCCTGGAGAGCTTGCAGAGCACTGGGGAAAGGCAGGCAGAGAATTCCTTGCTAGCACCTTCTCTGTGCCTGGGAAGCAGAAGTGTTCACATTGCTTCGCAGAATCGCTTTTGTGCAGAAAACAGTAACACTTGTTCAGAAGGAAAGAAAGCACAGAGCCCCAGATTTTATGTTGTCCTGGAGAGCTTGCAGAGCACTGGGGAAAGGCAGGCAGAGAATTCCTTGCTAGCACCTTCTCTGTGCCTGTTCACATTGCTTCGCAGAATCGCTTTTGTGCAGAAAACAGTAACACTTGTTCAGAACGAAAGAAAGCACAGAGCCCCAGATTCTATGTTGTCCTGGAGAGCTTGCAGAGCACTGGGGAAAGGCAGGCAGAGAATTCCCTGCTAGCACCTTCTCTGTGCCTGGGAAGCAGAAGTGTTCACATTGCTTCGCAGAATCGCTTTTGTGCAGAAAACAGTAACACTTGTTCAGAACGAAAGAAAGCACAGAGCCCCAGATTCTATGTTGTCCTGGAGAGCTTGCAGAGCACTGGGGAAAGGCAGGCAGAGAATTCCCTGCTAGCACCTTCTCTGTGCCTGGGAAGCAGAAGTGTTCACATTGCTTCGCAGAATCGCTTTTGTGCAGAAAACAGTAACACTTGTTCAGAACGAAAGAAAGCACAGAGCCCCAGATTCTATGTTGTCCTGGAGAGCTTGCAGAGCACTGGGGAAAGGCAGGCAGAGAATTCCCTGCTAGCACCTTCTCTGTGCCTGGGAAGCAGAAGTGTTCACATTGCTTCGCAAGAATCGCTTTTGTGCAGAAAACAGTAACACTTGTTCAGAAGGAAAGAAAGCACAGAGCCCCAGATTTTATGTTGTCCTGGAGAGCTTGCAGAGCACTGGGGAAAGGCAGGCAGAGAATTCCTTGCTAGCACCTTCTCTGTGCCTGTTCACATTGCTTCGCAGAATCGGTTTTGTGCAGAAAACAGTAACACTTGTTCAGAAGGAAAGAAAGCACAGAGCCCCAGATTTTATGTTGTCCTGGAGAGCTTGCAGAGCACTGGGGAAAGGCAGGCAGAGAATTCCCTGATAGCACCTTCTCTGTGCCTGTTCACATTGCTTCGCAGAATCGCTTTTGTGCAGAAAACAGTAACACTTGTTCAGAACGAAAGAAAGCACAGAGCCCCAGATTCTATGTTGTCTTGGAGAGCTTGCAGAGCACTGGGGAAAGGCAGGCAGAGAATTCCTTGCTAGCACCTTCTCTGTGCCTGGGAAGCAGAAGTGTTCACATCGCTTCGCAAGAATCGCTTTTGTGCAGAAAACAGTAACACTTGTTCAGAAGGAAAGAAAGCACAGAGCCCCAGATTTTATGTTGTCCTGGAGAGCTTGCAGAGCACTGGGGAAAGGCAGGCAGAGAATTCCCTGCTAGCACCTTCTCTGTGCCTGGGAAGCAGAAGTGTTCACATTGCTTTGCAGAATCGCTTTTGTGCAGAAAACAGTAACACTTGTTCAGAAGGAAAGAAAGCACAGAGCCCCAGATTCTATGTTGTCCTGGAGAGCTTGCAGAGCACTGCGGAAAGGCAGGCAGAGAATTCCTTGCTAGCACCTTCTCTGTGCCTGGGAAGCAGAAGTGTTCACATTGCTTCGCAAGAATCGCTTTTGTGCAGAAAACATTAACACTTGTTCAGAAGGAAAGAAAGCACAGAGCCCCAGATTTTATGTTGTCCTGGAGAGCTTGCAGAGCACTGGGGAAAGGCAGGCAGAGAATTCCTTGCTAGCACCTTCTCTGTGCCTGGGAAGCAGAAGTGTTCACATCGCTTCGCAGAATCGCTTTTGTGCAGAAAACAGTAACACTTGTTCAGAAGGAAAGAAAGCACAGAGCCCCAGATTCTATGTTGTCCTGGAGAGCTTGCAGAGCACTGGGGAAAGGCAGGCAGAGAATTCCCTGATAGCACCTTCTCTGTGCCTGTTCACATTGCTTCGCAGAATCGCTTTTGTGCAGAAAACAGTAACACTTGTTCAGAACGAAAGAAAGCACAGAGCCCCAGATTCTATGTTGTCCTGGAGAGCTTGCAGAGCACTGGGGAAAGGCAGGCAGAGAATTCCTTGCTAGCACCTTCTCTGTGCCTGGGAAGCAGAAGTGTTCACATTGCTTCGCAAGAATCGCTTTTGTGCAGAAAACAGTAACAGTTGTTCAGAACGAAAGAAAGCACAGAGCCCCAGATTTTATGTTGTCCTGGAGAGCTTGCAGAGCACTGGGGAAAGGCAGGCAGAGAATTCCTTGCTAGCACCTTCTCTGTGCCTGGGAAGCAGAAGTGTTCACATTGCTTCGCAGAATCGCTTTTGTGCAGAAAACAGTAACACTTGTTCAGAAGGAAAGAAAGCACAGAGCCCCAGATTTTATGTTGTCCTGGAGAGCTTGCAGAGCACTGGGGAAAGGCAGGCAGAGAATTCCCTGCTAGCACCTTCTCTGTGCCTGGGAAGCAGAAGTGTTCACATTGCTTCGCAGAATCGCTTTTGTGCAGAAAACAGTAACACTTGTTCAGAACGAAAGAAAGCACAGAGCCCCAGATTCTATGTTGTCCTGGAGAGCTTGCAGAGCACTGGGGAAAGGCAGGCAGAGAATTCCCTGCTAGCACCTTCTCTGTGCCTGGGAAGCAGAAGTGTTCACATTGCTTCGCAAGAATCGCTTTTGTGCAGAAAACAGTAACACTTGTTCAGAAGGAAAGAAAGCACAGAGCCCCAGATTCTATGTTGTCCTGGAGAGCTTGCAGAGCACTGGGGAAAGGCAGGCAGAGAATTCCTTGCTAGCACCTTCTCTGTGCCTGGGAAGCAGAAGTGTTCACATTGCTTCGCAGAATCGCTTTTGTGCAGAAAACAGTAACAGTTGTTCAGAAGGAAAGAAAGCACAGAGCCCCAGATTTTATGTTGTCCTGGAGAGCTTGCAGAGCACTGGGGAAAGGCAGGCAGAGAATTCCTTGCTAGCACCTTCTCTGTGCCTGTTCACATTGCTTCGCAGAATCGGTTTTGTGCAGAAAACAGTAACACTTGTTCAGAAGGAAAGAAAGCACAGAGCCCCAGATTCTATGTTGTCCTGGAGAGCTTGCAGAGCACTGGGGAAAGGCAGGCAGAGAATTCCCTGATAGCACCTTCTCTGTGCCTGTTCACATTGCTTCGCAGAATCGCTTTTGTGCAGAAAACAGTAACACTTGTTCAGAACGAAAGAAAGCACAGAGCCCCAGATTCTATGTTGTCTTGGAGAGCTTGCAGAGCACTGGGGAAAGGCAGGCAGAGAATTCCTTGCTAGCACCTTCTCTGTGCCTGGGAAGCAGAAGTGTTCACATCGCTTCGCAAGAATCGCTTTTGTGCAGAAAACAGTAACACTTGTTCAGAAGGAAAGAAAGCACAGAGCCCCAGATTTTATGTTGTCCTGGAGAGCTTGCAGAGCACTGGGGAAAGGCAGGCAGAGAATTCCCTGCTAGCACCTTCTCTGTGCCTGGGAAGCAGAAGTGTTCACATTGCTTTGCAGAATCGCTTTTGTGCAGAAAACAGTAACACTTGTTCAGAAGGAAAGAAAGCACAGAGCCCCAGATTCTATGTTGTCCTGGAGAGCTTGCAGAGCACTGGGGAAAGGCAGGCAGAGAATTCCTTGCTAGCACCTTCTCTGTGCCTGGGAAGCAGAAGTGTTCACATTGCTTCGCAAGAATCGCTTTTGTGCAGAAAACAGTAACACTTGTTCAGAAGGAAAGAAAGCACAGAGCCCCAGATTTTATGTTGTCCTGGAGAGCTTGCAGAGCACTGGGGAAAGGCAGGCAGAGAATTCCTTGCTAGCACCTTCTCTGTGCCTGGGAAGCAGAAGTGTTCACATCGCTTCGCAGAATCGCTTTTGTGCAGAAAACAGTAACACTTGTTCAGAAGGAAAGAAAGCACAGAGCCCCAGATTCTATGTTGTCCTGGAGAGCTTGCAGAGCACTGGGGAAAGGCAGGCAGAGAATTCCCTGCTAGCACCTTCTCTGTGCCTGGGAAGCAGAAGTGTTCACATTGCTTCGCAGAATCGCTTTTGTGCAGAAAACAGTAACACTTGTTCAGAAGGAAAGAAAGCACAGAGCCCCAGATTCTATGTTGTCCTGGAGAGCTTGCAGAGCACTGGGGAAAGGCAGGCAGAGAATTCCCTGCTAGCACCTTCTCTGTGCCTGGGAAGCAGAAGTGTTCACATTGCTTCGCAGAATCGGTTTTGTGCAGAAAACAGTAACACTTGTTCAGAACGAAAGAAAGCACAGAGCCCCAGATTCTATGTTGTCCTGGAGAGCTTGCAGAGCACTGGGGAAAGGCAGGCAGAGAATTCCCTGATAGCACCTTCTCTGTGCCTGTTCACATTGCTTCGCAGAATCGCTTTTGTGCAGAAAACAGTAACACTTGTTCAGAAGGAAAGAAAGCACAGAGCCCCAGATTCTATGTTGTCCTGGAGAGCTTGCAGAGCACTGGGGAAAGGCAGGCAGAGAATTCCCTGATAGCACCTTCTCTGTGCCTGGGAAGCAGAAATGTTCACATTCCTTCGCAAGAATCGCTTTTGTGCAGAAAACAGTAACACTTGTTCAGAACGAAAGAAAGCACAGAGCCCCAGATTTTATGTTGTCCTGGAGAACTTGCAGAGCACTGGGGAAAGGCAGGCAGAGAATTCCCTGATAGCACCTTCTCTGTGCCTGTTCACTTTGCTTCGCAGAATCGCTTTTGTGCAGAAAACAGTAACACTTGTTCAGAACGAAAGAAAGCACAGAGCCCCAGATTCTATGTTGTCCTGGAGAGCTTGCAGAGCACTGGGGAAAGGCAGGCAGAGAATTCCTTGCTAGCACCTTCTCTGTGCCTCGGAAGCAGAAGTGTTCACATTGCTTCGCAAGAAACGCTTTTGTGCAGAAAACAGTAACACTTGTTCAGAAGGAAAGAAAGCACAGAGCCCCAGATTTTATGTTGTCCTGGAGAGCTTGCAGAGCACTGGGGAAAGGCAGGCAGAGAATTCCTTGCTAGCACCTTCTCTGTGCCTGGGAAGCAGAAGTGTTCACATTGCTTCGCAGAATCGCTTTTGTGCAGAAAATATTAACACTTGTTCAGAAGGAAAGAAAGCACAGAGCCCCAGATTTTATGTTGTCCTGGAGAGCTTGCAGAGCACTGGGGAAAGGCAGGCAGAGAATTCCCTGATAGCACCTTCTCTGTGCCTGTTCACATTGCTTCGCAGAATCGCTTTTGTGCAGAAAACAGTAACACTTGTTCAGAAGGAAAGAAAGCACAGAGCCCCAGATTCTATGTTGTCCTGGATTGCTTGCAGAGCACTGGGGAAAGGCAGGCAGAGAATTCCTTGCTAGCACCTTCTCTGTGCCTGGGAAGCAGAAGTGTTCACATTGCTTCGCAAGAATCGCTTTTGTGCAGAAAACAGTAACACTTGTTCAGAAGGAAAGAAAGCACAGAGCCCCAGATTTTATGTTGTCCTGGAGAGCTTGCAGAGCACTGGGGAAAGGCAGGCAGAGAATTCCTTGCTAGCACCTTCTCTGTGCCTGGGAAGCAGAAGTGTTCACATTGCTTCGCAGAATCGCTTTTGTGCAGAAAACAGTAACACTTGTTCAGAAGGAAAGAAAGCACAGAGCCCCAGATTTTATGTTGTCCTGGAGAGCTTGCAGAGCACTGGGGAAAGGCAGGCAGAGAATTCCTTGCTAGCACCTTCTCTGTGCCTGTTCACATTGCTTCGCAGAATCGCTTTTGTGCAGAAAACAGTAACACTTGTTCAGAACGAAAGAAAGCACAGAGCCCCAGATTCTATGTTGTCCTGGAGAGCTTGCAGAGCACTGGGGAAAGGCAGGCAGAGAATTCCCTGCTAGCACCTTCTCTGTGCCTGGGAAGCAGAAGTGTTCACATTGCTTCGCAGAATCGCTTTTGTGCAGAAAACAGTAACACTTGTTCAGAACGAAAGAAAGCACAGAGCCCCAGATTCTATGTTGTCCTGGAGAGCTTGCAGAGCACTGGGGAAAGGCAGGCAGAGAATTCCCTGCTAGCACCTTCTCTGTGCCTGGGAAGCAGAAGTGTTCACATTGCTTCGCAGAATCGCTTTTGTGCAGAAAACAGTAACACTTGTTCAGAACGAAAGAAAGCACAGAGCCCCAGATTCTATGTTGTCCTGGAGAGCTTGCAGAGCACTGGGGAAAGGCAGGCAGAGAATTCCCTGCTAGCACCTTCTCTGTGCCTGGGAAGCAGAAGTGTTCACATTGCTTCGCAAGAATCGCTTTTGTGCAGAAAACAGTAACACTTGTTCAGAAGGAAAGAAAGCACAGAGCCCCAGATTTTATGTTGTCCTGGAGAGCTTGCAGAGCACTGGGGAAAGGCAGGCAGAGAATTCCTTGCTAGCACCTTCTCTGTGCCTGTTCACATTGCTTCGCAGAATCGGTTTTGTGCAGAAAACAGTAACACTTGTTCAGAAGGAAAGAAAGCACAGAGCCCCAGATTTTATGTTGTCCTGGAGAGCTTGCAGAGCACTGGGGAAAGGCAGGCAGAGAATTCCCTGATAGCACCTTCTCTGTGCCTGTTCACATTGCTTCGCAGAATCGCTTTTGTGCAGAAAACAGTAACACTTGTTCAGAACGAAAGAAAGCACAGAGCCCCAGATTCTATGTTGTCTTGGAGAGCTTGCAGAGCACTGGGGAAAGGCAGGCAGAGAATTCCTTGCTAGCACCTTCTCTGTGCCTGGGAAGCAGAAGTGTTCACATCGCTTCGCAAGAATCGCTTTTGTGCAGAAAACAGTAACACTTGTTCAGAAGGAAAGAAAGCACAGAGCCCCAGATTTTATGTTGTCCTGGAGAGCTTGCAGAGCACTGGGGAAAGGCAGGCAGAGAATTCCCTGCTAGCACCTTCTCTGTGCCTGGGAAGCAGAAGTGTTCACATTGCTTTGCAGAATCGCTTTTGTGCAGAAAACAGTAACACTTGTTCAGAAGGAAAGAAAGCACAGAGCCCCAGATTCTATGTTGTCCTGGAGAGCTTGCAGAGCACTGCGGAAAGGCAGGCAGAGAATTCCTTGCTAGCACCTTCTCTGTGCCTGGGAAGCAGAAGTGTTCACATTGCTTCGCAAGAATCGCTTTTGTGCAGAAAACATTAACACTTGTTCAGAAGGAAAGAAAGCACAGAGCCCCAGATTTTATGTTGTCCTGGAGAGCTTGCAGAGCACTGGGGAAAGGCAGGCAGAGAATTCCTTGCTAGCACCTTCTCTGTGCCTGGGAAGCAGAAGTGTTCACATCGCTTCGCAGAATCGCTTTTGTGCAGAAAACAGTAACACTTGTTCAGAAGGAAAGAAAGCACAGAGCCCCAGATTCTATGTTGTCCTGGAGAGCTTGCAGAGCACTGGGGAAAGGCAGGCAGAGAATTCCCTGATAGCACCTTCTCTGTGCCTGTTCACATTGCTTCGCAGAATCGCTTTTGTGCAGAAAACAGTAACACTTGTTCAGAACGAAAGAAAGCACAGAGCCCCAGATTCTATGTTGTCCTGGAGAGCTTGCAGAGCACTGGGGAAAGGCAGGCAGAGAATTCCTTGCTAGCACCTTCTCTGTGCCTGGGAAGCAGAAGTGTTCACATTGCTTCGCAAGAATCGCTTTTGTGCAGAAAACAGTAACAGTTGTTCAGAACGAAAGAAAGCACAGAGCCCCAGATTTTATGTTGTCCTGGAGAGCTTGCAGAGCACTGGGGAAAGGCAGGCAGAGAATTCCTTGCTAGCACCTTCTCTGTGCCTGGGAAGCAGAAGTGTTCACATTGCTTCGCAGAATCGCTTTTGTGCAGAAAACAGTAACACTTGTTCAGAAGGAAAGAAAGCACAGAGCCCCAGATTTTATGTTGTCCTGGAGAGCTTGCAGAGCACTGGGGAAAGGCAGGCAGAGAATTCCCTGCTAGCACCTTCTCTGTGCCTGGGAAGCAGAAGTGTTCACATTGCTTCGCAGAATCGCTTTTGTGCAGAAAACAGTAACACTTGTTCAGAACGAAAGAAAGCACAGAGCCCCAGATTCTATGTTGTCCTGGAGAGCTTGCAGAGCACTGGGGAAAGGCAGGCAGAGAATTCCCTGCTAGCACCTTCTCTGTGCCTGGGAAGCAGAAGTGTTCACATTGCTTCGCAAGAATCGCTTTTGTGCAGAAAACAGTAACACTTGTTCAGAAGGAAAGAAAGCACAGAGCCCCAGATTCTATGTTGTCCTGGAGAGCTTGCAGAGCACTGGGGAAAGGCAGGCAGAGAATTCCTTGCTAGCACCTTCTCTGTGCCTGGGAAGCAGAAGTGTTCACATTGCTTCGCAGAATCGCTTTTGTGCAGAAAACAGTAACAGTTGTTCAGAAGGAAAGAAAGCACAGAGCCCCAGATTTTATGTTGTCCTGGAGAGCTTGCAGAGCACTGGGGAAAGGCAGGCAGAGAATTCCTTGCTAGCACCTTCTCTGTGCCTGTTCACATTGCTTCGCAGAATCGGTTTTGTGCAGAAAACAGTAACACTTGTTCAGAAGGAAAGAAAGCACAGAGCCCCAGATTCTATGTTGTCCTGGAGAGCTTGCAGAGCACTGGGGAAAGGCAGGCAGAGAATTCCCTGATAGCACCTTCTCTGTGCCTGTTCACATTGCTTCGCAGAATCGCTTTTGTGCAGAAAACAGTAACACTTGTTCAGAACGAAAGAAAGCACAGAGCCCCAGATTCTATGTTGTCTTGGAGAGCTTGCAGAGCACTGGGGAAAGGCAGGCAGAGAATTCCTTGCTAGCACCTTCTCTGTGCCTGGGAAGCAGAAGTGTTCACATCGCTTCGCAAGAATCGCTTTTGTGCAGAAAACAGTAACACTTGTTCAGAAGGAAAGAAAGCACAGAGCCCCAGATTTTATGTTGTCCTGGAGAGCTTGCAGAGCACTGGGGAAAGGCAGGCAGAGAATTCCCTGCTAGCACCTTCTCTGTGCCTGGGAAGCAGAAGTGTTCACATTGCTTTGCAGAATCGCTTTTGTGCAGAAAACAGTAACACTTGTTCAGAAGGAAAGAAAGCACAGAGCCCCAGATTCTATGTTGTCCTGGAGAGCTTGCAGAGCACTGGGGAAAGGCAGGCAGAGAATTCCTTGCTAGCACCTTCTCTGTGCCTGGGAAGCAGAAGTGTTCACATTGCTTCGCAAGAATCGCTTTTGTGCAGAAAACATTAACACTTGTTCAGAAGGAAAGAAAGCACAGAGCCCCAGATTTTATGTTGTCCTGGAGAGCTTGCAGAGCACTGGGGAAAGGCAGGCAGAGAATTCCTTGCTAGCACCTTCTCTGTGCCTGGGAAGCAGAAGTGTTCACATCGCTTCGCAGAATCGCTTTTGTGCAGAAAACAGTAACACTTGTTCAGAAGGAAAGAAAGCACAGAGCCCCAGATTCTATGTTGTCCTGGAGAGCTTGCAGAGCACTGGGGAAAGGCAGGCAGAGAATTCCCTGCTAGCACCTTCTCTGTGCCTGTTCACATTGCTTCGCAGAATCGCTTTTGTGCAGAAAACAGTAACACTTGTTCAGAAGGAAAGAAAGCACAGAGCCCCAGATTCTATGTTGTCCTGGAGAGCTTGCAGAGCACTGGGGAAAGGCAGGCAGAGAATTCCTTGCTAGCACCTTCTCTGTGCCTGGGAAGCAGAAGTGTTCACATCGCTTCGCAAGAATCGCTTTTGTGCAGAAAACAGTAACACTTGTTCAGAAGGAAAGAAAGCACAGAGCCCCAGATTCTATGTTGTCCTGGAGAGCTTGCAGAGCACTGGGGAAAGGCAGGCAGAGAATTCCTTGCTAGCACCTTCTCTGTGCCTGGGAAGCAGAAGTGTTCACATTGCTTCGCAGAATCGCTTTTGTGCAGAAAACAGTAACACTTGTTCAGAAGGAAAGAAAGCACAGAGCCCCAGATTCTATGTTGTCCTGGAGAGCTTGCAGAGCACTGGGGAAAGGCAGGCAGAGAATTCCTTGCTAGCACCTTCTCTGTGCCTGGGAAGCAGAAGTGTTCACATTGCTTCGCAAGAATCGCTTTTGTGCAGAAAACATTAACACTTGTTCAGAAGGAAAGAAAGCACAGAGCCCCAGATTTTATGTTGTCCTGGAGAGCTTGCAGAGCACTGGGGAAAGGCAGGCAGAGAATTCCTTGCTAGCACCTTCTCTGTGCCTGTTCACATTGCTTCGCAGAATCGCTTTTGTGCAGAAAACAGTAACACTTGTTCAGAAGGAAAGAAAGCACAGAGCCCCAGATTCTATGTTGTCCTGGAGAGCTTGCAGAGCACTGGGGAAAGGCAGGCAGAGAATTCCCTGATAGCACCTTCTCTGTGCCTGTTCACATTGCTTCGCAGAATCGCTTTTGTGCAGAAAACAGTAACACTTGTTCAGAACGAAAGAAAGCACAGAGCCCCAGATTCTATGTTGTCTTGGAGAGCTTGCAGAGCACTGGGGAAAGGCAGGCAGAGAATTCCTTGCTAGCACCTTCTCTGTGCCTGGGAAGCAGAAGTGTTCACATCGCTTCGCAAGAATCGCTTTTGTGCAGAAAACAGTAACACTTGTTCAGAAGGAAAGAAAGCACAGAGCCCCAGATTTTATGTTGTCCTGGAGAGCTTGCAGAGCACTGGGGAAAGGCAGGCAGAGAATTCCCTGCTAGCACCTTCTCTGTGCCTGGGAAGCAGAAGTGTTCACATTGCTTTGCAGAATCGCTTTTGTGCAGAAAACAGTAACACTTGTTCAGAAGGAAAGAAAGCACAGAGCCCCAGATTCTATGTTGTCCTGGAGAGCTTGCAGAGCACTGGGGAAAGGCAGGCAGAGAATTCCTTGCTAGCACCTTCTCTGTGCCTGGGAAGCAGAAGTGTTCACATTGCTTCGCAAGAATCGCTTTTGTGCAGAAAACAGTAACACTTGTTCAGAAGGAAAGAAAGCACAGAGCCCCAGATTTTATGTTGTCCTGGAGAGCTTGCAGAGCACTGGGGAAAGGCAGGCAGAGAATTCCTTGCTAGCACCTTCTCTGTGCCTGGGAAGCAGAAGTGTTCACATCGCTTCGCAGAATCGCTTTTGTGCAGAAAACAGTAACACTTGTTCAGAAGGAAAGAAAGCACAGAGCCCCAGATTCTATGTTGTCCTGGAGAGCTTGCAGAGCACTGGGGAAAGGCAGGCAGAGAATTCCCTGCTAGCACCTTCTCTGTGCCTGTTCACATTGCTTCGCAGAATCGCTTTTGTGCAGAAAACAGTAACACTTGTTCAGAAGGAAAGAAAGCACAGAGCCCCAGATTCTATGTTGTCCTGGAGAGCTTGCAGAGCACTGGGGAAAGGCAGGCAGAGAATTCCTTGCTAGCACCTTCTCTGTGCCTGGGAAGCAGAAGTGTTCACATCGCTTCGCAAGAATCGCTTTTGTGCAGAAAACAGTAACACTTGTTCAGAAGGAAAGAAAGCACAGAGCCCCAGATTCTATGTTGTCCTGGAGAGCTTGCAGAGCACTGGGGAAAGGCAGGCAGAGAATTCCTTGCTAGCACCTTCTCTGTGCCTGGGAAGCAGAAGTGTTCACATTGCTTCGCAGAATCGCTTTTGTGCAGAAAACAGTAACACTTGTTCAGAAGGAAAGAAAGCACAGAGCCCCAGATTCTATGTTGTCCTGGAGAGCTTGCAGAGCACTGGGGAAAGGCAGGCAGAGAATTCCTTGCTAGCACCTTCTCTGTGCCTGGGAAGCAGAAGTGTTCACATTGCTTCGCAAGAATCGCTTTTGTGCAGAAAACATTAACACTTGTTCAGAAGGAAAGAAAGCACAGAGCCCCAGATTTTATGTTGTCCTGGAGAGCTTGCAGAGCACTGGGGAAAGGCAGGCAGAGAATTCCTTGCTAGCACCTTCTCTGTGCCTGTTCACATTGCTTCGCAGAATCGGTTTTGTGCAGAAAACAGTAACACTTGTTCAGAAGGAAAGAAAGCACAGAGCCCCAGATTCTATGTTGTCCTGGAGAGCTTGCAGAGCACTGGGGAAAGGCAGGCAGAGAATTCCCTGATAGCACCTTCTCTGTGCCTGTTCACATTGCTTCGCAGAAATCGCTTTTGTGCAGAAAACAGTAACACTTGTTCAGAACGAAAGAAAGCACAGAGCCCCAGATTCTATGTTGTCTTGGAGAGCTTGCAGAGCACTGGGGAAAGGCAGGCAGAGAATTCCTTGCTAGCACCTTCTCTGTGCCTGGGAAGCAGAAGTGTTCACATCGCTTCGCAAGAATCGCTTTTGTGCAGAAAACAGTAACACTTGTTCAGAAGGAAAGAAAGCACAGAGCCCCAGATTTTATGTTGTCCTGGAGAGCTTGCAGAGCACTGGGGAAAGGCAGGCAGAGAATTCCCTGCTAGCACCTTCTCTGTGCCTGGGAAGCAGAAGTGTTCACATTGCTTTGCAGAATCGCTTTTGTGCAGAAAACAGTAACACTTGTTCAGAAGGAAAGAAAGCACAGAGCCCCAGATTCTATGTTGTCCTGGAGAGCTTGCAGAGCACTGGGGAAAGGCAGGCAGAGAATTCCTTGCTAGCACCTTCTCTGTGCCTGGGAAGCAGAAGTGTTCACATTGCTTCGCAAGAATCGCTTTTGTGCAGAAAACATTAACACTTGTTCAGAAGGAAAGAAAGCACAGAGCCCCAGATTTTATGTTGTCCTGGAGAGCTTGCAGAGCACTGGGGAAAGGCAGGCAGAGAATTCCTTGCTAGCACCTTCTCTGTGCCTGGGAAGCAGAAGTGTTCACATCGCTTCGCAGAATCGCTTTTGTGCAGAAAACAGTAACACTTGTTCAGAAGGAAAGAAAGCACAGAGCCCCAGATTCTATGTTGTCCTGGAGAGCTTGCAGAGCACTGGGGAAAGGCAGGCAGAGAATTCCCTGCTAGCACCTTCTCTGTGCCTGTTCACATTGCTTCGCAGAATCGCTTTTGTGCAGAAAACAGTAACACTTGTTCAGAAGGAAAGAAAGCACAGAGCCCCAGATTCTATGTTGTCCTGGAGAGCTTGCAGAGCACTGGGGAAAGGCAGGCAGAGAATTCCTTGCTAGCACCTTCTCTGTGCCTGGGAAGCAGAAGTGTTCACATCGCTTCGCAAGAATCGCTTTTGTGCAGAAAACAGTAACACTTGTTCAGAAGGAAAGAAAGCACAGAGCCCCAGATTCTATGTTGTCCTGGAGAGCTTGCAGAGCACTGGGGAAAGGCAGGCAGAGAATTCCTTGCTAGCACCTTCTCTGTGCCTGGGAAGCAGAAGTGTTCACATTGCTTCGCAGAATCGCTTTTGTGCAGAAAACAGTAACACTTGTTCAGAAGGAAAGAAAGCACAGAGCCCCAGATTCTATGTTGTCCTGGAGAGCTTGCAGAGCACTGGGGAAAGGCAGGCAGAGAATTCCTTGCTAGCACCTTCTCTGTGCCTGGGAAGCAGAAGTGTTCACATTGCTTCGCAAGAATCGCTTTTGTGCAGAAAACATTAACACTTGTTCAGAAGGAAAGAAAGCACAGAGCCCCAGATTTTATGTTGTCCTGGAGAGCTTGCAGAGCACTGGGGAAAGGCAGGCAGAGAATTCCTTGCTAGCACCTTCTCTGTGCCTGGGAAGCAGAAGTGTTCACATCGCTTCGCAGAATAGCTTTTGTGCAGAAAACAGTAACACTTGTTCAGAAGGAAAGAAAGCACAGAGCCCCAGATTTGCTGTTGTCCTGGAGAGCTTGCAGAGCACTGGGGAAAGGCAGGCAGAGAATTCCCTGATAGCACCTTCTCTGTGCCTGTTCACTTTGCTTCGCAGAATCGCTTTTGTGCAGAAAACAGTAACACTTGTTCAGAACGAAAGAAAGCACAGAGCCCCAGATTCTATGTTGTCCTGGAGAGCTTGCAGAGCACTGGGGAAAGGCAGGCAGAGAATTCCTTGCTAGCACCTTCTCTGTGCCTGGGAAGCAGAAGTGTTCACATTGCTTCGCAAGAAACGCTTTTGTGCAGAAAACAGTAACACTTGTTCAGAAGGAAAGAAAGCACAGAGCCCCAGATTTTATGTTGTCCTGGAGAGCTTGCAGAGCACTGGGGAAAGGCAGGCAGAGAATTCCTTGCTAGCACCTTCTCTGTGCCTGGGAAGCAGAAGTGTTCACATTGCTTCGCAGAATCGCTTTTGTGCAGAAAATATTAACACTTGTTCAGAAGGAAAGAAAGCACAGAGCCCCAGATTTTATGTTGTCCTGGAGAGCTTGCAGAGCACTGGGGAAAGGCAGGCAGAGAATTCCCTGATAGCACCTTCTCTGTGCCTGTTCACATTGCTTCGCAGAATCGCTTTTGTGCAGAAAACAGTAACACTTGTTCAGAACGAAAGAAAGCAGAGCCCCAGATTCTATGTTGTCCTGGAGAGCTTGCAGAGCACTGGGGAAAGGCAGGCAGAGAATTCCTTGCTAGCACCTTCTCTGTGCCTGGGAAGCAGAAGTGTTCACATTGCTTCGCAAGAATCGCTTTTGTGCAGAAAACAGTAACACTTGTTCAGAAGGAAAGAAAGCACAGAGCCCCAGATTTTATGTTGTCCTGGAGAGCTTGCAGAGCACTGGGGAAAGGCAGGCAGAGAATTCCTTGCTAGCACCTTCTCTGTGCCTGGGAAGCAGAAGTGTTCACATTGCTTCGCAAGAATCGCTTTTGTGCAGAAAACAGTAACACTTGTTCAGAAGGAAAGAAAGCACAGAGCCCCAGATTTTATGTTGTCCTGGAGAGCTTGCAGAGCACTGGGGAAAGGCAGGCAGAGAATTCCTTGCTAGCACCTTCTCTGTGCCTGTTCACATTGCTTCGCAGAATCGCTTTTGTGCAGAAAACAGTAACAGTTGTTCAGAACGAAAGAAAGCACAGAGCCCCAGATTCTATGTTGTCCTGGAGAGCTTGCAGAGCACTGGGGAAAGGCAGGCAGAGAATTCCCTGCTAGCACCTTCTCTGTGCCTGGGAAGCAGAAGTGTTCACATTGCTTCGCAGAATCGCTTTTGTGCAGAAAACAGTAACACTTGTTCAGAAGGAAAGAAAGCACAGAGCCCCAGATTCTATGTTGTCCTGGAGAGCTTGCAGAGCACTGGGGAAAGGCAGGCAGAGAATTCCCTGATAGCACCTTCTCTGTGCCTGGGAAGCAGAAGTGTTCACATTGCTTCGCAGAATCGCTTTTGTGCAGAAAACAGTAACAGTTGTTCAGAAGGAAAGAAAGCACAGAGCCCCAGATTTTATGTTGTCCTGGAGAGCTTGCAGAGCACTGGGGAAAGGCAGGCAGAGAATTCCTTGCTAGCACCTTCTCTGTGCCTGTTCACATTGCTTCGCAGAATCGGTTTTGTGCAGAAAACAGTAACACTTGTTCAGAAGGAAAGAAAGCACAGAGCCCCAGATTCTATGTTGTCCTGGAGAGCTTGCAGAGCACTGGGGAAAGGCAGGCAGAGAATTCCCTGCTAGCACCTTCTCTGTGCCTGTTCACATTGCTTCGCAGAATCGCTTTTGTGCAGAAAACAGTAACACTTGTTCAGAACGAAAGAAAGCACAGAGCCCCAGATTCTATGTTGTCTTGGAGAGCTTGCAGAGCACTGGGGAAAGGCAGGCAGAGAATTCCTTGCTAGCACCTTCTCTGTGCCTGGGAAGCAGAAGTGTTCACATCGCTTCGCAAGAATCGCTTTTGTGCAGAAAACAGTAACACTTGTTCAGAAGGAAAGAAAGCACAGAGCCCCAGATTTTATGTTTTCCTGGAGAGCTTGCAGAGCACTGGGGAAAGGCAGGCAGAGAATTCCCTGCTAGCACCTTCTCTGTGCCTGGGAAGCAGAAGTGTTCACATTGCTTTGCAGAATCGCTTTTGTGCAGAAAACAGTAACACTTGTTCAGAACGAAAGAAAGCACAGAGCCCCAGATTCTATGTTGTCCTGGAGAGCTTGCAGAGCACTGGGGAAAGGCAGGCAGAGAATTACCTGCTAGCACCTTCTCTGTGCCTGTTCACATTGCTTCGCAGAATCGCTTTTGTGCAGAAAACAGTAACACTTGTTCAGAACGAAAGAAAGCACAGAGCCCCAGATTCTATGTTGTCTTGGAGAGCTTGCAGAGCACTGGGGAAAGGCAGGCAGAGAATTCCTTGCTAGCACCTTCTCTGTGCCTGGGAAGCAGAAGTGTTCACATCGCTTCGCAAGAATCGCTTTTGTGCAGAAAACAGTAACACTTGTTCAGAAGGAAAGAAAGCACAGAGCCCCAGATTCTATGTTGTCCTGGAGAGCTTGCAGAGCACTGGGGAAAGGCAGGCAGAGAATTCCTTGCTAGCACCTTCTCTGTGCCTGGGAAGCAGAAGTGTTCACATTGCTTCGCAGAATCGCTTTTGTGCAGAAAACAGTAACACTTGTTCAGAAGGAAAGAAAGCACAGAGCCCCAGATTCTATGTTGTCCTGGAGAGCTTGCAGAGCACTGGGGAAAGGCAGGCAGAGAATTCCTTGCTAGCACCTTCTCTGTGCCTGGGAAGCAGAAGTGTTCACATTGCTTCGCAAGAATCGCTTTTGTGCAGAAAACATTAACACTTGTTCAGAAGGAAAGAAAGCACAGAGCCCCAGATTTTATGTTGTCCTGGAGAGCTTGCAGAGCACTGGGGAAAGGCAGGCAGAGAATTCCTTGCTAGCACCTTCTCTGTGCCTGGGAAGCAGAAGTGTTCACATCGCTTCGCAGAATAGCTTTTGTGCAGAAAACAGTAACACTTGTTCAGAAGGAAAGAAAGCACAGAGCCCCAGATTTGCTGTTGTCCTGGAGAGCTTGCAGAGCACTGGGGAAAGGCAGGCAGAGAATTCCCTGATAGCACCTTCTCTGTGCCTGTTCACATTGCTTCGCAGAATCGCTTTTGTGCAGAAAACAGTAACACTTGTTCAGAACGAAAGAAAGCACAGAGCCCCAGATTCTATGTTGTCCTGGAGAGCTTGCAGAGCACTGGGGAAAGGCAGGCAGAGAATTCCCTGATAGCACCTTCTCTGTGCCTGGGAAGCAGAAGTGTTCACATTGCTTCGCAGAATCGGTTTTGTGCAGAAAACAGTAACACTTGTTCAGAAGGAAAGAAAGCACAGAGCCCCAGAGTCTATGTTGTCCTGGAGAGCTTGCAGAGCACTGGGGAAAGGCAGGCAGAGAATTCCCTGCTAGCACCTCTCTGTGCCTGGGAAGCAGAAGTGTTCACATTGCTTCGCAAGAATCGCTTTTGTGCAGAAAACAGTAACACTTGTTCAGAAGGAAAGAAAGCACAGAGCCCCAGATTCTATGTTGTCCTGGAGAGCTTGCAGAGCACTGGGGAAAGGCAGGCAGAGAATTCCTTGCTAGCACCTTCTCTGTGCCTGTTCACATTGCTTCGCAGAATCGCTTTTGTGCAGAAAACAGTAACACTTGTTCAGAAGGAAAGAAAGCACAGAGCCCCAGATTCTATGTTGTCCTGGAGAGCTTGCAGAGCACTGGGGAAAGGCAGGCAGAGAATTCCCTGATAGCACCTTCTCTGTGCCTGGGAAGCAGAAATGTTCACATTCCTTCGCAAGAATCGCTTTTGTGCAGAAAACAGTAACACTTGTTCAGAAGGAAAGAAAGCACAGAGCCCCAGATTTTATGTTGTCCTGGAGAACTTGCAGAGCACTGGGGAAAGGCAGGCAGAGAATTCCCTGATAGCACCTTCTCTGTGCCTGTTCACTTTGCTTCGCAGAATCGCTTTTGTGCAGAAAACAGTAACACTTGTTCAGAACGAAAGAAAGCACAGAGCCCCAGATTCTATGTTGTCCTGGAGAGCTTGCAGAGCACTGGGGAAAGGCAGGCAGAGAATTCCTTGCTAGCACCTTCTCTGTGCCTGGGAAGCAGAAGTGTTCACATTGCTTCGCAAGAAACGCTTTTGTGCAGAAAACAATAACACTTGTTCAGAAGGAAAGAAAGCACAGAGCCCCAGATTTTATGTTGTCCTGGAGAGCTTGCAGAGCACTGGGGAAAGGCAGGCAGAGAATTCCTTGCTAGCACCTTCTCTGTGCCTGGGAAGCAGAAGTGTTCACATTGCTTCGCAGAATCGCTTTTGTGCAGAAAATATTAACACTTGTTCAGAAGGAAAGAAAGCACAGAGCCCCAGATTTTATGTTGTCCTGGAGAGCTTGCAGAGCACTGGGGAAAGGCAGGCAGAGAATTCCCTGATAGCACCTTCTCTGTGCCTGTTCACATTGCTTCGCATAATCGCTTTTGTGCAGAAAACAGTAACACTTGTTCAGAAGGAAAGAAAGCACAGAGCCCCAGATTCTATGTTGTCCTGGAGAGCTTGCAGAGCACTGGGGAAAGGCAGGCAGAGAATTCCTTGCTAGCACCTTCTCTGTGCCTGGGAAGCAGAAGTGTTCACATTGCTTCGCAAGAATCGCTTTTGTGCAGAGAACAGTAACACTTGTTCAGAAGGAAAGAAAGCACAGAGCCCCAGATTTTATGTTGTCCTGGAGAGCTTGCAGAGCACTGGGGAAAGGCAGGCAGAGAATTCCTTGCTAGCACCTTCTCTGTGCCTGTTCACATTGCTTCGCAGAATCGCTTTTGTGCAGAAAACAGTAACAGTTGTTCAGAACGAAAGAAAGCACAGAGCCCCAGATTCTATGTTGTCCTGGAGAGCTTGCAGAGCACTGGGGAAAGGCAGGCAGAGAATTCCCTGCTAGCACCTTCTCTGTGCCTGGGAAGCAGAAGTGTTCACATTGCTTCGCAGAATCGCTTTTGTGCAGAAAACAGTAACACTTGTTCAGAACGAAAGAAAGCAGAGCCCCAGATTCTATGTTGTCCTGGAGAGCTTGCAGAGCACTGGGGAAAGGCAGGCAGAGAATTCCCTGCTAGCACCTTCTCTGTGCCTGGGAAGCAGAAGTGTTCACATTGCTTCGCAGAATCGCTTTTGTGCAGAAAACAGTAACAGTTGTTCAGAACGAAAGAAAGCACAGAGCCCCAGATTCTATGTTGTCCTGGAGAGCTTGCAGAGCACTGGGGAAAGGCAGGCAGAGAATTCCCTGCTAGCACCTTCTCTGTGCCTGGGAAGCAGAAGTGTTCACATTGCTTCGCAAGAATCGCTTTTGTGCAGAAAACAGTAACACTTGTTCAGAAGGAAAGAAAGCACAGAGCCCCAGATTCTATGTTGTCCTGGAGAGCTTGCAGAGCACTGGGGAAAGGCAGGCAGAGAATTCCTTGCTAGCACCTTCTCTGTGCCTGGGAAGCAGAAGTGTTCACATTGCTTCGCAGAATCGCTTTTGTGCAGAAAACAGTAACAGTTGTTCAGAAGGAAAGAAAGCACAGAGCCCCAGATTTTATGTTGTCCTGGAGAGCTTGCAGAGCACTGGGGAAAGGCAGGCAGAGAATTCCCTGCTAGCACCTTCTCTGTGCCTGGGAAGCAGAAGTGTTCACATTGCTTTGCAGAATCGCTTTTGTGCAGAAAACAGTAACACTTGTTCAGAAGGAAAGAAAGCACAGAGCCCCAGATTCTATGTTGTCCTGGAGAGCTTGCAGAGCACTGGGGAAAGGCAGGCAGAGAATTCCTTGCTAGCACCTTCTCTGTGCCTGGGAAGCAGAAGTGTTCACATTGCTTCGCAAGAATCGCTTTTGTGCAGAAAACATTAACACTTGTTCAGAAGGAAAGAAAGCACAGAGCCCCAGATTTTATGTTGTCCTGGAGAGCTTGCAGAGCACTGGGGAAAGGCAGGCAGAGAATTCCTTGCTAGCACCTTCTCTGTGCCTGGGAAGCAGAAGTGTTCACATCGCTTCGCAGAATCGCTTTTGTGCAGAAAACAGTAACACTTGTTCAGAAGGAAAGAAAGCACAGAGCCCCAGATTCTATGTTGTCCTGGAGAGCTTGCAGAGCACTGGGGAAAGGCAGGCAGAGAATTCCCTGCTAGCACCTTCTCTGTGCCTGTTCACATTGCTTCGCAGAATCGCTTTTGTGCAGAAAACAGTAACACTTGTTCAGAACGAAAGAAAGCACAGAGCCCCAGATTCTATGTTGTCTTGGAGAGCTTGCAGAGCACTGGGGAAAGGCAGGCAGAGAATTCCTTGCTAGCACCTTCTCTGTGCCTGGGAAGCAGAAGTGTTCACATCGCTTCGCAAGAATCGCTTTTGTGCAGAAAACAGTAACACTTGTTCAGAAGGAAAGAAAGCACAGAGCCCCAGATTCTATGTTGTCCTGGAGAGCTTGCAGAGCACTGGGGAAAGGCAGGCAGAGAATTCCTTGCTAGCACCTTCTCTGTGCCTGGGAAGCAGAAGTGTTCACATTGCTTCGCAAGAATCGCTTTTGTGCAGAAAACAGTAACACTTGTTCAGAAGGAAAGAAAGCACAGAGCCCCAGATTTTATGTTGTCCTGGAGAGCTTGCAGAGCACTGGGGAAAGGCAGGCAGAGAATTCCTTGCTAGCACCTTCTCTGTGCCTGGGAAGCAGAAGTGTTCACATCGCTTCGCAGAATAGCTTTTGTGCAGAAAACAGTAACACTTGTTCAGAAGGAAAGAAAGCACAGAGCCCCAGATTTGCTGTTGTCCTGGAGAGCTTGCAGAGCACTGGGGAAAGGCAGGCAGAGAATTCCCTGCTAGCACCTTCTCTGTGCCTGTTCACATTCCTTCGCAGAATCGCTTTTGTGCAGAAAACAGTAACACTTGTTCAGAACGAAAGAAAGCACAGAGCCCCAGATTCTATGTTGTCTTGGAGAGCTTGCAGAGCACTGGGGAAAGGCAGGCAGAGAATTCCTTGCTAGCACCTTCTCTGTGCCTGGGAAGCAGAAGTGTTCACATCGCTTCGCAAGAATCGCTTTTGTGCAGAAAACAGTAACACTTGTTCAGAAGGAAAGAAAGCACAGAGCCCCAGATTTTATGTTGTCCTGGAGAGCTTGCAGAGCACTGGGGAAAGGCAGGCAGAGAATTCCCTGATAGCACCTTCTCTGTGCCTGGGAAGCAGAAGTGTTCACATTGCTTCGCAGAATCGCTTTTGTGCAGAAAACAGTAACACTTGTTCAGAACGAAAGAAAGCACAGAGCCCCAGATTCTATGTTGTCCTGGAGAGCTTGCAGAGCACTGGGGAAAGGCAGGCAGAGAATTCCCTGCTAGCACCTTCTCTGTGCCTGGGAAGCAGAAGTGTTCACATTGCTTCGCAAGAATCGCTTTTGTGCAGAAAACAGTAACACTTGTTCAGAACGAAAGAAAGCACAGAGCCCCAGATTCTATGTTGTCCTGGAGAGCTTGCAGAGCACTGGGGAAAGGCAGGCAGAGAATTCCCTGATAGCACCTTCTCTGTGCCTGGGAAGCAGAAGTGTTCACATTGCTTCGCAGAATCGCTTTTGTGCGGAAAACACTAACACTTGTTCAGAAGGAAAGAAAGCACAGAGCCCCAGATTTTATGTTGTCCTGGAGAGCTTGCAGAGCACTGGGGAAAGGCAGGCAGAGAATTCCCTGCTAGCACCTTCTCTGTGCCTGTTCACATTGCTTCGCAGAATCGCTTTTGTGCAGAAAACAGTAACACTTGTTCAGAACGAAAGAAAGCACAGAGCCCCAGATTTTATGTTGTCCTGGAGAGCTTGCAGAGCACTGGGGAAAGGCAGGCAGAGAATTCCCTGATAGCACCTTCTCTGTGCCTGTTCACATTGCTTCGCAGAATCGCTTTTGTGCAGAAAACAGTAACACTTGTTCAGAAGGAAAGAAAGCACAGAGCCCCAGATTCTATGTTGTCCTGGAGAGCTTGCAGAGCACTGGGGAAAGGCAGGCAGAGAATTCCCTGATAGCACCTTCTCTGTGCCTGGGAAGCAGAAATGTTCACATTCCTTCGCAAGAATCGCTTTTGTGCAGAAAACAGTAACACTTGTTCAGAACGAAAGAAAGCACAGAGCCCCAGATTTTATGTTGTCCTGGAGAACTTGCAGAGCACTGGGGAAAGGCAGGCAGAGAATTCCCTGATAGCACCTTCTCTGTGCCTGTTCACTTTGCTTCGCAGAATCGCTTTTGTGCAGAAAACAGTAACACTTGTTCAGAACGAAAGAAAGCACAGAGCCCCAGATTCTATGTTGTCCTGGAGAGCTTGCAGAGCACTGGGGAAAGGCAGGCAGAGAATTCCTTGCTAGCACCTTCTCTGTGCCTGGGAAGCAGAAGTGTTCACATTGCTTCGCAAGAAACGCTTTTGTGCAGAAAACAATAACACTTGTTCAGAAGGAAAGAAAGCACAGAGCCCCAGATTTTATGTTGTCCTGGAGAGCTTGCAGAGCACTGGGGAAAGGCAGGCAGAGAATTCCTTGCTAGCACCTTCTCTGTGCCTGGGAAGCAGAAGTGTTCACATTGCTTCGCAGAATCGCTTTTGTGCAGAAAATATTAACACTTGTTCAGAAGGAAAGAAAGCACAGAGCCCCAGATTTTATGTTGTCCTGGAGAGCTTGCAGAGCACTGGGGAAAGGCAGGCAGAGAATTCCCTGATAGCACCTTCTCTGTGCCTGTTCACATTGCTTCGCATAATCGCTTTTGTGCAGAAAACAGTAACACTTGTTCAGAAGGAAAGAAAGCACAGAGCCCCAGATTCTATGTTGTCCTGGAGAGCTTGCAGAGCACTGGGGAAAGGCAGGCAGAGAATTCCTTGCTAGCACCTTCTCTGTGCCTGGGAAGCAGAAGTGTTCACATTGCTTCGCAAGAATCGCTTTTGTGCAGAGAACAGTAACACTTGTTCAGAAGGAAAGAAAGCACAGAGCCCCAGATTTTATGTTGTCCTGGAGAGCTTGCAGAGCACTGGGGAAAGGCAGGCAGAGAATTCCTTGCTAGCACCTTCTCTGTGCCTGTTCACATTGCTTCGCAGAATCGCTTTTGTGCAGAAAACAGTAACAGTTGTTCAGAACGAAAGAAAGCACAGAGCCCCAGATTCTATGTTGTCCTGGAGAGCTTGCAGAGCACTGGGGAAAGGCAGGCAGAGAATTCCCTGCTAGCACCTTCTCTGTGCCTGGGAAGCAGAAGTGTTCACATTGCTTCGCAGAATCGCTTTTGTGCAGAAAACAGTAACACTTGTTCAGAACGAAAGAAAGCAGAGCCCCAGATTCTATGTTGTCCTGGAGAGCTTGCAGAGCACTGGGGAAAGGCAGGCAGAGAATTCCCTGCTAGCACCTTCTCTGTGCCTGGGAAGCAGAAGTGTTCACATTGCTTCGCAGAATCGCTTTTGTGCAGAAAACAGTAACAGTTGTTCAGAACGAAAGAAAGCACAGAGCCGCAGATTCTATGTTGTCCTGGAGAGCTTGCAGAGCACTGGGGAAAGGCAGGCAGAGAATTCCCTGCTAGCACCTTCTCTGTGCCTGGGAAGCAGAAGTGTTCACATTGCTTCGCAAGAATCGCTTTTGTGCAGAAAACAGTAACACTTGTTCAGAAGGAAAGAAAGCACAGAGCCCCAGATTCTATGTTGTCCTGGAGAGCTTGCAGAGCACTGGGGAAAGGCAGGCAGAGAATTCCTTGCTAGCACCTTCTCTGTGCCTGGGAAGCAGAAGTGTTCACATTGCTTCGCAGAATCGCTTTTGTGCAGAAAACAGTAACAGTTGTTCAGAAGGAAAGAAAGCACAGAGCCCCAGATTTTATGTTGTCCTGGAGAGCTTGCAGAGCACTGGGGAAAGGCAGGCAGAGAATTCCCTGCTAGCACCTTCTCTGTGCCTGGGAAGCAGAAGTGTTCACATTGCTTTGCAGAATCGCTTTTGTGCAGAAAACAGTAACACTTGTTCAGAAGGAAAGAAAGCACAGAGCCCCAGATTCTATGTTGTCCTGGAGAGCTTGCAGAGCACTGGGGAAAGGCAGGCAGAGAATTCCTTGCTAGCACCTTCTCTGTGCCTGGGAAGCAGAAGTGTTCACATTGCTTCGCAAGAATCGCTTTTGTGCAGAAAACATTAACACTTGTTCAGAAGGAAAGAAAGCACAGAGCCCCAGATTTTATGTTGTCCTGGAGAGCTTGCAGAGCACTGGGGAAAGGCAGGCAGAGAATTCCTTGCTAGCACCTTCTCTGTGCCTGGGAAGCAGAAGTGTTCACATCGCTTCGCAGAATCGCTTTTGTGCAGAAAACAGTAACACTTGTTCAGAACGAAAGAAAGCACAGAGCCCCAGATTCTATGTTGTCCTGGAGAGCTTGCAGAGCACTGGGGAAAGGCAGGCAGAGAATTCCCTGCTAGCACCTTCTCTGTGCCTGTTCACATTGCTTCGCAGAATCGCTTTTGTGCAGAAAACAGTAACACTTGTTCAGAACGAAAGAAAGCACAGAGCCCCAGATTCTATGTTGTCTTGGAGAGCTTGCAGAGCACTGGGGAAAGGCAGGCAGAGAATTCCTTGCTAGCACCTTCTCTGTGCCTGGGAAGCAGAAGTGTTCACATCGCTTCGCAAGAATCGCTTTTGTGCAGAAAACAGTAACACTTGTTCAGAAGGAAAGAAAGCACAGAGCCCCAGATTCTATGTTGTCCTGGAGAGCTTGCAGAGCACTGGGGAAAGGCAGGCAGAGAATTCCTTGCTAGCACCTTCTCTGTGCCTGGGAAGCAGAAGTGTTCACATTGCTTCGCAAGAATCGCTTTTGTGCAGAAAACAGTAACACTTGTTCAGAAGGAAAGAAAGCACAGAGCCCCAGATTTTATGTTGTCCTGGAGAGCTTGCAGAGCACTGGGGAAAGGCAGGCAGAGAATTCCTTGCTAGCACCTTCTCTGTGCCTGGGAAGCAGAAGTGTTCACATCGCTTCGCAGAATAGCTTTTGTGCAGAAAACAGTAACACTTGTTCAGAAGGAAAGAAAGCACAGAGCCCCAGATTTGCTGTTGTCCTGGAGAGCTTGCAGAGCACTGGGGAAAGGCAGGCAGAGAATTCCCTGCTAGCACCTTCTCTGTGCCTGTTCACATTCCTTCGCAGAATCGCTTTTGTGCAGAAAACAGTAACACTTGTTCAGAACGAAAGAAAGCACAGAGCCCCAGATTCTATGTTGTCTTGGAGAGCTTGCAGAGCACTGGGGAAAGGCAGGCAGAGAATTCCTTGCTAGCACCTTCTCTGTGCCTGGGAAGCAGAAGTGTTCACATCGCTTCGCAAGAATCGCTTTTGTGCAGAAAACAGTAACACTTGTTCAGAAGGAAAGAAAGCACAGAGCCCCAGATTTTATGTTGTCCTGGAGAGCTTGCAGAGCACTGGGGAAAGGCAGGCAGAGAATTCCCTGATAGCACCTTCTCTGTGCCTGGGAAGCAGAAGTGTTCACATTGCTTCGCAGAATCGCTTTTGTGCAGAAAACAGTAACACTTGTTCAGAACGAAAGAAAGCACAGAGCCCCAGATTCTATGTTGTCCTGGAGAGCTTGCAGAGCACTGGGGAAAGGCAGGCAGAGAATTCCCTGCTAGCACCTTCTCTGTGCCTGGGAAGCAGAAGTGTTCACATTGCTTCGCAAGAATCGCTTTTGTGCAGAAAACAGTAACACTTGTTCAGAACGAAAGAAAGCACAGAGCCCCAGATTCTATGTTGTCCTGGAGAGCTTGCAGAGCACTGGGGAAAGGCAGGCAGAGAATTCCCTGATAGCACCTTCTCTGTGCCTGGGAAGCAGAAGTGTTCACATTGCTTCGCAGAATCGCTTTTGTGCGGAAAACACTAACACTTGTTCAGAAGGAAAGAAAGCACAGAGCCCCAGATTTTATGTTGTCCTGGAGAGCTTGCAGAGCACTGGGGAAAGGCAGGCAGAGAATTCCCTGCTAGCACCTTCTCTGTGCCTGTTCACATTGCTTCGCAGAATCGCTTTTGTGCAGAAAACAGTAACACTTGTTCAGAAGGAAAGAAAGCACAGAGCCCCAGATTCTATGTTGTCCTGGAGAGCTTGCAGAGCACTGGGGAAAGGCAGGCAGAGAATTCCCTGATAGCACCTTCTCTGTGCCTGGGAAGCAGAAGTGTTCACATTGCTTCGCAAGAATCGCTTTTGTGCAGAAAACAGTAACACTTGTTCAGAAGGAAAGAAAGCACAGAGCCCCAGATTCTATGTTGTCCTGGAGAGCTTGCAGAGCACTGGGGAAAGGCAGGCAGAGAATTCCCTGCTAGCACCTTCTCTGTGCCTGTTCACATTGCTTCGCAGAATCGCTTTTGTGCAGAAAACAGTAACACTTGTTCAGAACGAAAGAAAGCACAGAGCCCCAGATTCTATGTTGTCTTGGAGAGCTTGCAGAGCACTGGGGAAAGGCAGGCAGAGAATTCCTTGCTAGCACCTTCTCTGTGCCTGGGAAGCAGAAGTGTTCACATCGCTTCGCAAGAATCGCTTTTGTGCAGAAAACAGTAACACTTGTTCAGAAGGAAAGAAAGCACAGAGCCCCAGATTTTATGTTGTCCTGGAGAGCTTGCAGAGCACTGGGGAAAGGCAGGCAGAGAATTCCCTGCTAGCACCTTCTCTGTGCCTGGGAAGCAGAAGTGTTCACATTGCTTCGCAGAATCGCTTTTGTGCAGAAAACAGTAACAGTTGTTCAGAACGAAAGAAAGCACAGAGCCCCAGATTCTATGTTGTCCTGGAGAGCTTGCAGAGCACTGGGGAAAGGCAGGCAGAGAATTCCCTGCTAGCACCTTCTCTGTGCCTGGGAAGCAGAAGTGTTCACATTGCTTCGCAAGAATAGCTTTTGTGCAGAAAACAGTAACACTTTTTCAGAAGGAAAGAAAGCACAGAGCCCCAGATTCTATGTTGTCCTGGAGAGCTTGCAGAGCACTGGGGAAAGGCAGGCAGAGAATTCCTTGCTAGCACCTTCTCTGTGCCTGGGAAGCAGAAGTGTTCACATCGCTTCGCAAGAATCGCTTTTGTGCAGAAAAGAGTAACACTTGTTCAGAAGGAAAGAAAGCACAGAGCCCCAGATTTTATGTTGTCCTGGAGAGCTTGCAGATCACTGGGGAAAGGCAGGCAGAGAATTCCCTGCTAGCAACTTCTCTGTGCCTGGGAAGCAGAAGTGTTCACATTGCTTCGCCTAATCGCTTTTGTGCAGAAAACAGTAACACTTGTTCAGAAGGAAAGAAAGCACAGAGCCCCAGATTCTATGTTGTCCTGGAGAGCTTGCAGAGCACTGGGGAAAGGCAGGCAGAGAATTCCTTGCTAGCACCTTCTCTGTCCCTGGGAAGCAGAAGTGTTCACATTGCTTCGCAAGAATCGCTTTTGTGCAGAAAACAGTAACACTTGTTCAGAAGGAAAGAAAGCACAGAGCCCCAGATTTTATGTTGTCCTGGAGAGCTTGCAGAGCACTGGGGAAAGGCAGGCAGAGAATTCCCTGCTAGCACCTTCTCTGTGCCTGTTCACATTGCTTCGCAGAATCGCTTTTGTGCAGAAAACAGTAACACTTGTTCAGAACGAAAGAAAGCACAGAGCCCCAGATTCTATGTTGTCTTGGAGAGCTTGCAGAGCACTGGGGAAAGGCAGGCAGAGAATTCCTTGCTAGCACCTTCTCTGTGCCTGGGAAGCAGAAGTGTTCACATTGCTTCGCAAGAATCGCTTTTGTGCAGAAAACAGTAACACTTGTTCAGAAGGAAAGAAAGCACAGAGCCCCAGATTTTATGTTGTCCTGGAGAGCTTGCAGAGCACTGGGGAAAGGCAGGCAGAGAATTCCTTGCTAGCACCTTCTCTGTGCCTGGGAAGCAGAAGTGTTCACATCGCTTCGCAGAATCGCTTTTGTGCAGAAAACAGTAACACTTGTTCAGAAGGAAAGAAAGCACAGAGCCCCAGATTCTATGTTGTCCTGGAGAGCTTGCAGAGCACTGGGGAAAGGCAGGCAGAGAATTCCCTGCTAGCACCTTCTCTGTGCCTGTTCACATTGCTTCGCAGAATCGCTTTTGTGCAGAAAACAGTAACACTTGTTCAGAACGAAAGAAAGCACAGAGCCCCAGATTCTATGTTGTCTTGGAGAGCTTGCAGAGCACTGGGGAAAGGCAGGCAGAGAATTCCTTGCTAGCACCTTCTCTGTGCCTGGGAAGCAGAAGTGTTCACATCGCTTCGCAAGAATCGCTTTTGTGCAGAAAACAGTAACACTTGTTCAGAAGGAAAGAAAGCACAGAGCCCCAGATTCTATGTTGTCCTGGAGAGCTTGCAGAGCACTGGGGAAAGGCAGGCAGAGAATTCCTTGCTAGCACCTTCTCTGTGCCTGGGAAGCAGAAGTGTTCACATTGCTTCGCAAGAATCGCTTTTGTGCAGAAAACATTAACACTTGTTCAGAAGGAAAGAAAGCACAGAGCCCCAGATTTTATGTTGTCCTGGAGAGCTTGCAGAGCACTGGGGAAAGGCAGGCAGAGAATTCCTTGCTAGCACCTTCTCTGTGCCTGGGAAGCAGAAGTGTTCACATCGCTTCGCAGAATCGCTTTTGTGCAGAAAACAGTAACACTTGTTCAGAAGGAAAGAAAGCACAGAGCCCCAGATTCTATGTTGTCCTGGAGAGCTTGCAGAGCACTGGGGAAAGGCAGGCAGAGAATTCCCTGCTAGCACCTTCTCTGTGCCTGTTCACATTCCTTCGCAGAATCGCTTTTGTGCAGAAAACAGTAACACTTGTTCAGAACGAAAGAAAGCACAGAGCCCCAGATTCTATGTTGTCTTGGAGAGCTTGCAGAGCACTGGGGAAAGGCAGGCAGAGAATTCCTTGCTAGCACCTTCTCTGTGCCTGGGAAGCAGAAGTGTTCACATTGCTTCGCAAGAATCGCTTTTGTGCAGAAAACAGTAACACTTGTTCAGAAGGAAAGAAAGCACAGAGCCCCAGATTTTATGTTGTCCTGGAGAGCTTGCAGAGCACTGGGGAAAGGCAGGCAGAGAATTCCCTGATAGCACCTTCTCTGTGCCTGGGAAGCAGAAGTGTTCACATTGCTTCGCAGAATCGCTTTTGTGCAGAAAACAGTAACACTTGTTCAGAAGGAAAGAAAGCACAGAGCCCCAGATTTGCTGTTGTCCTGGAGAGCTTGCAGAGCACTGGGGAAAGGCAGGCAGAGAATTCCCTGCTAGCACCTTCTCTGTGCCTGGGAAGCAGAAGTGTTCACATTGCTTCGCAAGAATCGCTTTTGTGCAGAAAACAGTAACACTTGTTCAGAACGAAAGAAAGCACAGAGCCCCAGATTCTATGTTGTCCTGGAGAGCTTGCAGAGCACTGGGGAAAGGCAGGCAGAGAATTCCCTGATAGCACCTTCTCTGTGCCTGGGAAGCAGAAGTGTTCACATTGCTTCGCAGAATCGCTTTTGTGCGGAAAACACTAACACTTGTTCAGAAGGAAAGAAAGCACAGAGCCCCAGATTCTATGTTGTCCTGGAGAGCTTGCAGAGCACTGGGGAAAGGCAGGCAGAGAATTCCCTGCTAGCACCTTCTCTGTGCCTGTTCACATTGCTTCGCAGAATCGCTTTTGTGCAGAAAACAGTAACACTTGTTCAGAACGAAAGAAAGCACAGAGCCCCAGATTTGCTGTTGTCCTGGAGAGCTTGCAGAGCACTGGGGAAAGGCAGGCAGAGAATTCCCTGCTAGCACCTTCTCTGTGCCTGGGAAGCAGAAGTGTTCACATTGCTTTGCAAGAATCGCTTTTGTGCAGAAAACAGTAACACTTGTTCAGAAGGAAAGAAAGCACAGAGCCCCAGATTCTATGTTGTCCTGGAGAGCTTGCAGAGCACTGGGGAAAGGCAGGCAGAGAATTCCTTGCTAGCACCTTCTCTGTGCCTGGGAAGCAGAAGAGTTCACATCGCTTCGCAAGAATCGCTTTTGTGCAGAAAACAGTAACACTTGTTCAGAAGGAAAGAAAGCACAGAGCCCCAGATTTTATGTTGTCCTGGAGAGCTTGCAGAGCACTGGGGAAAGGCAGGCAGAGAATTCCCTGATAGCACCTTCTCTGTGCCTGTTCACATTGCTTCGCAGAATCGCTTTTGTGCAGAAAACAGTAACACTTGTTCAGAACGAAAGAAAGCACAGAGCCCCAGATTCTATGTTGTCTTGGAGAGCTTGCAGAGCACTGGGGAAAGGCAGGCAGAGAATTCCCTGATAGCACCTTCTCTGTGCCTGGGAAGCAGAAGTGTTCACATTGCTTCGCAAGAATAGCTTTTGTGCAGAAAACAGTAACACTTGTTCAGAAGGAAAGAAAGCACAGAGCCCCAGATTCTATGTTGTCCTGGAGAGCTTGCAGAGCACTGGGGAAAGGCAGGCAGAGAATTCCTTGCTAGCACCTTCTCTGTGCCTGGGAAGCAGAAGTGTTCAAATCGCTTCGCAAGAATCGCTTTTGTGCAGAAAACAGTAACACTTGTTCAGAAGGAAAGAAAGCACAGAGCCCCAGATTTTATGTTGTCCTGGAGAGCTTGCAGATCACTGGGGAAAGGCAGGCAGAGAATTCCCTGCTAGCACCTTCTCTGTGCCTGGGAAGCAGAAGTGTTCACATTGCTTCGCAAGAATCGCTTTTGTGCAGAAAACAGTAACACTTGTTCAGAAGGAAAGAAAGCACAGAGCCCCAGATTCTATGTTGTCCTGGAGAGCTTGCAGAGCACTGGGGAAAGGCAGGCAGAGAATTCCTTGCTAGCACCTTCTCTGTGCCTGGGAAGCAGAAGTGTTCACATTGCTTCGCAAGAATCGCTTTTGTGCAGAAAACATTAACACTTGTTCAGAAGGAAAGAAAGCACAGAGCCCCAGATTCTATGTTGTCTTGGAGAGCTTGCAGAGCACTGGGGAAAGGCAGGCAGAGAATTCCTTGCTAGCACCTTCTCTGTGCCTGGGAAGCAGAAGTGTTCACATCGCTTCGCAGAATCGCTTTTGTGCAGAAAACAGTAACACTTGTTCAGAAGGAAAGAAAGCACAGAGCCCCAGATTCTATGTTGTCCTGGAGAGCTTGCAAAACACTGGGGAAAGGCAGGCAGAGAATTCCCTGCTAGCACCTACTCTGTGCTTGTTCACATTGCTTCGTAGAATCGCTTTTGTGCAGAAAACAGTAACACTTGTTCAGAAGGAAAGAAAGCACAGAGCCCCAGATTCTATGTTGTCCTGGAGAGCTTGCAGAGCACTGGGGAAAGGCAGGCAGAGAATTCCTTGCTAGCACCTTCTCTGTGCCTGGGAAGCAGAAGTGTTCACATCGCTTCGCAAGAATCGCTTTTGTGCAGAAAACAGTAACACTTGTTCAGAAGGAAAGAAAGCACAGAGCCCCAGATTTTATGTTGTCCTGGAGAGCTTGCAGAGCACTGGGGAAAGGCAGGCAGAGAATTCCCTGCTAGCACCTTCTCTGTGCCTGTTCACATTGCTTCGCAGAATCGCTTTTGTGCAGAAAACAGTAACACTTGTTCAGAACGAAAGAAAGCACAGAGCCCCAGATTCTATGTTGTCTTGGAGAGCTTGCAGAGCACTGGGGAAAGGCAGGCAGAGAATTCCCTGCTAGCACCTTCTCTGTGCCTGGGAAGCAGAAGTGTTCGCATTGCTTCGCAAGAATAGCTTTTGTGCAGAAAACAGTAACACTTTTTCAGAAGGAAAGAAAGCACAGAGCCCCAGATTCTATGTTGTCCTGGAGAGCTTGCAGAGCACTGGGGAAAGGCAGGCAGAGAATTCCTTGCTAGCACCTTCTCTGTGCCTGGGAAGCAGAAGTGTTCACATCGCTTCGCAAGAATCGCTTTTGTGCAGAAAACAGTAACACTTGTTCAGAAGGAAAGAAAGCACAGAGCCCCAGATTTTATGTTGTCCTGGAGAGCTTGCAGATCACTGCGGAAAGGCAGGCAGAGCATTCCCTGCTAGCACCTTCTCTGTGCCTGGGAAGCAGAAGTGTTCACATTGCTTCGCAAGAATCGCTTTTGTGCAGAAAACAGTAACACTTGTTCAGAAGGAAAGAAAGCACAGAGCCCCAGATTCTATGTTGTCCTGGAGAGCTTGCAGAGCACTGGGGAAAGGCAGGCAGAGAATTCCTTGCTAGCACCTACTCTGTGCCTGGGAAGCAGAAGTGTTCACATTGCTTCGCAAGAATCGCTTTTGTGCAGAAAACATTAACACTTGTTCAGAAGGAAAGAAAGCACAGAGCCCCAGATTTTATGTTGTCCTGGAGAGCTTGCAGAGCACTGGGGAAAGGCAGGCAGAGAATTCCTTGCTAGCACCTTCTCTGTGCCTGGGAAGCAGAAGTGTTCACATCGCTTCGCAGAATTGCTTTTGTGCAGAAAACAGTAACACTTGTTCAGAAGGAAAGAAAGCACAGAGCCCCAGATTCTATGTTGTCCTGGAGAGCTTGCAAAACACTGGGGAAAGGCAGGCAGAGAATTCCCTGCTAGCACCTTCTCTGTGCCTGGGAAGCAGAAGTGTTCACATTGCTTCGCAAGAATCGCTTTTGTGCAGAAAACAGTAACACTTGTTCAGAAGGAAAGAAAGCACAGAGCCCCAGATTCTATGTTGTCCTGGAGAGCTTGCAGAGCACTGGGGAAAGGCAGGCAGAGAATTCCTTGCTAGCACCTTCTCTGTGCCTGGGAAGCAGAAGTGTTCACATCGCTTCGCAGAATTGCTTTTGTGCAGAAAACAGTAACACTTGTTCAGAAGGAAAGAAAGCACAGAGCCCCAGATTTTATGTTGTCCTGGAGAGCTTGCAGATCACTGGGGAAAGGCAGGCAGAGAATTCCCTGCTAGCAACTTCTCTGTGCCTGGGAAGCAGAAGTGTTCACATTGCTTCGCCTAATCGCTTTTGTGCAGAAAACAGTAACACTTGTTCAGAAGGAAAGAAAGCACAGAGCCCCAGATTCTATGTTGTCCTGGAGAGCTTGCAGAGCACTGGGGAAAGGCAGGCAGAGAATTCCTTGCTAGCACCTTCTCTGTCCCTGGGAAGCAGAAGTGTTCACATTGCTTCGCAAGAATCGCTTTTGTGCAGAAAACAGTAACACTTGTTCAGAAGGAAAGAAAGCACAGAGCCCCAGATTTTATGTTGTCCTGGAGAGCTTGCAGAGCACTGGGGAAAGGCAGGCAGAGAATTCCCTGATAGAACCTTCTCTGTGCCTGTTCACATTGCTTCGCAGAATCGCTTTTGTGCAGAAAACAGTAACACTTGTTCAGAACGAAAGAAAGCACAGAGCCCCAGATTCTATGTTGTCTTGGAGAGCTTGCAGAGCACTGGGGAAAGGCAGGCAGAGAATTCCTTGCTAGCACCTTCTCTGTGCCTGGGAAGCAGAAGTGTTCACATTGCTTCGCAAGAATCGCTTTTGTGCAGAAAACAGTAACACTTGTTCAGAAGGAAAGAAAGCACAGAGCCCCAGATTTTATGTTGTCCTGGAGAGCTTGCAGAGCACTGGGGAAAGGCAGGCAGAGAATTCCTTGCTAGCACCTTCTCTGTGCCTGGGAAGCAGAAGTGTTCACATCGCTTCGCAGAATCGCTTTTGTGCAGAAAACAGTAACACTTGTTCAGAAGGAAAGAAAGCACAGAGCCCCAGATTCTATGTTGTCCTGGAGAGCTTGCAGAGCACTGGGGAAAGGCAGGCAGAGAATTCCCTGCTAGCACCTTCTCTGTGCCTGTTCACATTGCTTCGCAGAATCGCTTTTGTGCAGAAAACAGTAACACTTGTTCAGAACGAAAGAAAGCACAGAGCCCCAGATTCTATGTTGTCTTGGAGAGCTTGCAGAGCACTGGGGAAAGGCAGGCAGAGAATTCCTTGCCAGCACCTTCTCTGTGCCTGGGAAGCAGAAGTGTTCACATCGCTTCGCAAGAATCGCTTTTGTGCAGAAAACAGTAACACTTGTTCAGAAGGAAAGAAAGCACAGAGCCCCAGATTCTATGTTGTCCTGGAGAGCTTGCAGAGCACTGGGGAAAGGCAGGCAGAGAATTCCTTGCTAGCACCTTCTCTGTGCCTGGGAAGCAGAAGTGTTCACATTGCTTCGCAAGAATCGCTTTTGTGCAGAAAACATTAACACTTGTTCAGAAGGAAAGAAAGCACAGAGCCCCAGATTTTATGTTGTCCTGGAGAGCTTGCAGAGCACTGGGGAAAGGCAGGCAGAGAATTCCTTGCTAGCACCTTCTCTGTGCCTGGGAAGCAGAAGTGTTCACATCGCTTCGCAGAATCGCTTTTGTGCAGAAAACAGTAACACTTGTTCAGAAGGAAAGAAAGCACAGAGCCCCAGATTCTATGTTGTCCTGGAGAGCTTGCAGAGCACTGGGGAAAGGCAGGCAGAGAATTCCCTGCTAGCACCTTCTCTGTGCCTGTTCACATTCCTTCGCAGAATCGCTTTTGTGCAGAAAACAGTAACACTTGTTCAGAACGAAAGAAAGCACAGAGCCCCAGATTCTATGTTGTCTTGGAGAGCTTGCAGAGCACTGGGGAAAGGCAGGCAGAGAATTCCTTGCTAGCACCTTCTCTGTGCCTGGGAAGCAGAAGTGTTCACATTGCTTCGCAAGAATCGCTTTTGTGCAGAAAACAGTAACACTTGTTCAGAAGGAAAGAAAGCACAGAGCCCCAGATTTTATGTTGTCCTGGAGAGCTTGCAGAGCACTGGGGAAAGGCAGGCAGAGAATTCCCTGATAGCACCTTCTCTGTGCCTGGGAAGCAGAAGTGTTCACATTGCTTCGCAGAATCGCTTTTGTGCAGAAAACAGTAACACTTGTTCAGAAGGAAAGAAAGCACAGAGCCCCAGATTTGCTGTTGTCCTGGAGAGCTTGCAGAGCACTGGGGAAAGGCAGGCAGAGAATTCCCTGCTAGCACCTTCTCTGTGCCTGGGAAGCAGAAGTGTTCACATTGCTTCGCAAGAATCGCTTTTGTGCAGAAAACAGTAACACTTGTTCAGAACGAAAGAAAGCACAGAGCCCCAGATTCTATGTTGTCCTGGAGAGCTTGCAGAGCACTGGGGAAAGGCAGGCAGAGAATTCCCTGATAGCACCTTCTCTGTGCCTGGGAAGCAGAAGTGTTCACATTGCTTCGCAGAATCGCTTTTGTGCGGAAAACACTAACACTTGTTCAGAAGGAAAGAAAGCACAGAGCCCCAGATTCTATGTTGTCCTGGAGAGCTTGCAGAGCACTGGGGAAAGGCAGGCAGAGAATTCCCTGCTAGCACCTTCTCTGTGCCTGTTCACATTGCTTCGCAGAATCGCTTTTGTGCAGAAAACAGTAACAGTTGTTCAGAACGAAAGAAAGCACAGAGCCCCAGATTTGCTGTTGTCCTGGAGAGCTTGCAGAGCACTGGGGAAAGGCAGGCAGAGAATTCCCTGCTAGCACCTTCTCTGTGCCTGGGAAGCAGAAGTGTTCACATTGCTTTGCAAGAATCGCTTTTGTGCAGAAAACAGTAACACTTGTTCAGAAGGAAAGAAAGCACAGAGCCCCAGATTCTATGTTGTCCTGGAGAGCTTGCAGAGCACTGGGGAAAGGCAGGCAGAGAATTCCTTGCTAGCACCTTCTCTGTGCCTGGGAAGCAGAAGTGTTCACATCGCTTCGCAAGAATCGCTTTTGTGCAGAAAACATTAACACTTGTTCAGAAGGAAAGAAAGCACAGAGCCCCAGATTTTATGTTGTCCTGGAGAGCTTGCAGAGCACTGGGGAAAGGCAGGCAGAGAATTCCCTGCTAGCACCTTCTCTGTGCCTGTTCACATTGCTTCGCAGAATCGCTTTTGTGCAGAAAACAGTAACACTTGTTCAGAACGAAAGAAAGCACAGAGCCCCAGATTCTATGTTGTCTTGGAGAGCTTGCAGAGCACTGGGGAAAGGCAGGCAGAGAATTCCCTGCTAGCACCTTCTCTGTGCCTGGGAAGCAGAAGTGTTCGCATTGCTTCGCAAGAATCGCTTTTGTGCAGAAAACAGTAACACTTGTTCAGAAGGAAAGAAAGCACAGAGCCCCAGATTCTATGTTGTCCTGGAGAGCTTGCAGAGCACTGGGGAAAGGCAGGCAGAGAATTCCTTGCTAGCACCTTCTCTGTGCCTGGGAAGCAGAAGTGTTCACATCGCTTCGCAAGAATCGCTTTTGTGCAGAAAACAGTAACACTTGTTCAGAAGGAAAGAAAGCACAGAGCCCCAGATTTTATGTTGTCCTGGAGAGCTTGCAGAGCACTGGGGAAAGGCAGGCAGAGAATTCCCTGCTAGCACCTTCTCTGTGCCTGGGAAGCAGAAGTGTTCACATTGCTTCGCCTAATCGCTTTTGTGCAGAAAACAGTAACACTTGTTCAGAAGGAAAGAAAGCACAGAGCCCCAGATTCTATGTTGTCCTGGAGAGCTTGCAGAGCACTGGGGAAAGGCAGGCAGAGAATTCCTTGCTAGCACCTTCTCTGTGCCTGGGAAGCAGAAGTGTTCACATTGCTTCGCAAGAATCGCTTTTGTGCAGAAAACATTAACACTTGTTCAGAAGGAAAGAAAGCACAGAGCCCCAGATTTTATGTTGTCCTGGAGAGCTTGCAGAGCACTGGGGAAAGGCAGGCAGAGAATTCCTTGCTAGCACCTTCTCTGTGCCTGGGAAGCAGAAGTGTTCACATCGCTTCGCAGAATCGCTTTTGTGCAGAAAACAGTAACACTTGTTCAGAAGGAAAGAAAGCACAGAGCCCCAGATTCTATGTTGTCCTGGAGAGCTTGCAGAGCACTGGGGAAAGGCAGGCAGAGAATTCCCTGCTAGCACCTTCTCTGTGCCTGTTCACATTCCTTCGCAGAATCGCTTTTGTGCAGAAAACAGTAACACTTGTTCAGAACGAAAGAAAGCACAGAGCCCCAGATTCTATGTTGTCTTGGAGAGCTTGCAGAGCACTGGGGAAAGGCAGGCAGAGAATTCCTTGCTAGCACCTTCTCTGTGCCTGGGAAGCAGAAGTGTTCACATCGCTTCGCAAGAAACGCTTTTGTGCAGAAAACAGTAACACTTGTTCAGAAGGAAAGAAAGCACAGAGCCCCAGATTTTATGTTGTCCTGGAGAGCTTGCAGAGCACTGGGGAAAGGCAGGCAGAGAATTCCCTGATAGCACCTTCTCTGTGCCTGGGAAGCAGAAGTGTTCACATTGCTTCGCAGAATCGCTTTTGTGCAGAAAACAGTAACACTTGTTCAGAAGGAAAGAAAGCACAGAGCCCCAGATTCTATGTTGTCCTGGAGAGCTTGCAGAGCACTGGGGAAAGGCAGGCAGAGAATTCCCTGCTAGCACCTTCTCTGTGCCTGTTCACATTGCTTCGCAGAATCGCTTTTGTGCAGAAAACAGTAACACTTGTTCAGAAGGAAAGAAAGCACAGAGCCCCAGATTTTATGTTGTCCTGGAGAGCTTGCAGAGCACTGGGGAAAGGCAGGCAGAGAATTCCCTGATAGCACCTTCTCTGTGCCTGGGAAGCAGAAGTGTTCACATTGCTTCGCAGAATCGCTTTTGTGCAGAAAACAGTAACACTTGTTCAGAAGGAAAGAAAGCACAGAGCCCCAGATTTTATGTTGTCCTGGAGAGCTTGCAGAGCACTGGGGAAAGGCAGGCAGAGAATTCCCTGATAGCACCTTCTCTGTGCTTGTTCACATTGCTTCGCAGAATCGCTTTTGTGCAGAAAACAGTAACACTTGTTCAGAAGGAAAGAAAGCACAGAGCCCCAGATTCTATGTTGTCCTGGAGAGCTTGCAGAGCACTGGGGAAAGGTAGGCAGAGAATTCCCTGCTAGCACCTTCTCTGTGCCTGGGAAGCAGAAGTGTTCACATTGCTTCGCAAGAATCGCTTTTGTGCAGAAAACAGTAACACTTGTTCAGAAGGAAAGAAAGCACAGAGCCCCAGATTTTATGTTGTCCTGGAGAGCTTGCAGAGCACTGGGGAAAGGCAGGCAGAGAATTCCTTGCTAGCACCTTCTCTGTGCCTGTTCACATTGCTTCGCAGAATCGCTTTTGTGCAGAAAACAGTAACACTTGTTCAGAAGGAAAGAAAGCACAGAGCCCCAGATTCTATGTTGTCCTGGAGAGCTTGCAGAGCACTGGGGAAAGGCAGGCAGAGAATTCCCTGCTAGCACCTTCTCTGTGCCTGGGAAGCAGAAGTGTTCACATTGCTTCGCAAGAATCGCTTTTGTGCAGAAAACAGTAACACTTGTTCAGAAGGAAAGAAAGCACAGAGCCCCAGATTCTATGTTGTCCTGGAGAGCTTGCAGAGCACTGGGGAAAGGCAGGCAGAGAATTCCTTGCTAGCACCTTCTCTGTGCCTGGGAAGCAGAAGTGTTCACATCGCTTCGCAAGAATCGCTTTTGTGCAGAAAACAGTAACACTTGTTCAGAAGGAAAGAAAGCACAGAGCCCCAGATTCTATGTTGTCCTGGAGAGCTTGCAGAGCACTGGGGAAAGGCAGGCAGAGAATTCCCTGCTAGCACCTTCTCTGTGCCTGTTCACATTGCTTCGCAGAATCGCTTTTGTGCAGAAAACAGTAACACTTGTTCAGAACGAAAGAAAGCACAGAGCCCCAGATTCTATGTTGTCTTGGAGAGCTTGCAGAGCACTGGGGAAAGGCAGGCAGAGAATTCCTTGCTAGCACCTTCTCTGTGCCTGGGAAGCAGAAGTGTTCACATCGCTTCGCAAGAATCGCTTTTGTGCAGAAAACAGTAACACTTGTTCAGAAGGAAAGAAAGCACAGAGCCCCAGATTTTATGTTGTCCTGGAGAGCTTGCAGAGCACTGGGGAAAGGCAGGCAGAGAATTCCCTGCTAGCACCTTCTCTGTGCCTGGGAAGCAGAAGTGTTCACATTGCTTCGCAGAATCGCTTTTGTGCAGAAAACAGTAACAGTTGTTCAGAACGAAAGAAAGCACAGAGCCCCAGATTCTATGTTGTCCTGGAGAGCTTGCAGAGCACTGGGGAAAGGCAGGCAGAGAATTCCCTGCTAGCACCTTCTCTGTGCCTGGGAAGCAGAAGTGTTCACATTGCTTCGCAAGAATAGCTTTTGTGCAGAAAACAGTAACACTTTTTCAGAAGGAAAGAAAGCACAGAGCCCCAGATTCTATGTTGTCCTGGAGAGCTTGCAGAGCACTGGGGAAAGGCAGGCAGAGAATTCCTTGCTAGCACCTTCTCTGTGCCTGGGAAGCAGAAGTGTTCACATCGCTTCGCAAGAATCGCTTTTGTGCAGAAAACAGTAACACTTGTTCAGAAGGAAAGAAAGCACAGAGCCCCAGATTTTATGTTGTCCTGGAGAGCTTGCAGATCACTGGGGAAAGGCAGGCAGAGAATTCCCTGCTAGCACCTTCTCTGTGCCTGGGAAGCAGAAGTGTTCACATTGCTTCGCCTAATCGCATTTGTGCAGAAAACAGTAACACTTGTTCAGAAGGAAAGAAAGCACAGAGCCCCAGATTCTATGTTGTCCTGGAGAGCTTGCAGAGCACTGGGGAAAGGCAGGCAGAGAATTCCTTGCTAGCACCTTCTCTGTGCCTGGGAAGCAGAAGTGTTCACATTGCTTCGCAAGAATCGCTTTTGTGCAGAAAACAGTAACACTTGTTCAGAAGGAAAGAAAGCACAGAGCCCCAGATTTTATGTTGTCCTGGAGAGCTTGCAGAGCACTGGGGAAAGGCAGGCAGAGAATTCCCTGCTAGCACCCTCTCTGTGCCTGTTCACATTGCTTCGCAGAATCGCTTTTGTGCAGAAAACAGTAACACTTGTTCAGAACGAAAGAAAGCACAGAGCCCCAGATTCTATGTTGTCTTGGAGAGCTTGCAGAGCACTGGGGAAAGGCAGGCAGAGAATTCCTTGCTAGCACCTTCTCTGTGCCTGGGAAGCAGAAGTGTTCACATCGCTTCGCAAGAATCGCTTTTGTGCAGAAAACAGTAACACTTGTTCAGAAGGAAAGAAAGCACAGAGCCCCAGATTCTATGTTGTCCTGGAGAGCTTGCAGAGCACTGGGGAAAGGCAGGCAGAGAATTTCTTGCTAGCACCTTCTCTGTGCCTGGGAAGCAGAAGTGTTCACATTGCTTCGCAAGAATCGCTTTTGTGCAGAAAACAGTAACACTTGTTCAGAAGGAAAGAAAGCACAGAGCCCCAGATTTTATGTTGTCCTGGAGAGCTTGCAGAGCACTGGGGAAAGGCAGGCAGAGAATTCCTTGCTAGCACCTTCTCTGTGCCTGGGAAGCAGAAGTGTTCACATCGCTTCGCAGAATAGCTTTTGTGCAGAAAACAGTAACACTTGTTCAGAAGGAAAGAAAGCACAGAGCCCCAGATTTGCTGTTGTCCTGGAGAGCTTGCAGAGCACTGGGGAAAGGCAGGCAGAGAATTCCCTGCTAGCACCTTCTCTGTGCCTGTTCACATTCCTTCGCAGAATCGCTTTTGTGCAGAAAACAGTAACACTTGTTCAGAACGAAAGAAAGCACAGAGCCCCAGATTCTATGTTGTCTTGGAGAGCTTGCAGAGCACTGGGGAAAGGCAGGCAGAGAATTCCTTGCTAGCACCTTCTCTGTGCCTGGGAAGCAGAAGTGTTCACATCGCTTCGCAAGAATCGCTTTTGTGCAGAAAACAGTAACACTTGTTCAGAAGGAAAGAAAGCACAGAGCCCCAGATTCTATGTTGTCCTGGAGAGCTTGCAGAGCACTGGGGAAAGGCAGGCAGAGAATTCCCTGATAGCACCTTCTCTGTGCCTGGGAAGCAGAAGTGTTCACATTGCTTCGCAGAATCGCTTTTGTGCGGAAAACACTAACACTTGTTCAGAAGGAAAGAAAGCACAGAGCCCCAGATTTTATGTTGTCCTGGAGAGCTTGCAGAGCACTGGGGAAAGGCAGGCAGAGAATTCCCTGCTAGCACCTTCTCTGTGCCTGTTCACATTGCTTCGCAGAATCGCTTTTGTGCAGAAAACAGTAACACTTGTTCAGAACGAAAGAAAGCACAGAGCCCCAGATTTTATGTTGTCCTGGAGAGCTTGCAGAGCACTGGGGAAAGGCAGGCAGAGAATTCCCTGATAGCACCTTCTCTGTGCCTGGGAAGCAGAAGTGTTCACATTGCTTCGCAGAATCGCTTTTGTGCAGAAAACAGTAACACTTGTTCAGAAGGAAAGAAAGCACAGAGCCCCAGATTTTATGTTGTCCTGGAGAGCTTGCAGAGCACTGGGGAAAGGCAGGCAGAGAATTCCCTGATAGCACCTTCTCTGTGCTTGTTCACATTGCTTCGCAGAATCGCTTTTGTGCAGAAAACAGTAACACTTGTTCAGAAGGAAAGAAAGCACAGAGCCCCAGATTCTATGTTGTCCTGGAGAGCTTGCAGAGCACTGGGGAAAGGCAGGCAGAGAATTCCTTGCTAGCACCTTCTCTGTGCCTGTTCACATTGCTTCGCAGAATCGCTTTTGTGCAGAAAACAGTAACACTTGTTCAGAAGGAAAGAAAGCACAGAGCCCCAGATTCTATGTTGTCCTGGAGAGCTTGCAGAGCACTGGGGAAAGGCAGGCAGAGAATTCCCTGCTAGCACCTTCTCTGTGCCTGGGAAGCAGAAGTGTTCACATTGCTTCGCAAGAATCGCTTTTGTGCAGAAAACAGTAACACTTGTTCAGAAGGAAAGAAAGCACAGAGCCCCAGATTCTATGTTGTCCTGGAGAGCTTGCAGAGCACTGGGGAAAGGCAGGCAGAGAATTCCTTGCTAGCACCTTCTCTGTGCCTGGGAAGCAGAAGTGTTCACATCGCTTCGCAAGAATCGCTTTTGTGCAGAAAACAGTAACACTTGTTCAGAAGGAAAGAAAGCACAGAGCCCCAGATTCTATGTTGTCCTGGAGAGCTTGCAGAGCACTGGGGAAAGGCAGGCAGAGAATTCCCTGCTAGCACCTTCTCTGTGCCTGTTCACATTGCTTCGCAGAATCGCTTTTGTGCAGAAAACAGTAACACTTGTTCAGAACGAAAGAAAGCACAGAGCCCCAGATTCTATGTTGTCTTGGAGAGCTTGCAGAGCACTGGGGAAAGGCAGGCAGAGAATTCCTTGCTAGCACCTTCTCTGTGCCTGGGAAGCAGAAGTGTTCACATCGCTTCGCAAGAATCGCTTTTGTGCAGAAAACAGTAACACTTGTTCAGAAGGAAAGAAAGCACAGAGCCCCAGATTTTATGTTGTCCTGGAGAGCTTGCAGAGCACTGGGGAAAGGCAGGCAGAGAATTCCCTGCTAGCAGCTTCTCTGTGCCTGGGAAGCAGAAGTGTTCACATTGCTTCGCAGAATCGCTTTTGTGCAGAAAACAGTAACAGTTGTTCAGAACGAAAGAAAGCACAGAGCCCCAGATTCTATGTTGTCCTGGAGAGCTTGCAGAGCACTGGGGAAAGGCAGGCAGAGAATTCCCTGCTAGCACCTTCTCTGTGCCTGGGAAGCAGAAGTGTTCACATTGCTTCGCAAGAATAGCTTTTGTGCAGAAAACAGTAACACTTTTTCAGAAGGAAAGAAAGCACAGAGCCCCAGATTCTATGTTGTCCTGGAGAGCTTGCAGAGCACTGGGGAAAGGCAGGCAGAGAATTCCTTGCTAGCACCTTCTCTGTGCCTGGGAAGCAGAAGTGTTCACATCGCTTCGCAAGAATCGCTTTTGTGCAGAAAACAGTAACACTTGTTCAGAAGGAAAGAAAGCACAGAGCCCCAGATTTTATGTTGTCCTGGAGAGCTTGCAGATCACTGGGGAAAGGCAGGCAGAGAATTCCCTGCTAGCAACTTCTCTGTGCCTGGGAAGCAGAAGTGTTCACATTGCTTCGCCTAATCGCTTTTGTGCAGAAAACAGTAACACTTGTTCAGAAGGAAAGAAAGCACAGAGCCCCAGATTCTATGTTGTCCTGGAGAGCTTGCAGAGCACTGGGGAAAGGTAGGCAGAGAATTCCCTGCTAGCACCTTCTCTGTGCCTGGGAAGCAGAAGTGTTCACATTGCTTCGCAAGAATCGCTTTTGTGCAGAAAACAGTAACACTTGTTCAGAAGGAAAGAAAGCACAGAGCCCCAGATTTTATGTTGTCCTGGAGAGCTTGCAGAGCACTGGGGAAAGGCAGGCAGAGAATTCCTTGCTAGCACCTTCTCTGTGCCTGTTCACATTGCTTCGCAGAATCGCTTTTGTGCAGAAAACAGTAACACTTGTTCAGAAGGAAAGAAAGCACAGAGCCCCAGATTCTATGTTGTCCTGGAGAGCTTGCAGAGCACTGGGGAAAGGCAGGCAGAGAATTCCCTGCTAGCACCTTCTCTGTGCCTGGGAAGCAGAAGTGTTCACATTGCTTCGCAAGAATCGCTTTTGTGCAGAAAACATTAACACTTGTTCAGAAGGAAAGAAAGCACAGAGCCCCAGATTTTATGTTGTCCTGGAGAGCTTGCAGAGCACTGGGGAAAGGCAGGCAGAGAATTCCCTGCTAGCACCTTCTCTGTGCCTGTTCACATTGCTTCGCAGAATCGCTTTTGTGCAGAAAACAGTAACACTTGTTCAGAACGAAAGAAAGCACAGAGCCCCAGATTCTATGTTGTCTTGGAGAGCTTGCAGAGCACTGGGGAAAGGCAGGCAGAGAATTCCCTGCTAGCACCTTCTCTGTGCCTGGGAAGCAGAAGTGTTCGCATTGCTTCGCAAGAATCGCTTTTGTGCAGAAAACAGTAACACTTGTTCAGAAGGAAAGAAAGCACAGAGCCCCAGATTCTATGTTGTCCTGGAGAGCTTGCAGAGCACTGGGGAAAGGCAGGCAGAGAATTCCTTGCTAGCACCTTCTCTGTGCCTGGGAAGCAGAAGTGTTCACATCGCTTCGCAAGAATCGCTTTTGTGCAGAAAACAGTAACACTTGTTCAGAAGGAAAGAAAGCACAGAGCCCCAGATTTTATGTTGTCCTGGAGAGCTTGCAGAGCACTGGGGAAAGGCAGGCAGAGAATTCCCTGCTAGCACCTTCTCTGTGCCTGGGAAGCAGAAGTGTTCACATTGCTTCGCCTAATCGCTTTTGTGCAGAAAACAGTAACACTTGTTCAGAAGGAAAGAAAGCACAGAGCCCCAGATTCTATGTTGTCCTGGAGAGCTTGCAGAGCACTGGGGAAAGGCAGGCAGAGAATTCCTTGCTAGCACCTTCTCTGTGCCTGGGAAGCAGAAGTGTTCACATTGCTTCGCAAGAATCGCTTTTGTGCAGAAAACATTAACACTTGTTCAGAAGGAAAGAAAGCACAGAGCCCCAGATTTTATGTTGTCCTGGAGAGCTTGCAGAGCACTGGGGAAAGGCAGGCAGAGAATTCCTTGCTAGCACCTTCTCTGTGCCTGGGAAGCAGAAGTGTTCACATCGCTTCGCAGAATCGCTTTTGTGCAGAAAACAGTAACACTTGTTCAGAAGGAAAGAAAGCACAGAGCCCCAGATTCTATGTTGTCCTGGAGAGCTTGCAGAGCACTGGGGAAAGGCAGGCAGAGAATTCCCTGCTAGCACCTTCTCTGTGCCTGTTCACATTCCTTCGCAGAATCGCTTTTGTGCAGAAAACAGTAACACTTGTTCAGAACGAAAGAAAGCACAGAGCCCCAGATTCTATGTTGTCTTGGAGAGCTTGCAGAGCACTGGGGAAAGGCAGGCAGAGAATTCCTTGCTAGCACCTTCTCTGTGCCTGGGAAGCAGAAGTGTTCACATCGCTTCGCAAGAAACGCTTTTGTGCAGAAAACAGTAACACTTGTTCAGAAGGAAAGAAAGCACAGAGCCCCAGATTTTATGTTGTCCTGGAGAGCTTGCAGAGCACTGGGGAAAGGCAGGCAGAGAATTCCCTGATAGCACCTTCTCTGTGCCTGGGAAGCAGAAGTGTTCACATTGCTTCGCAGAATCGCTTTTGTGCAGAAAACAGTAACACTTGTTCAGAAGGAAAGAAAGCACAGAGCCCCAGATTCTATGTTGTCCTGGAGAGCTTGCAGAGCACTGGGGAAAGGCAGGCAGAGAATTCCCTGCTAGCACCTTCTCTGTGCCTGTTCACATTGCTTCGCAGAATCGCTTTTGTGCAGAAAACAGTAACACTTGTTCAGAAGGAAAGAAAGCACAGAGCCCCAGATTTTATGTTGTCCTGGAGAGCTTGCAGAGCACTGGGGAAAGGCAGGCAGAGAATTCCCTGATAGCACCTTCTCTGTGCCTGGGAAGCAGAAGTGTTCACATTGCTTCGCAGAATCGCTTTTGTGCAGAAAACAGTAACACTTGTTCAGAAGGAAAGAAAGCACAGAGCCCCAGATTTTATGTTGTCCTGGAGAGCTTGCAGAGCACTGGGGAAAGGCAGGCAGAGAATTCCCTGATAGCACCTTCTCTGTGCTTGTTCACATTGCTTCGCAGAATCGCTTTTGTGCAGAAAACAGTAACACTTGTTCAGAAGGAAAGAAAGCACAGAGCCCCAGATTCTATGTTGTCCTGGAGAGCTTGCAGAGCACTGGGGAAAGGTAGGCAGAGAATTCCCTGCTAGCACCTTCTCTGTGCCTGGGAAGCAGAAGTGTTCACATTGCTTCGCAAGAATCGCTTTTGTGCAGAAAACAGTAACACTTGTTCAGAAGGAAAGAAAGCACAGAGCCCCAGATTTTATGTTGTCCTGGAGAGCTTGCAGAGCACTGGGGAAAGGCAGGCAGAGAATTCCTTGCTAGCACCTTCTCTGTGCCTGTTCACATTGCTTCGCAGAATCGCTTTTGTGCAGAAAACAGTAACACTTGTTCAGAAGGAAAGAAAGCACAGAGCCCCAGATTCTATGTTGTCCTGGAGAGCTTGCAGAGCACTGGGGAAAGGCAGGCAGAGAATTCCCTGCTAGCACCTTCTCTGTGCCTGGGAAGCAGAAGTGTTCACATTGCTTCGCAAGAATCGCTTTTGTGCAGAAAACAGTAACACTTGTTCAGAAGGAAAGAAAGCACAGAGCCCCAGATTCTATGTTGTCCTGGAGAGCTTGCAGAGCACTGGGGAAAGGCAGGCAGAGAATTCCTTGCTAGCACCTTCTCTGTGCCTGGGAAGCAGAAGTGTTCACATCGCTTCGCAAGAATCGCTTTTGTGCAGAAAACAGTAACACTTGTTCAGAAGGAAAGAAAGCACAGAGCCCCAGATTCTATGTTGTCCTGGAGAGCTTGCAGAGCACTGGGGAAAGGCAGGCAGAGAATTCCCTGCTAGCACCTTCTCTGTGCCTGTTCACATTGCTTCGCAGAATCGCTTTTGTGCAGAAAACAGTAACACTTGTTCAGAACGAAAGAAAGCACAGAGCCCCAGATTCTATGTTGTCTTGGAGAGCTTGCAGAGCACTGGGGAAAGGCAGGCAGAGAATTCCTTGCTAGCACCTTCTCTGTGCCTGGGAAGCAGAAGTGTTCACATCGCTTCGCAAGAATCGCTTTTGTGCAGAAAACAGTAACACTTGTTCAGAAGGAAAGAAAGCACAGAGCCCCAGATTTTATGTTGTCCTGGAGAGCTTGCAGAGCACTGGGGAAAGGCAGGCAGAGAATTCCCTGCTAGCACCTTCTCTGTGCCTGGGAAGCAGAAGTGTTCACATTGCTTCGCAGAATCGCTTTTGTGCAGAAAACAGTAACAGTTGTTCAGAACGAAAGAAAGCACAGAGCCCCAGATTCTATGTTGTCCTGGAGAGCTTGCAGAGCACTGGGGAAAGGCAGGCAGAGAATTCCCTGCTAGCACCTTCTCTGTGCCTGGGAAGCAGAAGTGTTCACATTGCTTCGCAAGAATAGCTTTTGTGCAGAAAACAGTAACACTTTTTCAGAAGGAAAGAAAGCACAGAGCCCCAGATTCTATGTTGTCCTGGAGAGCTTGCAGAGCACTGGGGAAAGGCAGGCAGAGAATTCCTTGCTAGCACCTTCTCTGTGCCTGGGAAGCAGAAGTGTTCACATCGCTTCGCAAGAATCGCTTTTGTGCAGAAAACAGTAACACTTGTTCAGAAGGAAAGAAAGCACAGAGCCCCAGATTTTATGTTGTCCTGGAGAGCTTGCAGATCACTGGGGAAAGGCAGGCAGAGAATTCCCTGCTAGCACCTTCTCTGTGCCTGGGAAGCAGAAGTGTTCACATTGCTTCGCCTAATCGCATTTGTGCAGAAAACAGTAACACTTATTCAGAAGGAAAGAAAGCACAGAGCCCCAGATTCTATGTTGTCCTGGAGAGCTTGCAGAGCACTGGGGAAAGGCAGGCAGAGAATTCCTTGCTAGCACCTTCTCTGTGCCTGGGAAGCAGAAGTGTTCACATTGCTTCGCAAGAATCGCTTTTGTGCAGAAAACAGTAACACTTGTTCAGAAGGAAAGAAAGCACAGAGCCCCAGATTTTATGTTGTCCTGGAGAGCTTGCAGAGCACTGGGGAAAGGCAGGCAGAGAATTCCCTGCTAGCACCCTCTCTGTGCCTGTTCACATTGCTTCGCAGAATCGCTTTTGTGCAGAAAACAGTAACACTTGTTCAGAACGAAAGAAAGCACAGAGCCCCAGATTCTATGTTGTCTTGGAGAGCTTGCAGAGCACTGGGGAAAGGCAGGCAGAGAATTCCTTGCTAGCACCTTCTCTGTGCCTGGGAAGCAGAAGTGTTCACATCGCTTCGCAAGAATCGCTTTTGTGCAGAAAACAGTAACACTTGTTCAGAAGGAAAGAAAGCACAGAGCCCCAGATTCTATGTTGTCCTGGAGAGCTTGCAGAGCACTGGGGAAAGGCAGGCAGAGAATTTCTTGCTAGCACCTTCTCTGTGCCTGGGAAGCAGAAGTGTTCACATTGCTTCGCAAGAATCGCTTTTGTGCAGAAAACAGTAACACTTGTTCAGAAGGAAAGAAAGCACAGAGCCCCAGATTTTATGTTGTCCTGGAGAGCTTGCAGAGCACTGGGGAAAGGCAGGCAGAGAATTCCTTGCTAGCACCTTCTCTGTGCCTGGGAAGCAGAAGTGTTCACATCGCTTCGCAGAATAGCTTTTGTGCAGAAAACAGTAACACTTGTTCAGAAGGAAAGAAAGCACAGAGCCCCAGATTTGCTGTTGTCCTGGAGAGCTTGCAGAGCACTGGGGAAAGGCAGGCAGAGAATTCCCTGCTAGCACCTTCTCTGTGCCTGTTCACATTCCTTCGCAGAATCGCTTTTGTGCAGAAAACAGTAACACTTGTTCAGAACGAAAGAAAGCACAGAGCCCCAGATTCTATGTTGTCTTGGAGAGCTTGCAGAGCACTGGGGAAAGGCAGGCAGAGAATTCCTTGCTAGCACCTTCTCTGTGCCTGGGAAGCAGAAGTGTTCACATCGCTTCGCAAGAATCGCTTTTGTGCAGAAAACAGTAACACTTGTTCAGAAGGAAAGAAAGCACAGAGCCCCAGATTTTATGTTGTCCTGGAGAGCTTGCAGAGCACTGGGGAAAGGCAGGCAGAGAATTCCCTGATAGCACCTTCTCTGTGCCTGGGAAGCAGAAGTGTTCACATTGCTTCGCAGAATCGCTTTTGTGCGGAAAACACTAACACTTGTTCAGAAGGAAAGAAAGCACAGAGCCCCAGATTTTATGTTGTCCTGGAGAGCTTGCAGAGCACTGGGGAAAGGCAGGCAGAGAATTCCCTGCTAGCACCTTCTCTGTGCCTGTTCACATTGCTTCGCAGAATCGCTTTTGTGCAGAAAACAGTAACACTTGTTCAGAACGAAAGAAAGCACAGAGCCCCAGATTTTATGTTGTCCTGGAGAGCTTGCAGAGCACTGGGGAAAGGCAGGCAGAGAATTCCCTGATAGCACCTTCTCTGTGCCTGGGAAGCAGAAGTGTTCACATTGCTTCGCAGAATCGCTTTTGTGCAGAAAACAGTAACACTTGTTCAGAAGGAAAGAAAGCACAGAGCCCCAGATTTTATGTTGTCCTGGAGAGCTTGCAGAGCACTGGGGAAAGGCAGGCAGAGAATTCCCTGATAGCACCTTCTCTGTGCTTGTTCACATTGCTTCGCAGAATCGCTTTTGTGCAGAAAACAGTAACACTTGTTCAGAAGGAAAGAAAGCACAGAGCCCCAGATTCTATGTTGTCCTGGAGAGCTTGCAGAGCACTGGGGAAAGGCAGGCAGAGAATTCCCTGCTAGCACCTTCTCTGTGCCTGTTCACATTGCTTCGCAGAATCGCTTTTGTGCAGAAAACAGTAACACTTGTTCAGAAGGAAAGAAAGCACAGAGCCCCAGATTCTATGTTGTCCTGGAGAGCTTGCAGAGCACTGGGGAAAGGCAGGCAGAGAATTCCCTGCTAGCACCTTCTCTGTGCCTGGGAAGCAGAAGTGTTCACATTGCTTCGCAAGAATCGCTTTTGTGCAGAAAACAGTAACACTTGTTCAGAAGGAAAGAAAGCACAGAGCCCCAGATTCTATGTTGTCCTGGAGAGCTTGCAGAGCACTGGGGAAAGGCAGGCAGAGAATTCCTTGCTAGCACCTTCTCTGTGCCTGGGAAGCAGAAGTGTTCACATCGCTTCGCAAGAATCGCTTTTGTGCAGAAAACAGTAACACTTGTTCAGAAGGAAAGAAAGCACAGAGCCCCAGATTCTATGTTGTCCTGGAGAGCTTGCAGAGCACTGGGGAAAGGCAGGCAGAGAATTCCCTGCTAGCACCTTCTCTGTGCCTGTTCACATTGCTTCGCAGAATCGCTTTTGTGCAGAAAACAGTAACACTTGTTCAGAACGAAAGAAAGCACAGAGCCCCAGATTCTATGTTGTCTTGGAGAGCTTGCAGAGCACTGGGGAAAGGCAGGCAGAGAATTCCTTGCTAGCACCTTCTCTGTGCCTGGGAAGCAGAAGTGTTCACATCGCTTCGCAAGAATCGCTTTTGTGCAGAAAACAGTAACACTTGTTCAGAAGGAAAGAAAGCACAGAGCCCCAGATTTTATGTTGTCCTGGAGAGCTTGCAGAGCACTGGGGAAAGGCAGGCAGAGAATTCCCTGCTAGCAGCTTCTCTGTGCCTGGGAAGCAGAAGTGTTCACATTGCTTCGCAGAATCGCTTTTGTGCAGAAAACAGTAACAGTTGTTCAGAACGAAAGAAAGCACAGAGCCCCAGATTCTATGTTGTCCTGGAGAGCTTGCAGAGCACTGGGGAAAGGCAGGCAGAGAATTCCCTGCTAGCACCTTCTCTGTGCCTGGGAAGCAGAAGTGTTCACATTGCTTCGCAAGAATAGCTTTTGTGCAGAAAACAGTAACACTTTTTCAGAAGGAAAGAAAGCACAGAGCCCCAGATTCTATGTTGTCCTGGAGAGCTTGCAGAGCACTGGGGAAAGGCAGGCAGAGAATTCCTTGCTAGCACCTTCTCTGTGCCTGGGAAGCAGAAGTGTTCACATCGCTTCGCAAGAATCGCTTTTGTGCAGAAAACAGTAACACTTGTTCAGAAGGAAAGAAAGCACAGAGCCCCAGATTTTATGTTGTCCTGGAGAGCTTGCAGATCACTGGGGAAAGGCAGGCAGAGAATTCCCTGCTAGCAACTTCTCTGTGCCTGGGAAGCAGAAGTGTTCACATTGCTTCGCCTAATCGCTTTTGTGCAGAAAACAGTAACACTTGTTCAGAAGGAAAGAAAGCACAGAGCCCCAGATTCTATGTTGTCCTGGAGAGCTTGCAGAGCACTGGGGAAAGGTAGGCAGAGAATTCCCTGCTAGCACCTTCTCTGTGCCTGGGAAGCAGAAGTGTTCACATTGCTTCGCAAGAATCGCTTTTGTGCAGAAAACAGTAACACTTGTTCAGAAGGAAAGAAAGCACAGAGCCCCAGATTTTATGTTGTCCTGGAGAGCTTGCAGAGCACTGGGGAAAGGCAGGCAGAGAATTCCTTGCTAGCACCTTCTCTGTGCCTGTTCACATTGCTTCGCAGAATCGCTTTTGTGCAGAAAACAGTAACACTTGTTCAGAAGGAAAGAAAGCACAGAGCCCCAGATTCTATGTTGTCCTGGAGAGCTTGCAGAGCACTGGGGAAAGGCAGGCAGAGAATTCCCTGCTAGCACCTTCTCTGTGCCTGGGAAGCAGAAGTGTTCACATTGCTTCGCAAGAATCGCTTTTGTGCAGAAAACAGTAACACTTGTTCAGAAGGAAAGAAAGCACAGAGCCCCAGATTCTATGTTGTCCTGGAGAGCTTGCAGAGCACTGGGGAAAGGCAGGCAGAGAATTCCTTGCTAGCACCTTCTCTGTGCCTGGGAAGCAGAAGTGTTCACATCGCTTCGCAAGAATCGCTTTTGTGCAGAAAACAGTAACACTTGTTCAGAAGGAAAGAAAGCACAGAGCCCCAGATTCTATGTTGTCCTGGAGAGCTTGCAGAGCACTGGGGAAAGGCAGGCAGAGAATTCCCTGCTAGCACCTTCTCTGTGCCTGTTCACATTGCTTCGCAGAATCGCTTTTGTGCAGAAAACAGTAACACTTGTTCAGAACGAAAGAAAGCACAGAGCCCCAGATTCTATGTTGTCTTGGAGAGCTTGCAGAGCACTGGGGAAAGGCAGGCAGAGAATTCCTTGCTAGCACCTTCTCTGTGCCTGGGAAGCAGAAGTGTTCACATCGCTTCGCAAGAATCGCTTTTGTGCAGAAAACAGTAACACTTGTTCAGAAGGAAAGAAAGCACAGAGCCCCAAATTTTATGTTGTCCTGGAGAGCTTGCAGAGCACTGGGGAAAGGCAGGCAGAGAATTCCCTGCTAGCACCTTCTCTGTGCCTGGGAAGCAGAAGTGTTCACATTGCTTCGCAGAATCGCTTTTGTGCAGAAAACAGTAACAGTTGTTCAGAACGAAAGAAAGCACAGAGCCCCAGATTCTATGTTGTCCTGGAGAGCTTGCAGAGCACTGGGGAAAGGCAGGCAGAGAATTCCTTGCTAGCACCTTCTCTGTGCCTGGGAAGCAGAAGTGTTCACATTGCTTCGCAAGAATAGCTTTTGTGCAGAAAACAGTAACACTTTTTCAGAAGGAAAGAAAGCACAGAGCCCCAGATTCTATGTTGTCCTGGAGAGCTTGCAGAGCACTGGGGAAAGGCAGGCAGAGAATTCCTTGCTAGCACCTTCTCTGTGCCTGGGAAGCAGAAGTGTTCACATCGCTTCGCAAGAATCGCTTTTGTGCAGAAAACAGTAACACTTGTTCAGAAGGAAAGAAAGCACAGAGCCCCAGATTTTATGTTGTCCTGGAGAGCTTGCAGATCACTGGGGAAAGGCAGGCAGAGAATTCCCTGCTAGCACCTTCTCTGTGCCTGGGAAGCAGAAGTGTTCACATTGCTTCGCCTAATCGCATTTGTGCAGAAAACAGTAACACTTGTTCAGAAGGAAAGAAAGCACAGAGCCCCAGATTCTATGTTGTCCTGGAGAGCTTGCAGAGCACTGGGGAAAGGCAGGCAGAGAATTCCTTGCTAGCACCTTCTCTGTGCCTGGGAAGCAGAAGTGTTCACATTGCTTCGCAAGAATCGCTTTTGTGCAGAAAACAGTAACACTTGTTCAGAAGGAAAGAAAGCACAGAGCCCCAGATTTTATGTTGTCCTGGAGAGCTTGCAGAGCACTGGGGAAAGGCAGGCAGAGAATTCCCTGCTAGCACCCTCTCTGTGCCTGTTCACATTGCTTCGCAGAATCGCTTTTGTGCAGAAAACAGTAACACTTGTTCAGAACGAAAGAAAGCACAGAGCCCCAGATTCTATGTTGTCTTGGAGAGCTTGCAGAGCACTGGGGAAAGGCAGGCAGAGAATTCCTTGCTAGCACCTTCTCTGTGCCTGGGAAGCAGAAGTGTTCACATCGCTTCGCAAGAATCGCTTTTGTGCAGAAAACAGTAACACTTGTTCAGAAGGAAAGAAAGCACAGAGCCCCAGATTCTATGTTGTCCTGGAGAGCTTGCAGAGCACTGGGGAAAGGCAGGCAGAGAATTTCTTGCTAGCACCTTCTCTGTGCCTGGGAAGCAGAAGTGTTCACATTGCTTCGCAAGAATCGCTTTTGTGCAGAAAACAGTAACACTTGTTCAGAAGGAAAGAAAGCACAGAGCCCCAGATTTTATGTTGTCCTGGAGAGCTTGCAGAGCACTGGGGAAAGGCAGGCAGAGAATTCCTTGCTAGCACCTTCTCTGTGCCTGGGAAGCAGAAGTGTTCACATCGCTTCGCAGAATAGCTTTTGTGCAGAAAACAGTAACACTTGTTCAGAAGGAAAGAAAGCACAGAGCCCCAGATTTGCTGTTGTCCTGGAGAGCTTGCAGAGCACTGGGGAAAGGCAGGCAGAGAATTCCCTGCTAGCACCTTCTCTGTGCCTGTTCACATTCCTTCGCAGAATCGCTTTTGTGCAGAAAACAGTAACACTTGTTCAGAACGAAAGAAAGCACAGAGCCCCAGATTCTATGTTGTCTTGGAGAGCTTGCAGAGCACTGGGGAAAGGCAGGCAGAGAATTCCTTGCTAGCACCTTCTCTGTGCCTGGGAAGCAGAAGTGTTCACATCGCTTCGCAAGAATCGCTTTTGTGCAGAAAACAGTAACACTTGTTCAGAAGGAAAGAAAGCACAGAGCCCCAGATTTTATGTTGTCCTGGAGAGCTTGCAGAGCACTGGGGAAAGGCAGGCAGAGAATTCCCTGATAGCACCTTCTCTGTGCCTGGGAAGCAGAAGTGTTCACATTGCTTCGCAGAATCGCTTTTGTGCGGAAAACACTAACACTTGTTCAGAAGGAAAGAAAGCACAGAGCCCCAGATTTTATGTTGTCCTGGAGAGCTTGCAGAGCACTGGGGAAAGGCAGGCAGAGAATTCCCTGCTAGCACCTTCTCTGTGCCTGTTCACATTGCTTCGCAGAATCGCTTTTGTGCAGAAAACAGTAACACTTGTTCAGAACGAAAGAAAGCACAGAGCCCCAGATTTTATGTTGTCCTGGAGAGCTTGCAGAGCACTGGGGAAAGGCAGGCAGAGAATTCCCTGATAGCACCTTCTCTGTGCCTGGGAAGCAGAAGTGTTCACATTGCTTCGCAGAATCGCTTTTGTGCAGAAAACAGTAACACTTGTTCAGAAGGAAAGAAAGCACAGAGCCCCAGATTTTATGTTGTCCTGGAGAGCTTGCAGAGCACTGGGGAAAGGCAGGCAGAGAATTCCCTGATAGCACCTTCTCTGTGCTTGTTCACATTGCTTCGCAGAATCGCTTTTGTGCAGAAAACAGTAACACTTGTTCAGAAGGAAAGAAAGCACAGAGCCCCAGATTCTATGTTGTCCTGGAGAGCTTGCAGAGCACTGGGGAAAGGCAGGCAGAGAATTCCTTGCTAGCACCTTCTCTGTGCCTGTTCACATTGCTTCGCAAGAATCGCTTTTGTGCAGAAAACAGTAACACTTGTTCAGAAGGAAAGAAAGCACAGAGCCCCAGATTCTATGTTGTCCTGGAGAGCTTGCAGAGCACTGGGGAAAGGCAGGCAGAGAATTCCCTGCTAGCACCTTCTCTGTGCCTGGGAAGCAGAAGTGTTCACATTGCTTCGCAAGAATCGCTTTTGTGCAGAAAACAGTAACACTTGTTCAGAAGGAAAGAAAGCACAGAGCCCCAGATTCTATGTTGTCCTGGAGAGCTTGCAGAGCACTGGGGAAAGGCAGGCAGAGAATTCCTTGCTAGCACCTTCTCTGTGCCTGGGAAGCAGAAGTGTTCACATCGCTTCGCAAGAATCGCTTTTGTGCAGAAAACAGTAACACTTGTTCAGAAGGAAAGAAAGCACAGAGCCCCAGATTCTATGTTGTCCTGGAGAGCTTGCAGAGCACTGGGGAAAGGCAGGCAGAGAATTCCCTGCTAGCACCTTCTCTGTGCCTGTTCACATTGCTTCGCAGAATCGCTTTTGTGCAGAAAACAGTAACACTTGTTCAGAACGAAAGAAAGCACAGAGCCCCAGATTCTATGTTGTCTTGGAGAGCTTGCAGAGCACTGGGGAAAGGCAGGCAGAGAATTCCTTGCTAGCACCTTCTCTGTGCCTGGGAAGCAGAAGTGTTCACATCGCTTCGCAAGAATCGCTTTTGTGCAGAAAACAGTAACACTTGTTCAGAAGGAAAGAAAGCACAGAGCCCCAGATTTTATGTTGTCCTGGAGAGCTTGCAGAGCACTGGGGAAAGGCAGGCAGAGAATTCCCTGCTAGCAGCTTCTCTGTGCCTGGGAAGCAGAAGTGTTCACATTGCTTCGCAGAATCGCTTTTGTGCAGAAAACAGTAACAGTTGTTCAGAACGAAAGAAAGCACAGAGCCCCAGATTCTATGTTGTCCTGGAGAGCTTGCAGAGCACTGGGGAAAGGCAGGCAGAGAATTCCCTGCTAGCACCTTCTCTGTGCCTGGGAAGCAGAAGTGTTCACATTGCTTCGCAAGAATAGCTTTTGTGCAGAAAACAGTAACACTTTTTCAGAAGGAAAGAAAGCACAGAGCCCCAGATTCTATGTTGTCCTGGAGAGCTTGCAGAGCACTGGGGAAAGGCAGGCAGAGAATTCCTTGCTAGCACCTTCTCTGTGCCTGGGAAGCAGAAGTGTTCACATCGCTTCGCAAGAATCGCTTTTGTGCAGAAAACAGTAACACTTGTTCAGAAGGAAAGAAAGCACAGAGCCCCAGATTTTATGTTGTCCTGGAGAGCTTGCAGATCACTGGGGAAAGGCAGGCAGAGAATTCCCTGCTAGCAACTTCTCTGTGCCTGGGAAGCAGAAGTGTTCACATTGCTTCGCCTAATCGCTTTTGTGCAGAAAACAGTAACACTTGTTCAGAAGGAAAGAAAGCACAGAGCCCCAGATTCTATGTTGTCCTGGAGAGCTTGCAGAGCACTGGGGAAAGGCAGGCAGAGAATTCCTTGCTAGCACCTTCTCTGTCCCTGGGAAGCAGAAGTGTTCACATTGCTTCGCAAGAATCGCTTTTGTGCAGAAAACAGTAACACTTGTTCAGAAGGAAAGAAAGCACAGAGCCCCAGATTTTATGTTGTCCTGGAGAGCTTGCAGAGCACTGGGGAAAGGCAGGCAGAGAATTCCCTGCTAGCACCTTCTCTGTGCCTGTTCACATTGCTTCGCAGAATCGCTTTTGTGCAGAAAACAGTAACACTTGTTCAGAACGAAAGAAAGCACAGAGCCCCAGATTCTATGTTGTCTTGGAGAGCTTGCAGAGCACTGGGGAAAGGCAGGCAGAGAATTCCTTGCTAGCACCTTCTCTGTGCCTGGGAAGCAGAAGTGTTCACATTGCTTCGCAAGAATCGCTTTTGTGCAGAAAACAGTAACACTTGTTCAGAAGGAAAGAAAGCACAGAGCCCCAGATTTTATGTTGTCCTGGAGAGCTTGCAGAGCACTGGGGAAAGGCAGGCAGAGAATTCCTTGCTAGCACCTTCTCTGTGCCTGGGAAGCAGAAGTGTTCACATCGCTTCGCAGAATCGCTTTTGTGCAGAAAACAGTAACACTTGTTCAGAAGGAAAGAAAGCACAGAGCCCCAGATTCTATGTTGTCCTGGAGAGCTTGCAGAGCACTGGGGAAAGGCAGGCAGAGAATTCCCTGCTAGCACCTTCTCTGTGCCTGTTCACATTGCTTCGCAGAATCGCTTTTGTGCAGAAAACAGTAACACTTGTTCAGAACGAAAGAAAGCACAGAGCCCCAGATTCTATGTTGTCTTGGAGAGCTTGCAGAGCACTGGGGAAAGGCAGGCAGAGAATTCCTTGCCAGCACCTTCTCTGTGCCTGGGAAGCAGAAGTGTTCACATCGCTTCGCAAGAATCGCTTTTGTGCAGAAAACAGTAACACTTGTTCAGAAGGAAAGAAAGCACAGAGCCCCAGATTCTATGTTGTCCTGGAGAGCTTGCAGAGCACTGGGGAAAGGCAGGCAGAGAATTCCTTGCTAGCACCTTCTCTGTGCCTGGGAAGCAGAAGTGTTCACATTGCTTCGCAAGAATCGCTTTTGTGCAGAAAACATTAACACTTGTTCAGAAGGAAAGAAAGCACAGAGCCCCAGATTTTATGTTGTCCTGGAGAGCTTGCAGAGCACTGGGGAAAGGCAGGCAGAGAATTCCTTGCTAGCACCTTCTCTGTGCCTGGGAAGCAGAAGTGTTCACATCGCTTCGCAGAATCGCTTTTGTGCAGAAAACAGTAACACTTGTTCAGAAGGAAAGAAAGCACAGAGCCCCAGATTCTATGTTGTCCTGGAGAGCTTGCAGAGCACTGGGGAAAGGCAGGCAGAGAATTCCCTGCTAGCACCTTCTCTGTGCCTGTTCACATTCCTTCGCAGAATCGCTTTTGTGCAGAAAACAGTAACACTTGTTCAGAACGAAAGAAAGCACAGAGCCCCAGATTCTATGTTGTCTTGGAGAGCTTGCAGAGCACTGGGGAAAGGCAGGCAGAGAATTCCTTGCTAGCACCTTCTCTGTGCCTGGGAAGCAGAAGTGTTCACATTGCTTCGCAAGAATCGCTTTTGTGCAGAAAACAGTAACACTTGTTCAGAAGGAAAGAAAGCACAGAGCCCCAGATTTTATGTTGTCCTGGAGAGCTTGCAGAGCACTGGGGAAAGGCAGGCAGAGAATTCCCTGATAGCACCTTCTCTGTGCCTGGGAAGCAGAAGTGTTCACATTGCTTCGCAGAATCGCTTTTGTGCAGAAAACAGTAACACTTGTTCAGAAGGAAAGAAAGCACAGAGCCCCAGATTCTATGTTGTCCTGGAGAGCTTGCACAGCACTGGGGAAAGGCAGGCAGAGAATTCCCTGATAGCACCTTCTCTGTGCCTGTTCACATTGCTTCGCAGAATCGCTTTTGTGCAGAAAACAGTAACACTTGTTCAGAAGGAAAGAAAGCACAGAGCCCCAGATTTGCTGTTGTCCTGGAGAGCTTGCAGAGCACTGGGGAAAGGCAGGCAGAGAATTCCCTGCTAGCACCTTCTCTGTGCCTGGGAAGCAGAAGTGTTCACATTGCTTCGCAAGAATCTCTTTTGTGCAGAAAACAGTAACACTTGTTCAGAACGAAAGAAAGCACAGAGCCCCAGATTCTATGTTGTCCTGGAGAGCTTGCAGAGCACTGGGGAAAGGCAGGCAGAGAATTCCCTGATAGCACCTTCTCTGTGCCTGGGAAGCAGAAGTGTTCACATTGCTTCGCAGAATCGCTTTTGTGCGGAAAACACTAACACTTGTTCAGAAGGAAAGAAAGCACAGAGCCCCAGATTCTATGTTGTCCTGGAGAGCTTGCAGAGCACTGGGGAAAGGCAGGCAGAGAATTCCCTGCTAGCACCTTCTCTGTGCCTGTTCACATTGCTTCGCAGAATCGCTTTTGTGCAGAAAACAGTAACACTTGTTCAGAACGAAAGAAAGCACAGAGCCCCAGATTTGCTGTTGTCCTGGAGAGCTTGCAGAGCACTGGGGAAAGGCAGGCAGAGAATTCCCTGCTAGCACCTTCTCTGTGCCTGGGAAGCAGAAGTGTTCACATTGCTTCGCAAGAATCGCTTTTGTGCAGAAAACAGTAACACTTGTTCAGAAGGAAAGAAAGCACAGAGCCCCAGATTCTATGTTGTCCTGGAGAGCTTGCAGAGCACTGGGGAAAGGCAGGCAGAGAATTCCTTGCTAGCACCTTCTCTGTGCCTGGGAAGCAGAAGAGTTCACATCGCTTCGCAAGAATCGCTTTTGTGCAGAAAACAGTAACACTTGTTCAGAAGGAAAGAAAGCACAGAGCCCCAGATTTTATGTTGTCCTGGAGAGCTTGCAGAGCACTGGGGAAAGGCAGGCAGAGAATTCCCTGATAGCACCTTCTCTGTGCCTGTTCACATTGCTTCGCAGAATCGCTTTTGTGCAGAAAACAGTAACACTTGTTCAGAACGAAAGAAAGCACAGAGCCCCAGATTCTATGTTGTCTTGGAGAGCTTGCAGAGCACTGGGGAAAGGCAGGCAGAGAATTCCCTGATAGCACCTTCTCTGTGCCTGGGAAGCAGAAGTGTTCACATTGCTTCGCAAGAATAGCTTTTGTGCAGAAAACAGTAACACTTGTTCAGAAGGAAAGAAAGCACAGAGCCCCAGATTCTATGTTGTCCTGGAGAGCTTGCAGAGCACTGGGGAAAGGCAGGCAGAGAATTCCTTGCTAGCACCTTCTCTGTGCCTGGGAAGCAGAAGTGTTCAAATCGCTTCGCAAGAATCGCTTTTGTGCAGAAAACAGTAACACTTGTTCAGAAGGAAAGAAAGCACAGAGCCCCAGATTTTATGTTGTCCTGGAGAGCTTGCAGATCACTGGGGAAAGGCAGGCAGAGAATTCCCTGCTAGCACCTTCTCTGTGCCTGGGAAGCAGAAGTGTTCACATTGCTTCGCAAGAATCGCTTTTGTGCAGAAAACAGTAACACTTGTTCAGAAGGAAAGAAAGCACAGAGCCCCAGATTCTATGTTGTCCTGGAGAGCTTGCAGAGCACTGGGGAAAGGCAGGCAGAGAATTCCCTGCTAGCACCTTCTCTGTGCCTGGGAAGCAGAAGTGTTCACATTGCTTCGCAAGAATCGCTTTTGTGCAGAAAACATTAACACTTGTTCAGAAGGAAAGAAAGCACAGAGCCCCAGATTCTATGTTGTCTTGGAGAGCTTGCAGAGCACTGGGGAAAGGCAGGCAGAGAATTCCTTGCTAGCACCTTCTCTGTGCCTGGGAAGCAGAAGTGTTCACATCGCTTCGCAGAATCGCTTTTGTGCAGAAAACAGTAACACTTGTTCAGAAGGAAAGAAAGCACAGAGCCCCAGATTCTATGTTGTCCTGGAGAGCTTGCAAAACACTGGGGAAAGGCAGGCAGAGAATTCCCTGCTAGCACCTACTCTGTGCTTGTTCACATTGCTTCGTAGAATCGCTTTTGTGCAGAAAACAGTAACACTTGTTCAGAAGGAAAGAAAGCACAGAGCCCCAGATTCTATGTTGTCCTGGAGAGCTTGCAGAGCACTGGGGAAAGGCAGGCAGAGAATTCCTTGCTAGCACCTTCTCTGTGCCTGGGAAGCAGAAGTGTTCACATCGCTTCGCAAGAATCGCTTTTGTGCAGAAAACAGTAACACTTGTTCAGAAGGAAAGAAAGCACAGAGCCCCAGATTTTATGTTGTCCTGGAGAGCTTGCAGAGCACTGGGGAAAGGCAGGCAGAGAATTCCCTGCTAGCACCTTCTCTGTGCCTGTTCACATTGCTTCGCAGAATCGCTTTTGTGCAGAAAACAGTAACACTTGTTCAGAACGAAAGAAAGCACAGAGCCCCAGATTCTATGTTGTCTTGGAGAGCTTGCAGAGCACTGGGGAAAGGCAGGCAGAGAATTCCCTGCTAGCACCTTCTCTGTGCCTGGGAAGCAGAAGTGTTCGCATTGCTTCGCAAGAATAGCTTTTGTGCAGAAAACAGTAACACTTGTTCAGAACGAAAGAAAGCACAGAGCCCCAGATTCTATGTTGTCCTGGAGAGCTTGCAGAGCACTGGGGAAAGGCAGGCAGAGAATTCCTTGCTAGCACCTTCTCTGTGCCTGGGAAGCAGAAGTGTTCACATCGCTTCGCAAGAATCGCTTTTGTGCAGAAAACAGTAACACTTGTTCAGAAGGAAAGAAAGCACAGAGCCCCAGATTTTATGTTGTCCTGGAGAGCTTGCAGATCACTGGGGAAAGGCAGGCAGAGCATTCCCTGCTAGCACCTTCTCTGTGCCTGGGAAGCAGAAGTGTTCACATTGCTTCGCCTAATCGCTTTTGTGCAGAAAACAGTAACACTTGTTCAGAAGGAAAGAAAGCACAGAGCCCCAGATTCTATGTTGTCCTGGAGAGCTTGCAGAGCACTGGGGAAAGGCAGGCAGAGAATTCCTTGCTAGCACCTACTCTGTGCCTGGGAAGCAGAAGTGTTCACATTGCTTCGCAAGAATCGCTTTTGTGCAGAAAACAGTAACACTTGTTCAGAAGGAAAGAAAGCACAGAGCCCCAGATTTTATGTTGTCCTGGAGAGCTTGCAGAGCACTGGGGAAAGGCAGGCAGAGAATTCCTTGCTAGCACCTTCTCTGTGCCTGGGAAGCAGAAGTGTTCACATCGCTTCGCAGAATCGCTTTTGTGCAGAAAACAGTAACACTTGTTCAGAAGGAAAGAAAGCACAGAGCCCCAGATTCTATGTTGTCCTGGAGAGCTTGCAAAACACTGGGGAAAGGCAGGCAGAGAATTCCCTGCTAGCACCTACTCTGTGCTTGTTCACATTGCTTCGCAGAATCGCTTTTGTGCAGAAAACAGTAACACTTGTTCAGAAGGAAAGAAAGCACAGAGCCCCAGATTCTATGTTGTCCTGGAGAGCTTGCAGAGCACTGGGGAAAGGCAGGCAGAGAATTCCCTGCTAGCACCTTCTCTGTGCCTGGGAAGCAGAAGTGTTCACATTGCTTCGCAAGAATCGCTTTTGTGCAGAAAACAGTAACACTTGTTCAGAAGGAAAGAAAGCACAGAGCCCCAGATTCTATGTTGTCCTGGAGAGCTTGCAGAGCACTGGGGAAAGGCAGGCAGAGAATTCCTTGCTAGCACCTTCTCTGTGCCTGTTCACATTGCTTCGCAGAATCGCTTTTGTGCAGAAAACAGTAACAGTTGTTCAGAACGAAAGAAAGCACAGAGCCCCAGATTCTATGTTGTCCTGGAGAGCTTGCAGAGCACTGGGGAAAGGCAGGCAGAGAATTCCCTGCTAGCACCTTCTCTGTGCCTGGGAAGCAGAAGTGTTCACATTGCTTCGCAAGAATCGCTTTTGTGCAGAAAACAGTAACGCTTGTTCAGAAGGAAAGAAAGCACAGAGCCCCAGATTCTATGTTGTCCTGGAGAGCTTGCAGAGCACTGGGGAAAGGCAGGCAGAGAATTCCTTGCTAGCACCTTCTCTGTGCCTGGGAAGCAGAAGTGTTCACATCGCTTCGCAAGAATCGCTTTTGTGCAGAAAACAGTAACACTTGTTCAGAAGGAAAGAAAGCACAGAGCCCCAGATTTTATGTTGTCCTGGAGAGCTTGCAGAGCACTGGGGAAAGGCAGGCAGAGAATTCCCTGCTAGCACCTTCTCTGTGCCTGTTCACATTGCTTCGCAGAATCGCTTTTGTGCAGAAAACAGTAACACTTGTTCAGAACGAAAGAAAGCACAGAGCCCCAGATTCTATGTTGTCTTGGAGAGCTTGCAGAGCACTGGGGAAAGGCAGGCAGAGAATTCCCTGCTAGCACCTTCTCTGTGCCTGGGAAGCAGAAGTGTTCGCATTGCTTCGCAAGAATCGCTTTTGTGCAGAAAACAGTAACACTTGTTCAGAAGGAAAGAAAGCACAGAGCCCCAGATTCTATGTTGTCCTGGAGAGCTTGCAGAGCACTGGGGAAAGGCAGGCAGAGAATTCCCTGCTAGCACCTTCTCTGTGCCTGGGAAGCAGAAGTGTTCACATCGCTTCGCAAGAATCGCTTTTGTGCAGAAAACAGTAACACTTGTTCAGAAGGAAAGAAAGCACAGAGCCCCAGATTTTATGTTGTCCTGGAGAGCTTGCAGAGCACTGGGGAAAGGCAGGCAGAGAATTCCCTGCTAGCACCTTCTCTGTGCCTGGGAAGCAGAAGTGTTCACATTGCTTCGCCTAATCGCTTTTGTGCAGAAAACAGTAACACTTGTTCAGAAGGAAAGAAAGCACAGAGCCCCAGATTCTATGTTGTCCTGGAGAGCTTGCAGAGCACTGGGGAAAGGCAGGCAGAGAATTCCTTGCTAGCACCTTCTCTGTGCCTGGGAAGCAGAAGTGTTCACATTGCTTCGCAAGAATCGCTTTTGTGCAGAAAACATTAACACTTGTTCAGAAGGAAAGAAAGCACAGAGCCCCAGATTTTATGTTGTCCTGGAGAGCTTGCAGAGCACTGGGGAAAGGCAGGCAGAGAATTCCTTGCTAGCACCTTCTCTGTGCCTGGGAAGCAGAAGTGTTCACATCGCTTCGCAGAATCGCTTTTGTGCAGAAAACAGTAACACTTGTTCAGAAGGAAAGAAAGCACAGAGCCCCAGATTCTATGTTGTCCTGGAGAGCTTGCAGAGCACTGGGGAAAGGCAGGCAGAGAATTCCCTGCTAGCACCTTCTCTGTGCCTGTTCACATTCCTTCGCAGAATCGCTTTTGTGCAGAAAACAGTAACACTTGTTCAGAACGAAAGAAAGCACAGAGCCCCAGATTCTATGTTGTCTTGGAGAGCTTGCAGAGCACTGGGGAAAGGCAGGCAGAGAATTCCTTGCTAGCACCTTCTCTGTGCCTGGGAAGCAGAAGTGTTCACATCGCTTCGCAAGAAACGCTTTTGTGCAGAAAACAGTAACACTTGTTCAGAAGGAAAGAAAGCACAGAGCCCCAGATTTTATGTTGTCCTGGAGAGCTTGCAGAGCACTGGGGAAAGGCAGGCAGAGAATTCCCTGATAGCACCTTCTCTGTGCCTGGGAAGCAGAAGTGTTCACATTGCTTCGCAGAATCGCTTTTGTGCAGAAAACAGTAACACTTGTTCAGAAGGAAAGAAAGCACAGAGCCCCAGATTCTATGTTGTCCTGGAGAGCTTGCAGAGCACTGGGGAAAGGCAGGCAGAGAATTCCCTGCTAGCACCTTCTCTGTGCCTGTTCACATTGCTTCGCAGAATCGCTTTTGTGCAGAAAACAGTAACACTTGTTCAGAACGAAAGAAAGCACAGAGCCCCAGATTTTATGTTGTCCTGGAGAGCTTGCAGAGCACTGGGGAAAGGCAGGCAGAGAATTCCCTGATAGCACCTTCTCTGTGCCTGGGAAGCAGAAGTGTTCACATTGCTTCGCAGAATCGCTTTTGTGCAGAAAACAGTAACACTTGTTCAGAAGGAAAGAAAGCACAGAGCCCCAGATTTTATGTTGTCCTGGAGAGCTTGCAGAGCACTGGGGAAAGGCAGGCAGAGAATTCCCTGATAGCACCTTCTCTGTGCTTGTTCACATTGCTTCGCAGAATCGCTTTTGTGCAGAAAACAGTAACACTTGTTCAGAAGGAAAGAAAGCACAGAGCCCCAGATTCTATGTTGTCCTGGAGAGCTTGCAGAGCACTGGGGAAAGGCAGGCAGAGAATTCCCTGCTAGCACCTTCTCTGTGCCTGGGAAGCAGAAGTGTTCACATTGCTTCGCAAGAATCGCTTTTGTGCAGAAAAGAGTAACACTTGTTCAGAAGGAAAGAAAGCACAGAGCCCCAGATTTTATGTTGTCCTGGAGAGCTTGCAGAGCACTGGGGAAAGGCAGGCAGAGAATTCCTTGCTAGCACCTTCTCTGTGCCTGTTCACATTGCTTCGCAGAATCGCTTTTGTGCAGAAAACAGTAACACTTGTTCAGAAGGAAAGAAAGCACAGAGCCCCAGATTCTATGTTGTCTTGGAGAGCTTGCAGAGCACTGGGGAAAGGCAGGCAGAGAATTCCCTGCTAGCACCTTCTCTGTGCCTGGGAAGCAGAAGTGTTCACATCGCTTCGCAAGAATCGCTTTTGTGCAGAAAACAGTAACACTTGTTCAGAAGGAAAGAAAGCACAGAGCCCCAGATTCTATTTTGTCCTGGAGAGCTTGCAGAGCACTGGGGAAAGGCAGGCAGAGAATTCCCTGATAGCACCTTCTCTGTGCCTGGGAAGCAGAAGTGTTCACATTGCTTCGCAGAATCGCTTTTGTGCAGAAAACAGTAACACTTGTTCAGAACGAAAGAAAGCACAGAGCCCCAGATTCTATGTTGTCCTGGAGAGCTTGCACAGCACTGGGGAAAGGCAGGCAGAGAATTCCCTGATAGCACCTTCTCTGTGCCTGTTCACATTGCTTCGCAGAATCGCTTTTGTGCAGAAAACAGTAACACTTGTTCAGAAGGAAAGAAAGCACAGAGCCCCAGATTTGCTGTTGTCCTGGAGAGCTTGCAGAGCACTGGGGAAAGGCAGGCAGAGAATTCCCTGCTAGCACCTTCTCTGTGCCTGGGAAGCAGAAGTGTTCACATTGCTTCGCAAGAATCGCTTTTGTGCAGAAAACAGTAACACTTGTTCAGAACGAAAGAAAGCACAGAGCCCCAGATTCTATGTTGTCCTGGAGAGCTTGCAGAACACTGGGGAAAGGCAGGCAGAGAATTCCCTTATAGCACCTTCTCTGTGCCTGGGAAGCAGAAGTGTTCACATTGCTTCGCAGAATCGCTTTTGTGCGGAAAACACTAACACTTGTTCAGAAGGAAAGAAAGCACAGAGCCCCAGATTTTATGTTGTCCTGGAGAGCTTGCAGAGCACTGGGGAAAGGCAGGCAGAGAATTCCCTGCTAGCACCTTCTCTGTGCCTGTTCACATTGCTTCGCAGAATCGCTTTTGTGCAGAAAACAGTAACACTTGTTCAGAACGAAAGAAAGCACAGAGCCCTAGATTTGCTGTTGTCCTGGAGAGCTTGCAGAGCACTGGGGAAAGGCAGGCAGAGAATTCCCTGCTAGCACCTTCTCTGTGCCTGGGAAGCAGAAGTGTTCACATTGCTTCGCAAGAATCGCTTTTGTGCAGAAAACAGTAACACTTGTTCAGAAGGAAAGAAAGCACAGAGCCTCAGATTCTATGTTGTCCTGGAGAGCTTGCAGAGCACTGGGGAAAGGCAGGCAGAGAATTCCTTGCTAGCACCTTCTCTGTGCCTGGGAAGCAGAAGTGTTCACATCGCTTCGCAAGAATCGCTTTTGTGCAGAAAACAGTAACACTTGTTCAGAAGGAAAGAAAGCACAGAGCCCCAGATTTTATGTTGTCCTGGAGAGCTTGCAGAGCACTGGGGAAAGGCAGGCAGAGAATTCCCTGCTAGCACCTTCTCTGTGCCTGTTCACATTGCTTCGCAGAATCGCTTTTGTGCAGAAAACAGTAACACTTGTTCAGAACGAAAGAAAGCACAGAGCCCCAGATTCTATGTTGTCTTGGAGAGCTTGCAGAGCACTGGGGAAAGGCAGGCAGAGAATTCCCTGATAGCACCTTCTCTGTGCCTGGGAAGCAGAAGTGTTCACATTGCTTCGCAAGAATAGCTTTTGTGCAGAAAACAGTAACACTTGTTCAGAAGGAAAGAAAGCACAGAGCCCCAGATTCTATGTTGTCCTGGAGAGCTTGCAGAGCACTGGGGAAAGGCAGGCAGAGAATTCCTTGCTAGCACCTTCTCTGTGCCTGGGAAGCAGAAGTGTTCACATCGCTTCGCAAGAATCGCTTTTGTGCAGAAAACAGTAACACTTGTTCAGAAGGAAAGAAAGCACAGAGCCCCAGATTTTATGTTGTCCTGGAGAGCTTGCAGAGCACTGGGGAAAGGCAGGCAGAGAATTCCCTGCTAGCACCTTCTCTGTGCCTGGGAAGCAGAAGTGTTCACATTGCTTCGCAAGAATCGCTTTTGTGCAGAAAACAGTAACACTTGTTCAGAAGGAAAGAAAGCACAGAGCCCCAGATTCTATGTTGTCCTGGAGAGCTTGCAGAGCACTGGGGAAAGGCAGGCAGAGAATTCCTTGCTAGCACCTTCTCTGTGCCTGGGAAGCAGAAGTGTTCACATTGCTTCGCAAGAATCGCTTTTGTGCAGAAAACATTAACACTTGTTCAGAAGGAAAGAAAGCACAGAGCCCCAGATTTTATGTTGTCCTGGAGAGCTTGCAGAGCACTGGGGAAAGGCAGGCAGAGAATTCCTTGCTAGCACCTTCTCTGTGCCTGGGAAGCAGAAGTGTTCACATCGCTTCGCAAGAATCGCTTTTGTGCAGAAAACAGTAACACTTGTTCAGAAGGAAAGAAAGCACAGAGCCCCAGATTCTATGTTGTCCTGGAGAGCTTGCAAAACACTGGGGAAAGGCAGGCAGAGAATTCCCTGCTAGCACCTACTCTGTGCTTGTTCACATTGCTTCGCAGAATCGCTTTTGTGCAGAAAACAGTAACACTTGTTCAGAAGGAAAGAAAGCACAGAGCCCCAGATTCTATGTTGTCCTGGAGAGCTTGCAGAGCACTGGGGAAAGGCAGGCAGAGAATTCCCTGCTAGCACCTTCTCTGTGCCTGGGAAGCAGAAGTGTTCACATTGCTTCGCAAGAATCGCTTTTGTGCAGAAAACAGTAACACTTGTTCAGAAGGAAAGAAAGCACAGAGCCCCAGATTTTATGTTGTCCTGGAGAGCTTGCAGAGCACTGGGGAAAGGCAGGCAGAGAATTCCTTGCTAGCACCTTCTCTGTGCCTGGGAAGCAGAAGTGTTCACATTGCTTCGCAGAATCGCTTTTGTGCAGAAAACAGTAACACTTGTTCAGAAGGAAAGAAAGCACAGAGCCCCAGATCTTATGTTGTCCTGGAGAGCTTGCAGAGCACTGGGGAAAGGCAGGCAGAGAATTCCTTGCTAGCACCTTCTCTGTGCCTGTTCACATTGCTTCGCAGAATCGCTTTTGTGCAGAAAACAGTAACAGTTGTTCAGAACGAAAGAAAGCACAGAGCCCCAGATTCTATGTTGTCCTGGAGAGCTTGCAGAGCACTGGGGAAAGGCAGGCAGAGAATTCCCTGCTAGCACCTTCTCTGTGCCTGGGAAGCAGAAGTGTTCACATTGCTTCGCAAGAATCGCTTTTGTGCAGAAAACAGTAACACTTGTTCAGAAGGAAAGAAAGCACAGAGCCCCAGATTCTATGTTGTCCTGGAGAGCTTGCAGAGCACTGGGGAAAGGCAGGCAGAGAATTCCTTGCTAGCACCTTCTCTGTGCCTGGGAAGCAGAAGTGTTCACATCGCTTCGCAAGAATCGCTTTTGTGCAGAAAACAGTAACACTTGTTCAGAAGGAAAGAAAGCACAGAGCCCCAGATTTTATGTTGTCCTGGAGAGCTTGCAGAGCACTGGGGAAAGGCAGGCAGAGAATTCCCTGCTAGCACCTTCTCTGTGCCTGTTCACATTGCTTCGCAGAATCGCTTTTGTGCAGAAAACAGTAACACTTGTTCAGAACGAAAGAAAGCACAGAGCCCCAGATTCTATGTTGTCCTGGAGAGCTTGCAGAGCACTGGGGAAAGGCAGGCAGAGAATTCCTTGCTAGCACCTTCTCTGTGCCTGGGAAGCAGAAGTGTTCACATCGCTTCGCAAGAATCGCTTTTGTGCAGAAAACAGTAACACTTGTTCAGAAGGAAAGAAAGCACAGAGCCCCAGATTTTATGTTGTCCTGGAGAGCTTGCAGATCACTGGGGAAAGGCAGGCAGAGAATTCCCTGCTAGCACCTTCTCTGTGCCTGGGAAGCAGAAGTGTTCACATTGCTTCGCAAGAATCGCTTTTGTGCAGAAAACAGTAACACTTGTTCAGAAGGAAAGAAAGCACAGAGCCCCAGATTCTATGTTGTCCTGGAGAGCTTGCAGAGCACTGGGGAAAGGCAGGCAGAGAATTCCTTGCTAGCACCTTCTCTGTGCCTGGGAAGCAGAAGTGTTCACATTGCTTCGCAAGAATCGCTTTTGTGCAGAAAACATTAACACTTGTTCAGAAGGAAAGAAAGCACAGAGCCCCAGATTTTATGTTGTCCTGGAGAGCTTGCAGAGCACTGGGGAAAGGCAGGCAGAGAATTCCTTGCTAGCACCTTCTCTGTGCCTGGGAAGCAGAAGTGTTCACATCGCTTCGCAGAATCGCTTTTGTGCAGAAAACAGTAACACTTGTTCAGAAGGAAAGAAAGCACAGAGCCCCAGATTCTATGTTGTCCTTGAGAGCTTGCAGAGCACTGGGGAAAGGCAGGCAGAGAATTCCCTGCTAGCACCTTCTCTGTGCCTGTTCACATTCCTTCGCAGAATCGCTTTTGTGCAGAAAACAGTAACACTTGTTCAGAACGAAAGAAAGCACAGAGCCCCAGATTCTATGTTGTCTTGGAGAGCTTGCAGAGCACTGGGGAAAGGCAGGCAGAGAATTCCTTGCTAGCACCTTCTCTGTGCCTGGGAAGCAGAAGTGTTCACATCGCTTCGCAAGAAACGCTTTTGTGCAGAAAACAGTAACACTTGTTCAGAAGGAAAGAAAGCACAGAGCCCCAGATTTTATGTTGTCCTGGAGAGCTTGCAGAGCACTGGGGAAAGGCAGGCAGAGAATTCCCTGATAGCACCTTCTCTGTGCCTGGGAAGCAGAAGTGTTCACATTGCTTCGCAGAATCGCTTTTGTGCAGAAAACAGTAACACTTGTTCAGAAGGAAAGAAAGCACAGAGCCCCAGATTCTATGTTGTCCTGGAGAGCTTGCAGAGCACTGGGGAAAGGCAGCAGAGAATTCCCTGATAGCACCTTCTCTGTGCCTGTTCACATTGCTTCGCAGAATCGCTTTTGTGCAGAAAACAGTAACACTTGTTCAGAAGGAAAGAAAGCACAGAGCCCCAGATTCTATGTTGTCCTGGAGAGCTTGCAGAGCACTGGGGAAAGGCAGGCAGAGAATTCCCTGCTAGCACCTTCTCTGTGCCTGGGAAGCAGAAGTGTTCACATTGCTTCGCAAGAATCGCTTTTGTGCAGAAAACAGTAACACTTGTTCAGAACGAAAGAAAGCACAGAGCCCCAGATTCTATGTTGTCCTGGAGAGCTTGCAGAGCACTGGGGAAAGGCAGGCATAGAATTCCCTGATAGCACCTTCTCTGTGCCTGGGAAGCAGAAGTGTTCACATTGCTTCGCAGAATCGCTTTTGTGCGGAAAACACTAACACTTGTTCAGAAGGAAAGAAAGCACAGAGCCCCAGATTTTATGTTGTCCTGGAGAGCTTGCAGAGCACTGGGGAAAGGCAGGCAGAGAATTCCCTGCTAGCACCTTCTCTGTGCCTGTTCACATTGCTTCGCAGAATCGCTTTTGTGCAGAAAACAGTAACACTTGTTCAGAACGAAAGAAAGCACAGAGCCCCAGATTTTATGTTGTCCTGGAGAGCTTGCAGAGCACTGGGGAAAGGCAGGCAGAGAATTCCCTGATAGCACCTTCTCTGTGCCTGGGAAGCAGAAGTGTTCACATTGCTTCGCAGAATCGCTTTTGTGCAGAAAACAGTAACACTTGTTCAGAACGAAAGAAAGCACAGAGCCCCAGATTTTATGTTGTCCTGGAGAGCTTGCAGAGCACTGGGGAAAGGCAGGCAGAGAATTCCCTGATAGCACCTTCTCTGTGCTTGTTCACATTGCTTCGCAGAATCGCTTTTGTGCAGAAAACAGTAACACTTGTTCAGAAGGAAAGAAAGCACAGAGCCCCAGATTCTATGTTGTCCTGGAGAGCTTGCAGAGCACTGGGGAAAGGCAGGCAGAGAATTCCCTGCTAGCACCTTCTCTGTGCCTGGGAAGCAGAAGTGTTCACATTGCTTCGCAAGAATCGCTTTTGTGCAGAAAACAGTAACACTTGTTCAGAAGGAAAGAAAGCACAGAGCCCCAGATTTTATGTTGTCCTGGAGAGCTTGCAGAGCACTGGGGAAAGGCAGGCAGAGAATTCCTTGCTAGCACCTTCTCTGTGCCTGGGAAGCAGAAGTGTTCACATTGCTTCGCAGAATCGCTTTTGTGCAGAAAACAGTAACACTTGTTCAGAACGAAAGAAAGCACAGAGCCCCAGATTCTATGTTGTCTTGGAGAGCTTGCAGAGCACTGGGGAAAGGCAGGCAGAGAATTCCTTGCTAGCACCTTCTCTGTGCCTGGGAAGCAGAAGTGTTCACATCGCTTCGCAAGAATCGCTTTTGTGCAGAAAACAGTAACAGTTGTTCAGAACGAAAGAAAGCACAGAGCCCCAGATTCTATGTTGTCCTGGAGAGCTTGCAGAGCACTGGGGAAAGGCAGGCAGAGAATTCCCTGCTAGCACCTTCTCTGTGCCTGTTCACATCGCTTCGCAAGAATCGCTTTTGTGCAGAAAACAGTAACACTTGTTCAGAAGGAAAGAAAGCACAGAGCCCCCGATTTTATGTTGTCCTGGAGAGCTTGCAGAGCACTGGGGAAACTCAGGCAGAGAATTCCCTGCTAGCACCTTCTCTGTGCCTGGGAAGCAGAAGTGTTCACATTGCTTCGCAGAATCGCTTTTGTGCAGAAAACAGTAACAGTTGTTCAGAACGAAAGAAAGCACAGAGCCCCAGATTCTATGTTGTCCTGGAGAGCTTGCAGAGCACTGGGGAAAGGCAGGCAGAGAATTCCCTGCTAGCACCTTCTCTGTGCCTGGGAAGCAGAAGTGTTCACATTGCTTCGCAAGAATAGCTTTTGTGCAGAAAACAGTAACACTTGTTCAGAAGGAAAGAAAGCACAGAGCCCCAGATTCTATGTTGTCCTGGAGAGCTTGCAGAGCACTGGGGAAAGGCAGGCAGAGAATTCCTTGCTAGCACCTTCTCTGTGCCTGGGAAGCAGAAGTGTTCACATCGCTTCGCAAGAATCGCTTTTGTGCAGAAAACAGTAACACTTGTTCAGAAGGAAAGAAAGCACAGAGCCCCAGATTTTATGTTGTCCTGGAGAGCTTGCAGATCACTGGGGAAAGGCAGGCAGAGAATTCCCTGCTAGCACCTTCTCTGTGCCTGTTCACATTGCTTCGCAGAATCGCTTTTGTGCAGAAAACAGTAACACTTGTTCAGAACGAAAGAAAGCACAGAGCCCCAGATTCTATGTTGTCTTGGAGAGCTTGCAGAGCACTGGGGAAAGGCAGGCAGAGAATTCCTTGCTAGCACCTTCTCTGTGCCTGGGAAGCAGAAGTGTTCACATCGCTTCGCAAGAATCGCTTTTGTGCAGAAAACAGTAACACTTGTTCAGAAGGAAAGAAAGCACAGAGCCCCAGATTTTATGTTGTCCTGGAGAGCTTGCAGAGCACTGGGGAAAGGCAGGCAGAGAATTCCCTGCTAGCACCTTCTCTGTGCCTGTTCACATTGCTTCGCAGAATCGCTTTTGTGCAGAAAACAGTAACACTTGTTCAGAAGGAAAGAAAGCACAGAGCCCCAGATTCTATGTTGTCTTGGAGAGCTTGCAGAGCACTGGGGAAAGGCAGGCAGAGAATTCCTTGCTAGCACCTTCTCTGTGCCTGGGAAGCAGAAGTGTTCACATCGCTTCGCAAGAATCGCTTTTGTGCAGAAAACACTAACACTTGTTCAGAAGGAAAGAAAGCACAGAGCCCCAGATTTGCTGTTGTCCTGGAGAGCTTGCAGAGCACTGGGGAAAGTCAGGCAGAGAATTCCCTGCTAGCACCTTCTCTGTGCCTGGGAAGCAGAAGTGTTCACATTGCTTCGCAGAATCGCTTTTGTGCAGAAAACACTAACACTTGTTCAGAAGGAAAGAAAGCACAGAGCCCCAGATTTTATGTTGTCCTGGAGAGCTTGCAGAGCACTGGGGAAAGGCAGGCAGAGAATTCCTTGCTAGCACCTTCTCTGTGCCTGTTCACATTGCTTCACAGAATCGCTTTTGTGCAGAAAACAGTAACAGTTGTTCAGAACGAAAGAAAGCACAGAGCCCCAGACTCTATGTTGTCCTGGAGAGCTTGCAGAGCACTGGGGAAAGGCAGGCAGAGAATTCCCTGCTAGCACCTTCTCTGTGCCTGGGAAGCAGAAGTGTTCACATTGCTTCGCAAGAATCGCTTTTGTGCAGAAAACAGTAACACTTGTTCAGAAGGAAAGAAAGCACAGAGCCCCAGATTCTATGTTGTCCTGGAGAGCTTGCAGAGCACTGGGGAAAGGCAGGCAGAGAATTCCTTGCTAGCACCTTCTCTGTGCCTGGGAAGCAGAAGTGTTCACATCGCTTCGCAAGAATCGCTTTTGTGCAGAAAACAGTAACAGTTGTTCAGAACGAAAGAAAGCACAGAGCCCCAGATTCTATGTTGTCCTGGAGAGCTTGCAGAGCACTGGGGAAAGGCAGGCAGAGAATTCCCTGCTAGCACCTTCTCTGTGCCTGTTCACATTGCTTCGCAGAATCGCTTTTGTGCAGAAAACAGTAACACTTGTTCAGAACGAAAGAAAGCACAGAGCCCCAGATTCTATGTTGTCCTGGAGAGCTTGCAGAGCACTGGGGAAAGGCAGGCAGAGAATTCCCTGCTAGCACCTTCTCTGTGCCTGGGAAGCAGAAGTGTTCACATTGCTTCGCAGAATCGCTTTTGTGCAGAAAACAGTAACAGTTGTTCAGAACGAAAGAAAGCACAGAGCCCCAGATTCTATGTTGTCCTGGAGAGCTTGCAGAGCACTGGGGAAAGGCAGGCAGAGAATTCCCTGCTAGCACCTTCTCTGTGCCTGGGAAGCAGAAGTGTTCACATTGCTTCGCAAGAATCGCTTTTGTGCAGAAAACAGTAACACTTGTTCAGAAGGAAAGAAAGCACAGAGCCCCAGATTCTATGTTGTCCTGGAGAGCTTGCAGAGCACTGGGGAAAGGCAGGCAGAGAATTCCCTGCTAGCACCTTCTCTGTGCCTGTTCACATCGCTTCGCAAGAATCGCTTTTGTGCAGAAAACAGTAACACTTGTTCAGAAGGAAAGAAAGCACAGAGCCCCCGATTTTATGTTGTCCTGGAGAGCTTGCAGAGCACTGGGGAAAGGCAGGCAGAGAATTCCCTGCTAGCACCTTCTCTGTGCCTGGGAAGCAGAAGTGTTCACATTGCTTCGCAGAATCGCTTTTGTGCAGAAAACAGTAACAGTTGTTCAGAACGAAAGAAAGCACAGAGCCCCAGATTCTATGTTGTCCTGGAGAGCTTGCAGAGCACTGGGGAAAGGCAGGCAGAGAATTCCCTGCTAGCACCTTCTCTGTGCCTGGGAAGCAGAAGTGTTCACATTGCTTCGCAAGAATAGCTTTTGTGCAGAAAACAGTAACACTTGTTCAGAAGGAAAGAAAGCACAGAGCCCCAGATTCTATGTTGTCCTGGAGAGCTTGCAGAGCACTGGGGAAAGGCAGGCAGAGAATTCCTTGCTAGCACCTTCTCTGTGCCTGGGAAGCAGAAGTGTTCACATCGCTTCGCAAGAATCGCTTTTGTGCAGAAAACAGTAACACTTGTTCAGAAGGAAAGAAAGCACAGAGCCCCAGATTTTATGTTGTCCTGGAGAGCTTGCAGATCACTGGGGAAAGGCAGGCAGAGAATTCCCTGCTAGCACCTTCTCTGTGCCTGGGAAGCAGAAGTGTTCACATTGCTTCGCCTAATCGCTTTTGTGCAGAAAACAGTAACACTTGTTCAGAAGGAAAGAAAGCACAGAGCCCCAGATTCTATGTTGTCCTGGAGAGCTTGCAGAGCACTGGGGAAAGGCAGGCAGAGAATTCCTTGCTAGCACCTTCTCTGTCCCTGGGAAGCAGAAGTGTTCACATTGCTTCGCAAGAATCGCTTTTGTGCAGAAAACAGTAACACTTGTTCAGAAGGAAAGAAAGCACAGAGCCCCAGATTTTATGTTGTCCTGGAGAGCTTGCAGAGCACTGGGGAAAGGCAGGCAGAGAATTCCCTGCTAGCACCTTCTCTGTGCCTGTTCACATTGCTTCGCAGAATCGCTTTTGTGCAGAAAACACTAACACTTGTTCAGAAGGAAAGAAAGCACAGAGCCCCAGATTCTATGTTGTCCTGGAGAGCTTGCAGAGCACTGGGGAAAGGCAGGCAGAGAATTCCCTGCTAGCACCTTCTCTGTGCCTGGGAAGCAGAAGTGTTCACATTGCTTCGCAGAATCGCTTTTGTGCAGAAAACAGTAACAGTTGTTCAGAACGAAAGAAAGCACAGAGCCCCAGATTCTATGTTGTCCTGGAGAGCTTGCAGAGCACTGGGGAAAGGCAGGCAGAGAATTCCCTGATAGCACCTTCTCTGTGCCTGGGAAGCAGAAGTGTTCACATTGCTTCGCAAGAATCGCTTTTGTGCAGAAAACAGTAACACTTGTTCAGAAGGAAAGAAAGCACAGAGCCCCAGATTTTATGTTGTCCTGGAGAGCTTGCAGAGCACTGGGGAAAGGCAGGCAGAGAATTCCCTGCTAGCACCTTCTCTGTGCCTGTTCACATCGCTTCGCAAGAATCGCTTTTGTGCAGAAAACAGTAACACTTGTTCAGAAGGAAAGAAAGCACAGAGCCCCCGATTTTATGTTGTCCTGGAGAGCTTGCAGAGCACTGGGGAAAGGCAGGCAGAGAATTCCCTGCTAGCACCTTCTCTGTGCCTGGGAAGCAGAAGTGTTCACATTGCTTCGCAGAATCGCTTTTGTGCAGAAAACAGTAACAGTTGTTCAGAACGAAAGAAAGCACAGAGCCCCAGATTCTATGTTGTCCTGGAGAGCTTGCAGAGCACTGGGGAAAGGCAGGCAGAGAATTCCCTGCTAGCACCTTCTCTGTGCCTGGGAAGCAGAAGTGTTCACATTGCTTCGCAAGAATAGCTTTTGTGCAGAAAACAGTAACACTTGTTCAGAAGGAAAGAAAGCACAGAGCCCCAGATTCTATGTTGTCCTGGAGAGCTTGCAGAGCACTGGGGAAAGGCAGGCAGAGAATTCCTTGCTAGCACCTTCTCTGTGCCTGGGAAGCAGAAGTGTTCACATTGCTTCGCAAGAAACGCTTTTGTGCAGAAAACAGTAACACTTGTTCAGAAGGAAAGAAAGCACAGAGCCCCAGATTTTATGTTGTCCTGGAGAGCTTGCAGAGCACTGGGGAAAGGCAGGCAGAGAATTCCCTGCTAGCACCTTCTCTGTGCCTGGGAAGCAGAAGTGTTCACATTGCTTCGCCTAATCGCTTTTGTGCAGAAAACAGTAACACTTGTTCAGAAGGAAAGAAAGCACAGAGCCCCAGATTTTATGTTGTCCTGGAGAGCTTGCAGAGCACTGGGGAAAGGCAGGCAGAGAATTCCCTGCTAGCACCTTCTCTGTGCCTGTTCACATTGCTTCGCAGAATCGCTTTTGTGCAGAAAACAGTAACACTTGTTCAGAACGAAAGAAAGCACAGAGCCCCAGATTCTATGTTGTCTTGGAGAGCTTGCAGAGCACTGGGGAAAGGCAGGCAGAGAATTCCTTGCTAGCACCTTCTCTGTGCCTGGGAAGCAGAAGTGTTCACATCGCTTCGCAAGAATCGCTTTTGTGCAGAAAACAGTAACACTTGTTCAGAAGGAAAGAAAGCACAGAGCCCCAGATTTTATGTTGTCCTGGAGAGCTTGCAGAGCACTGGGGAAAGGCAGGCAGAGAATTCCCTGCTAGCACCTTCTCTGTGCCTGTTCACATTGCTCCGCAGAATCGCTTTTGTGCAGAAAACAGTAACACTTGTTCAGAAGGAAAGAAAGCACAGAGCCCCAGATTCTATGTTGTCTTGGAGAGCTTGCAGAGCACTGGGGAAAGGCAGGCAGAGAATTCCTTGCTAGCACCTTCTCTGTGCCTGGGAAGCAGAAGTGTTCACATCGCTTCGCAAGAATCGCTTTTGTGCAGAAAACACTAACACTTGTTCAGAAGGAAAGAAAGCACAGAGCCCCAGATTTGCTGTTGTCCTGGAGAGCTTGCAGAGCACTGGGGAAAGGCAGGCAGAGAATTCCCTGCTAGCACCTTCTCTGTGCCTGGGAAGCAGAAGTGTTCACATTGCTTCGCAGAATCGCTTTTGTGCAGAAAACACTAACACTTGTTCAGAACGAAAGAAAGCACAGAGCCCCAGATTCTATGTTGTCCTGGAGAGCTTGCAGAGCACTGGGGAAAGGCAGGCAGAGAATTCCCTGCTAGCACCTTCTCTGTGCCTGTTCACATTGCTTCGCAGAATCGCTTTTGTGCAGAAAACAGTAACACTTGTTCAGAAGGAAAGAAAGCACAGAGCCCCAGATTCTATGTTGTCCTGGAGAGCTTGCAGAGCACTGGGGAAAGGCAGGCAGAGAATTCCTTGCTAGCACCTTCTCTGTGCCTGGGAAGCAGAAGTGTTCACATCGCTTCGCAAGAATCGCTTTTGTGCAGAAAACAGTAACACTTGTTCAGAAGGAAAGAAAGCACAGAGCCCCAGATTTTATGTTGTCCTGGAGAGCTTGCAGAGCACTGGGGAAAGGCAGGCAGAGAATTCCCTGCTAGCACCTTCTCTGTGCCTGGGAAGCAGAAGTGTTCACATTGCTTCGCCTAATCGCTTTTGTGCAGAAAACACTAACACTTGTTCAGAAGGAAAGAAAGCACAGAGCCCCAGATTCTATGTTGTCCTGGAGAGCTTGCAGAGCACTGGGGAAAGGCAGGCAGAGAATTCCTTGCTAGCACCTTCTCTGTCCCTGGGAAGCAGAAGTGTTCACATTGCTTCGCAAGAATCGCTTTTGTGCAGAAAACAGTAACACTTGTTCAGAAGGAAAGAAAGCACAGAGCCCCAGATTTTATGTTGTCCTGGAGAGCTTGCAGAGCACTGGGGAAAGGCAGGCAGAGAATTCCCTGCTAGCACCTTCTCTGTGCCTGTTCACATTGCTTCGCAGAATCGCTTTTGTGCAGAAAACAGTAACACTTGTTCAGAACGAAAGAAAGCACAGAGCCCCAGATTCTATGTTGTCTTGGAGAGCTTGCAGAGCACTGGGGAAAGGCAGGCAGAGAATTCCCTGATAGAACCTTCTCTGTGCCTGGGAAGCAGATGTGTTCACATCGCTTCGCAAGAATCGCTTTTGTGCAGAAAACAGTAACACTTGTTCAGAAGGAAAGAAAGCACAGAGCCCCAGATTTGCTGTTGTCCTGGAGAGCTTGCAGAGCACTGGGGAAAGGCAGGCAGAGAATTCCCTGCTAGCACCTTCTCTGTGCCTGTTCACATTGCTTCGCAGAATCGCTTTTGTGCAGAAAACAGTAACACTTGTTCAGTAGGAAAGAAAGCACAGAGCCCCAGATTCTATGTTGTCCTGGAGAGCTTGCAGAGCACTGGGGAAAGGCAGGCAGAGAATTCCTTGCTAGCACCTTCTCTGTGCCTGGGAAGCAGAAGTGTTCACATCGCTTCGCAAGAATCGCTTTTGTGCAGAAAACAGTAACACTTGTTCAGAAGGAAAGAAAGCACAGAGCCCCAGATTTTATGTTGTCCTGGAGAGCTTGCAGAGCACTGGGGAAAGGCAGGCAGAGAATTCCCTGCTAGCACCTTCTCTGTGCCTGTTCACATTGCTTCGCAGAATCGCTTTTGTGCAGAAAACAGTAACACTTGTTCAGAAGGAAAGAAAGCACAGAGCCCCAGATTCTATGTTGTCCTGGAGAGCTTGCAGAGCACTGGGGAAAGGCAGGCAGAGAATTCCTTGCTAGCACCTTCTCTGTGCCTGGGAAGCAGAAGTGTTCACATCGCTTCGCAAGAATCGCTTTTGTGCAGAAAACAGTAACACTTGTTCAGAAGGAAAGAAAGCACAGAGCCCCAGATTTTATGTTGTCCTGGAGAGCTTGCAGAGCACTGGGGAAAGGCAGGCAGAGAATTCCCTGCTAGCACCTTCTCTGTGCCTGGGAAGCAGAAGTGTTCACATTGCTTCGCAGAATCGCTTTTGTGCAGAAAACAGTAACAGTTGTTCAGATCGAAAGAAAGCACAGAGCCCCAGATTCTATGTTGTCCTGGAGAGCTTGCAGAGCACTGGGGAAAGGCAGGCAGAGAATTCCCTGCTAGCACCTTCTCTGTGCCTGGGAAGCAGAAGTGTTCACATTGCTTCGCAAGAATAGCTTTTGTGCAGAAAACAGTAACACTTGTTCAGAAGGAAAGAAAGCACAGAGCCCCAGATTCTATGTTGTCCTGGAGAGCTTGCAGAGCACTGGGGAAAGGCAGGCAGAGAATTCCTTGCTAGCACCTTCTCTGTGCCTGGGAAGCAGAAGTGTTCACATCGCTTCGCAAGAATCGCTTTTGTGCAGAAAACAGTAACACTTGTTCAGAAGGAAAGAAAGCACAGAGCCCCAGATTTGCTGTTGTCCTGGAGAGCTTGCAGATCACTGGGGAAAGGCAGGCAGAGAATTCCCTGCTAGCACCTTCTCTGTGCCTGGGAAGCAGAAGTGTTCACATTGCTTCGCCTAATCGCTTTTGTGCAGAAAACACTAACACTTGTTCAGAAGGAAAGAAAGCACAGAGCCCCAGATTCTATGTTGTCCTGGAGAGCTTGCAGAGCACTGGGGAAAGGCAGGCAGAGAATTCCTTGCTAGCACCTTCTCTGTCCCTGGGAAGCAGAAGTGTTCACATTGCTTCGCAAGAATCGCTTTTGTGCAGAAAACAGTAACACTTGTTCAGAAGGAAAGAAAGCACAGAGCCCCAGATTTTATGTTGTCCTGGAGAGCTTGCAGAGCACTGGGGAAAGGCAGGCAGAGAATTCCCTGCTAGCACCTTCTCTGTGCCTGTTCACATTGCTTCGCAGAATCGCTTTTGTGCAGAAAACAGTAACACTTGTTCAGAACGAAAGAAAGCACAGAGCCCCAGATTCTATGTTGTCTTGGAGAGCTTGCAGAGCACTGGGGAAAGGCAGGCAGAGAATTCCCTGATAGAACCTTCTCTGTGCCTGGGAAGCAGAAGTGTTCACATCGCTTCGCAAGAATCGCTTTTGTGCAGAAAACAGTAACACTTGTTCAGAAGGAAAGAAAGCACAGAGCCCCAGATTTTATGTTGTCCTGGAGAGCTTGCAGAGCACTGGGGAAAGGCAGGCAGAGAATTCCCTGCTAGCACCTTCTCTGTGCCTGTTCACATTGCTTCGCAGAATCGCTTTTGTGCAGAAAACAGTAACACTTGTTCAGAAGGAAAGAAAGCACAGAGCCCCAGATTCTATGTTGTCTTGGAGAGCTTGCAGAGCACTGGGGAAAGGCAGGCAGAGAATTCCTTGCTAGCACCTTCTCTGTGCCTGGGAAGCAGAAGTGTTCACATCGCTTCGCAAGAATCGCTTTTGTGCAGAAAACAGTAACACTTGTTCAGAAGGAAAGAAAGCACAGAGCCCCAGATTTGCTGTTGTCCTGGAGAGCTTGCAGAGCACTGGGGAAAGGCAGGCAGAGAATTCCCTGCTAGCACCTTCTCTGTGCCTGGGAAGCAGAAGTGTTCACATTGCTTCGCAGAATCGCTTTTTTGCAGAAAACACTAACACTTGTTCAGAACGAAAGAAAGCACAGAGCCCCAGATTCTATGTTGTCCTGGAGAGCTTGCAGAGCACTGGGGAAAGGCAGGCAGAGAATTCCCTGCTAGCACCTTCTCTGTGCCTGGGAAGCAGAAGTGTTCACATTGCTTCGCAAGAATAGCTTTTGTGCAGAAAACAGTAACACTTGTTCAGAAGGAAAGAAAGCACAGAGCCCCAGATTCTATGTTGTCCTGGAGAGCTTGCAGAGCACTGGGGAAAGGCAGGCAGAGAATTCCTTGCTAGCACCTTCTCTGTGCCTGGGAAGCAGAAGTGTTCACATCGCTTCGCAAGAATCGCTTTTGTGCAGAAAACATTAACACTTGTTCAGAAGGAAAGAAAGCACAGAGCCCCAGATTTTATGTTGTCCTGGAGAGCTTGCAGAGCACTGGGGAAAGGCAGGCAGAGAATTCCCTGCTAGCACCTTCTCTGTGCCTGTTCACATTGCTTCGCAGAATCGCTTTTGTGCAGAAAACAGTAACACTTGTTCAGAACGAAAGAAAGCACAGAGCCCCAGATTCTATGTTGTCTTGGAGAGCTTGCAGAGCACTGGGGAAAGGCAGGCAGAGAATTCCTTGCTAGCACCTTCTCTGTGCCTGGGAAGCAGAAGTGTTCACATCGCTTCGCAAGAATCGCTTTTGTGCAGAAAACAGTAACACTTGTTCAGAAGGAAAGAAAGCACAGAGCCCCAGATTTTATGTTGTCCTGGAGAGCTTGCAGAGCACTGGGGAAAGGCAGGCAGAGAATTCCCTGCTAGCACCTTCTCTGTGCCTGGGAAGCAGAAGTGTTCACATTGCTTCGCAGAATAGCTTTTGTGCAGAAAACAGTAACACTTGTTCAGAAGGAAAGAAAGCACAGAGCCCCAGATTCTATCTTGTCCTGGAGAGCTTGCAGAGCACTGGGGAAAGGCAGGCAGAGAATTCCTTGCTAGCACCTTCTCTGTGCCTGGGAAGCAGAAGTGTTCACATCGCTTCGCAAGAATCGCTTTTGTGCAGAAAACAGTAACACTTGTTCAGAAGGAAAGAAAGCACAGAGCCCCAGATTTTATGTTGTCCTGGAGAGCTTGCAGATCACTGGGGAAAGGCAGGCAGAGAATTCCCTGCTAGCACCTTCTCTGTGCCTGGGAAGCAGAAGTGTTCACATTGCTTCGCCTAATCGCTTTTGTGCAGAAAACAGTAACACTTGTTCAGAAGGAAAGAAAGCACAGAGCCCCAGATTCTATGTTGTCCTGGAGAGCTTGCAGAGCACTGGGGAAAGGCAGGCAGAGAATTCCTTGCTAGCACCTTCTCTGTCCCTGGGAAGCAGAAGTGTTCACATTGCTTCGCAAGAATCGCTTTTGTGCAGAAAACATTAACACTTGTTCAGAAGGAAAGAAAGCACAGAGCCCCAGATTTTATGTTGTCCTGGAGAGCTTGCAGAGCACTGGGGAAAGGCAGGCAGAGAATTCCCTGCTAGCACCTTCTCTGTGCCTGTTCACATTGCTTCGCAGAATCGCTTTTGTGCAGAAAACAGTAACACTTGTTCAGAACGAAAGAAAGCACAGAGCCCCAGATTCTATGTTGTCTTGGAGAGCTTGCAGAGCACTGGGGAAAGGCAGGCAGAGAATTCCTTGCTAGCACCTTCTCTGTGCCTGGGAAGCAGAAGTGTTCACTTTGCTTCGCAAGAATCGCTTTTGTGCAGAAAACAGTAACACTTGTTCAGAAGGAAAGAAAGCACAGAGCCCCAGATTTTATGTTGTCCTGGAGAGCTTGCAGAGCACTGGGGAAAGGCAGGCAGAGAATTCCCTGCTAGCACCTTCTCTGTGCCTGGGAAGCAGAAGTGTTCACATTGCTTCGCAGAATCGCTTTTGTGCAGAAAACACTAACACTTGTTCAGAACGAAAGAAAGCACAGAGCCCCAGATTCTATGTTGTCCTGGAGAGCTTGCAGAGCACTGGGGAAAGGCAGGCAGAGAATTCCCTGCTAGCACCTTCTCTGTGCCTGGGAAGCAGAAGTGTTCACATTGCTTCGCAAGAATAGCTTTTGTGCAGAAAACCGTAACACTTGTTCAGAAGGAAAGAAAGCACAGAGCCCCAGATTCTATGTTGTCCTGGAGAGCTTGCAGAGCACTGGGGAAAGGCAGGCAGAGAATTCCTTGCTAGCACCTTCTCTGTGCCTGGGAAGCAGAAGTGTTCACATCGCTTCGCAAGAATCGCTTTTGTGCAGAAAACAGTAACACTTGTTCAGAAGGAAAGAAAGCACAGAGCCCCAGATTTTATGTTGTCCTGGAGAGCTTGCAGATCACTGGGGAAAGGCAGGCAGAGAATTCCCTGCTAGCACCTTCTCTGTGCCTGGGAAGCAGAAGTGTTCACATTGCTTCGCAGAATCGCTTTTGTGCAGAAAACAGTAACACTTGTTCAGAAGGAAAGAAAGCACAGAGCCCCAGATTCTATGTTGTCCTGGAGAGCTTGCAGAGCACTGGGGAAAGGCAGGCAGAGAATTCCCTGCTAGCACCTTCTCTGTGCCTGTTCACATTGCTCCGCAGAATCGCTTTTGTGCAGAAAACAGTAACACTTGTTCAGAACGAAAGCAAGCACAGAGCCCCAGATTCTATGTTGTCTTGGAGAGCTTGCAGAGCACTGGGGAAAGGCAGGCAGAGAATTCCTTGCTAGCACCTTCTCTGTGCCTGGGAAGCAGAAGTGTTCACATCGCTTCGCAAGAATCGCTTTTGTGCAGAAAACAGTAACACTTGTTCAGAAGGAAAGAAAGCACAGAGCCCCAGATTTTATGTTGTCCTGGAGAGCTTGCAGAGCACTGGGGAAAGGCAGGCAGAGAATTCCCTGCTAGCACCTTCTCTGTGCCTGGGAAGCAGACGTGTTCACATTGCTTCGCAGAATCGCTTTTGTGCAGAAAACAGTAACAGTTGTTCAGAACGAAAGAAAGCACAGAGCCCCAGATTCTATGTTGTCCTGGAGAGCTTGCAGAGCACTGGGGAAAGGCAGGCAGAGAATTCCCTGCTAGCACCTTCTCTGTGCCTGGGAAGCAGAAGTGTTCACATTGCTTCGCAAGAATAGCTTTTGTGCAGAAAACAGTAACACTTGTTCAGAAGGAAAGAAAGCACAGAGCCCCAGATTCTATGTTGTCCTGGAGAGCTTGCAGAGCACTGGGGAAAGGCAGGCAGAGAATTCCTTGCTAGCACCTTCTCTGTCCCTGGGAAGCAGAAGTGTTCACATTGCTTCGCAAGAATCGCTTTTGTGCAGAAAACAGTAACACTTGTTCAGAAGGAAAGAAAGCACAGAGCCCCAGATTTTATGTTGTCCTGGAGAGCTTGCAGAGCACTGGGGAAAGGCAGGCAGAGAATTCCCTGCTAGCACCTTCTCTGTGCCTGTTCACATTGCTTCGCAGAATCGCTTTTGTGCAGAAAACAGTAACACTTGTTCAGAACGAAAGAAAGCACAGAGCCCCAGATTCTATGTTGTCTTGGAGAGCTTGCAGAGCACTGGGGAAAGGCAGGCAGAGAATTCCTTGCTAGCACCTTCTCTGTGCCTGGGAAGCAGAAGTGTTCACATCGCTTCGCAAGAATCGCTTTTGTGCAGAAAACAGTAACAGTTGTTCAGAACGAAAGAAAGCACAGAGCCCCAGATTCTATGTTGTCCTGGAGAGCTTGCAGAGCACTGGGGAAAGGCAGGCAGAGAATTCCCTGCTAGCACCTTCTCTGTGCCTGTTCACATTGCTCCGCAGAATCGCTTTTGTGCAGAAAACAGTAACACTTGTTCAGAACGAAAGAAAGCACAGAGCCCCAGATTCTATGTTGTCCTGGAGAGCTTGCAGAGCACTGGGGAAAGGCAGGCAGAGAATTCCTTGCTAGCACCTTCTCTGTGCCTGGGAAGCAGAAGTGTTCACATCGCTTCGCAAGAATCGCTTTTATGCAGAAAACAGTAACACTTGTTCAGAAGGAAAGAAAGCACAGAGCCCCAGATTTTATGTTGTCCTGGAGAGCTTGCAGAGCACTGGGGAAAGGCAGGCAGAGAATTCCCTGATAGCACCTTCTCTGTGCCTGGGAAGCAGAAGTGTTCACATTGCTTCGCAGAATCGCTTTTGTGCAGAAAACAGTAACACTTGTTCAGAAGGAAAGAAAGCACAGAGCCCCAGATTCTATGTTGTCCTGGAGAGCTTGCAGAGCACTGGGGAAAGGCAGGCAGAGAATTCCCTGCTAGCACCTTCTCTGTGCCTGTTCACATTGCTTCGCAGAATCGCTTTTGTGCAGAAAACAGTAACACTTGTTCAGAACGAAAGAAAGCACAGAGCCCCAGATTCTATGTTGTCTTGGAGAGCTTGCAGAGCACTGGGGAAAGGCAGGCAGAGAATTCCTTGCTAGCACCTTCTCTGTGCCTGGGAAGCAGAAGTGTTCACATCGCTTCGCAAGAATCGCTTTTGTGCAGAAAACAGTAACACTTGTTCAGAAGGAAAGAAAGCACAGAGCCCCAGATTTTATGTTGTCCTGGAGAGCTTGCAGAGCACTGGGGAAAGGCAGGCAGAGAATTCCCTGCTAGCACCTTCTCTGTGCCTGTTCACATTGCTTCGCAAGAATAGCTTTTGTGCAGAAAACAGTAACACTTGTTCAGAAGGAAAGAAAGCACAGAGCCCCAGATTCTATGTTGTCCTGGAGAGCTTGCAGAGCACTGGGGAAAGGCAGGCAGAGAATTCCTTGCTAGCACCTTCTCTGTGCCTGGGAAGCAGAAGTGTTCACATCGCTTCGCAAGAATCGCTTTTGTGCAGAAAACAGTAACACTTGTTCAGAAGGAAAGAAAGCACAGAGCCCCAGATTTGCTGTTGTCCTGGAGAGCTTGCAGATCACTGGGGAAAGGCAGGCAGAGAATTCCCTGCTAGCACCTTCTCTGTGCCTGGGAAGCAGAAGTGTTCACATTGCTTCGCCTAATCGCTTTTGTGCAGAAAACACTAACACTTGTTCAGAAGGAAAGAAAGCACAGAGCCCCAGATTCTATGTTGTCCTGGAGAGCTTGCAGAGCACTGGGGAAAGGCAGGCAGAGAATTCCTTGCTAGCACCTTCTCTGTCCCTGGGAAGCAGAAGTGTTCACATTGCTTTGCAAGAATCGCTTTTGTGCAGAAAACAGTAACACTTGTTCAGAAGGAAAGAAAGCACAGAGCCCCAGATTTTATGTTGTCTTGGAGAGCTTGCAGAGCACTGGGGAAAGGCAGGCAGAGAATTCCCTGATAGAACCTTCTCTGTGCCTGGGAAGCAGAAGTGTTCACATCGCTTCGCAAGAATCGCTTTTGTGCAGAAAACAGTAACACTTGTTCAGAAGGAAAGAAAGCACAGAGCCCCAGATTTTATGTTGTCCTGGAGAGCTTGCAGAGCACTGGGGAAAGGCAGGCAGAGAATTCCCTGCTAGCACCTTCTCTGTGCCTGTTCACATTGCTTCGCAGAATCGCTTTTGTGCAGAAAACAGTAACACTTGTTCAGAAGGAAAGAAAGCACAGAGCCCCAGATTCTATGTTGTCCTGGAGAGCTTGCAGAGCACTGGGGAAAGGCAGGCAGAGAATTCCTTGCTAGCACCTTCTCTGTCCCTGGGAAGCAGAAGTGTTCACATTGATTTGCAAGAATCGCTTTTGTGCAGAAAACAGTAACACTTGTTCAGAAGGAAAGAAAGCACAGAGCCCCAGATTTTATGTTGTCCTGGAGAGCTTGCAGAGCACTGGGGAAAGGCAGGCAGAGAATTCCCTGCTAGCACCTTCTCTGTGCCTGGGAAGCAGAAGTGTTCACATTGCTTCGCAGAATCGCTTTTGTGCAGAAAACAGTAACACTTGTTCAGAAGGAAAGAAAGCACAGAGCCCCAGATTTTATGTTGTCCTGGAGAGCTTGCAGAGCACTGGGGAAAGGCAGGCAGAGAATTCCCTGATAGCACCTTCTCTGTGCTTGTTCACATTGCTTCGCAGAATCGCTTTTGTGCAGAAAACAGTAACACTTGTTCAGAAGGAAAGAAAGCACAGAGCCCCAGATTCTATGTTGTCCTGGAGAGCTTGCAGAGCACTGGGGAAAGGCAGGCAGAGAATTCCCTGCTAGCACCTTCTCTGTGCCTGGGAAGCAGAAGTGTTCACATTGCTTCGCAGAATCGCTTTTGTGCAGAAAACAGTAACACTTGTTCAGAAGGAAAGAAAGCACAGAGCCCCAGATTTTATGTTGTCCTGGAGAGCTTGCAGAGCACTGGGGAAAGGCAGGCAGAGAATTCCTTGCTAGCACCTTCTCTGTGCCTGTTCACATTGCTTCGCAGAATCGCTTTTGTGCAGAAAACAGTAACACTTGTTCAGAAGGAAAGAAAGCACAGAGCCCCAGATTCTATGTTGTCCTGGAGAGCTTGCAGAGCACTGGGGAAAGGCAGGCAGAGAATTCCTTGCTAGCACCTTCTCTGTGCCTGGGAAGCAGAAGTGTTCACATTGCTTCGCAAGAATCGCTTTTGTGCAGAAAACAGTAACACTTGTTCAGAAGGAAAGAAAGCACAGAGCCCCAGATTTTATGTTGTCCTGGAGAGCTTGCAGAGCACTGGGGAAAGGCAGGCAGAGAATTCCCTGCTAGCACCTTCTCTGTGCCTGTTCACATTGCTTCGCAGAATAGCTTTTGTGCAGAAAACAGTAACACTTGTTCAGAACGAAAGAAAGCACAGAGCCCCAGATTCTATGTTGTCTTGGAGAGCTTGCAGAGCACTGGGGAAAGGCAGGCAGAGAATTCCTTGCTAGCACCTTCTCTGTGCCTGGGAAGCAGAAGTGTTCACATCGCTTCGCAAGAATCGCTTTTGTGCAGAAAACAGTAACACTTGTTCAGAAGGAAAGAAAGCACAGAGCCCCAGATTTTATGTTGTCCTGGAGAGCTTGCAGAGCACTGGGGAAAGGCAGGCAGAGAATTCCCTGCTAGCACCTTCTCTGTGCCTGGGAAGCAGAAGTGTTCACATTGCTTCGCAGAATCGCTTTTGTGCAGAAAACAGTAACAGTTGTTCAGAACGAAAGAAAGCACAGAGCCCCAGATTCTATCTTGTCCTGGAGAGCTTGCAGAGCACTGGGGAAAGGCAGGCAGAGAATTCCCTGCTAGCACCTTCTCTGTGCCTGGGAAGCAGAAGTGTTCACATTGCTTCGCAAGAATAGCTTTTGTGCAGAAAACAGTAACACTTGTTCAGAAGGAAAGAAAGCACAGAGCCCCAGATTCTATGTTGTCCTGGAGAGCTTGCAGAGCACTGGGGAAAGGCAGGCAGAGAATTCCTTGCTAGCACCTTCTCTGTGCCTGGGAAGCAGAAGTGTTCACATCGCTTCGCAAGAATCGCTTTTGTGCAGAAAACAGTAACACTTGTTCAGAAGGAAAGAAAGCACAGAGCCCCAGATTTTATGTTGTCCTGGAGAGCTTGCAGATCACTGGGGAAAGGCAGGCAGAGAATTCCCTGCTAGCACCTTCTCTGTGCCTGGGAAGCAGAAGTGTTCACATTGCTTCGCCTAATCGCTTTTGTGCAGAAAACAGTAACACTTGTTCAGAAGGAAAGAAAGCACAGAGCCCCAGATTCTATGTTGTCCTGCAGAGCTTGCAGAGCACTGGGGAAAGGCAGGCAGAGAATTCCTTGCTAGCACCTTCTCTGTCCCTGGGAAGCAGAAGTGTTCACATTGCTTCGCAAGAATCGCTTTTGTGCAGAAAACAGTAACACTTGTTCAGAAGGAAAGAAAGCACAGAGCCCCAGATTTTATGTTGTCCTGGAGAGCTTGCAGAGCACTGGGGAAAGGCAGGCAGAGAATTCCCTGCTAGCACCTTCTCTGTGCCTGTTCACATTGCTTCGCAGAATCGCTTTTGTGCAGAAAACAGTAACACTTGTTCAGAAGGAAAGAAAGCACAGAACCCCAGATTCTATGTTGTCTTGGAGAGCTTGCAGAGCACTGGGGAAAGGCAGGCAGAGAATTCCTTGCTAGCACCTTCTCTGTGCCTGGGAAGCAGAAGTGTTCACATCGCTTCGCAAGAATCGCTTTTGTGCAGAAAACAGTAACACTTGTTCAGAAGGAAAGAAAGCACAGAGCCCCAGATTTTATGTTGTCCTGGAGAGCTTGCAGAGCACTGGGGAAAGGCAGGCAGAGAATTCCCTGCTAGCACCTTCTCTGTGCCTGGGAAGCAGAAGTGTTCACATTGCTTCGCAGAATCGCTTTTGTGCAGAAAACACTAACACTTGTTCAGAACGAAAGAAAGCACAGAGCCCCAGATTCTATGTTGTCCTGGAGAGCTTGCAGAGCACTGGGGAAAGGCAGGCAGAGAATTCCCTGCTAGCACCTTCTCTGTGCCTGGGAAGCAGAAGTGTTCACATTGCTTCGCAAGAATAGCTTTTGTGCAGAAAACAGTAACACTTGTTCAGAAGGAAAGAAAGCACAGAGCCCCAGATTCTATGTTGTCCTGGAGAGCTTGCAGAGCACTGGGGAAAGGCAGGCAGAGAATTCCTTGCTAGCACCTTCTCTGTGCCTGGGAAGCAGAAGTGTTCACATCGCTTCGCAAGAATCGCTTTTGTGCAGAAAACAGTAACACTTGTTCAGAAGGAAAGAAAGCACAGAGCCCCAGATTTTATGTTGTCCTGGAGAGCTTGCAGAGCACTGGGGAAAGGCAGGCAGAGAATTCCCTGATAGCACCTTCTCTGTGCCTGTTCACATTGCTCCGCAGAATCGCTTTTGTGCAGAAAACAGTAACACTTGTTCAGAACGAAAGCAAGCACAGAGCCCCAGATTCTATGTTGTCTTGGAGAGCTTGCAGAGCACTGGGGAAAGGCAGGCAGAGAATTCCTTGCTAGCACCTTCTCTGTGCCTGGGAAGCAGAAGTGTTCACATTGCTTCGCAGAATCGCTTTTGTGCAGAAAACAGTAACACTTGTTCAGAAGGAAAGAAAGCACAGAGCCCCAGATTTTATGTTGTCCTGGAGAGCTTGCAGAGCACTGGGGAAAGGCAGGCAGAGAATTCCCTGCTAGCACCTTCTCTGTGCCTGTTCACATTGCTTCGCAGAATCGCTTTTGTGCAGAAAACAGTAACACTTGTTCAGAACGAAAGAAAGCACAGAGCCCCAGATTCTATGTTGTCTTGGAGAGCTTGCAGAGCACTGGGGAAAGGCAGGCAGAGAATTCCTTGCTAGCACCTTCTCTGTGCCTGGGAAGCAGAAGTGTTCACATCGCTTCGCAAGAATCGCTTTTGTGCAGAAAACAGTAACACTTGTTCAGAAGGAAAGAAAGCACAGAGCCCCAGATTTTATGTTGTCCTGGAGAGCTTGCAGAGCACTGGGGAAAGGCAGGCAGAGAATTCCCTGCTAGCACCTTCTCTGTGCCTGTTCACATTGCTTCGCAGAATCGCTTTTGTGCAGAAAACAGTAACACTTGTTCAGAACGAAAGAAAGCACAGAGCCCCAGATTCTATGTTGTCTTGGAGAGCTTGCAGAGCACTGGGGAAAGGCAGGCAGAGAATTCCTTGCTAGCACCTTCTCTGTGCCTGGGAAGCAGAAGTGTTCACATCGCTTCGCAAGAATCGCTTTTGTGCAGAAAACAGTAACACTTGTTCAGAAGGAAAGAAAGCACAGAGCCCCAGATTCTATGTTGTCCTGGAGAGCTTGCAGAGCACTGGGGAAAGGCAGGCAGAGAATTCCCTGCTAGCACCTTCTCTGTGCCTGGGAAGCAGAAGTGTTCACATTGCTTCGCAGAATCGCTTTTGTGCAGAAAACAGTAACAGTTGTTCAGAACGAAAGAAAGCACAGAGCCCCAGATTCTATGTTGTCCTGGAGAGCTTGCAGAGCACTGGGGAAAGGCAGGCAGAGAATTCCCTGCTAGCACCTTCTCTGTGCCTGGGAAGCAGAAGTGTTCACATTGCTTCGCAAGAATAGCTTTTGTGCAGAAAACAGTAACACTTGTTCAGAAGGAAAGAAAGCACAGAGCCCCAGATTTTATGTTGTCCTGGAGAGCTTGCAGAGCACTGGGGAAAGGCAGGCAGAGAATTCCTTGCTAGCACCTTCTCTGTGCCTGGGAAGCAGAAGTGTTCTCATCGCTTCGCAAGAATCGCTTTTGTGCAGAAAACAGTAACACTTGTTCAGAAGGAAAGAAAGCACAGAGCCCCAGATTTTATGTTGTCCTGGAGAGCTTGCAGAGCACTGGGGAAAGGCAGGCAGAGAATTCCCTGCTAGCACCTTCTCTGTGCCTGGGAAGCAGAAGTGTTCACATTGCTTCGCAGAATCGCTTTTGTGCAGAAAACAGTAACACTTGTTCAGAAGGAAAGAAAGCACAGAGCCCCAGATTCTATGTTGTCCTGGAGAGCTTGCAGAGCACTGGGGAAAGGCAGGCAGAGAATTCCTTGCTAGCACCTTCTCTGTCCCTGGGAAGCAGAAGTGTTCACATTGCTTCGCAAGAATCGCTTTTGTGCAGAAAACAGTAACACTTGTTCAGAAGGAAAGAAAGCACAGAGCCCCAGATTTTATGTTGTCCTGGAGAGCTTGCAGATCACTGGGGAAAGGCAGGCAGAGAATTCCCTGCCAGCACCTTCTCTGTGCCTGGGAAGCAGAAGTGTTCACATTGCTTCGCAGAATCGCTTTTGTGCAGAAAACAGTAACAGTTGTTCAGAACGAAAGAAAGCACAGAGCCCCAGATTCTATGTTGTCCTGGAGAGCTTGCAGAGCACTGGGGAAAGGCAGGCAGAGAATTCCCTGCTAGCACCTTCTCTGTGCCTGGGAAGCAGAAGTGTTCACATTGCTTCGCAAGAATAGCTTTTGTGCAGAAAACAGTAACACTTGTTCAGAAGGAAAGAAAGCACAGAGCCCCAGATTCTATGTTGTCCTGGAGAGCTTACAGAGCACTGGGGAAAGGCAGGCAGAGAATTCCTTGCTAGCACCTTCTCTGTGCCTGGGAAGCAGAAGTGTTCACATCGCTTCGCAAGAATCGCTTTTGTGCAGAAAACAGTAACACTTGTTCAGAAGGAAAGAAAGCACAGAGCCCCAGATTTTATGTTGTCCTGGAGAGCTTGCAGAGCACTGGGGAAAGGCAGGCATAGAATTCCCTGCTAGCACCTTCTCTGTGCCTGGGAAGCAGAAGTGTTCACATCGCTTCGCAAGAATCGCTTTTGTGCAGAAAACAGTAACACTTGTTCAGAACGAAAGAAAGCACAGAGCCCCAGATTCTATGTTGTCCTGGAGAGCTTGCAGAGCACTGGGGAAAGGCAGGCAGAGAATTCCTTGCTAGCACCTTCTCTGTGCCTGGGAAGCAGAAGTGTTCACATCGCTTCGCAAGAATCGCTTTTGTGCAGAAAACAGTAACACTTGTTCAGAAGGAAAGAAAGCACAGAGCCCCAGATTTTATGTTGTCCTGGAGAGCTTGCAGATCACTGGGGAAAGGCAGGCAGAGAATTCCCTGATAGCACCTTCTCTGTGCCTGGGAAGCAGAAGTGTTCACATTGCTTCGCAGAATCGCTTTTGTGCAGAAAACAGTAACACTTGTTCAGAAGGAAAGAAAGCACAGAGCCCCAGATTCTATGTTGTCCTGGAGAGCTTGCAGAGCACTGGGGAAAGGCAGGCAGAGAATTCCTTGCTAGCACCTTCTCTGTGCCTGGGAAGCAGAAGTGTTCACATTGCTTCGCAAGAATCGCTTTTGTGCAGAAAACAGTAACACTTGTTCAGAAGGAAAGAAAGCACAGAGTCCCAGATTTTATGTTGTCCTGGAGAGCTTGCAGAGCACTGGGGAAAGGCAGGCAGAGAATTCCCTGCTAGCACCTTCTCTGTGCCTGTTCACATTGCTTCGCAGAATCGCTTTTGTGCAGAAAACAGTAACACTTGTTCAGAACGAAAGAAAGCACAGAGCCCCAGATTCTATGTTGTCTTGGAGAGCTTGCAGAGCACTGGGGAAAGGCAGGCAGAGAATTCCTTGCTAGCACCTTCTCTGTGCCTGGGAAGCAGAAGTGTTCACATCGCTTCGCAAGAATCGCTTTTGTGCAGAAAACAGTAACACTTGTTCAGAAGGAAAGAAAGCACAGAGCCCCAGATTTTATGTTGTCCTGGAGAGCTTGCAGAGCACTGGGGAAAGGCAGGCAGAGAATTCCCTGCTAGCACCTTCTCTGTGCCTGTTCACATTGCTTCGCAGAATCGCTTTTGTGCAGAAAACAGTAACACTTGTTCAGAAGGAAAGAAAGCACAGAGCCCCAGATTTTATGTTGTCCTGGAGAGCTTGCAGAGCACTGGGGAAAGGCAGGCAGAGAATTCCCTGCTAGCACCTTCTCTGTGCCTGTTCACATTGCTCCGCAGAAACGCTTTTGTGCAGAAAACAGTAACACTTGTTCAGAACGAAAGAAAGCACAGAGCCCCAGATTCTATGTTGTCCTGGAGAGCTTGCAGAGCACTGGGGAAAGGCAGGCAGAGAATTCCTTGCTAGCACCTTCTCTGTGCCTGGGAAGCAGAAGTGTTCACATCGCTTCGCAAGAATCGCTTTTGTGCAGAAAACAGTAACACTTGTTCAGAAGGAAAGAAAGCACAGAGCCCCAGATTTTATGTTGTCCTGGAGAGCTTGCAGATCACTGGGGAAAGGCAGGCAGAGAATTCCCTGATAGCACCTTCTCTGTGCCTGGGAAGCAGAAGTGTTCACATTGCTTCGCAGAATCGCTTTTGTGCAGAAAACAGTAACACTTGTTCAGAAGGAAAGAAAGCACAGAGCCCCAGATTCTATGTTGTCCTGGAGAGCTTGCAGAGCACTGGGGAAAGGCAGGCAGAGAATTCCTTGCTAGCACCTTCTCTGTCCCTGGGAAGCGGAAGTGTTCACATTGCTTCGCAAGAATCGCTTTTGTGCAGAAAACAGTAACACTTGTTCAGAAGGAAAGAAAGCACAGAGCCCCAGATTTTATGTTGTCCTGGAGAGCTTGCAGAGCACTGGGGAAAGGCAGGCAGAGAATTCCCTGCTAGCACCTTCTCTGTGCCTGTTCACATTGCTTCGCAGAATCGCTTTTGTGCAGAAAACATTAACACTTGTTCAGAACGAAAGAAAGCACAGAGCCCCAGATTCTATGTTGTCTTGGAGAGCTTGCAGAGCACTGGGGAAAGGCAGGCAGAGAATTCCTTGCTAGCACCTTCTCTGTGCCTGGGAAGCAGAAGTGTTCACATCGCTTCGCAAGAATCGCTTTTGTGCAGAAAACAGTAACACTTGTTCAGAAGGAAAGAAAGCACAGAGCCCCAGATTTTATGTTGTCCTGGAGAGCTTGCAGAGCACTGGGGAAAGGCAGGCAGAGAATTCCCTGCTAGCACCTTCTCTGTGCCTGTTCACATTGCTTCGCAGAATCGCTTTTGTGCAGAAAACAGTAACACTTGTTCAGAACGAAAGCAAGCACAGAGCCCCAGATTCTATGTTGTCCTGGAGAGCTTGCAGAGCACTGGGGAAAGGCAGGCAGAGAATTCCTTGCTAGCACCTTCTCTGTGCCTGGGAAGCAGAAGTGTTCACATTGCTTCGCAAGAATCGCTTTTGTGCAGAAAACAGTAACACTTGTTCAGAAGGAAAGAAAGCACAGAGCCCCAGATTCTATGTTGTCCTGGAGAGCTTGCAGAGCACTGGGGAAAGGCAGGCAGAGAATTCCCTGCTAGCACCTTCTCTGTGCCTGGGAAGCAGAAGTGTTCACATTGCTTCGCAGAATCGCTTTTGTGCAGAAAACAGTAACACTTGTTCAGAAGGAAAGAAAGCACAGAGCCCCAGATTCTATGTTGTCCTGGAGAGCTTGCAGAGCACTGGGGAAAGGCAGGCAGAGAATTCCCTGCTAGCACCTTCTCTGTGCCTGTTCACATTGCTTCGCAGAATCGCTTTTGTGCAGAAAACAGTAACACTTGTTCAGAAGGAAAGAAAGCACAGAGCCCCAGATTTTATGTTGTCCTGGAGAGCTTGCAGAGCACTGGGGAAAGGCAGGCAGAGAATTCCCTGCTAGCACCTTCTCTGTGCCTGTTCACATTGCTCCGCAGAAACGCTTTTGTGCAGAAAACAGTAACACTTGTTCAGAACGAAAGAAAGCACAGAGCCCCAGATTCTATGTTGTCCTGGAGAGCTTGCAGAGCACTGGGGAAAGGCAGGCAGAGAATTCCTTGCTAGCACCTTCTCTGTGCCTGGGAAGCAGAAGTGTTCACATCGCTTCGCAAGAATCGCTTTTGTGCAGAAAACAGTAACACTTGTTCAGAAGGAAAGAAAGCACAGAGCCCCAGATTTTATGTTGTCCTGGAGAGCTTGCAGATCACTGGGGAAAGGCAGGCAGAGAATTCCCTGATAGCACCTTCTCTGTGCCTGGGAAGCAGAAGTGTTCACATTGCTTCGCAGAATCGCTTTTGTGCAGAAAACAGTAACACTTGTTCAGAAGGAAAGAAAGCACAGAGCCCCAGATTCTATGTTGTCCTGGAGAGCTTGCAGAGCACTGGGGAAAGGCAGGCAGAGAATTCCTTGCTAGCACCTTCTCTGTCCCTGGGAAGCGGAAGTGTTCACATTGCTTCGCAAGAATCGCTTTTGTGCAGAAAACAGTAACACTTGTTCAGAAGGAAAGAAAGCACAGAGCCCCAGATTTTATGTTGTCCTGGAGAGCTTGCAGAGCACTGGGGAAAGGCAGGCAGAGAATTCCCTGATAGCACCTTCTCTGTGCCTGTTCACATTGCTTCGCAGAATCGCTTTTGTGCAGAAAACATTAACACTTGTTCAGAACGAAAGAAAGCACAGAGCCCCAGATTCTATGTTGTCCTGGAGAGCTTGCAGAGCACTGGGGAAAGGCAGGCAGAGAATTCCTTGCTAGCACCTTCTCTGTGCCTGGGAAGCAGAAGTGTTCACATCGCTTCGCAAGAATCGCTTTTGTGCAGAAAACAGTAACACTTGTTCAGAAGGAAAGAAAGCACAGAGCCCCAGATTTTATGTTGTCCTGGAGAGCTTGCAGAGCACTGGGGAAAGGCAGGCAGAGAATTCCCTGCTAGCACCTTCTCTGTGCCTGTTCACATTGCTTCGCAGAATCGCTTTTGTGCAGAAAACAGTAACACTTGTTCAGAACGAAAGCAAGCACAGAGCCCCAGATTCTATGTTGTCTTGGAGAGCTTGCAGAGCACTGGGGAAAGGCAGGCAGAGAATTCCTTGCTAGCACCTTCTCTGTGCCTGGGAAGCAGAAGTGTTCACATCGCTTCGCAAGAATCGCTTTTGTGCAGAAAACAGTAACACTTGTTCAGAAGGAAAGAAAGCACAGAGCCCCAGATTTTATGTTGTCCTGGAGAGCTTGCAGAGCACTGGGGAAAGGCAGGCAGAGAATTCCCTGCTAGCACCTTCTCTGTGCCTGTTCACATTGCTTCGCAAGAATAGCTTTTGTGCAGAAAACAGTAACACTTGTTCAGAAGGAAAGAAAGCACAGAGCCCCAGATTCTATGTTGTCCTGGAGAGCTTGCAGAGCACTGGGGAAAGGCAGGCAGAGAATTCCCTGCTAGCACCTTCTCTGTGCCTGGGAAGCAGAAGTGTTCACATCGCTTCGCAAGAATCGCTTTTGTGCAGAAAACAGTAACACTTGTTCAGAAGGAAAGAAAGCACAGAGCCCCAGATTTGCTGTTGTCCTGGAGAGCTTGCAGAGCACTGGGGAAAGGCAGGCAGAGAATTCCCTGCTAGCACCTTCTCTGTGCCTGGGAAGCAGAAGTGTTCACATTGCTTCGCCTAATCGCTTTTGTGCAGAAAACACTAACACTTGTTCAGAAGGAAAGAAAGCACAGAGCCCCAGATTCTATGTTGTCCTGGAGAGCTTGCAGAGCACTGGGGAAAGGCAGGCAGAGAATTCCTTGCTAGCACCTTCTCTGTCCCTGGGAAGCAGAAGTGTTCACATTGCTTCGCAAGAATCGCTTTTGTGCAGAAAACAGTAACACTTGTTCAGAAGGAAAGAAAGCACAGAGCCCCAGATTTTATGTTGTCCTGGAGAGCTTGCAGAGCACTGGGGAAAGGCAGGCAGAGAATTCCCTGCTAGCACCTTCTCTGTGCCTGTTCACATTGCTTCGCAGAATCGCTTTTGTGCAGAAAACAGTAACACTTGTTCAGAACGAAAGAAAGCACAGAGCCCCAGATTCTATGTTGTCTTGGAGAGCTTGCAGAGCACTGGGGAAAGGCAGGCAGAGAATTCCCTGATAGAACCTTCTCTGTGCCTGGGAAGCAGAAGTGTTCACATGGCTTCGCAAGAATCGCTTTTGTGCAGAAAACAGTAACACTTGTTCAGAAGGAAAGAAAGCACAGAGCCCCAGATTTTATGTTGTCCTGGAGAGCTTGCAGAGCACTGGGGAAAGGCAGGCAGAGAATTCCCTGCTAGCACCTTCTCTGTGCCTGTTCACATTGCTTCGCAGAATCGCTTTTGTGCAGAAAACAGTAACACTTGTTCAGAAGGAAAGAAAGCACAGAGCCCCAGATTCTATGTTGTCTTGGAGAGCTTGCAGAGCACTGGGGAAAGGCAGGCAGAGAATTCCTTGCTAGCACCTTCTCTGTGCCTGGGAAGCAGATGTGTTCACATCGCTTCGCAAGAATCGCTTTTGTGCAGAAAACAGTAACACTTGTTCAGAAGGAAAGAAAGCACAGAGCCCCAGATTCTATGTTGTCCTGGAGAGCTTGCAGAGCACTGGGGAAAGGCAGGCAGAGAATTCCTTGCTAGCACCTTCTCTGTCCCTGGGAAGCAGAAGTGTTCACATTGCTTTGCAAGAATCGCTTTTGTGCAGAAAACAGTAACACTTGTTCAGAAGGAAAGAAAGCACAGAGCCCCAGATTTTATGTTGTCCTGGAGAGCTTGCAGAGCACTGGGGAAAGGCAGGCAGAGAATTCCCTGCTAGCACCTTCTCTGTGCCTGGGAAGCAGAAGTGTTCACATTGCTTCGCAGAATCGCTTTTGTGCAGAAAACAGTAACACTTGTTCAGAAGGAAAGAAAGCACAGAGCCCCAGATTTTATGTTGTCCTGGAGAGCTTGCAGAGCACTGGGGAAAGGCAGGCAGAGAATTCCCTGATAGCACCTTCTCTGTGCTTGTTCACATTGCTTCGCAGAATCGCTTTTGTGCAGAAAACAGTAACACTTGTTCAGAAGGAAAGAAAGCACAGAGCCCCAGATTCTATGTTGTCCTGGAGAGCTTGCAGAGCACTGGGGAAAGGCAGGCAGAGAATTCCCTGCTAGCACCTTCTCTGTGCCTGGGAAGCAGAAGTGTTCACATTGCTTCGCAAGAATCGCTTTTGTGCAGAAAACAGTAACACTTGTTCAGAAGGAAAGAAAGCACAGAGCCCCAGATTTTATGTTGTCCTGGAGAGCTTGCAGAGCACTGGGGAAAGGCAGGCAGAGAATTCCTTGCTAGCACCTTCTCTGTGCCTGGGAAGCAGAAGTGTTCACATTGCTTCGCAGAATCGCTTTTGTGCAGAAAACAGTAACACTTGTTCAGAAGGAAAGAAAGCACAGAGCCCCAGATTTTATGTTGTCCTGGAGAGCTTGCAGAGCACTGGGGAAAGGCAGGCAGAGAATTCCTTGCTAGCACCTTCTCTGTGCCTGTTCACATTGCTTCGCAGAATCGCTTTTGTGCAGAAAACAGTAACACTTGTTCAGAAGGAAAGAAAGCACAGAGCCCCAGATTCTATGTTGTCCTGGAGAGCTTGCAGAGCACTGGGGAAAGGCAGGCAGAGAATTCCCTGCTAGCACCTTCTCTGTGCCTGGGAAGCAGAAGTGTTCACATTGCTTCGCCTAATCGCTTTTGTGCAGAAAACAGTAACACTTGTTCAGAAGGAAAGAAAGCACAGAGCCCCAGATTCTATGTTGTCCTGCAGAGCTTGCAGAGCACTGGGGAAAGGCAGGCAGAGAATTCCTTGCTAGCACCTTCTCTGTCCCTGGGAAGCAGAAGTGTTCACATTGCTTCGCAAGAATCGCTTTTGTGCAGAAAACAGTAACACTTGTTCAGAAGGAAAGAAAGCACAGAGCCCCAGATTTTATGTTGTCCTGGAGAGCTTGCAGAGCACTGGGGAAAGGCAGGCAGAGAATTCCCTGCTAGCACCTTCTCTGTGCCTGTTCACATTGCTTCGCAGAATCGCTTTTGTGCAGAAAACAGTAACACTTGTTCAGAAGGAAAGAAAGCACAGAACCCCAGATTCTATGTTGTCTTGGAGAGCTTGCAGAGCACTGGGGAAAGGCAGGCAGAGAATTCCTTGCTAGCACCTTCTCTGTGCCTGGGAAGCAGAAGTGTTCACATCGCTTCGCAAGAATCGCTTTTGTGCAGAAAACAGTAACACTTGTTCAGAAGGAAAGAAAGCACAGAGCCCCAGATTTTATGTTGTCCTGGAGAGCTTGCAGAGCACTGGGGAAAGTCAGGCAGAGAATTCCCTGCTAGCACCTTCTCTGTGCCTGGGAAGCAGAAGTGTTCACATTGCTTCGCAGAATCGCTTTTGTGCAGAAAACACTAACACTTGTTCAGAACGAAAGAAAGCACAGAGCCCCAGATTCTATGTTGTCCTGGAGAGCTTGCAGAGCACTGGGGAAAGGCAGGCAGAGAATTCCCTGCTAGCACCTTCTCTGTGCCTGGGAAGCAGAAGTGTTCACATTGCTTCGCAAGAATAGCTTTTGTGCAGAAAACAGTAACACTTGTTCAGAAGGAAAGAAAGCACAGAGCCCCAGATTCTATGTTGTCCTGGAGAGCTTGCAGAGCACTGGGGAAAGGCAGGCAGAGAATTCCTTGCTAGCACCTTCTCTGTGCCTGGGAAGCAGAAGTGTTCACATCGCTTCGCAAGAATCGCTTTTGTGCAGAAAACAGTAACACTTGTTCAGAAGGAAAGAAAGCACAGAGCCCCAGATTTTATGTTGTCCTGGAGAGCTTGCAGAGCACTGGGGAAAGGCAGGCAGAGAATTCCCTGATAGCACCTTCTCTGTGCCTGTTCACATTGCTCCGCAGAATCGCTTTTGTGCAGAAAACAGTAACACTTGTTCAGAACGAAAGCAAGCACAGAGCCCCAGATTCTATGTTGTCTTGGAGAGCTTGCAGAGCACTGGGGAAAGGCAGGCAGAGAATTCCTTGCTAGCACCTTCTCTGTGCCTGGGAAGCAGAAGTGTTCACATTGCTTCGCAGAATCGCTTTTGTGCAGAAAACAGTAACACTTGTTCAGAAGGAAAGAAAGCACAGAGCCCCAGATTTTATGTTGTCCTGGAGAGCTTGCAGAGCACTGGGGAAAGGCAGGCAGAGAATTCCCTGCTAGCACCTTCTCTGTGCCTGTTCACATTGCTTCGCAGAATCGCTTTTGTGCAGAAAACAGTAACACTTGTTCAGAACGAAAGAAAGCACAGAGCCCCAGATTCTATGTTGTCCTGGAGAGCTTGCAGAGCACTGGGGAAAGGCAGGCAGAGAATTCCTTGCTAGCACCTTCTCTGTGCCTGGGAAGCAGAAGTGTTCACATCGCTTCGCAAGAATCGCTTTTGTGCAGAAAACAGTAACACTTGTTCAGAAGGAAAGAAAGCACAGAGCCCCAGATTTTATGTTGTCCTGGAGAGCTTGCAGAGCACTGGGGAAAGGCAGGCAGAGAATTCCCTGCTAGCACCTTCTCTGTGCCTGTTCACATTGCTTCGCAGAATCGCTTTTGTGCAGAAAACAGTAACACTTGTTCAGAACGAAAGAAAGCACAGAGCCCCAGATTCTATGTTGTCTTGGAGAGCTTGCAGAGCACTGGGGAAAGGCAGGCAGAGAATTCCTTGCTAGCACCTTCTCTGTGCCTGGGAAGCAGAAGTGTTCACATCGCTTCGCAAGAATCGCTTTTGTGCAGAAAACAGTAACACTTGTTCAGAAGGAAAGAAAGCACAGAGCCCCAGATTCTATGTTGTCCTGGAGAGCTTGCAGAGCACTGGGGAAAGGCAGGCAGAGAATTCCCTGCTAGCACCTTCTCTGTGCCTGGGAAGCAGAAGTGTTCACATTGCTTCGCAGAATCGCTTTTGTGCAGAAAACAGTAACAGTTGTTCAGAACGAAAGAAAGCACAGAGCCCCAGATTCTATCTTGTCCTGGAGAGCTTGCAGAGCACTGGGGAAAGGCAGGCAGAGAATTCCCTGCTAGCACCTTCTCTGTGCCTGGGAAGCAGAAGTGTTCACATTGCTTCGCAAGAATAGCTTTTGTGCAGAAAACAGTAACACTTGTTCAGAAGGAAAGAAAGCACAGAGCCCCAGATTCTATGTTGTCCTGGAGAGCTTGCAGAGCACTGGGGAAAGGCAGGCAGAGAATTCCTTGCTAGCACCTTCTCTGTGCCTGGGAAGCAGAAGTGTTCACATCGCTTCGCAAGAATCGCTTTTGTGCAGAAAACAGTAACACTTGTTCAGAAGGAAAGAAAGCACAGAGCCCCAGATTTTATGTTGTCCTGGAGAGCTTGCAGATCACTGGGGAAAGGCAGGCAGAGAATTCCCTGCTAGCACCTTCTCTGTGCCTGGGAAGCAGAAGTGTTCACATTGCTTCGCAAGAATCGCTTTTGTGCAGAAAACATTAACACTTGTTCAGAAGGAAAGAAAGCACAGAGCCCCAGATTCTATGTTGTCCTGCAGAGCTTGCAGAGCACTGGGGAAAGGCAGGCAGAGAATTCCTTGCTAGCACCTTCTCTGTCCCTGGGAAGCAGAAGTGTTCACATTGCTTCGCAAGAATCGCTTTTGTGCAGAAAACAGTAACACTTGTTCAGAAGGAAAGAAAGCACAGAGCCCCAGATTTTATGTTGTCCTGGAGAGCTTGCAGAGCACTGGGGAAAGGCAGGCAGAGAATTCCCTGCTAGCACCTTCTCTGTGCCTGTTCACATTGCTTCGCAGAATCGCTTTTGTGCAGAAAACAGTAACACTTGTTCAGAAGGAAAGAAAGCACAGAACCCCAGATTCTATGTTGTCTTGGAGAGCTTGCAGAGCACTGGGGAAAGGCAGGCAGAGAATTCCTTGCTAGCACCTTCTCTGTGCCTGGGAAGCAGAAGTGTTCACATCGCTTCGCAAGAATCGCTTTTGTGCAGAAAACAGTAACACTTGTTCAGAAGGAAAGAAAGCACAGAGCCCCAGATTTTATGTTGTCCTGGAGAGCTTGCAGAGCACTGGGGAAAGGCAGGCAGAGAATTCCCTGCTAGCACCTTCTCTGTGCCTGGGAAGCAGAAGTGTTCACATTGCTTCGCAGAATCGCTTTTGTGCAGAAAACACTAACACTTGTTCAGAACGAAAGAAAGCACAGAGCCCCAGATTCTATGTTGTCCTGGAGAGCTTGCAGAGCACTGGGGAAAGGCAGGCAGAGAATTCCCTGCTAGCACCTTCTCTGTGCCTGGGAAGCAGAAGTGTTCACATTGCTTCGCAAGAATAGCTTTTGTGCAGAAAACAGTAACACTTGTTCAGAAGGAAAGAAAGCACAGAGCCCCAGATTCTATGTTGTCCTGGAGAGCTTGCAGAGCACTGGGGAAAGGCAGGCAGAGAATTCCTTGCTAGCACCTTCTCTGTGCCTGGGAAGCAGAAGTGTTCACATCGCTTCGCAAGAATCGCTTTTGTGCAGAAAACAGTAACACTTGTTCAGAAGGAAAGAAAGCACAGAGCCCCAGATTTTATGTTGTCCTGGAGAGCTTGCAGAGCACTGGGGAAAGGCAGGCAGAGAATTCCCTGATAGCACCTTCTCTGTGCCTGTTCACATTGCTCCGCAGAATCGCTTTTGTGCAGAAAACAGTAACACTTGTTCAGAACGAAAGCAAGCACAGAGCCCCAGATTCTATGTTGTCTTGGAGAGCTTGCAGAGCACTGGGGAAAGGCAGGCAGAGAATTCCTTGCTAGCACCTTCTCTGTGCCTGGGAAGCAGAAGTGTTCACATTGCTTCGCAGAATCGCTTTTGTGCAGAAAACAGTAACACTTGTTCAGAAGGAAAGAAAGCACAGAGCCCCAGATTTTATGTTGTCCTGGAGAGCTTGCAGAGCACTGGGGAAAGGCAGGCAGAGAATTCCCTGCTAGCACCTTCTCTGTGCCTGTTCACATTGCTTCGCAGAATCGCTTTTGTGCAGAAAACAGTAACACTTGTTCAGAACGAAAGAAAGCACAGAGCCCCAGATTCTATGTTGTCTTGGAGAGCTTGCAGAGCACTGGGGAAAGGCAGGCAGAGAATTCCTTGCTAGCACCTTCTCTGTGCCTGGGAAGCAGAAGTGTTCACATCGCTTCGCAAGAATCGCTTTTGTGCAGAAAACAGTAACACTTGTTCAGAAGGAAAGAAAGCACAGAGCCCCAGATTTTATGTTGTCCTGGAGAGCTTGCAGAGCACTGGGGAAAGGCAGGCAGAGAATTCCCTGCTAGCACCTTCTCTGTGCCTGTTCACATTGCTTCGCAGAATCGCTTTTGTGCAGAAAACAGTAACACTTGTTCAGAACGAAAGAAAGCACAGAGCCCCAGATTCTATGTTGTCTTGGAGAGCTTGCAGAGCACTGGGGAAAGGCAGGCAGAGAATTCCTTGCTAGCACCTTCTCTGTGCCTGGGAAGCAGAAGTGTTCACATCGCTTCGCAAGAATCGCTTTTGTGCAGAAAACAGTAACACTTGTTCAGAAGGAAAGAAAGCACAGAGCCCCAGATTCTATGTTGTCCTGGAGAGCTTGCAGAGCACTGGGGAAAGGCAGGCAGAGAATTCCCTGCTAGCACCTTCTCTGTGCCTGGGAAGCAGAAGTGTTCACATTGCTTCGCAGAATCGCTTTTGTGCAGAAAACAGTAACAGTTGTTCAGAACGAAAGAAAGCACAGAGCCCCAGATTCTATGTTGTCCTGGAGAGCTTGCAGAGCACTGGGGAAAGGCAGGCAGAGAATTCCCTGCTAGCACCTTCTCTGTGCCTGGGAAGCAGAAGTGTTCACATTGCTTCGCAAGAATAGCTTTTGTGCAGAAAACAGTAACACTTGTTCAGAAGGAAAGAAAGCACAGAGCCCCAGATTTTATGTTGTCCTGGAGAGCTTGCAGAGCACTGGGGAAAGGCAGGCAGAGAATTCCTTGCTAGCACCTTCTCTGTGCCTGGGAAGCAGAAGTGTTCTCATCGCTTCGCAAGAATCGCTTTTGTGCAGAAAACAGTAACACTTGTTCAGAAGGAAAGAAAGCACAGAGCCCCAGATTTTATGTTGTCCTGGAGAGCTTGCAGAGCACTGGGGAAAGGCAGGCAGAGAATTCCCTGCTAGCACCTTCTCTGTGCCTGGGAAGCAGAAGTGTTCACATTGCTTCGCAGAATCGCTTTTGTGCAGAAAACAGTAACACTTGTTCAGAAGGAAAGAAAGCACAGAGCCCCAGATTCTATGTTGTCCTGGAGAGCTTGCAGAGCACTGGGGAAAGGCAGGCAGAGAATTCCTTGCTAGCACCTTCTCTGTCCCTGGGAAGCAGAAGTGTTCACATTGCTTCGCAAGAATCGCTTTTGTGCAGAAAACAGTAACACTTGTTCAGAAGGAAAGAAAGCACAGAGCCCCAGATTTTATGTTGTCCTGGAGAGCTTGCAGATCACTGGGGAAAGGCAGGCAGAGAATTCCCTGCCAGCACCTTCTCTGTGCCTGGGAAGCAGAAGTGTTCACATTGCTTCGCAGAATCGCTTTTGTGCAGAAAACAGTAACAGTTGTTCAGAACGAAAGAAAGCACAGAGCCCCAGATTCTATGTTGTCCTGGAGAGCTTGCAGAGCACTGGGGAAAGGCAGGCAGAGAATTCCCTGCTAGCACCTTCTCTGTGCCTGGGAAGCAGAAGTGTTCACATTGCTTCGCAAGAATAGCTTTTGTGCAGAAAACAGTAACACTTGTTCAGAAGGAAAGAAAGCACAGAGCCCCAGATTCTATGTTGTCCTGGAGAGCTTACAGAGCACTGGGGAAAGGCAGGCAGAGAATTCCTTGCTAGCACCTTCTCTGTGCCTGGGAAGCAGAAGTGTTCACATCGCTTCGCAAGAATCGCTTTTGTGCAGAAAACAGTAACACTTGTTCAGAAGGAAAGAAAGCACAGAGCCCCAGATTTTATGTTGTCCTGGAGAGCTTGCAGAGCACTGGGGAAAGGCAGGCATAGAATTCCCTGCTAGCACCTTCTCTGTGCCTGGGAAGCAGAAGTGTTCACATCGCTTCGCAAGAATCGCTTTTGTGCAGAAAACAGTAACACTTGTTCAGAACGAAAGAAAGCACAGAGCCCCAGATTCTATGTTGTCCTGGAGAGCTTGCAGAGCACTGGGGAAAGGCAGGCAGAGAATTCCTTGCTAGCACCTTCTCTGTGCCTGGGAAGCAGAAGTGTTCACATCGCTTCGCAAGAATCGCTTTTGTGCAGAAAACAGTAACACTTGTTCAGAAGGAAAGAAAGCACAGAGCCCCAGATTTTATGTTGTCCTGGAGAGCTTGCAGATCACTGGGGAAAGGCAGGCAGAGAATTCCCTGATAGCACCTTCTCTGTGCCTGGGAAGCAGAAGTGTTCACATTGCTTCGCAGAATCGCTTTTGTGCAGAAAACAGTAACACTTGTTCAGAAGGAAAGAAAGCACAGAGCCCCAGATTCTATGTTGTCCTGGAGAGCTTGCAGAGCACTGGGGAAAGGCAGGCAGAGAATTCCTTGCTAGCACCTTCTCTGTGCCTGGGAAGCAGAAGTGTTCACATTGCTTCGCAAGAATCGCTTTTGTGCAGAAAACAGTAACACTTGTTCAGAAGGAAAGAAAGCACAGAGTCCCAGATTTTATGTTGTCCTGGAGAGCTTGCAGAGCACTGGGGAAAGGCAGGCAGAGAATTCCCTGCTAGCACCTTCTCTGTGCCTGTTCACATTGCTTCGCAGAATCGCTTTTGTGCAGAAAACAGTAACACTTGTTCAGAACGAAAGAAAGCACAGAGCCCCAGATTCTATGTTGTCTTGGAGAGCTTGCAGAGCACTGGGGAAAGGCAGGCAGAGAATTCCTTGCTAGCACCTTCTCTGTGCCTGGGAAGCAGAAGTGTTCACATCGCTTCGCAAGAATCGCTTTTGTGCAGAAAACAGTAACACTTGTTCAGAAGGAAAGAAAGCACAGAGCCCCAGATTTTATGTTGTCCTGGAGAGCTTGCAGAGCACTGGGGAAAGGCAGGCAGAGAATTCCCTGCTAGCACCTTCTCTGTGCCTGTTCACATTGCTTCGCAGAATCGCTTTTGTGCAGAAAACAGTAACACTTGTTCAGAAGGAAAGAAAGCACAGAGCCCCAGATTTTATGTTGTCCTGGAGAGCTTGCAGAGCACTGGGGAAAGGCAGGCAGAGAATTCCCTGCTAGCACCTTCTCTGTGCCTGTTCACATTGCTCCGCAGAAACGCTTTTGTGCAGAAAACAGTAACACTTGTTCAGAACGAAAGAAAGCACAGAGCCCCAGATTCTATGTTGTCCTGGAGAGCTTGCAGAGCACTGGGGAAAGGCAGGCAGAGAATTCCTTGCTAGCACCTTCTCTGTGCCTGGGAAGCAGAAGTGTTCACATCGCTTCGCAAGAATCGCTTTTGTGCAGAAAACAGTAACACTTGTTCAGAAGGAAAGAAAGCACAGAGCCCCAGATTTTATGTTGTCCTGGAGAGCTTGCAGATCACTGGGGAAAGGCAGGCAGAGAATTCCCTGATAGCACCTTCTCTGTGCCTGGGAAGCAGAAGTGTTCACATTGCTTCGCAGAATCGCTTTTGTGCAGAAAACAGTAACACTTGTTCAGAAGGAAAGAAAGCACAGAGCCCCAGATTCTATGTTGTCCTGGAGAGCTTGCAGAGCACTGGGGAAAGGCAGGCAGAGAATTCCTTGCTAGCACCTTCTCTGTCCCTGGGAAGCGGAAGTGTTCACATTGCTTCGCAAGAATCGCTTTTGTGCAGAAAACAGTAACACTTGTTCAGAAGGAAAGAAAGCACAGAGCCCCAGATTTTATGTTGTCCTGGAGAGCTTGCAGAGCACTGGGGAAAGGCAGGCAGAGAATTCCCTGCTAGCACCTTCTCTGTGCCTGTTCACATTGCTTCGCAGAATCGCTTTTGTGCAGAAAACATTAACACTTGTTCAGAACGAAAGAAAGCACAGAGCCCCAGATTCTATGTTGTCTTGGAGAGCTTGCAGAGCACTGGGGAAAGGCAGGCAGAGAATTCCTTGCTAGCACCTTCTCTGTGCCTGGGAAGCAGAAGTGTTCACATCGCTTCGCAAGAATCGCTTTTGTGCAGAAAACAGTAACACTTGTTCAGAAGGAAAGAAAGCACAGAGCCCCAGATTTTATGTTGTCCTGGAGAGCTTGCAGAGCACTGGGGAAAGGCAGGCAGAGAATTCCCTGCTAGCACCTTCTCTGTGCCTGTTCACATTGCTTCGCAGAATCGCTTTTGTGCAGAAAACAGTAACACTTGTTCAGAACGAAAGCAAGCACAGAGCCCCAGATTCTATGTTGTCCTGGAGAGCTTGCAGAGCACTGGGGAAAGGCAGGCAGAGAATTCCTTGCTAGCACCTTCTCTGTGCCTGGGAAGCAGAAGTGTTCACATTGCTTCGCAAGAATCGCTTTTGTGCAGAAAACAGTAACACTTGTTCAGAAGGAAAGAAAGCACAGAGCCCCAGATTCTATGTTGTCCTGGAGAGCTTGCAGAGCACTGGGGAAAGGCAGGCAGAGAATTCCCTGCTAGCACCTTCTCTGTGCCTGGGAAGCAGAAGTGTTCACATTGCTTCGCAGAATCGCTTTTGTGCAGAAAACAGTAACACTTGTTCAGAAGGAAAGAAAGCACAGAGCCCCAGATTCTATGTTGTCCTGGAGAGCTTGCAGAGCACTGGGGAAAGGCAGGCAGAGAATTCCCTGCTAGCACCTTCTCTGTGCCTGTTCACATTGCTTCGCAGAATCGCTTTTGTGCAGAAAACAGTAACACTTGTTCAGAAGGAAAGAAAGCACAGAGCCCCAGATTTTATGTTGTCCTGGAGAGCTTGCAGAGCACTGGGGAAAGGCAGGCAGAGAATTCCCTGCTAGCACCTTCTCTGTGCCTGTTCACATTGCTCCGCAGAAACGCTTTTGTGCAGAAAACAGTAACACTTGTTCAGAACGAAAGAAAGCACAGAGCCCCAGATTCTATGTTGTCCTGGAGAGCTTGCAGAGCACTGGGGAAAGGCAGGCAGAGAATTCCTTGCTAGCACCTTCTCTGTGCCTGGGAAGCAGAAGTGTTCACATCGCTTCGCAAGAATCGCTTTTGTGCAGAAAACAGTAACACTTGTTCAGAAGGAAAGAAAGCACAGAGCCCCAGATTTTATGTTGTCCTGGAGAGCTTGCAGATCACTGGGGAAAGGCAGGCAGAGAATTCCCTGATAGCACCTTCTCTGTGCCTGGGAAGCAGAAGTGTTCACATTGCTTCGCAGAATCGCTTTTGTGCAGAAAACAGTAACACTTGTTCAGAAGGAAAGAAAGCACAGAGCCCCAGATTCTATGTTGTCCTGGAGAGCTTGCAGAGCACTGGGGAAAGGCAGGCAGAGAATTCCTTGCTAGCACCTTCTCTGTCCCTGGGAAGCGGAAGTGTTCACATTGCTTCGCAAGAATCGCTTTTGTGCAGAAAACAGTAACACTTGTTCAGAAGGAAAGAAAGCACAGAGCCCCAGATTTTATGTTGTCCTGGAGAGCTTGCAGAGCACTGGGGAAAGGCAGGCAGAGAATTCCCTGATAGCACCTTCTCTGTGCCTGTTCACATTGCTTCGCAGAATCGCTTTTGTGCAGAAAACATTAACACTTGTTCAGAACGAAAGAAAGCACAGAGCCCCAGATTCTATGTTGTCCTGGAGAGCTTGCAGAGCACTGGGGAAAGGCAGGCAGAGAATTCCTTGCTAGCACCTTCTCTGTGCCTGGGAAGCAGAAGTGTTCACATCGCTTCGCAAGAATCGCTTTTGTGCAGAAAACAGTAACACTTGTTCAGAAGGAAAGAAAGCACAGAGCCCCAGATTTTATGTTGTCCTGGAGAGCTTGCAGAGCACTGGGGAAAGGCAGGCAGAGAATTCCCTGCTAGCACCTTCTCTGTGCCTGTTCACATTGCTTCGCAGAATCGCTTTTGTGCAGAAAACAGTAACACTTGTTCAGAACGAAAGCAAGCACAGAGCCCCAGATTCTATGTTGTCTTGGAGAGCTTGCAGAGCACTGGGGAAAGGCAGGCAGAGAATTCCTTGCTAGCACCTTCTCTGTGCCTGGGAAGCAGAAGTGTTCACATCGCTTCGCAAGAATCGCTTTTGTGCAGAAAACAGTAACACTTGTTCAGAAGGAAAGAAAGCACAGAGCCCCAGATTTTATGTTGTCCTGGAGAGCTTGCAGAGCACTGGGGAAAGGCAGGCAGAGAATTCCCTGCTAGCACCTTCTCTGTGCCTGTTCACATTGCTTCGCAAGAATAGCTTTTGTGCAGAAAACAGTAACACTTGTTCAGAAGGAAAGAAAGCACAGAGCCCCAGATTCTATGTTGTCCTGGAGAGCTTGCAGAGCACTGGGGAAAGGCAGGCAGAGAATTCCCTGCTAGCACCTTCTCTGTGCCTGGGAAGCAGAAGTGTTCACATCGCTTCGCAAGAATCGCTTTTGTGCAGAAAACAGTAACACTTGTTCAGAAGGAAAGAAAGCACAGAGCCCCAGATTTGCTGTTGTCCTGGAGAGCTTGCAGAGCACTGGGGAAAGGCAGGCAGAGAATTCCCTGCTAGCACCTTCTCTGTGCCTGGGAAGCAGAAGTGTTCACATTGCTTCGCCTAATCGCTTTTGTGCAGAAAACACTAACACTTGTTCAGAAGGAAAGAAAGCACAGAGCCCCAGATTCTATGTTGTCCTGGAGAGCTTGCAGAGCACTGGGGAAAGGCAGGCAGAGAATTCCTTGCTAGCACCTTCTCTGTCCCTGGGAAGCAGAAGTGTTCACATTGCTTCGCAAGAATCGCTTTTGTGCAGAAAACAGTAACACTTGTTCAGAAGGAAAGAAAGCACAGAGCCCCAGATTTTATGTTGTCCTGGAGAGCTTGCAGAGCACTGGGGAAAGGCAGGCAGAGAATTCCCTGCTAGCACCTTCTCTGTGCCTGTTCACATTGCTTCGCAGAATCGCTTTTGTGCAGAAAACAGTAACACTTGTTCAGAACGAAAGAAAGCACAGAGCCCCAGATTCTATGTTGTCTTGGAGAGCTTGCAGAGCACTGGGGAAAGGCAGGCAGAGAATTCCCTGATAGAACCTTCTCTGTGCCTGGGAAGCAGAAGTGTTCACATGGCTTCGCAAGAATCGCTTTTGTGCAGAAAACAGTAACACTTGTTCAGAAGGAAAGAAAGCACAGAGCCCCAGATTTTATGTTGTCCTGGAGAGCTTGCAGAGCACTGGGGAAAGGCAGGCAGAGAATTCCCTGCTAGCACCTTCTCTGTGCCTGTTCACATTGCTTCGCAGAATCGCTTTTGTGCAGAAAACAGTAACACTTGTTCAGAAGGAAAGAAAGCACAGAGCCCCAGATTCTATGTTGTCTTGGAGAGCTTGCAGAGCACTGGGGAAAGGCAGGCAGAGAATTCCTTGCTAGCACCTTCTCTGTGCCTGGGAAGCAGATGTGTTCACATCGCTTCGCAAGAATCGCTTTTGTGCAGAAAACAGTAACACTTGTTCAGAAGGAAAGAAAGCACAGAGCCCCAGATTCTATGTTGTCCTGGAGAGCTTGCAGAGCACTGGGGAAAGGCAGGCAGAGAATTCCTTGCTAGCACCTTCTCTGTCCCTGGGAAGCAGAAGTGTTCACATTGCTTTGCAAGAATCGCTTTTGTGCAGAAAACAGTAACACTTGTTCAGAAGGAAAGAAAGCACAGAGCCCCAGATTTTATGTTGTCCTGGAGAGCTTGCAGAGCACTGGGGAAAGGCAGGCAGAGAATTCCCTGCTAGCACCTTCTCTGTGCCTGGGAAGCAGAAGTGTTCACATTGCTTCGCAGAATCGCTTTTGTGCAGAAAACAGTAACACTTGTTCAGAAGGAAAGAAAGCACAGAGCCCCAGATTTTATGTTGTCCTGGAGAGCTTGCAGAGCACTGGGGAAAGGCAGGCAGAGAATTCCCTGATAGCACCTTCTCTGTGCTTGTTCACATTGCTTCGCAGAATCGCTTTTGTGCAGAAAACAGTAACACTTGTTCAGAAGGAAAGAAAGCACAGAGCCCCAGATTCTATGTTGTCCTGGAGAGCTTGCAGAGCACTGGGGAAAGGCAGGCAGAGAATTCCCTGCTAGCACCTTCTCTGTGCCTGGGAAGCAGAAGTGTTCACATTGCTTCGCAAGAATCGCTTTTGTGCAGAAAACAGTAACACTTGTTCAGAAGGAAAGAAAGCACAGAGCCCCAGATTTTATGTTGTCCTGGAGAGCTTGCAGAGCACTGGGGAAAGGCAGGCAGAGAATTCCTTGCTAGCACCTTCTCTGTGCCTGGGAAGCAGAAGTGTTCACATTGCTTCGCAGAATCGCTTTTGTGCAGAAAACAGTAACACTTGTTCAGAAGGAAAGAAAGCACAGAGCCCCAGATTTTATGTTGTCCTGGAGAGCTTGCAGAGCACTGGGGAAAGGCAGGCAGAGAATTCCTTGCTAGCACCTTCTCTGTGCCTGTTCACATTGCTTCGCAGAATCGCTTTTGTGCAGAAAACAGTAACACTTGTTCAGAAGGAAAGAAAGCACAGAGCCCCAGATTCTATGTTGTCCTGGAGAGCTTGCAGAGCACTGGGGAAAGGCAGGCAGAGAATTCCCTGCTAGCACCTTCTCTGTGCCTGGGAAGCAGAAGTGTTCACATTGCTTCGCCTAATCGCTTTTGTGCAGAAAACAGTAACACTTGTTCAGAAGGAAAGAAAGCACAGAGCCCCAGATTCTATGTTGTCCTGCAGAGCTTGCAGAGCACTGGGGAAAGGCAGGCAGAGAATTCCTTGCTAGCACCTTCTCTGTCCCTGGGAAGCAGAAGTGTTCACATTGCTTCGCAAGAATCGCTTTTGTGCAGAAAACAGTAACACTTGTTCAGAAGGAAAGAAAGCACAGAGCCCCAGATTTTATGTTGTCCTGGAGAGCTTGCAGAGCACTGGGGAAAGGCAGGCAGAGAATTCCCTGCTAGCACCTTCTCTGTGCCTGTTCACATTGCTTCGCAGAATCGCTTTTGTGCAGAAAACAGTAACACTTGTTCAGAAGGAAAGAAAGCACAGAACCCCAGATTCTATGTTGTCTTGGAGAGCTTGCAGAGCACTGGGGAAAGGCAGGCAGAGAATTCCTTGCTAGCACCTTCTCTGTGCCTGGGAAGCAGAAGTGTTCACATCGCTTCGCAAGAATCGCTTTTGTGCAGAAAACAGTAACACTTGTTCAGAAGGAAAGAAAGCACAGAGCCCCAGATTTTATGTTGTCCTGGAGAGCTTGCAGAGCACTGGGGAAAGGCAGGCAGAGAATTCCCTGCTAGCACCTTCTCTGTGCCTGGGAAGCAGAAGTGTTCACATTGCTTCGCAGAATCGCTTTTGTGCAGAAAACACTAACACTTGTTCAGAACGAAAGAAAGCACAGAGCCCCAGATTCTATGTTGTCCTGGAGAGCTTGCAGAGCACTGGGGAAAGGCAGGCAGAGAATTCCCTGCTAGCACCTTCTCTGTGCCTGGGAAGCAGAAGTGTTCACATTGCTTCGCAAGAATAGCTTTTGTGCAGAAAACAGTAACACTTGTTCAGAAGGAAAGAAAGCACAGAGCCCCAGATTCTATGTTGTCCTGGAGAGCTTGCAGAGCACTGGGGAAAGGCAGGCAGAGAATTCCTTGCTAGCACCTTCTCTGTGCCTGGGAAGCAGAAGTGTTCACATCGCTTCGCAAGAATCGCTTTTGTGCAGAAAACAGTAACACTTGTTCAGAAGGAAAGAAAGCACAGAGCCCCAGATTTTATGTTGTCCTGGAGAGCTTGCAGAGCACTGGGGAAAGGCAGGCAGAGAATTCCCTGATAGCACCTTCTCTGTGCCTGTTCACATTGCTCCGCAGAATCGCTTTTGTGCAGAAAACAGTAACACTTGTTCAGAACGAAAGCAAGCACAGAGCCCCAGATTCTATGTTGTCTTGGAGAGCTTGCAGAGCACTGGGGAAAGGCAGGCAGAGAATTCCTTGCTAGCACCTTCTCTGTGCCTGGGAAGCAGAAGTGTTCACATTGCTTCGCAGAATCGCTTTTGTGCAGAAAACAGTAACACTTGTTCAGAAGGAAAGAAAGCACAGAGCCCCAGATTTTATGTTGTCCTGGAGAGCTTGCAGAGCACTGGGGAAAGGCAGGCAGAGAATTCCCTGCTAGCACCTTCTCTGTGCCTGTTCACATTGCTTCGCAGAATCGCTTTTGTGCAGAAAACAGTAACACTTGTTCAGAACGAAAGAAAGCACAGAGCCCCAGATTCTATGTTGTCCTGGAGAGCTTGCAGAGCACTGGGGAAAGGCAGGCAGAGAATTCCTTGCTAGCACCTTCTCTGTGCCTGGGAAGCAGAAGTGTTCACATCGCTTCGCAAGAATCGCTTTTGTGCAGAAAACAGTAACACTTGTTCAGAAGGAAAGAAAGCACAGAGCCCCAGATTTTATGTTGTCCTGGAGAGCTTGCAGAGCACTGGGGAAAGGCAGGCAGAGAATTCCCTGCTAGCACCTTCTCTGTGCCTGTTCACATTGCTTCGCAGAATCGCTTTTGTGCAGAAAACAGTAACACTTGTTCAGAACGAAAGAAAGCACAGAGCCCCAGATTCTATGTTGTCTTGGAGAGCTTGCAGAGCACTGGGGAAAGGCAGGCAGAGAATTCCTTGCTAGCACCTTCTCTGTGCCTGGGAAGCAGAAGTGTTCACATCGCTTCGCAAGAATCGCTTTTGTGCAGAAAACAGTAACACTTGTTCAGAAGGAAAGAAAGCACAGAGCCCCAGATTCTATGTTGTCCTGGAGAGCTTGCAGAGCACTGGGGAAAGGCAGGCAGAGAATTCCCTGCTAGCACCTTCTCTGTGCCTGGGAAGCAGAAGTGTTCACATTGCTTCGCAGAATCGCTTTTGTGCAGAAAACAGTAACAGTTGTTCAGAACGAAAGAAAGCACAGAGCCCCAGATTCTATGTTGTCCTGGAGAGCTTGCAGAGCACTGGGGAAAGGCAGGCAGAGAATTCCCTGCTAGCACCTTCTCTGTGCCTGGGAAGCAGAAGTGTTCACATTGCTTCGCAAGAATAGCTTTTGTGCAGAAAACAGTAACACTTGTTCAGAAGGAAAGAAAGCACAGAGCCCCAGATTCTATGTTGTCCTGGAGAGCTTGCAGAGCACTGGGGAAAGGCAGGCAGAGAATTCCTTGCTAGCACCTTCTCTGTGCCTGGGAAGCAGAAGTGTTCTCATCGCTTCGCAAGAATCGCTTTTGTGCAGAAAACAGTAACACTTGTTCAGAAGGAAAGAAAGCACAGAGCCCCAGATTTTATGTTGTCCTGGAGAGCTTGCAGAGCACTGGGGAAAGGCAGGCAGAGAATTCCCTGCTAGCACCTTCTCTGTGCCTGGGAAGCAGAAGTGTTCACATTGCTTCGCAGAATCGCTTTTGTGCAGAAAACAGTAACACTTGTTCAGAAGGAAAGAAAGCACAGAGCCCCAGATTCTATGTTGTCCTGGAGAGCTTGCAGAGCACTGGGGAAAGGCAGGCAGAGAATTCCTTGCTAGCACCTTCTCTGTCCCTGGGAAGCAGAAGTGTTCACATTGCTTCGCAAGAATCGCTTTTGTGCAGAAAACAGTAACACTTGTTCAGAAGGAAAGAAAGCACAGAGCCCCAGATTTTATGTTGTCCTGGAGAGCTTGCAGATCACTGGGGAAAGGCAGGCAGAGAATTCCCTGCCAGCACCTTCTCTGTGCCTGGGAAGCAGAAGTGTTCACATTGCTTCGCAGAATCGCTTTTGTGCAGAAAACAGTAACAGTTGTTCAGAACGAAAGAAAGCACAGAGCCCCAGATTCTATGTTGTCCTGGAGAGCTTGCAGAGCACTGGGGAAAGGCAGGCAGAGAATTCCCTGCTAGCACCTTCTCTGTGCCTGGGAAGCAGAAGTGTTCACATTGCTTCGCAAGAATAGCTTTTGTGCAGAAAACAGTAACACTTGTTCAGAAGGAAAGAAAGCACAGAGCCCCAGATTCTATGTTGTCCTGGAGAGCTTACAGAGCACTGGGGAAAGGCAGGCAGAGAATTCCTTGCTAGCACCTTCTCTGTGCCTGGGAAGCAGAAGTGTTCACATCGCTTCGCAAGAATCGCTTTTGTGCAGAAAACAGTAACACTTGTTCAGAAGGAAAGAAAGCACAGAGCCCCAGATTTTATGTTGTCCTGGAGAGCTTGCAGAGCACTGGGGAAAGGCAGGCATAGAATTCCCTGCTAGCACCTTCTCTGTGCCTGGGAAGCAGAAGTGTTCACATTGCTCCGCAGAATCGCTTTTGTGCAGAAAACAGTAACACTTGTTCAGAACGAAAGAAAGCACAGAGCCCCAGATTCTATGTTGTCCTGGAGAGCTTGCAGAGCACTGGGGAAAGGCAGGCAGAGAATTCCTTGCTAGCACCTTCTCTGTGCCTGGGAAGCAGAAGTGTTCACATCGCTTCGCAAGAATCGCTTTTGTGCAGAAAACAGTAACACTTGTTCAGAAGGAAAGAAAGCACAGAGCCCCAGATTTTATGTTGTCCTGGAGAGCTTGCAGATCACTGGGGAAAGGCAGGCAGAGAATTCCCTGATAGCACCTTCTCTGTGCCTGGGAAGCAGAAGTGTTCACATTGCTTCGCAGAATCGCTTTTGTGCAGAAAACAGTAACACTTGTTCAGAAGGAAAGAAAGCACAGAGCCCCAGATTCTATGTTGTCCTGGAGAGCTTGCAGAGCACTGGGGAAAGGCAGGCAGAGAATTCCTTGCTAGCACCTTCTCTGTGCCTGGGAAGCAGAAGTGTTCACATTGCTTCGCAAGAATCGCTTTTGTGCAGAAAACAGTAACACTTGTTCAGAAGGAAAGAAAGCACAGAGTCCCAGATTTTATGTTGTCCTGGAGAGCTTGCAGAGCACTGGGGAAAGGCAGGCAGAGAATTCCCTGCTAGCACCTTCTCTGTGCCTGTTCACATTGCTTCGCAGAATCGCTTTTGTGCAGAAAACAGTAACACTTGTTCAGAACGAAAGAAAGCACAGAGCCCCAGATTCTATGTTGTCTTGGAGAGCTTGCAGAGCACTGGGGAAAGGCAGGCAGAGAATTCCTTGCTAGCACCTTCTCTGTGCCTGGGAAGCAGAAGTGTTCACATCGCTTCGCAAGAATCGCTTTTGTGCAGAAAACAGTAACACTTGTTCAGAAGGAAAGAAAGCACAGAGCCCCAGATTTTATGTTGTCCTGGAGAGCTTGCAGAGCACTGGGGAAAGGCAGGCAGAGAATTCCCTGCTAGCACCTTCTCTGTGCCTGTTCACATTGCTTCGCAGAATCGCTTTTGTGCAGAAAACAGTAACACTTGTTCAGAAGGAAAGAAAGCACAGAGCCCCAGATTTTATGTTGTCCTGGAGAGCTTGCAGAGCACTGGGGAAAGGCAGGCAGAGAATTCCCTGCTAGCACCTTCTCTGTGCCTGTTCACATTGCTCCGCAGAAACGCTTTTGTGCAGAAAACAGTAACACTTGTTCAGAACGAAAGAAAGCACAGAGCCCCAGATTCTATGTTGTCCTGGAGAGCTTGCAGAGCACTGGGGAAAGGCAGGCAGAGAATTCCTTGCTAGCACCTTCTCTGTGCCTGGGAAGCAGAAGTGTTCACATCGCTTCGCAAGAATCGCTTTTGTGCAGAAAACAGTAACACTTGTTCAGAAGGAAAGAAAGCACAGAGCCCCAGATTTTATGTTGTCCTGGAGAGCTTGCAGATCACTGGGGAAAGGCAGGCAGAGAATTCCCTGATAGCACCTTCTCTGTGCCTGGGAAGCAGAAGTGTTCACATTGCTTCGCAGAATCGCTTTTGTGCAGAAAACAGTAACACTTGTTCAGAAGGAAAGAAAGCACAGAGCCCCAGATTCTATGTTGTCCTGGAGAGCTTGCAGAGCACTGGGGAAAGGCAGGCAGAGAATTCCTTGCTAGCACCTTCTCTGTCCCTGGGAAGCGGAAGTGTTCACATTGCTTCGCAAGAATCGCTTTTGTGCAGAAAACAGTAACACTTGTTCAGAAGGAAAGAAAGCACAGAGCCCCAGATTTTATGTTGTCCTGGAGAGCTTGCAGAGCACTGGGGAAAGGCAGGCAGAGAATTCCCTGCTAGCACCTTCTCTGTGCCTGTTCACATTGCTTCGCAGAATCGCTTTTGTGCAGAAAACATTAACACTTGTTCAGAACGAAAGAAAGCACAGAGCCCCAGATTCTATGTTGTCTTGGAGAGCTTGCAGAGCACTGGGGAAAGGCAGGCAGAGAATTCCTTGCTAGCACCTTCTTTGTGCCTGGGAAGCAGAAGTGTTCACATCGCTTCGCAAGAATCGCTTTTGTGCAGAAAACAGTAACACTTGTTCAGAAGGAAAGAAAGCACAGAGCCCCAGATTTTATGTTGTCCTGGAGAGCTTGCAGAGCACTGGGGAAAGGCAGGCAGAGAATTCCCTGCTAGCACCTTCTCTGTGCCTGTTCACATTGCTTCGCAGAATCGCTTTTGTGCAGAAAACAGTAACACTTGTTCAGAACGAAAGCAAGCACAGAGCCCCAGATTCTATGTTGTCTTGGAGAGCTTGCAGAGCACTGGGGAAAGGCAGGCAGAGAATTCCTTGCTAGCACCTTCTCTGTGCCTGGGAAGCAGAAGTGTTCACATTGCTTCGCAAGAATCGCTTTTGTGCAGAAAACAGTAACACTTGTTCAGAAGGAAAGAAAGCACAGAGCCCCAGATTCTATGTTGTCCTGGAGAGCTTGCAGAGCACTGGGGAAAGGCAGGCAGAGAATTCCCTGCTAGCACCTTCTCTGTGCCTGGGAAGCAGAAGTGTTCACATTGCTTCGCAGAATCGCTTTTGTGCAGAAAACAGTAACACTTGTTCAGAAGGAAAGAAAGCACAGAGCCCCAGATTCTATGTTGTCCTGGAGAGCTTGCAGAGCACTGGGGAAAGGCAGGCAGAGAATTCCCTGCTAGCACCTTCTCTGTGCCTGTTCACATTGCTTCGCAGAATCGCTTTTGTGCAGAAAACAGTAACACTTGTTCAGAAGGAAAGAAAGCACAGAGCCCCAGATTTTATGTTGTCCTGGAGAGCTTGCAGAGCACTGGGGAAAGGCAGGCAGAGAATTCCCTGCTAGCACCTTCTCTGTGCCTGTTCACATTGCTCCGCAGAAACGCTTTTGTGCAGAAAACAGTAACACTTGTTCAGAACGAAAGAAAGCACAGAGCCCCAGATTCTATGTTGTCCTGGAGAGCTTGCAGAGCACTGGGGAAAGGCAGGCAGAGAATTCCTTGCTAGCACCTTCTCTGTGCCTGGGAAGCAGAAGTGTTCACATCGCTTCGCAAGAATCGCTTTTGTGCAGAAAACAGTAACACTTGTTCAGAAGGAAAGAAAGCACAGAGCCCCAGATTTTATGTTGTCCTGGAGAGCTTGCAGATCACTGGGGAAAGGCAGGCAGAGAATTCCCTGATAGCACCTTCTCTGTGCCTGGGAAGCAGAAGTGTTCACATTGCTTCGCAAGAATCGCTTTTGTGCAGAAAACAGTAACACTTGTTCAGAAGGAAAGAAAGCACAGAGCCCCAGATTTTATGTTGTCCTGGAGAGCTTGCAGAGCACTGGGGAAAGGCAGGCAGAGAATTCCCTGATAGCACCTTCTCTGTGCCTGTTCACATTGCTTCGCAGAATCGCTTTTGTGCAGAAAACATTAACACTTGTTCAGAACGAAAGAAAGCACAGAGCCCCAGATTCTATGTTGTCCTGGAGAGCTTGCAGAGCACTGGGGAAAGGCAGGCAGAGAATTCCTTGCTAGCACCTTCTCTGTCCCTGGGAAGCAGAAGTGTTCACATCGCTTCGCAAGAATCGCTTTTGTGCAGAAAACAGTAACACTTGTTCAGAAGGAAAGAAAGCACAGAGCCCCAGATTTTATGTTGTCCTGGAGAGCTTGCAGAGCACTGGGGAAAGGCAGGCAGAGAATTCCCTGCTAGCACCTTCTCTGTGCCTGTTCACATTGCTTCGCAGAATCGCTTTTGTGCAGAAAACAGTAACACTTGTTCAGAACGAAAGCAAGCACAGAGCCCCAGATTCTATGTTGTCTTGGAGAGCTTGCAGAGCACTGGGGAAAGGCAGGCAGAGAATTCCTTGCTAGCACCTTCTCTGTGCCTGGGAAGCAGAAGTGTTCACATCGCTTCGCAAGAATCGCTTTTGTGCAGAAAACAGTAACACTTGTTCAGAAGGAAAGAAAGCACAGAGCCCCAGATTTTATGTTGTCCTGGAGAGCTTGCAGAGCACTGGGGAAAGGCAGGCAGAGAATTCCCTGCTAGCACCTTCTCTGTGCCTGTTCACATTGCTTCGCAAGAATAGCTTTTGTGCAGAAAACAGTAACACTTGTTCAGAAGGAAAGAAAGCACAGAGCCCCAGATTCTATGTTGTCCTGGAGAGCTTGCAGAGCACTGGGGAAAGGCAGGCAGAGAATTCCTTGCTAGCACCTTCTCTGTGCCTGGGAAGCAGAAGTGTTCACATCGCTTCGCAAGAATCGCTTTTGTGCAGAAAACAGTAACACTTGTTCAGAAGGAAAGAAAGCACAGAGCCCCAGATTTGCTGTTGTCCTGGAGAGCTTGCAGAGCACTGGGGAAAGGCAGGCAGAGAATTCCCTGCTAGCACCTTCTCTGTGCCTGGGAAGCAGAAGTGTTCACATTGCTTCGCCTAATCGCTTTTGTGCAGAAAACACTAACACTTGTTCAGAAGGAAAGAAAGCACAGAGCCCCAGATTCTATGTTGTCCTGGAGAGCTTGCAGAGCACTGGGGAAAGGCAGGCAGAGAATTCCTTGCTAGCACCTTCTCTGTCCCTGGGAAGCAGAAGTGTTCACATTGCTTCGCAAGAATCGCTTTTGTGCAGAAAACAGTAACACTTGTTCAGAAGGAAAGAAAGCACAGAGCCCCAGATTTTATGTTGTCCTGGAGAGCTTGCAGAGCACTGGGGAAAGGCAGGCAGAGAATTCCCTGCTAGCACCTTCTCTGTGCCTGTTCACATTGCTTCGCAGAATCGCTTTTGTGCAGAAAACAGTAACACTTGTTCAGAACGAAAGAAAGCACAGAGCCCCAGATTCTATGTTGTCTTGGAGAGCTTGCAGAGCACTGGGGAAAGGCAGGCAGAGAATTCCCTGATAGAACCTTCTCTGTGCCTGGGAAGCAGAAGTGTTCACATCGCTTCGCAAGAATCGCTTTTGTGCAGAAAACAGTAACACTTGTTCAGAAGGAAAGAAAGCACAGAGCCCCAGATTTTATGTTGTCCTGGAGAGCTTGCAGAGCACTGGGGAAAGGCAGGCAGAGAATTCCCTGCTAGCACCTTCTCTGTGCCTGTTCACATTGCTTCGCAGAATCGCTTTTGTGCAGAAAACAGTAACACTTGTTCAGAAGGAAAGAAAGCACAGAGCCCCAGATTCTATGTTGTCTTGGAGAGCTTGCAGAGCACTGGGGAAAGGCAGGCAGAGAATTCCTTGCTAGCACCTTCTCTGTGCCTGGGAAGCAGATGTGTTCACATCGCTTCGCAAGAATCGCTTTTGTGCAGAAAACAGTAACACTTGTTCAGAAGGAAAGAAAGCACAGAGCCCCAGATTTGCTGTTGTCCTGGAGAGCTTGCAGAGCACTGGGGAAAGGCAGGCAGAGAATTCCCTGCTAGCACCTTCTCTGTGCCTGGGAAGCAGAAGTGTTCACATTGCTTCGCAGAATCGCTTTTGTGCAGAAAACAGTAACACTTGTTCAGAAGGAAAGAAAGCACAGAGCCCCAGATTCTATGTTGTCCTGGAGAGCTTGCAGAGCACTGGGGAAAGGCAGGCAGAGAATTCCTTGCTAGCACCTTCTCTGTCCCTGGGAAGCAGAAGTGTTCACATTGCTTTGCAAGAATCGCTTTTGTGCAGAAAACAGTAACACTTGTTCAGAAGGAAAGAAAGCACAGAGCCCCAGATTTTATGTTGTCCTGGAGAGCTTGCAGAGCACTGGGGAAAGGCAGGCAGAGAATTCCCTGCTAGCACCTTCTCTGTGCCTGGGAAGCAGAAGTGTTCACATTGCTTCGCAGAATCGCTTTTGTGCAGAAAACAGTAACACTTGTTCAGAAGGAAAGAAAGCACAGAGCCCCAGATTTTATGTTGTCCTGGAGAGCTTGCAGAGCACTGGGGAAAGGCAGGCAGAGAATTCCCTGATAGCACCTTCTCTGTGCTTGTTCACATTGCTTCGCAGAATCGCTTTTGTGCAGAAAACAGTAACACTTGTTCAGAAGGAAAGAAAGCACAGAGCCCCAGATTCTATGTTGTCCTGGAGAGCTTGCAGAGCACTGGGGAAAGGCAGGCAGAGAATTCCCTGCTAGCACCTTCTCTGTGCCTGGGAAGCAGAAGTGTTCACATTGCTTCGCAAGAATCGCTTTTGTGCAGAAAACAGTAACACTTGTTCAGAAGGAAAGAAAGCACAGAGCCCCAGATTTTATGTTGTCCTGGAGAGCTTGCAGAGCACTGGGGAAAGGCAGGCAGAGAATTCCTTGCTAGCACCTTCTCTGTGCCTGGGAAGCAGAAGTGTTCACATTGCTTCGCAGAATCGCTTTTGTGCAGAAAACAGTAACACTTGTTCAGAAGGAAAGAAAGCACAGAGCCCCAGATTTTATGTTGTCCTGGAGAGCTTGCAGAGCACTGGGGAAAGGCAGGCAGAGAATTCCTTGCTAGCACCTTCTCTGTGCCTGTTCACATTGCTTCGCAGAATCGCTTTTGTGCAGAAAACAGTAACACTTGTTCAGAAGGAAAGAAAGCACAGAGCCCCAGATTCTATGTTGTCCTGGAGAGCTTGCAGAGCACTGGGGAAAGGCAGGCAGAGAATTCCTTGCTAGCACCTTCTCTGTGCCTGGGAAGCAGAAGTGTTCACATCGCTTCGCAAGAATCGCTTTTGTGCAGAAAACAGTAACACTTGTTCAGAAGGAAAGAAAGCACAGAGCCCCAGATTTTATGTTGTCCTGGAGAGCTTGCAGAGCACTGGGGAAAGGCAGGCAGAGAATTCCCTGCTAGCACCTTCTCTGTGCCTGTTCACATTGCTTCGCAGAATCGCTTTTGTGCAGAAAACAGTAACACTTGTTCAGAAGGAAAGAAAGCACAGAGCCCCAGATTCTATGTTGTCCTGGAGAGCTTGCAGAGCACTGGGGAAAGGCAGGCAGAGAATTCCTTGCTAGCACCTTCTCTGTGCCTGGGAAGCAGAAGTGTTCACATCGCTTCGCAAGAATCGCTTTTGTGCAGAAAACAGTAACACTTGTTCAGAAGGAAAGAAAGCACAGAGCCCCAGATTTTATGTTGTCCTGGAGAGCTTGCAGAGCACTGGGGAAAGGCAGGCAGAGAATTCCCTGCTAGCACCTTCTCTGTGCCTGTTCACATTGCTTCGCAAGAATAGCTTTTGTGCAGAAAACAGTAACACTTGTTCAGAAGGAAAGAAAGCACAGAGCCCCAGATTCTATGTTGTCCTGGAGAGCTTGCAGAGCACTGGGGAAAGGCAGGCAGAGAATTCCTTGCTAGCACCTTCTCTGTGCCTGGGAAGCAGAAGTGTTCACATCGCTTCGCAAGAATCGCTTTTGTGCAGAAAACAGTAACACTTGTTCAGAAGGAAAGAAAGCACAGAGCCCCAGATTTTATGTTGTCCTGGAGAGCTTGCAGATCACTGGGGAAAGGCAGGCAGAGAATTCCCTGCTAGCACCTTCTCTGTGCCTGGGAAGCAGAAGTGTTCACATTGCTTCGCCTAATCGCTTTTGTGCAGAAAACAGTAACACTTGTTCAGAAGGAAAGAAAGCACAGAGCCCCAGATTCTATGTTGTCCTGCAGAGCTTGCAGAGCACTGGGGAAAGGCAGGCAGAGAATTCCTTGCTAGCACCTTCTCTGTCCCTGGGAAGCAGAAGTGTTCACATTGCTTCGCAAGAATCGCTTTTGTGCAGAAAACAGTAACACTTGTTCAGAAGGAAAGAAAGCACAGAGCCCCAGATTTTATGTTGTCCTGGAGAGCTTGCAGAGCACTGGGGAAAGGCAGGCAGAGAATTCCCTGCTAGCACCTTCTCTGTGCCTGTTCACATTGCTTCGCAGAATCGCTTTTGTGCAGAAAACAGTAACACTTGTTCAGAACGAAAGAAAGCACAGAACCCCAGATTCTATGTTGTCTTGGAGAGCTTGCAGAGCACTGGGGAAAGGCAGGCAGAGAATTCCTTGCTAGCACCTTCTCTGTGCCTGGGAAGCAGAAGTGTTCACATCGCTTCGCAAGAATCGCTTTTGTGCAGAAAACAGTAACACTTGTTCAGAAGGAAAGAAAGCACAGAGCCCCAGATTTTATGTTGTCCTGGAGAGCTTGCAGAGCACTGGGGAAAGGCAGGCAGAGAATTCCCTGCTAGCACCTTCTCTGTGCCTGGGAAGCAGAAGTGTTCACATTGCTTCGCAGAATCGCTTTTGTGCAGAAAACACTAACACTTGTTCAGAACGAAAGAAAGCACAGAGCCCCAGATTCTATGTTGTCCTGGAGAGCTTGCAGAGCACTGGGGAAAGGCAGGCAGAGAATTCCCTGATAGCACCTTCTCTGTGCCTGGGAAGCAGAAGTGTTCACATTGCTTCGCAAGAATAGCTTTTGTGCAGAAAACAGTAACACTTGTTCAGAAGGAAAGAAAGCACAGAGCCCCAGATTCTATGTTGTCCTGGAGAGCTTGCAGAGCACTGGGGAAAGGCAGGCAGAGAATTCCTTGCTAGCACCTTCTCTGTGCCTGGGAAGCAGAAGTGTTCTCATCGCTTCGCAAGAATCGCTTTTGTGCAGAAAACAGTAACACTTGTTCAGAAGGAAAGAAAGCACAGAGCCCCAGATTTTATGTTGTCCTGGAGAGCTTGCAGAGCACTGGGGAAAGGCAGGCAGAGAATTCCCTGATAGCACCTTCTCTGTGCCTGTTCACATTGCTCCGCAGAATCGCTTTTGTGCAGAAAACAGTAACACTTGTTCAGAACGAAAGCAAGCACAGAGCCCCAGATTCTATGTTGTCTTGGAGAGCTTGCAGAGCACTGGGGAAAGGCAGGCAGAGAATTCCTTGCTAGCACCTTCTCTGTGCCTGGGAAGCAGAAGTGTTCACATTGCTTCGCAGAATCGCTTTTGTGCAGAAAACAGTAACACTTGTTCAGAAGGAAAGAAAGCACAGAGCCCCAGATTTTATGTTGTCCTGGAGAGCTTGCAGAGCACTGGGGAAAGGCAGGCAGAGAATTCCCTGCTAGCACCTTCTCTGTGCCTGTTCACATTGCTTCGCAGAATCGCTTTTGTGCAGAAAACAGTAACACTTGTTCAGAAGGAAAGAAAGCACAGAGCCCCAGATTTTATGTTGTCCTGGAGAGCTTGCAGAGCACTGGGGAAAGGCAGGCAGAGAATTCCCTGATAGCACCTTCTCTGTGCCTGGGAAGCAGAAGTGTTCACATCGCTTCGCAAGAATCGCTTTTGTGCAGAAAACAGTAACACTTGTTCAGAAGGAAAGAAAGCACAGAGCCCCAGATTCTATGTTGTCCTGGAGAGCTTGCAGAGCACTGGGGAAAGGCAGGCAGAGAATTCCCTGCTAGCACCTTCTCTGTGCCTGGGAAGCAGAAGTGTTCACATTGCTTCGCAGAATCGCTTTTGTGCAGAAAACAGTAACAGTTGTTCAGAACGAAAGAAAGCACAGAGCCCCAGATTCTATGTTGTCCTGGAGAGCTTGCAGAGCACTGGGGAAAGGCAGGCAGAGAATTCCCTGCTAGCACCTTCTCTGTGCCTGGGAAGCAGAAGTGTTCACATTGCTTCGCAAGAATAGCTTTTGTGCAGAAAACAGTAACACTTGTTCAGAAGGAAAGAAAGCACAGAGCCCCAGATTCTATGTTGTCCTGGAGAGCTTGCAGAGCACTGGGGAAAGGCAGGCAGAGAATTCCTTGCTAGCACCTTCTCTGTGCCTGGGAAGCAGAAGTGTTCTCATCGCTTCGCAAGAATCGCTTTTGTGCAGAAAACAGTAACACTTGTTCAGAAGGAAAGAAAGCACAGAGCCCCAGATTTTATGTTGTCCTGGAGAGCTTGCAGATCACTGGGGAAAGGCAGGCAGAGAATTCCCTGCTAGCACCTTCTCTGTGCCTGGGAAGCAGAAGTGTTCACATTGCTTCGCAGAATCGCTTTTGTGCAGAAAACAGTAACACTTGTTCAGAAGGAAAGAAAGCACAGAGCCCCAGATTCTATGTTGTCCTGGAGAGCTTGCAGAGCACTGGGGAAAGGCAGGCAGAGAATTCCTTGCTAGCACCTTCTCTGTCCCTGGGAAGCAGAAGTGTTCACATTGCTTCGCAAGAATCGCTTTTGTGCAGAAAACAGTAACACTTGTTCAGAAGGAAAGAAAGCACAGAGCCCCAGATTCTATGTTGTCCTGGAGAGCTTGCAGAGCACTGGGGAAAGGCAGGCAGAGAATTCCCTGCCAGCACCTTCTCTGTGCCTGGGAAGCAGAAGTGTTCACATTGCTTCGCAGAATCGCTTTTGTGCAGAAAACAGTAACAGTTGTTCAGAACGAAAGAAAGCACAGAGCCCCAGATTCTATGTTGTCCTGGAGAGCTTGCAGAGCACTGGGGAAAGGCAGGCAGAGAATTCCCTGCTAGCACCTTCTCTGTGCCTGGGAAGCAGAAGTGTTCACATTGCTTCGCAAGAATAGCTTTTGTGCAGAAAACAGTAACACTTGTTCAGAAGGAAAGAAAGCACAGAGCCCCAGATTCTATGTTGTCCTGGAGAGCTTACAGAGCACTGGGGAAAGGCAGGCAGAGAATTCCTTGCTAGCACCTTCTCTGTGCCTGGGAAGCAGAAGTGTTCACATCGCTTCGCAAGAATCGCTTTTGTGCAGAAAACAGTAACACTTGTTCAGAAGGAAAGAAAGCACAGAGCCCCAGATTTTATGTTGTCCTGGAGAGCTTGCAGAGCACTGGGGAAAGGCAGGCATAGAATTCCCTGCTAGCACCTTCTCTGTGCCTGGGAAGCAGAAGTGTTCACATTGCTTCGCAGAATCGCTTTTGTGCAGAAAACAGTAACACTTGTTCAGAAGGAAAGAAAGCACAGAGCCCCAGATTTTATGTTGTCCTGGAGAGCTTGCAGAGCACTGGGGAAAGGCAGGCAGAGAATTCCCTGCTAGCACCTTCTCTGTGCCTGTTCACATTGCTCCGCAGAATCGCTTTTGTGCAGAAAACAGTAACACTTGTTCAGAACGAAAGAAAGCACAGAGCCCCAGATTCTATGTTGTCTTGGAGAGCTTGCAGAGCACTGGGGAAAGGCAGGCAGAGAATTCCTTGCTAGCACCTTCTCTGTGCCTGGGAAGCAGAAGTGTTCACATCGCTTCGCAAGAATCGCTTTTGTGCAGAAAACAGTAACACTTGTTCAGAAGGAAAGAAAGCACAGAGCCCCAGATTTTATGTTGTCCTGGAGAGCTTGCAGATCACTGGGGAAAGGCAGGCAGAGAATTCCCTGATAGCACCTTCTCTGTGCCTGGGAAGCAGAAGTGTTCACATTGCTTCGCAGAATCGCTTTTGTGCAGAAAACAGTAACACTTGTTCAGAAGGAAAGAAAGCACAGAGCCCCAGATTCTATGTTGTCCTGGAGAGCTTGCAGAGCACTGGGGAAAGGCAGGCAGAGAATTCCTTGCTAGCACCTTCTCTGTGCCTGGGAAGCAGAAGTGTTCACATTGCTTCGCAAGAATCGCTTTTGTGCAGAAAACAGTAACACTTGTTCAGAAGGAAAGAAAGCACAGAGCCCCAGATTTTATGTTGTCCTGGAGAGCTTGCAGAGCACTGGGGAAAGGCAGGCAGAGAATTCCCTGCTAGCACCTTCTCTGTGCATGTTCACATTGCTTCGCAGAATCGCTTTTGTGCAGAAAACAGTAACACTTGTTCAGAACGAAAGAAAGCACAGAGCCCCAGATTCTATGTTGTCTTGGAGAGCTTGCAGAGCACTGGGGAAAGGCAGGCAGAGAATTCCTTGCTAGCACCTTCTCTGTGCCTGGGAAGCAGAAGTGTTCACATCGCTTCGCAAGAATCGCTTTTGTGCAGAAAACAGTAACACTTGTTCAGAAGGAAAGAAAGCACAGAGCCCCAGATTTTATGTTGTCCTGGAGAGCTTGCAGAGCACTGGGGAAAGGCAGGCAGAGAATTCCCTGCTAGCACCTTCTCTGTGCCTGTTCACATTGCTTCGCAGAATCGCTTTTGTGCAGAAAACAGTAACACTTGTTCAGAAGGAAAGAAAGCACAGAGCCCCAGATTTTATGTTGTCCTGGAGAGCTTGCAGAGCACTGGGGAAAGGCAGGCAGAGAATTCCCTGCTAGCACCTTCTCTGTGCCTGTTCACATTGCTCCGCAGAAACGCTTTTGTGCAGAAAACAGTAACACTTGTTCAGAACGAAAGAAAGCACAGAGCCCCAGATTCTATGTTGTCCTGGAGAGCTTGCAGAGCACTGGGGAAAGGCAGGCAGAGAATTCCTTGCTAGCACCTTCTCTGTGCCTGGGAAGCAGAAGTGTTCACATCGCTTCGCAAGAATCGCTTTTGTGCAGAAAACAGTAACACTTGTTCAGAAGGAAAGAAAGCACAGAGCCCCAGATTTTATGTTGTCCTGGAGAGCTTGCAGATCACTGGGGAAAGGCAGGCAGAGAATTCCCTGATAGCACCTTCTCTGTGCCTGGGAAGCAGAAGTGTTCACATTGCTTCGCAGAATCGCTTTTGTGCAGAAAACAGTAACACTTGTTCAGAAGGAAAGAAAGCACAGAGCCCCAGATTCTATGTTGTCCTGGAGAGCTTGCAGAGCACTGGGGAAAGGCAGGCAGAGAATTCCTTGCTAGCACCTTCTCTGTCCCTGGGAAGCGGAAGTGTTCACATTGCTTCGCAAGAATCGCTTTTGTGCAGAAAACATTAACACTTGTTCAGAAGGAAAGAAAGCACAGAGCCCCAGATTTTATGTTGTCCTGGAGAGCTTGCAGAGCACTGGGGAAAGGCAGGCAGAGAATTCCCTGCTAGCACCTTCTCTGTGCCTGTTCACATTGCTTCGCAGAATCGCTTTTGTGCAGAAAACATTAACACTTGTTCAGAACGAAAGAAAGCACAGAGCCCCAGATTCTATGTTGTCTTGGAGAGCTTGCAGAGCACTGGGGAAAGGCAGGCAGAGAATTCCTTGCTAGCACCTTCTCTGTGCCTGGGAAGCAGAAGTGTTCACATCGCTTCGCAAGAATCGCTTTTGTGCAGAAAACAGTAACACTTGTTCAGAAGGAAAGAAAGCACAGAGCCCCAGATTTTATGTTGTCCTGGAGAGCTTGCAGAGCACTGGGGAAAGGCAGGCAGAGAATTCCTTGCTAGCACCTTCTCTGTGCCTGTTCACATTGCTTCGCAGAATCGCTTTTGTGCAGAAAACAGTAACACTTGTTCAGAAGGAAAGAAAGCACAGAGCCCCAGATTCTATGTTGTCCTGGAGAGCTTGCAGAGCACTGGGGAAAGGCAGGCAGAGAATTCCTTGCTAGCACCTTCTCTGTGCCTGGGAAGCAGAAGTGTTCACATCGCTTCGCAAGAATCGCTTTTGTGCAGAAAACAGTAACACTTGTTCAGAAGGAAAGAAAGCACAGAGCCCCAGATTTTATGTTGTCCTGGAGAGCTTGCAGAGCACTGGGGAAAGGCAGGCAGAGAATTCCCTGCTAGCACCTTCTCTGTGCCTGTTCACATTGCTTCGCAGAATCGCTTTTGTGCAGAAAACAGTAACACTTGTTCAGAACGAAAGAAAGCACAGAGCCCCAGATTCTATGTTGTCTTGGAGAGCTTGCAGAGCACTGGGGAAAGGCAGGCAGAGAATTCCTTGCTAGCACCTTCTCTGTGCCTGGGAAGCAGAAGTGTTCACATCGCTTCGCAAGAATCGCTTTTGTGCAGAAAACAGTAACACTTGTTCAGAAGGAAAGAAAGCACAGAGCCCCAGATTTTATGTTGTCCTGGAGAGCTTGCAGAGCACTGGGGAAAGGCAGGCAGAGAATTCCCTGCTAGCACCTTCTCTGTGCCTGGGAAGCAGAAGTGTTCACATTGCTTCGCAGAATCGCTTTTGTGCAGAAAACAGTAACAGTTGTTCAGAACGAAAGAAAGCACAGAGCCCCAGATTCTATCTTGTCCTGGAGAGCTTGCAGAGCACTGGGGAAAGGCAGGCAGAGAATTCCCTGCTAGCATATTCTCTGTGCCTGGGAAGCAGAAGTGTTCACATTGCTTCGCAAGAATAGCTTTTGTGCAGAAAACAGTAACACTTGTTCAGAAGGAAAGAAAGCACAGAGCCCCAGATTCTATGTTGTCCTGGAGAGCTTGCAGAGCACTGGGGAAAGGCAGGCAGAGAATTCCTTGCTAGCACCTTCTCTGTGCCTGGGAAGCAGAAGTGTTCACATCGCTTCGCAAGAATCGCTTTTGTGCAGAAAACAGTAACACTTGTTCAGAAGGAAAGAAAGCACAGAGCCCCAGATTTTATGTTGTCCTGGAGAGCTTGCAGATCACTGGGGAAAGGCAGGCAGAGAATTCCCTGATAGCACCTTCTCTGTGCCTGGGAAGCAGAAGTGTTCACATTGCTTCGCAGAATCGCTTTTGTGCAGAAAACAGTAACACTTGTTCAGAAGGAAAGAAAGCACAGAGCCCCAGATTCTATGTTGTCCTGCAGAGCTTGCAGAGCACTGGGGAAAGGCAGGCAGAGAATTCCCTGCTAGCACCTTCTCTGTGCCTGGGAAGCAGAAGTGTTCACATTGCTTCGCAGAATCGCTTTTGTGCAGAAAACACTAACACTTGTTCAGAACGAAAGAAAGCACAGAGCCCCAGATTCTATGTTGTCCTGGAGAGCTTGCAGAGCACTGGGGAAAGGCAGGCAGAGAATTCCCTGCTAGCACCTTCTCTGTGCCTGGGAAGCAGAAGTGTTCACATTGCTTCGCAAGAATAGCTTTTGTGCAGAAAACAGTAACACTTGTTCAGAACGAAAGAAAGCACAGAGCCCCAGATTCTATGTTGTCCTGGAGAGCTTGCAGAGCACTGGGGAAAGGCAGGCAGAGAATTCCTTGCTAGCACCTTCTCTGTGCCTGGGAAGCAGAAGTGTTCACATCGCTTCGCAAGAATCGCTTTTGTGCAGAAAACAGTAACACTTGTTCAGAAGGAAAGAAAGCACAGAGCCCCAGATTTTATGTTGTCCTGGAGAGCTTGCAGAGCACTGGGGAAAGGCAGGCAGAGAATTCCCTGATAGCACCTTCTCTGTGCCTGTTCACATTGCTCCGCAGAATCGCTTTTGTGCAGAAAACAGTAACACTTGTTCAGAACGAAAGCAAGCACAGAGCCCCAGATTCTATGTTGTCTTGGAGAGCTTGCAGAGCACTGGGGAAAGGCAGGCAGAGAATTCCTTGCTAGCACCTTCTCTGTGCCTGGGAAGCAGAAGTGTTCACATTGCTTCGCAGAATCGCTTTTGTGCAGAAAACAGTAACACTTGTTCAGAAGGAAAGAAAGCACAGAGCCCCAGATTTTATGTTGTCCTGGAGAGCTTGCAGAGCACTGGGGAAAGGCAGGCAGAGAATTCCCTGCTAGCACCTTCTCTGTGCCTGTTCACATTGCTTCGCAGAATTGCTTTTGTGCAGAAAACAGTAACACTTGTTCAGAACGAAAGAAAGCACAGAGCCCCAGATTCTATGTTGTCTTGGAGAGCTTGCAGAGCACTGGGGAAAGGCAGGCAGAGAATTCCTTGCTAGCACCTTCTCTGTGCCTGGGAAGCAGAAGTGTTCACATCGCTTCGCAAGAATCGCTTTTGTGCAGAAAACAGTAACACTTGTTCAGAAGGAAAGAAAGCACAGAGCCCCAGATTTTATGTTGTCCTGGAGAGCTTGCAGAGCACTGGGGAAAGGCAGGCAGAGAATTCCCTGCTAGCACCTTCTCTGTGCCTGGGAAGCAGAAGTGTTCTCATCGCTTCGCAAGAATCGCTTTTGTGCAGAAAACAGTAACACTTGTTCAGAAGGAAAGAAAGCACAGAGCCCCAGATTTTATGTTGTCCTGGAGAGCTTGCAGATCACTGGGGAAAGGCAGGCAGAGAATTCCCTGCTAGCACCTTCTCTGTGCCTGGGAAGCAGAAGTGTTCACATTGCTTCGCAGAATCGCTTTTGTGCAGAAAACAGTAACACTTGTTCAGAAGGAAAGAAAGCACAGAGCCCCAGATTCTATGTTGTCCTGGAGAGCTTGCAGAGCACTGGGGAAAGGCAGGCAGAGAATTCCTTGCTAGCACCTTCTCTGTCCCTGGGAAGCAGAAGTGTTCACATTGCTTCGCAAGAATCGCTTTTGTGCAGAAAACAGTAACACTTGTTCAGAAGGAAAGAAAGCACAGAGCCCCAGATTTTATGTTGTCCTGGAGAGCTTGCAGAGCACTGGGGAAAGGCAGGCAGAGAATTCCCTGCCAGCACCTTCTCTGTGCCTGGGAAGCAGAAGTGTTCACATTGCTTCGCAGAATCGCTTTTGTGCAGAAAACAGTAACAGTTGTTCAGAACGAAAGAAAGCACAGAGCCCCAGATTCTATGTTGTCCTGGAGAGCTTGCAGAGCACTGGGGAAAGGCAGGCAGAGAATTCCCTGCTAGCACCTTCTCTGTGCCTGGGAAGCAGAAGTGTTCACATTGCTTCGCAAGTATAGCTTTTGTGCAGAAAACAGTAACACTTGTTCAGAAGGAAAGAAAGCACAGAGCCCCAGATTCTATGTTGTCCTGGAGAGCTTACAGAGCACTGGGGAAAGGCAGGCAGAGAATTCCTTGCTAGCACCTTCTCTGTGCCTGGGAAGCAGAAGTGTTCACATCGCTTCGCAAGAATCGCTTTTGTGCAGAAAACAGTAACACTTGTTCAGAAGGAAAGAAAGCACAGAGCCCCAGATTTTATGTTGTCCTGGAGAGCTTGCAGAGCACTGGGGAAAGGCAGGCATAGAATTCCCTGCTAGCACCTTCTCTGTGCCTGGGAAGCAGAAGTGTTCACATTGCTTCGCAGAATCGCTTTTGTGCAGAAAACAGTAACACTTGTTCAGAAGGAAAGAAAGCACAGAGCCCCAGATTTTATGTTGTCCTGGAGAGCTTGCAGAGCACTGGGGAAAGGCAGGCAGAGAATTCCCTGCTAGCACCTTCTCTGTGCCTGTTCACATTGCTCCGCAGAATCGCTTTTGTGCAGAAAACAGTAACACTTGTTCAGAACGAAAGAAAGCACAGAGCCCCAGATTCTATGTTGTCCTGGAGAGCTTGCAGAGCACTGGGGAAAGGCAGGCAGAGAATTCCTTGCTAGCACCTTCTCTGTGCCTGGGAAGCAGAAGTGTTCACATCGCTTCGCAAGAATCGCTTTTGTGCAGAAAACAGTAACACTTGTTCAGAAGGAAAGAAAGCACAGAGCCCCAGATTTTATGTTGTCCTGGAGAGCTTGCAGATCACTGGGGAAAGGCAGGCAGAGAATTCCCTGATAGCACCTTCTCTGTGCCTGGGAAGCAGAAGTGTTCACATTGCTTCGCAGAATCGCTTTTGTGCAGAAAACAGTAACACTTGTTCAGAAGGAAAGAAAGCACAGAGCCCCAGATTCTATGTTGTCCTGGAGAGCTTGCAGAGCACTGGGGAAAGGCAGGCAGAGAATTCCTTGCTAGCACCTTCTCTGTGCCTGGGAAGCAGAAGTGTTCACATTGCTTCGCAAGAATGGCTTTTGTGCAGAAAACAGTAACACTTGTTCAGAAGGAAAGAAAGCACAGAGCCCCAGATTTTATGTTGTCCTGGAGAGCTTGCAGAGCACTGGGGAAAGGCAGGCAGAGAATTCCCTGATAGCACCTTCTCTGTGCCTGTTCACATTGCTTCGCAGAATCGCTTTTGTGCAGAAAACAGTAACACTTGTTCAGAACGAAAGAAAGCACAGAGCCCCAGATTCTATGTTGTCTTGGAGAGCTTGCAGAGCACTGGGGAAAGGCAGGCAGAGAATTCCTTGCTAGCACCTTCTCTGTGCCTGGGAAGCAGAAGTGTTCACATCGCTTCGCAAGAATCGCTTTTGTGCAGAAAACAGTAACACTTGTTCAGAAGGAAAGAAAGCACAGAGCCCCAGATTTTATGTTGTCCTGGAGAGCTTGCAGAGCACTGGGGAAAGGCAGGCAGAGAATTCCCTGATAGCACCTTCTCTGTGCCTGGGAAGCAGAAGTGTTCACATTGCTTCGCAGAATCGCTTTTGTGCAGAAAACACTAACACTTGTTCAGAACGAAAGAAAGCACAGAGCCCCAGATTCTATGTTGTCCTGGAGAGCTTGCAGAGCACTGGGGAAAGGCAGGCAGAGAATTCCCTGCTAGCACCTTCTCTGTGCCTGGGAAGCAGAAGTGTTCACATTGCTTCGCAAGAATAGCTTTTGTGCAGAAAACAGTAACACTTGTTCAGAAGGAAAGAAAGCACAGAGCCCCAGATTCTATGTTGTCCTGGAGAGCTTGCAGAGCACTGGGGAAAGGCAGGCAGAGAATTCCTTGCTAGCACCTTCTCTGTGCCTGGGAAGCAGAAGTGTTCTCATCGCTTCGCAAGAATCGCTTTTGTGCAGAAAACAGTAACAGTTGTTCAGAACGAAAGAAAGCACAGAGCCCCAGATTTTATGTTGTCCTGGAGAGCTTGCAGAGCACTGGGGAAAGGCAGGCAGAGAATTCCCTGATAGCACCTTCTCTGTGCCTGTTCACATTGCTCCGCAGAATCGCTTTTGTGCAGAAAACAGTAACACTTGTTCAGAACGAAAGCAAGCACAGAGCCCCAGATTCTATGTTGTCTTGGAGATCTTGCAGAGCACTGGGGAAAGGCAGGCAGAGAATTCCTTGCTAGCACCTTCTCTGTGCCTGGGAAGCAGAAGTGTTCACATTGCTTCGCAGAATCGCTTTTGTGCAGAAAACAGTAACACTTGTTCAGAAGGAAAGAAAGCACAGAGCCCCAGATTTTATGTTGTCCTGGAGAGCTTGCAGAGCACTGGGGAAAGGCAGGCAGAGAATTCCCTGCTAGCACCTTCTCTGTGCCTGTTCACATTGCTTCGCAGAATCGCTTTTGTGCAGAAAACAGTAACACTTGTTCAGAACGAAAGAAAGCACAGAGCCCCAGATTCTATGTTGTCTTGGAGAGCTTGCAGAGCACTGGGGAAAGGCAGGCAGAGAATTCCTTGCTAGCACCTTCTCTGTGCCTGGGAAGCAGAAGTGTTCACATCGCTTCGCAAGAATCGCTTTTGTGCAGAAAACAGTAACACTTGTTCAGAAGGAAAGAAAGCACAGAGCCCCAGATTTTATGTTGTCCTGGAGAGCTTGCAGAGCACTGGGGAAAGGCAGGCAGAGAATTCCCTGCTAGCACCTTCTCTGTGCCTGTTCACATTGCTTCGCAGAATCGCTTTTGTGCAGAAAACAGTAACACTTGTTCAGAAGGAAAGAAAGCACAGAGCCCCAGATTTTATGTTGTCCTGGAGAGCTTGCAGAGCACTGGGGAAAGGCAGGCAGAGAATTCCCTGATAGCACCTTCTCTGTGCCTGGGAAGCAGAAGTGTTCACATCGCTTCGCAAGAATCGCTTTTGTGCAGAAAACAGTAACACTTGTTCAGAAGGAAAGAAAGCACAGAGCCCCAGATTCTATGTTGTCCTGGAGAGCTTGCAGAGCACTGGGGAAAGGCAGGCAGAGAATTCCCTGCTAGCACCTTCTCTGTGCCTGGGAAGCAGAAGTGTTCACATTGCTTCGCAGAATCGCTTTTGTGCAGAAAACAGTAACAGTTGTTCAGAACGAAAGAAAGCACAGAGCCCCAGATTCTATGTTGTCCTGGAGAGCTTGCAGAGCACTGGGGAAAGGCAGGCAGAGAATTCCCTGCTAGCACCTTCTCTGTGCCTGGGAAGCAGAAGTGTTCACATTGCTTCGCAGAATCGCTTTTGTGCAGAAAACAGTAACACTTGTTCAGAAGGAAAGAAAGCACAGAGCCCCAGATTCTATGTTGTCCTGGAGAGCTTGCAGAGCACTGGGGAAAGGCAGGCAGAGAATTCCTTGCTAGCACCTTCTCTGTGCCTGGGAAGCAGAAGTGTTCTCATCGCTTCGCAAGAATCGCTTTTGTGCAGAAAACAGTAACACTTGTTCAGAAGGAAAGAAAGCACAGAGCCCCAGATTTTATGTTGTCCTGGAGAGCTTGCAGATCACTGGGGAAAGGCAGGCAGAGAATTCCCTGCTAGCACCTTCTCTGTGCCTGGGAAGCAGAAGTGTTCACATTGCTTCGCAGAATCGCTTTTGTGCAGAAAACAGTAACACTTGTTCAGAAGGAAAGAAAGCACAGAGCCCCAGATTCTATGTTGTCCTGGAGAGCTTGCAGAGCACTGGGGAAAGGCAGGCAGAGAATTCCTTGCTAGCACCTTCTCTGTCCCTGGGAAGCAGAAGTGTTCACATTGCTTCGCAAGAATCGCTTTTGTGCAGAAAACAGTAACACTTGTTCAGAAGGAAAGAAAGCACAGAGCCCCAGATTTTATGTTGTCCTGGAGAGCTTGCAGAGCACTGGGGAAAGGCAGGCAGAGAATTCCCTGCCAGCACCTTCTCTGTGCCTGGGAAGCAGAAGTGTTCACATTGCTTCGCAGAATCGCTTTTGTGCAGAAAACAGTAACAGTTGTTCAGAACGAAAGAAAGCACAGAGCCCCAGATTCTATGTTGTCCTGGAGAGCTTGCAGAGCACTGGGGAAAGGCAGGCAGAGAATTCCCTGCTAGCACCTTCTCTGTGCCTGGGAAGCAGAAGTGTTCACATTGCTTCGCAAGAATAGCTTTTGTGCAGAAAACAGTAACACTTGTTCAGAAGGAAAGAAAGCACAGAGCCCCAGATTCTATGTTGTCCTGGAGAGCTTACAGAGCACTGGGGAAAGGCAGGCAGAGAATTCCTTGCTAGCACCTTCTCTGTGCCTGGGAAGCAGAAGTGTTCACATCGCTTCGCAAGAATAGCTTTTGTGCAGAAAACAGTAACACTTGTTCAGAAGGAAAGAAAGCACAGAGCCCCAGATTTTATGTTGTCCTGGAGAGCTTGCAGAGCACTGGGGAAAGGCAGGCATAGAATTCCCTGCTAGCACCTTCTCTGTGCCTGGGAAGCAGAAGTGTTCACATTGCTTCGCAGAATCGCTTTTGTGCAGAAAACAGTAACACTTGTTCAGAAGGAAAGAAAGCACAGAGCCCCAGATTTTATGTTGTCCTGGAGAGCTTGCAGAGCACTGGGGAAAGGCAGGCAGAGAATTCCCTGCTAGCACCTTCTCTGTGCCTGTTCACATTGCTCCGCAGAATCGCTTTTGTGCAGAAAACAGTAACACTTGTTCAGAACGAAAGAAAGCACAGAGCCCCAGATTCTATGTTGTCTTGGAGAGCTTGCAGAGCACTGGGGAAAGGCAGGCAGAGAATTCCTTGCTAGCACCTTCTCTGTGCCTGGGAAGCAGAAGTGTTCACATCGCTTCGCAAGAATCGCTTTTGTGCAGAAAACAGTAACACTTGTTCAGAAGGAAAGAAAGCACAGAGCCCCAGATTTTATGTTGTCCTGGAGAGCTTGCAGATCACTGGGGAAAGGCAGGCAGAGAATTCCCTGATAGCACCTTCTCTGTGCCTGGGAAGCAGAAGTGTTCACATTGCTTCGCAGAATCGCTTTTGTGCAGAAAACAGTAACACTTGTTCAGAAGGAAAGAAAGCACAGAGCCCCAGATTCTATGTTGTCCTGGAGAGCTTGCAGAGCACTGGGGAAAGGCAGGCAGAGAATTCCTTGCTAGCACCTTCTCTGTGCCTGGGAAGCAGAAGTGTTCACATTGCTTCGCAAGAATCGCTTTTGTGCAGAAAACAGTAACACTTGTTCAGAAGGAAAGAAAGCACAGAGCCCCAGATTTTATGTTGTCCTGGAGAGCTTGCAGAGCACTGGGGAAAGGCAGGCAGAGAATTCCCTGCTAGCACCTTCTCTGTGCATGTTCACATTGCTTCGCAGAATCGCTTTTGTGCAGAAAACAGTAACACTTGTTCAGAACGAAAGAAAGCACAGAGCCCCAGATTCTATGTTGTCTTGGAGAGCTTGCAGAGCACTGGGGAAAGGCAGGCAGAGAATTCCTTGCTAGCACCTTCTCTGTGCCTGGGAAGCAGAAGTGTTCACATCGCTTCGCAAGAATCGCTTTTGTGCAGAAAACAGTAACACTTGTTCAGAAGGAAAGAAAGCACAGAGCCCCAGATTTTATGTTGTCCTGGAGAGCTTGCAGAGCACTGGGGAAAGGCAGGCAGAGAATTCCCTGCTAGCACCTTCTCTGTGCCTGTTCACATTGCTCCGCAGAAACGCTTTTGTGCAGAAAACAGTAACACTTGTTCAGAACGAAAGAAAGCACAGAGCCCCAGATTCTATGTTGTCCTGGAGAGCTTGCAGAGCACTGGGGAAAGGCAGGCAGAGAATTCCTTGCTAGCACCTTCTCTGTGCCTGGGAAGCAGAAGTGTTCACATCGCTTCGCAAGAATCGCTTTTGTGCAGAAAACAGTAACACTTGTTCAGAAGGAAAGAAAGCACAGAGCCCCAGATTTTATGTTGTCCTGGAGAGCTTGCAGATCACTGGGGAAAGGCAGGCAGAGAATTCCCTGATAGCACCTTCTCTGTGCCTGGGAAGCAGAAGTGTTCACATTGCTTCGTAGAATCGCTTTTGTGCAGAAAACAGTAACACTTGTTCAGAAGGAAAGAAAGCACAGAGCCCCAGATTCTATGTTGTCCTGGAGAGCTTGCAGAGCACTGGGGAAAGGCAGGCAGAGAATTCCTTGCTAGCACCTTCTCTGTCCCTGGGAAGCGGAAGTGTTCACATTGCTTCGCAAGAATCGCTTTTGTGCAGAAAACATTAACACTTGTTCAGAAGGAAAGAAAGCACAGAGCCCCAGATTTTATGTTGTCCTGGAGAGCTTGCAGAGCACTGGGGAAAGGCAGGCAGAGAATTCCCTGCTAGCACCTTCTCTGTGCCTGTTCACATTGCTTCGCAGAATCGCTTTTGTGCAGAAAACATTAACACTTGTTCAGAAGGAAAGAAAGCACAGAGCCCCAGATTCTATGTTGTCTTGGAGAGCTTGCAGAGCACTGGGGAAAGGCAGGCAGAGAATTCCTTGCTAGCACCTTCTCTGTGCCTGGGAAGCAGAAGTGTTCACATCGCTTCGCAAGAATCGCTTTTGTGCAGAAAACAGTAACACTTGTTCAGAAGGAAAGAAAGCACAGAGCCCCAGATTTTATGTTGTCCTGGAGAGCTTGCAGAGCACTGGGGAAAGGCAGGCAGAGAATTCCTTGCTAGCACCTTCTCTGTGCCTGTTCACATTGCTTCGCAGAATCGCTTTTGTGCAGAAAACAGTAACACTTGTTCAGAAGGAAAGAAAGCACAGAGCCCCAGATTCTATGTTGTCCTGGAGAGCTTGCAGAGCACTGGGGAAAGGCAGGCAGAGAATTCCTTGCTAGCACCTTCTCTGTGCCTGGGAAGCAGAAGTGTTCACATCGCTTCGCAAGAATCGCTTTTGTGCAGAAAACAGTAACACTTGTTCAGAAGGAAAGAAAGCACAGAGCCCCAGATTTTATGTTGTCCTGGAGAGCTTGCAGAGCACTGGGGAAAGGCAGGCAGAGAATTCCCTGCTAGCACCTTCTCTGTGCCTGTTCACATTGCTTCGCAGAATCGCTTTTGTGCAGAAAACAGTAACACTTGTTCAGAACGAAAGAAAGCACAGAGCCCCAGATTCTATGTTGTCTTGGAGAGCTTGCAGAGCACTGGGGAAAGGCAGGCAGAGAATTCCTTGCTAGCACCTTCTCTGTGCCTGGGAAGCAGAAGTGTTCACATCGCTTCGCAAGAATCGCTTTTGTGCAGAAAACAGTAACACTTGTTCAGAAGGAAAGAAAGCACAGAGCCCCAGATTTTATGTTGTCCTGGAGAGCTTGCAGAGCACTGGGGAAAGGCAGGCAGAGAATTCCCTGCTAGCACCTTCTCTGTGCCTGGGAAGCAGAAGTGTTCACATTGCTTCGCAGAATCGCTTTTGTGCAGAAAACAGTAACAGTTGTTCAGAACGAAAGAAAGCACAGAGCCCCAGATTCTATCTTGTCCTGGAGAGCTTGCAGAGCACTGGGGAAAGGCAGGCAGAGAATTCCCTGCTAGCATATTCTCTGTGCCTGGGAAGCAGAAGTGTTCACATTGCTTCGCAAGAATAGCTTTTGTGCAGAAAACAGTAACACTTGTTCAGAAGGAAAGAAAGCACAGAGCCCCAGATTCTATGTTGTCCTGGAGAGCTTGCAGAGCACTGGGGAAAGGCAGGCAGAGAATTCCTTGCTAGCACCTTCTCTGTGCCTGGGAAGCAGAAGTGTTCACATCGCTTCGCAAGAATCGCTTTTGTGCAGAAAACAGTAACACTTGTTCAGAAGGAAAGAAAGCACAGAGCCCCAGATTTTATGTTGTCCTGGAGAGCTTGCAGATCACTGGGGAAAGGCAGGCAGAGAATTCCCTGCTAGCACCTTCTCTGTGCCTGGGAAGCAGAAGTGTTCACATTGCTTCGCAGAATCGCTTTTGTGCAGAAAACAGTAACACTTGTTCAGAAGGAAAGAAAGCACAGAGCCCCAGATTCTATGTTGTCCTGCAGAGCTTGCAGAGCACTGGGGAAAGGCAGGCAGAGAATTCCCTGCTAGCACCTTCTCTGTGCCTGGGAAGCAGAAGTGTTCACATTGCTTCGCAGAATCGCTTTTGTGCAGAAAACACTAACACTTGTTCAGAACGAAAGAAAGCACAGAGCCCCAGATTCTATGTTGTCCTGGAGAGCTTGCAGAGCACTGGGGAAAGGCAGGCAGAGAATTCCCTGCTAGCACCTTCTCTGTGCCTGGGAAGCAGAAGTGTTCACATTGCTTCGCAAGAATAGCTTTTGTGCAGAAAACAGTAACACTTGTTCAGAAGGAAAGAAAGCACAGAGCCCCAGATTCTATGTTGTCCTGGAGAGCTTGCAGAGCACTGGGGAAAGGCAGGCAGAGAATTCCTTGCTAGCACCTTCTCTGTGCCTGGGAAGCAGAAGTGTTCACATTGCTTCGCAGAATCGCTTTTGTGCAGAAAACAGTAACACTTGTTCAGAAGGAAAGAAAGCACAGAGCCCCAGATTTTATGTTGTCCTGGAGAGCTTGCAGAGCACTGGGGAAAGGCAGGCAGAGAATTCCCTGCTAGCACCTTCTCTGTGCCTGTTCACATTGCTTCGCAGAATTGCTTTTGTGCAGAAAACAGTAACACTTGTTCAGAACGAAAGAAAGCACAGAGCCCCAGATTCTATGTTGTCTTGGAGAGCTTGCAGAGCACTGGGGAAAGGCAGGCAGAGAATTCCTTGCTAGCACCTTCTCTGTGCCTGGGAAGCAGAAGTGTTCACATCGCTTCGCAAGAATCGCTTTTGTGCAGAAAACAGTAACACTTGTTCAGAAGGAAAGAAAGCACAGAGCCCCAGATTTTATGTTGTCCTGGAGAGCTTGCAGAGCACTGGGGAAAGGCAGGCAGAGAATTCCCTGCTAGCACCTTCTCTGTGCCTGTTCACATTGCTTCGCAGAATCGCTTTTGTGCAGAAAACAGTAACACTTGTTCAGAACGAAAGAAAGCACAGAGCCCCAGATTCTATGTTGTCTTGGAGAGCTTGCAGAGCACTGGGGAAAGGCAGGCAGAGAATTCCCTGCTAGCACCTTCTCTGTGCCTGGGAAGCAGAAGTGTTCACATTGCTTCGCAAGAATCGCTTTTGTGCAGAAAACAGTAACACTTGTTCAGAAGGAAAGAAAGCACAGAGCCCCAGATTCTATGTTGTCCTGGAGAGCTTGCAGAGCACTGGGGAAAGGCAGGCAGAGAATTCCCTGCTAGCACCTTCTCTGTGCCTGGGAAGCAGAAGTGTTCACATTGCTTCGCAGAATCGCTTTTGTGCAGAAAACAGTAACAGTTGTTCAGAACGAAAGAAAGCACAGAGCCCCAGATTCTATGTTGTCCTGGAGAGCTTGCAGAGCACTGGGGAAAGGCAGGCAGAGAATTCCCTGCTAGCACCTTCTCTGTGCCTGGGAAGCAGAAGTGTTCACATTGCTTCGCAAGAATAGCTTTTGTGCAGAAAACAGTAACACTTGTTCAGAAGGAAAGAAAGCACAGAGCCCCAGATTCTATGTTGTCCTGGAGAGCTTGCAGAGCACTGGGGAAAGGCAGGCAGAGAATTCCTTGCTAGCACCTTCTCTGTGCCTGGGAAGCAGAAGTGTTCTCATCGCTTCGCAAGAATCGCTTTTGTGCAGAAAACAGTAACACTTGTTCAGAAGGAAAGAAAGCACAGAGCCCCAGATTTTATGTTGTCCTGGAGAGCTTGCAGATCACTGGGGAAAGGCAGGCAGAGAATTCCCTGCTAGCACCTTCTCTGTGCCTGGGAAGCAGAAGTGTTCACATTGCTTCGCAGAATCGCTTTTGTGCAGAAAACAGTAACACTTGTTCAGAAGGAAAGAAAGCACAGAGCCCCAGATTCTATGTTGTCCTGGAGAGCTTGCAGAGCACTGGGGAAAGGCAGGCAGAGAATTCCTTGCTAGCACCTTCTCTGTCCCTGGGAAGCAGAAGTGTTCACATTGCTTCGCAAGAATCGCTTTTGTGCAGAAAACAGTAACACTTGTTCAGAAGGAAAGAAAGCACAGAGCCCCAGATTTTATGTTGTCCTGGAGAGCTTGCAGAGCACTGGGGAAAGGCAGGCAGAGAATTCCCTGCCAGCACCTTCTCTGTGCCTGGGAAGCAGAAGTGTTCACATTGCTTCGCAGAATCGCTTTTGTGCAGAAAACAGTAACAGTTGTTCAGAACGAAAGAAAGCACAGAGCCCCAGATTCTATATTGTCCTGGAGAGCTTGCAGAGCACTGGGGAAAGGCAGGCAGAGAATTCCCTGCTAGCACCTTCTCTGTGCCTGGGAAGCAGAAGTGTTCACATTGCTTCGCAAGAATAGCTTTTGTGCAGAAAACAGTAACACTTGTTCAGAAGGAAAGAAAGCACAGAGCCCCAGATTCTATGTTGTCCTGGAGAGCTTACAGAGCACTGGGGAAAGGCAGGCAGAGAATTCCTTGCTAGCACCTTCTCTGTGCCTGGGAAGCAGAAGTGTTCACATCGCTTCGCAAGAATCGCTTTTGTGCAGAAAACAGTAACACTTGTTCAGAAGGAAAGAAAGCACAGAGCCCCAGATTTTATGTTGTCCTGGAGAGCTTGCAGAGCACTGGGGAAAGGCAGGCATAGAATTCCCTGCTAGCACCTTCTCTGTGCCTGGGAAGCAGAAGTGTTCACATTGCTTCGCAGAATCGCTTTTGTGCAGAAAACAGTAACACTTGTTCAGAACGAAAGAAAGCACAGAGCCCCAGATTCTATGTTGTCCTGGAGAGCTTGCAGAGCACTGGGGAAAGGCAGGCAGAGAATTCCTTGCTAGCACCTTCTCTGTGCCTGGGAAGCAGAAGTGTTCACATCGCTTCGCAAGAATCGCTTTTGTGCAGAAAACAGTAACACTTGTTCAGAAGGAAAGAAAGCACAGAGCCCCAGATTTTATGTTGTCCTGGAGAGCTTGCAGATCACTGGGGAAAGGCAGGCAGAGAATTCCCTGATAGCACCTTCTCTGTGCCTGGGAAGCAGAAGTGTTCACATTGCTTCGCAGAATCGCTTTTGTGCAGAAAACAGTAACACTTGTTCAGAAGGAAAGAAAGCACAGAGCCCCAGATTCTATGTTGTCCTGGAGAGCTTGCAGAGCACTGGGGAAAGGCAGGCAGAGAATTCCTTGCTAGCACCTTCTCTGTGCCTGGGAAGCAGAAGTGTTCACATTGCTTCGCAAGAATCGCTTTTGTGCAGAAAACAGTAACACTTGTTCAGAAGGAAAGAAAGCACAGAGCCCCAGATTTTATGTTGTCCTGGAGAGCTTGCAGAGCACTGGGGAAAGGCAGGCAGAGAATTCCCTGCTAGCACCTTCTCTGTGCCTGTTCACATTGCTTCGCAGAATCGCTTTTGTGCAGAAAACAGTAACACTTGTTCAGAACGAAAGAAAGCACAGAGCCCCAGATTCTATGTTGTCTTGGAGAGCTTGCAGAGCACTGGGGAAAGGCAGGCAGAGAATTCCTTGCTAGCACCTTCTCTGTGCCTGGGAAGCAGAAGTGTTCACATCGCTTCGCAAGAATCGCTTTTGTGCAGAAAACACTAACACTTGTTCAGAACGAAAGAAAGCACAGAGCCCCAGATTCTATGTTGTCCTGGAGAGCTTGCAGAGCACTGGGGAAAGGCAGGCAGAGAATTCCCTGCTAGCACCTTCTCTGTGCCTGGGAAGCAGAAGTGTTCACATTGCTTCGCAAGAATAGCTTTTGTGCAGAAAACAGTAACACTTGTTCAGAAGGAAAGAAAGCACAGAGCCCCAGATTCTATGTTGTCCTGGAGAGCTTGCAGAGCACTGGGGAAAGGCAGGCAGAGAATTCCTTGCTAGCACCTTCTCTGTGCCTGGGAAGCAGAAGTGTTCACATCGCTTCGCAAGAATCGCTTTTGTGCAGAAAACAGTAACACTTGTTCAGAAGGAAAGAAAGCACAGAGCCCCAGATTTTATGTTGTCCTGGAGAGCTTGCAGAGCACTGGGGAAAGGCAGGCAGAGAATTCCCTGATAGCACCTTCTCTGTGCCTGTTCACATTGCTCCGCAGAATCGCTTTTGTGCAGAAAACAGTAACACTTGTTCAGAACGAAAGCAAGCACAGAGCCCCAGATTCTATGTTGTCTTGGAGAGCTTGCAGAGCACTGGGGAAAGGCAGGCAGAGAATTCCTTGCTAGCACCTTCTCTGTGCCTGGGAAGCAGAAGTGTTCACATTGCTTCGCAGAATCGCTTTTGTGCAGAAAACAGTAACACTTGTTCAGAAGGAAAGAAAGCACAGAGCCCCAGATTTTATGTTGTCCTGGAGAGCTTGCAGAGCACTGGGGAAAGGCAGGCAGAGAATTCCCTGCTAGCACCTTCTCTGTGCCTGTTCACATTGCTTCGCAGAATTGCTTTTGTGCAGAAAACAGTAACACTTGTTCAGAACGAAAGAAAGCACAGAGCCCCAGATTCTATGTTGTCTTGGAGAGCTTGCAGAGCACTGGGGAAAGGCAGGCAGAGAATTCCTTGCTAGCACCTTCTCTGTGCCTGGGAAGCAGAAGTGTTCACATCGCTTCGCAAGAATCGCTTTTGTGCAGAAAACAGTAACACTTGTTCAGAAGGAAAGAAAGCACAGAGCCCCAGATTTTATGTTGTCCTGGAGAGCTTGCAGAGCACTGGGGAAAGGCAGGCAGAGAATTCCCTGCTAGCACCTTCTCTGTGCCTGTTCACATTGCTTCGCAGAATCGCTTTTGTGCAGAAAACAGTAACACTTGTTCAGAACGAAAGAAAGCACAGAGCCCCAGATTCTATGTTGTCTTGGAGAGCTTGCAGAGCACTGGGGAAAGGCAGGCAGAGAATTCCTTGCTAGCACCTTCTCTGTGCCTGGGAAGCAGAAGTGTTCACATCGCTTCGCAAGAATCGCTTTTGTGCAGAAAACAGTAACACTTGTTCAGAAGGAAAGAAAGCACAGAGCCCCAGATTCTATGTTGTCCTGGAGAGCTTGCAGAGCACTGGGGAAAGGCAGGCAGAGAATTCCCTGCTAGCACCTTCTCTGTGCCTGGGAAGCAGAAGTGTTCACATTGCTTCGCAGAATCGCTTTTGTGCAGAAAACAGTAACAGTTGTTCAGAACGAAAGAAAGCACAGAGCCCCAGATTCTATGTTGTCCTGGAGAGCTTGCAGAGCACTGGGGAAAGGCAGGCAGAGAATTCCCTGCTAGCACCTTCTCTGTGCCTGGGAAGCAGAAGTGTTCACATTGCTTCGCAAGAATAGCTTTTGTGCAGAAAACAGTAACACTTGTTCAGAAGGAAAGAAAGCACAGAGCCCCAGATTCTATGTTGTCCTGGAGAGCTTGCAGAGCACTGGGGAAAGGCAGGCAGAGAATTCCTTGCTAGCACCTTCTCTGTGCCTGGGAAACAGAAGTGTTCTCATCGCTTCGCAAGAATCGCTTTTGTGCAGAAAACAGTAACACTTGTTCAGAAGGAAAGAAAGCACAGAGCCCCAGATTTTATGTTGTCCTGGAGAGCTTGCAGATCACTGGGGAAAGGCAGGCAGAGAATTCCCTGCTAGCACCTTCTCTGTGCCTGGGAAGCAGAAGTGTTCACATTGCTTCGCAGAATCGCTTTTGTGCAGAAAACAGTAACACTTGTTCAGAAGGAAAGAAAGCACAGAGCCCCAGATTCTATGTTGTCCTGGAGAGCTTGCAGAGCACTGGGGAAAGGCAGGCAGAGAATTCCTTGCTAGCACCTTCTCTGTCCCTGGGAAGCAGAAGTGTTCACATTGCTTCGCAAGAATCGCTTTTGTGCAGAAAACAGTAACACTTGTTCAGAAGGAAAGAAAGCACAGAGCCCCAGATTTTATGTTGTCCTGGAGAGCTTGCAGAGCACTGGGGAAAGGCAGGCAGAGAATTCCCTGCCAGCACCTTCTCTGTGCCTGGGAAGCAGAAGTGTTCACATTGCTTCGCAGAATCGCTTTTGTGCAGAAAACAGTAACAGTTGTTCAGAACGAAAGAAAGCACAGAGCCCCAGATTCTATGTTGTCCTGGAGAGCTTGCAGAGCACTGGGGAAAGGCAGGCAGAGAATTCCCTGCTAGCACCTTCTCTGTGCCTGGGAAGCAGAAGTGTTCACATTGCTTCGCAAGAATAGCTTTTGTGCAGAAAACAGTAACACTTGTTCAGAAGGAAAGAAAGCACAGAGCCCCAGATTCTATGTTGTCCTGGAGAGCTTACAGAGCACTGGGGAAAGGCAGGCAGAGAATTCCTTGCTAGCACCTTCTCTGTGCCTGGGAAGCAGAAGTGTTCACATCGCTTCGCAAGAATCGCTTTTGTGCAGAAAACAGTAACACTTGTTCAGAAGGAAAGAAAGCACAGAGCCCCAGATTTTATGTTGTCCTGGAGAGCTTGCAGAGCACTGGGGAAAGGCAGGCATAGAATTCCCTGCTAGCACCTTCTCTGTGCCTGGGAAGCAGAAGTGTTCACATTGCTTCGCAGAATCGCTTTTGTGCAGAAAACAGTAACACTTGTTCAGAAGGAAAGAAAGCACAGAGCCCCAGATTTTATGTTGTCCTGGAGAGCTTGCAGAGCACTGGGGAAAGGCAGGCAGAGAATTCCCTGCTAGCACCTTCTCTGTGCCTGTTCACATTGCTCCGCAGAATCGCTTTTGTGCAGAAAACAGTAACACTTGTTCAGAACGAAAGAAAGCACAGAGCCCCAGATTCTATGTTGTCCTGGAGAGCTTGCAGAGCACTGGGGAAAGGCAGGCAGAGAATTCCTTGCTAGCACCTTCTCTGTGCCTGGGAAGCAGAAGTGTTCACATCGCTTCGCAAGAATCGCTTTTGTGCAGAAAACAGTAACACTTGTTCAGAAGGAAAGAAAGCACAGAGCCCCAGATTTTATGTTGTCCTGGAGAGCTTGCAGATCACTGGGGAAAGGCAGGCAGAGAATTCCCTGATAGCACCTTCTCTGTGCCTGGGAAGCAGAAGTGTTCACATTGCTTCGCAGAATCGCTTTTGTGCAGAAAACAGTAACACTTGTTCAGAAGGAAAGAAAGCACAGAGCCCCAGATTCTATGTTGTCCTGGAGAGCTTGCAGAGCACTGGGGAAAGGCAGGCAGAGAATTCCTTGCTAGCACCTTCTCTGTGCCTGGGAAGCAGAAGTGTTCACATTGCTTCGCAAGAATCGCTTTTGTGCAGAAAACAGTAACACTTGTTCAGAAGGAAAGAAAGCACAGAGCCCCAGATTTTATGTTGTCCTGGAGAGCTTGCAGAGCACTGGGGAAAGGCAGGCAGAGAATTCCCTGCTAGCACCTTCTCTGTGCCTGTTCACATTGCTTCGCAGAATCGCTTTTGTGCAGAAAACAGTAACACTTGTTCAGAACGAAAGAAAGCACAGAGCCCCAGATTTTATGTTGTCCTGGAGAGCTTGCAGAGCACTGGGGAAAGGCAGGCAGAGAATTCCCTGCTAGCACCTTCTCTGTGCCTGTTCACATTGCTCCGCAGAAACGCTTTTGTGCAGAAAACAGTAACACTTGTTCAGAACGAAAGAAAGCACAGAGCCCCAGATTCTATGTTGTCCTGGAGAGCTTGCAGAGCACTGGGGAAAGGCAGGCAGAGAATTCCTTGCTAGCACCTTCTCTGTGCCTGGGAAGCAGAAGTGTTCACATCGCTTCGCAAGAATCGCTTTTGTGCAGAAAACAGTAACACTTGTTCAGAAGGAAAGAAAGCACAGAGCCCCAGATTTTATGTTGTCCTGGAGAGCTTGCAGATCACTGGGGAAAGGCAGGCAGAGAATTCCCTGATAGCACCTTCTCTGTGCCTGGGAAGCAGAAGTGTTCACATTGCTTCGCAGAATCGCTTTTGTGCAGAAAACAGTAACACTTGTTCAGAAGGAAAGAAAGCACAGAGCCCCAGATTCTATGTTGTCCTGGAGAGCTTGCAGAGCACTGGGGAAAGGCAGGCAGAGAATTCCTTGCTAGCACCTTCTCTGTCCCTGGGAAGCGGAAGTGTTCACATTGCTTCGCAAGAATCGCTTTTGTGCAGAAAACAGTAACACTTGTTCAGAAGGAAAGAAAGCACAGAGCCCCAGATTTTATGTTGTCCTGGAGAGCTTGCAGAGCACTGGGGAAAGGCAGGCAGAGAATTCCCTGCTAGCACCTTCTCTGTGCCTGTTCACATTGCTTCGCAGAATCGCTTTTGTGCAGAAAACATTAACACTTGTTCAGAACGAAAGAAAGCACAGAGCCCCAGATTCTATGTTGTCTTGGAGAGCTTGCAGAGCACTGGGGAAAGGCAGGCAGAGAATTCCTTGCTAGCACCTTCTCTGTGCCTGGGAAGCAGAAGTGTTCACATCGCTTCGCAAGAATCGCTTTTGTGCAGAAAACAGTAACACTTGTTCAGAAGGAAAGAAAGCACAGAGCCCCAGATTTTATGTTGTCCTGGAGAGCTTGCAGAGCACTGGGGAAAGGCAGGCAGAGAATTCCCTGATAGCACCTTCTCTGTGCCTGTTCACATTGCTTCGCAGAATCGCTTTTGTGCAGAAAACAGTAACACTTGTTCAGAACGAAAGCAAGCACAGAGCCCCAGATTCTATGTTGTCTTGGAGAGCTTGCAGAGCACTGGGGAAAGGCAGGCAGAGAATTCCTTGCTAGCACCTTCTCTGTGCCTGGGAAGCAGAAGTGTTCACATTGCTTCGCAAGAATCGCTTTTGTGCAGAAAACAGTAACACTTGTTCAGAAGGAAAGAAAGCACAGAGCCCCAGATTCTATGTTGTCCTGGAGAGCTTGCAGAGCACTGGGGAAAGGCAGGCAGAGAATTCCCTGCTAGCACCTTCTCTGTGCCTGGGAAGCAGAAGTGTTCACATTGCTTCGCAGAATCGCTTTTGTGCAGAAAACAGTAACACTTGTTCAGAAGGAAAGAAAGCACAGAGCCCCAGATTCTATGTTGTCCTGGAGAGCTTGCAGAGCACTGGGGAAAGGCAGGCAGAGAATTCCCTGCTAGCACCTTCTCTGTGCCTGTTCACATTGCTTCGCAGAATCGCTTTTGTGCAGAAAACAGTAACACTTGTTCAGAAGGAAAGAAAGCACAGAGCCCCAGATTTTATGTTGTCCTGGAGAGCTTGCAGAGCACTGGGGAAAGGCAGGCAGAGAATTCCCTGCTAGCACCTTCTCTGTGCCTGTTCACATTGCTTCGCAGAATCGCTTTTGTGCAGAAAACAGTAACACTTGTTCAGAACGAAAGCAAGCACAGAGCCCCAGATTCTATGTTGTCTTGGAGAGCTTGCAGAGCACTGGGGAAAGGCAGGCAGAGAATTCCTTGCTAGCACCTTCTCTGTGCCTGGGAAGCAGAAGTGTTCACATTGCTTCGCAAGAATCGCTTTTGTGCAGAAAACAGTAACACTTGTTCAGAAGGAAAGAAAGCACAGAGCCCCAGATTCTATGTTGTCCTGGAGAGCTTGCAGAGCACTGGGGAAAGGCAGGCAGAGAATTCCCTGCTAGCACCTTCTCTGTGCCTGGGAAGCAGAAGTGTTCACATTGCTTCGCAGAATCGCTTTTGTGCAGAAAACAGTAACAGTTGTTCAGAACGAAAGAAAGCACAGAGCCCCAGATTCTATGTTGTCCTGGAGAGCTTGCAGAGCACTGGGGAAAGGCAGGCAGAGAATTCCTTGCTAGCACCTTCTCTGTGCCTGGGAAGCAGAAGTGTTCACATTGCTTCGCAAGAATAGCTTTTGTGCAGAAAACAGTAACACTTGTTCAGAAGGAAAGAAAGCACAGAGCCCCAGATTTTATGTTGTCCTGGAGAGCTTGCAGAGCACTGGGGAAAGGCAGGCAGAGAATTCCCTGCTAGCACCTTCTCTGTGCCTGTTCACATTGCTTCGCAGAATCGCTTTTGTGCAGAAAACAGTAACACTTGTTCAGAACGAAAGAAAGCACAGAGCCCCAGATTCTATGTTGTCTTGGAGAGCTTGCAGAGCACTGGGGAAAGGCAGGCAGAGAATTCCTTGCTAGCACCTTCTCTGTGCCTGGGAAGCAGAAGTGTTCACATCGCTTCGCAAGAATCGCTTTTGTGCAGAAAACAGTAACACTTGTTCAGAAGGAAAGAAAGCACAGAGCCCCAGATTTTATGTTGTCCTGGAGAGCTTGCAGAGCACTGGGGAAAGGCAGGCAGAGAATTCCCTGCTAGCACCTTCTCTGTGCCTGTTCACATTGCTTCGCAGAATCGCTTTTGTGCAGAAAACAGTAACACTTGTTCAGAACGAAAGAAAGCACAGAGCCCCAGATTCTATGTTGTCTTGGAGAGCTTGCAGAGCACTGGGGAAAGGCAGGCAGAGAATTCCTTGCTAGCACCTTCTCTGTGCCTGGGAAGCAGAAGTGTTCACATTGCTTCGCAAGAATCGCTTTTGTGCAGAAAACAGTAACACTTGTTCAGAAGGAAAGAAAGCACAGAGCCCCAGATTCTATGTTGTCCTGGAGAGCTTGCAGAGCACTGGGGAAAGGCAGGCAGAGAATTCCTTGCTAGCACCTTCTCTGTGCCTGGGAAGCAGAAGTGTTCACATTGCTTCGCAGAATCGCTTTTGTGCAGAAAACAGTAACAGTTGTTCAGAACGAAAGAAAGCACAGAGCCCCAGATTCTATGTTGTCCTGGAGAGCTTGCAGAGCACTGGGGAAAGGCAGGCAGAGAATTCCCTGCTAGCACCTTCTCTATGCCTGGGAAGCAGAAGTGTTCACATTGCTTCGCAAGAATAGCTTTTGTGCAGAAAACAGTAACACTTGTTCAGAAGGAAAGAAAGCACAGAGCCCCAGATTCTATGTTGTCCTGGAGAGCTTGCAGAGCACTGGGGAAAGGCAGGCAGAGAATTCCTTGCTAGCACCTTCTCTGTGCCTGGGAAGCAGAAGTGTTCTCATCGCTTCGCAAGAATCGCTTTTGTGCAGAAAACAGTAACACTTGTTCAGAAGGAAAGAAAGCACAGAGCCCCAGATTTTATGTTGTCCTGGAGAGCTTGCAGAGCACTGGGGAAAGGCAGGCAGAGAATTCCCTGCTAGCACCTTCTCTGTGCCTGGGAAGCAGAAGTGTTCACATTGCTTCGCAGAATCGCTTTTGTGCAGAAAACAGTAACACTTGTTCAGAAGGAAAGAAAGCACAGAGCCCCAGATTCTATGTTGTCCTGGAGAGCTTGCAGAGCACTGGGGAAAGGCAGGCAGAGAATTCCTTGCTAGCACCTTCTCTGTCCCTGGGAAGCAGAAGTGTTCACATTGCTTCGCAAGAATCGCTTTTGTGCATAAAACAGTAACACTTGTTCAGAAGGAAAGAAAGCACAGAGCCCCAGATTTTATGTTGTCCTGGAGAGCTTGCAGAGCACTGGGGAAAGGCAGGCAGAGAATTCCCTGCTAGCACCTTCTCTGTGCCTGTTCACATTGCTCCGCAGAATCGCTTTTGTGCAGAAAACAGTAACACTTGTTCAGAACGAAAGAAAGCACAGAGCCCCAGATTCTATGTTGTCCTGGAGAGCTTGCAGAGCACTGGGGAAAGGCAGGCAGAGAATTCCCTGCTAGCACCTTCTCTGTGCCTGGGAAGCAGAAGTGTTCACATCGCTTCGCAAGAATCGCTTTTGTGCAGAAAACAGTACCACTTGTTCAGAAGGAAAGAAAGCACAGAGCCCCAGATTTTATGTTGTCCTGGAGAGCTTGCAGATCACTGGGGAAAGGCAGGCAGAGAATTCCCTGCTAGCACCTTCTCTGTGCCTGGGAAGCAGAAGTGTTCACATTGCTTCGCAGAATCGCTTTTGTGCAGAAAACAGTAACACTTGTTCAGAAGGAAAGAAAGCACAGAGCCCCAGATTCTATGTTGTCCTGGAGAGCTTGCAGAGCACTGGGGAAAGGCAGGCAGAGAATTCCTTGCTAGCACCTTCTCTGTCCCTGGGAAGCGGAAGTGTTCACATTGCTTCGCAAGAATCGCTTTTGTGCAGAAAACAGTAACACTTGTTCAGAAGGAAAGAAAGCACAGAGCCCCAGATTTTATGTTGTCCTGGAGAGCTTGCAGAGCACTGGGGAAAGGCAGGCAGAGAATTCCCTGCTAGCACCTTCTCTGTGCCTGTTCACATTGCTTCGCAGAATCGCTTTTGTGCAGAAAACAGTAACACTTGTTCAGAACGAAAGAAAGCACAGAGCCCCAGATTCTATGTTGTCCTGGAGAGCTTGCAGAGCACTGGGGAAAGGCAGGCAGAGAATTCCCTGCTAGCACCTTCTCTGTGCCTGGGAAGCAGAAGTGTTCACTTTGCTTCGCAAGAATAGCTTTTGTGCAGAAAACAGTAACACTTGTTCAGAAGGAAAGAAAGCACAGAGCCCCAGATTCTATGTTGTCCTGGAGAGCTTGCAAAGCACTGGGGAAAGGCAGGCAGAGAATTCCTTGCTAGCACCTTCTCTGTGCCTGGGAAGCAGAAGTGTTCACATCGCTTCGCAAGAATCGCTTTTGTGCAGAAAACAGTAACACTTGTTCAGAAGGAAAGAAAGCACAGAGCCCCAGATTTTATGTTGTCCTGGAGAGCTTGCAGAGCACTGGGGAAAGGCAGGCAGAGAATTCCCTGCTAGCACCTTCTCTGTGCCTGTTCACATTGCTTCGCAGAATCGCTTTTGTGCAGAAAACAGTAACACTTGTTCAGAACGAAAGAAAGCACAGAGCCCCAGATTCTATGTTGTCCTGGAGAGCTTGCAGAGCACTGGGGAAAGGCAGGCAGAGAATTCCCTGCTAGCACCTTCTCTGTGCCTGGGAAACAGAAGTGTTCACATTGCTTCGCAAGAATCGCTTTTGTGCAAAAAACAGTAACACTTGTTCAGAAGGAAAGAAAGCACAGAGCCCCAGATTTTATGTTGTCCTGGAGAGCTTGCAGAGCACTGGGGAAAGGCAGGCAGAGAATTCCCTGCTAGCACCTTCTCTGTGCCTGTTCACATTGCTTCGCAGAATCGCTTTTGTGCAGAAAACAGTAACAGTTGTTCAGAACGAAAGAAAGCACAGAGCCCCAGATTCTATGTTGTCCTGGAGAGCTTGCAGAGCACTGGGGAAAGGCAGGCAGAGAATTCCCTGCTAGCACCTTCTCTGTGCCTGGGAAGCAGAAGTGTTCACATTGCTTCGCAAGAATCGCTTTTGTGCAGAAAACAGTAACACTTGTTCAGAAGGAAAGAAAGCACAGAGCCCCAGATTCTATGTTGTCCTGGAGAGCTTGCAGAGCACTGGGGAAAGGCAGGCAGAGAATTCCTTGCTAGCACCTTCTCTGTGCCTGGGAAGCAGAAGTGTTCTCATCGCTTCGCAAGAATCGCTTTTGTGCAGAAAACAGTAACACTTGTTCAGAAGGAAAGAAAGCACAGAGCCCCAGATTTTATGTTGTCCTGGAGAGCTTGCAGAGCACTGGGGAAAGGCAGGCAGAGAATTCCCTGCTAGCACCTTCTCTGTGCCTGTTCACATTGCTTCGCAGAATCGCTTTTGTGCAGAAAACAGTAACACTTGTTCAGAACGAAAGAAAGCACAGAGCCCCAGATTCTATGTTGTCTTGGAGAGCTTGCAGAGCACTGGGGAAAGGCAGGCAGAGAATTCCTTGCTAGCACCTTCTCTGTGCCTGGGAAGCAGAAGTGTTCACATCGCTTCGCAAGAATCGCTTTTGTGCAGAAAACAGTAACACTTGTTCAGAAGGAAAGAAAGCACAGAGCCCCAGATTTTATGTTGTCCTGGACAGCTTGCAGAGCACTGGGGAAAGGCAGGCAGAGAATTCCCTGCTAGCACCTTCTCTGTGCCTGGGAAGCAGAAGTGTTCACATTGCTTCGCAGAATCGCTTTTGTGCAGAAAACAGTAACAGTTGTTCAGAACGAAAGAAAGCACAGAGCCCCAGATTCTATGTTGTCCTGGAGAGCTTGCAGAGCACTGGGGAAAGGCAGGCAGAGAATTCCTTGCTAGCACCTTCTCTGTGCCTGGGAAGCAGAAGTGTTCACATCGCTTCGCAAGAATCGCTTTTGTGCAGAAAACAGTAACACTTGTTCAGAAGGAAAGAAAGCACAGAGCCCCAGATTTTATGTTGTCCTGGAGAGCTTGCAGATCACTGGGGAAAGGCAGGCAGAGAATTCCCTGCTAGCACCTTCTCTGTGCCTGGGAAGCAGAAGTGTTCACATTGCTTCGCCTAATCGCTTTTGTGCAGAAAACAGTAACACTTGTTCAGAAGGAAAGAAAGCACAGAGCCCCAGATTCTATGTTGTCTTGGAGAGCTTGCAGAGCACTGGGGAAAGGCAGGCAGAGAATTCCTTGCTAGCACCTTCTCTGTCCCTGGGAAGCAGAAGTGTTCACATTGCTTCGCAAGAATCGCTTTTGTGCAGAAAACAGTAACACTTGTTCAGAAGGAAAGAAAGCACAGAGCCCCAGATTTGCTGTTGTCCTGGAGAGCTTGCAGAGCACTGGGGAAAGGCAGGCAGAGAATTCCCTGCTAGCACCTTCTCTGTGCCTGTTCACATTGCTTCGCAGAATCGCTTTTGTGCAGAAAACAGTAACACTTGTTCAGAACGAAAGAAAGCACAGAGCCCCAGATTCTATGTTGTCTTGGAGAGCTTGCAGAGCACTGGGGAAAGGCAGGCAGAGAATTCCTTGCTAGCACCTTCTCTGTGCCTGGGAAGCAGAAGTGTTCACATCGCTTCGCAAGAATCGCTTTTGTGCAGAAAACAGTAACACTTGTTCAGAAGGAAAGAAAGCACAGAGCCCCAGATTTTATGTTGTCCTGGAGAGCTTGCAGAGCACTGGGGAAAGGCAGGCAGAGAATTCCCTGCTAGCACCTTCTCTGTGCCTGGGAAGCAGAAGTGTTCACATTGCTTCGCAGAATCGCTTTTGTGCAGAAAACAGTAACACTTGTTCAGAAGGAAAGAAAGCACAGAGCCCCAGATTCTATGTTGTCCTGGAGAGCTTGCAGAGCACTGGGGAAAGGCAGGCAGAGAATTCCCTGCTAGCACCTTCTCTGTGCCTGGGAAGCAGAAGTGTTCACATTGCTTCGCAAGAATAGCTTTTGTGCAGAAAACAGTAACACTTGTTCAGAAGGAAAGAAAGCACAGAGCCCCAGATTCTATGTTGTCCTGGAGAGCTTGCAGAGCACTGGGGAAAGGCAGGCAGAGAATTCCTTGCTAGCACCTTCTCTGTGCCTGGGAAGCAGAAGTGTTCACATCGCTTCGCAAGAATCGCTTTTGTGCAGAAAACAGTAACACTTGTTCAGAAGGAAAGAAAGCACAGAGCCCCAGATTTTATGTTGTCCTGGAGAGCTTGCAGAGCACTGGGGAAAGGCAGGCAGAGAATTCCCTGATAGCACCTTCTCTGTGCCTGTTCACATTGCTCCGCAGAATCGCTTTTGTGCAGAAAACAGTAACACTTGTTCAGAACGAAAGCAAGCACAGAGCCCCAGATTCTATGTTGTCTTGGAGAGCTTGCAGAGCACTGGGGAAAGGCAGGCAGAGAATTCCTTGCTAGCACCTTCTCTGTGCCTGGGAAGCAGAAGTGTTCACATCGCTTCGCAAGAATCGCTTTTGTGCAGAAAACAGTAACACTTGTTCAGAAGGAAAGAAAGCACAGAGCCCCAGATTTTATGTTGTCCTGGAGAGCTTGCAGAGCACTGGGGAAAGGCAGGCAGAGAATTCCCTGCTAGCACCTTCTCTGTGCCTGGGAAGCAGAAGTGTTCACATTGCTTCGCAGAATCGCTTTTGTGCAGAAAAGACTAACACTTGTTCAGAACGAAAGAAAGCACAGAGCCCCAGATTCTATGTTGTCCTGGAGAGCTTGCAGAGCACTGGGGAAAGGCAGGCAGAGAATTCCCTGCTAGCACCTTCTCTGTGCCTGGGAAGCAGAAGTGTTCACATTGCTTCGCAAGAATAGCTTTTGTGCAGAAAACAGTAACACTTGTTCAGAAGGAAAGAAAGCACAGAGCCCCAGATTCTATGTTGTCCTGGAGAGCTTGCAGAGCACTGGGGAAAGGCAGGCAGAGAATTCCTTGCTAGCACCTTCTCTGTCCCTGGGAAGCAGAAGTGTTCACATTGCTTCGCAAGAATCGCTTTTGTGCAGAAAACAGTAACACTTGTTCAGAAGGAAAGAAAGCACAGAGCCCCAGATTTTATGTTGTCCTGGAGAGCTTGCAGAGCACTGGGGAAAGGCAGGCAGAGAATTCCCTGCTAGCACCTTCTCTGTGCCTGTTCACATTGCTTCGCAGAATCGCTTTTGTGCAGAAAACAGTAACACTTGTTCAGAACGAAAGAAAGCACAGAGCCCCAGATTCTATGTTGTCTTGGAGAGCTTGCAGAGCACTGGGGAAAGGCAGGCAGAGAATTCCTTGCTAGCACCTTCTCTGTGCCTGGGAAGCAGAAGTGTTCACATCGCTTCGCAAGAATCGCTTTTGTGCAGAAAACAGTAACACTTGTTCAGAAGGAAAGAAAGCACAGAGCCCCAGATTCTATGTTGTCCTGGAGAGCTTGCAGAGCACTGGGGAAAGGCAGGCAGAGAATTCCCTGCTAGCACCTTCTCTGTGCCTGTTCACATTGCTTCGCAGAATCGCTTTTGTGCAGAAAACAGTAACACTTGTTCAGAACGAAAGAAAGCACAGAGCCCCAGATTCTATGTTGTCTTGGAGAGCTTGCAGAGCACTGGGGAAAGGCAGGCAGAGAATTCCTTGCTAGCACCTTCTCTGTGCCTGGGAAGCAGAAGTGTTCACATTGCTTCGCAGAATCGCTTTTGTGCAGAAAACAGTAACACTTGTTCAGAAGGAAAGAAAGCACAGAGCCCCAGATTCTATGTTGTCCTGGAGAGCTTGCAGAGCACTGGGGAAAGGCAGGCAGAGAATTCCTTGCTAGCACCTTCTCTGTCCCTGGGAAGCAGAAGTGTTCACATTGCTTCGCAAGAATCGCTTTTGTGCAGAAAACAGTAACACTTGTTCAGAAGGAAAGAAAGCACAGAGCCCCAGATTTTATGTTGTCCTGGAGAGCTTGCAGAGCACTGGGGAAAGGCAGGCAGAGAATTCCCTGCTAGCACCTTCTCTGTGCCTGGGAAGCAGAAGTGTTCACATTGCTTCGCAGAATCGCTTTTGTGCAGAAAACAGTAACAGTTGTTCAGAACGAAAGAAAGCACAGAGCCCCAGATTCTATGTTGTCCTGGAGAGCTTGCAGAGCACTGGGGAAAGGCAGGCAGAGAATTCCCTGCTAGCACCTTCTCTGTGCCTGGGAAGCAGAAGTGTTCACATTGCTTCGCAAGAATAGCTTTTGTGCAGAAAACAGTAACACTTGTTCAGAAGGAAAGAAAGCACAGAGCCCCAGATTCTATGTTGTCCTGGAGAGCTTGCAGAGCACTGGGGAAAGGCAGGCAGAGAATTCCTTGCTAGCACCTTCTCTGTGCCTGGGAAGCAGAAGTGTTCACATCGCTTCGCAAGAATCGCTTTTGTGCAGAAAACAGTAACACTTGTTCAGAAGGAAAGAAAGCACAGAGCCCCAGATTTTATGTTGTCCTGGAGAGCTTGCAGAGCACTGGGGAAAGGCAGGCATAGAATTCCCTGCTAGCACCTTCTCTGTGCCTGGGAAGCAGAAGTGTTCACATTGCTTCGCAGAATCGCTTTTGTGCAGAAAACAGTAACACTTGTTCAGAAGGAAAGAAAGCACAGAGCCCCAGATTTTATGTTGTCCTGGAGAGCTTGCAGAGCACTGGGGAAAGGCAGGCAGAGAATTCCCTGCTAGCACCTTCTCTGTGCCTGTTCACATTGCTCCGCAGAATCGCTTTTGTGCAGAAAACAGTAACACTTGTTCAGAAGGAAAGAAAGCACAGAGCCCCAGATTCTATGTTGTCCTGGAGAGCTTGCAGAGCACTGGGGAAAGGCAGGCAGAGAATTCCCTGCTAGCACCTTCTCTGTGCCTGGGAAGCAGAAGTGTTCACATCGCTTCGCAAGAATCGCTTTTGTGCAGAAAACAGTAACACTTGTTCAGAAGGAAAGAAAGCACAGAGCCCCAGATTTTATGTTGTCCTGGAGAGCTTGCAGATCACTGGGGAAAGGCAGGCAGAGAATTCCCTGATAGCACCTTCTCTGTGCCTGGGAAGCAGAAGTGTTCACATTGCTTCGCAGAATCGCTTTTGTGCAGAAAACAGTAACACTTGTTCAGAAGGAAAGAAAGCACAGAGCCCCAGATTCTATGTTGTCCTGGAGAGCTTGCAGAGCACTGGGGAAAGGCAGGCAGAGAATTCCTTGCTAGCACCTTCTCTGTCCCTGGGAAGCGGAAGTGTTCACATTGCTTCGCAAGAATCGCTTTTGTGCAGAAAACAGTAACACTTGTTCAGAAGGAAAGAAAGCACAGAGCCCCAGATTTTATGTTGTCCTGGAGAGCTTGCAGAGCACTGGGGAAAGGCAGGCAGAGAATTCCCTGCTAGCACCTTCTCTGTGCCTGTTCACATTGCTTCGCAGAATCGCTTTTGTGCAGAAAACAGTAACACTTGTTCAGAACGAAAGAAAGCACAGAGCCCCAGATTCTATGTTGTCTTGGAGAGCTTGCAGAGCACTGGGGAAAGGCAGGCAGAGAATTCCTTGCTAGCACCTTCTCTGTGCCTGGGAAGCAGAAGTGTTCACATCGCTTCGCAAGAATCGCTTTTGTGCAGAAAACAGTAACACTTGTTCAGAAGGAAAGAAAGCACAGAGCCCCAGATTTTATGTTGTCCTGGAGAGCTTGCAGAGCACTGGGGAAAGGCAGGCAGAGAATTCCCTGCTAGCACCTTCTCTGTGCCTGTTCACATTGCTTCGCAGAATCGCTTTTGTGCAGAAAACAGTAACACTTGTTCAGAAGGAAAGAAAGCACAGAGCCCCAGATTTTATGTTGTCCTGGAGAGCTTGCAGAGCACTGGGGAAAGGCAGGCAGAGAATTCCCTGCTAGCACCTTCTCTGTGCCTGTTCACATTGCTCCGCAGAAACGCTTTTGTGCAGAAAACAGTAACACTTGTTCAGAACGAAAGAAAGCACAGAGCCCCAGATTCTATGTTGTCCTGGAGAGCTTGCAGAGCACTGGGGAAAGGCAGGCAGAGAATTCCTTGCTAGCACCTTCTCTGTGCCTGGGAAGCAGAAGTGTTCACATCGCTTCGCAAGAATCGCTTTTGTGCAGAAAACAGTAACACTTGTTCAGAAGGAAAGAAAGCACAGAGCCCCAGATTTTATGTTGTCCTGGAGAGCTTGCAGATCACTGGGGAAAGGCAGGCAGAGAATTCCCTGATAGCACCTTCTCTGTGCCTGGGAAGCAGAAGTGTTCACATTGCTTCGCAGAATCGCTTTTGTGCAGAAAACAGTAACACTTGTTCAGAAGGAAAGAAAGCACAGAGCCCCAGATTCTATGTTGTCCTGGAGAGCTTGCAGAGCACTGGGGAAAGGCAGGCAGAGAATTCCTTGCTAGCACCTTCTCTGTCCCTGGGAAGCGGAAGTGTTCACATTGCTTCGCAAGAATCGCTTTTGTGCAGAAAACAGTAACACTTGTTCAGAAGGAAAGAAAGCACAGAGCCCCAGATTCTATATTGTCCTGGAGAGCTTGCAGAGCACTGGGGAAAGGCAGGCAGAGAATTCCCTGCTAGCACCTTCTCTGTGCCTGGGAAGCAGAAGTGTTCACATTGCTTCGCAGAATCGCTTTTGTGCAGAAAACAGTAACAGTTGTTCAGAACGAAAGAAAGCACAGAGCCCCAGATTCTATCTTGTCCTGGAGAGCTTGCAGAGCACTGGGGAAAGGCAGGCAGAGAATTCCCTGCTAGCACCTTCTCTGTGCCTGGGAAGCAGAAGTGTTCACATTGCTTCGCAAGAATAGCTTTTGTGCAGAAAACAGTAACACTTGTTCAGAAGGAAAGAAAGCACAGAGCCCCAGATTTTATGTTGTCCTGGAGAGCTTGCAGAGCACTGGGGAAAAGCAGGCAGAGAATTCCCTGCTAGCACCTTCTCTGTGCCTGTTCACATTGCTTCGCAGAATCGCTTTTGTGCAGAAAACAGTAACACTTGTTCAGAACGAAAGAAAGCACAGAGCCCCAGATTCTATGTTGTCCTGGAGAGCTTGCAGAGCACTGGGGAAAGGCAGGCAGAGAATTCCTTGCTAGCACCTTCTCTGTGCCTGGGAAGCAGAAGTGTTCACATTGCTTCGCAAGAATCGCTTTTGTGCAGAAAACAGTAACACTTGTTCAGAAGGAAAGAAAGCACAGAGCCCCAGATTTGCTGTTGTCCTGGAGAGCTTGCAGAGCACTGGGGAAAGGCAGGCAGAGAATTCCCTGCTAGCACCTTCTCTGTGCCTGGGAAGCAGAAGTGTTCACATTGCTTCGCAGAATCGCTTTTGTGCAGAAAACAGTAACAGTTGTTCAGAACGAAAGAAAGCACAGAGCCCCAGATTCTATGTTGTCCTGGAGAGCTTGCAGAGCACTGGGGAAAGGCAGGCAGAGAATTCCCTGCTAGCACCTTCTCTGTGCCTGGGAAGCAGAAGTGTTCACATTGCTTCGCAAGAATAGCTTTTGTGCAGAAAACAGTAACACTTGTTCAGAAGGAAAGAAAGCACAGAGCCCCAGATTTTATGTTGTCCTGGAGAGCTTGCAGATCACTGGGGAAAGGCAGGCAGAGAATTCCCTGATAGCACCTTCTCTGTGCCTGGGAAGCAGAAGTGTTCACATTGCTTCGCAGAATCGCTTTTGTGCAGAAAACAGTAACACTTGTTCAGAAGGAAAGAAAGCACAGAGCCCCAGATTCTATGTTGTCCTGGAGAGCTTGCAGAGCACTGGGGAAAGGCAGGCAGAGAATTCCTTGCTAGCACCTTCTCTGTCCCTGGGAAGCGGAAGTGTTCACATTGCTTCGCAAGAATCGCTTTTGTGCAGAAAACAGTAACACTTGTTCAGAAGGAAAGAAAGCACAGAGCCCCAGATTTTATGTTGTCCTGGAGAGCTTGCAGAGCACTGGGGAAAGGCAGGCAGAGAATTCCCTGCTAGCACCTTCTCTGTGCCTGTTCACATTGCTTCGCAGAATCGCTTTTGTGCAGAAAACAGTAACACTTGTTCAGAACGAAAGAAAGCACAGAGCCCCAGATTCTATGTTGTCCTGGAGAGCTTGCAGAGCACTGGGGAAAGGCAGGCAGAGAATTCCCTGCTAGCACCTTCTCTGTGCCTGGGAAGCAGAAGTGTTCACTTTGCTTCGCAAGAATAGCTTTTGTGCAGAAAACAGTAACACTTGTTCAGAAGGAAAGAAAGCACAGAGCCCCAGATTCTATGTTGTCCTGGAGAGCTTGCAGAGCACTGGGGAAAGGCAGGCAGAGAATTCCTTGCTAGCACCTTCTCTGTGCCTGGGAAGCAGAAGTGTTCACATCGCTTCGCAAGAATCGCTTTTGTGCAGAAAACAGTAACACTTGTTCAGAAGGAAAGAAAGCACAGAGCCCCAGATTTTATGTTGTCCTGGAGAGCTTGCAGAGCACTGGGGAAAGGCAGGCAGAGAATTCCCTGCTAGCACCTTCTCTGTGCCTGTTCACATTGCTTCGCAGAATCGCTTTTGTGCAGAAAACAGTAACACTTGTTCAGAACGAAAGAAAGCACAGAGCCCCAGATTCTATGTTGTCCTGGAGAGCTTGCAGAGCACTGGGGAAAGGCAGGCAGAGAATTCCCTGCTAGCACCTTCTCTGTGCCTGGGAAGCAGAAGTGTTCACATTGCTTCGCAAGAATCGCTTTTGTGCAGAAAACAGTAACACTTGTTCAGAAGGAAAGAAAGCACAGAGCCCCAGATTTTATGTTGTCCTGGAGAGCTTGCAGAGCACTGGGGAAAGGCAGGCAGAGAATTCCCTGCTAGCACCTTCTCTGTGCCTGTTCACATTGCTTCGCAGAATCGCTTTTGTGCAGAAAACAGTAACAGTTGTTCAGAACGAAAGAAAGCACAGAGCCCCAGATTCTATGTTGTCCTGGAGAGCTTGCAGAGCACTGGGGAAAGGCAGGCAGAGAATTCCCTGCTAGCACCTTCTCTGTGCCTGGGAAGCAGAAGTGTTCACATTGCTTCGCAGAATCGCTTTTGTGCAGAAAACAGTAACACTTGTTCAGAAGGAAAGAAAGCACAGAGCCCCAGATTCTATGTTGTCCTGGAGAGCTTGCAGAGCACTGGGGAAAGGCAGGCAGAGAATTCCTTGCTAGCACCTTCTCTGTGCCTGGGAAGCAGAAGTGTTCACATCGCTTCGCAAGAATCGCTTTTGTGCAGAAAACAGTAACACTTGTTCAGAAGGAAAGAAAGCACAGAGCCCCAGATTTTATGTTGTCCTGGAGAGCTTGCAGAGCACTGGGGAAAGGCAGGCAGAGAATTCCCTGATAGCACCTTCTCTGTGCCTGTTCACATTGCTCCGCAGAATCGCTTTTGTGCAGAAAACAGTAACACTTGTTCAGAACGAAAGCAAGCACAGAGCCCCAGATTCTATGTTGTCTTGGAGAGCTTGCAGAGCACTGGGGAAAGGCAGGCAGAGAATTCCTTGCTAGCACCTTCTCTGTGCCTGGGAAGCAGAAGTGTTCACATCGCTTCGCAAGAATCGCTTTCGTGCAGAAAACAGTAACACTTGTTCAGAAGGAAAGAAAGCACAGAGCCCCAGATTTTATGTTGTCCTGGAGAGCTTGCAGAGCACTGGGGAAAGGCAGGCAGAGAATTCCCTGCTAGCACCTTCTCTGTGCCTGGGAAGCAGAAGTGTTCACATTGCTTCGCAGAATCGCTTTTGTGCAGAAAAGACTAACACTTGTTCAGAACGAAAGAAAGCACAGAGCCCCAGATTCTATGTTGTCCTGGAGAGCTTGCAGAGCACTGGGGAAAGGCAGGCAGAGAATTCCCTGCTAGCACCTTCTCTGTGCCTGGGAAGCAGAAGTGTTCACATTGCTTCGCAAGAATAGCTTTTGTGCAGAAAACAGTAACACTTGTTCAGAAGGAAAGAAAGCACAGAGCCCCAGATTCTATGTTGTCCTGGAGAGCTTGCAGAGCACTGGGGAAAGGCAGGCAGAGAATTCCTTGCTAGCACCTTCTCTGTCCCTGGGAAGCAGAAGTGTTCACATTGCTTCGCAAGAATCGCTTTTGTGCAGAAAACAGTAACACTTGTTCAGAAGGAAAGAAAGCACAGAGCCCCAGATTTTATGTTGTCCTGGAGAGCTTGCAGAGCACTGGGGAAAGGCAGGCAGAGAATTCCCTGCTAGCACCTTCTCTGTGCCTGTTCACATTGCTTCGCAGAATCGCTTTTGTGCAGAAAACAGTAACACTTGTTCAGAACGAAAGAAAGCACAGAGCCCCAGATTTTATGTTGTCCTGGAGAGCTTGCAGAGCACTGGGGAAAGGCAGGCAGAGAATTCCTTGCTAGCACCTTCTCTGTGCCTGGGAAGCAGAAGTGTTCACATCGCTTCGCAAGAATCGCTTTTGTGCAGAAAACAGTAACACTTGTTCAGAAGGAAAGAAAGCACAGAGCCCCAGATTTTATGTTGTCCTGGAGAGCTTGCAGAGCACTGGGGAAAGGCAGGCAGAGAATTCCCTGCTAGCACCTTCTCTGTGCCTGTTCACATTGCTTCGCAGAATCGCTTTTGTGCAGAAAACAGTAACACTTGTTCAGAAGGAAAGAAAGCACAGAGCCCCAGATTTTATGTTGTCCTGGAGAGCTTGCAGAGCACTGGGGAAAGGCAGGCAGAGAATTCCCTGCTAGCACCTTCTCTGTGCCTGTTCACATTGCTCCGCAGAAACGCTTTTGTGCAGAAAACAGTAACACTTGTTCAGAACGAAAGAAAGCACAGAGCCCCAGATTCTATGTTGTCCTGGAGAGCTTGCAGAGCACTGGGGAAAGGCAGGCAGAGAATTCCTTGCTAGCACCTTCTCTGTGCCTGGGAAGCAGAAGTGTTCACATCGCTTCGCAAGAATCGCTTTTGTGCAGAAAACAGTAACACTTGTTCAGAAGGAAAGAAAGCACAGAGCCCCAGATTTTATGTTGTCCTGGAGAGCTTGCAGATCACTGGGGAAAGGCAGGCAGAGAATTCCCTGATAGCACCTTCTCTGTGCCTGGGAAGCAGAAGTGTTCACATTGCTTCGCAGAATCGCTTTTGTGCAGAAAACAGTAACACTTGTTCAGAAGGAAAGAAAGCACAGAGCCCCAGATTCTATGTTGTCCTGGAGAGCTTGCAGAGCACTGGGGAAAGGCAGGCAGAGAATTCCTTGCTAGCACCTTCTCTGTCCCTGGGAAGCGGAAGTGTTCACATTGCTTCGCAAGAATCGCTTTTGTGCAGAAAACAGTAACACTTGTTCAGAAGGAAAGAAAGCACAGAGCCCCAGATTCTATATTGTCCTGGAGAGCTTGCAGAGCACTGGGGAAAGGCAGGCAGAGAATTCCCTGCTAGCACCTTCTCTGTGCCTGGGAAGCAGAAGTGTTCACATTGCTTCGCAGAATCGCTTTTGTGCAGAAAACAGTAACAGTTGTTCAGAACGAAAGAAAGCACAGAGCCCCAGATTCTATCTTGTCCTGGAGAGCTTGCAGAGCACTGGGGAAAGGCAGGCAGAGAATTCCCTGCTAGCACCTTCTCTGTGCCTGGGAAGCAGAAGTGTTCACATTGCTTCGCAAGAATAGCTTTTGTGCAGAAAACAGTAACACTTGTTCAGAAGGAAAGAAAGCACAGAGCCCCAGATTTTATGTTGTCCTGGAGAGCTTGCAGAGCACTGGGGAAAAGCAGGCAGAGAATTCCCTGCTAGCACCTTCTCTGTGCCTGTTCACATTGCTTCGCAGAATCGCTTTTGTGCAGAAAACAGTAACACTTGTTCAGAACGAAAGAAAGCACAGAGCCCCAGATTCTATGTTGTCCTGGAGAGCTTGCAGAGCACTGGGGAAAGGCAGGCAGAGAATTCCTTGCTAGCACCTTCTCTGTGCCTGGGAAGCAGAAGTGTTCACATTGCTTCGCAAGAATCGCTTTTGTGCAGAAAACAGTAACACTTGTTCAGAAGGAAAGAAAGCACAGAGCCCCAGATTTGCTGTTGTCCTGGAGAGCTTGCAGAGCACTGGGGAAAGGCAGGCAGAGAATTCCCTGCTAGCACCTTCTCTGTGCCTGGGAAGCAGAAGTGTTCACATTGCTTCGCAGAATCGCTTTTGTGCAGAAAACAGTAACAGTTGTTCAGAACGAAAGAAAGCACAGAGCCCCAGATTCTATGTTGTCCTGGAGAGCTTGCAGAGCACTGGGGAAAGGCAGGCAGAGAATTCCCTGCTAGCACCTTCTCTGTGCCTGGGAAGCAGAAGTGTTCACATTGCTTCGCAAGAATAGCTTTTGTGCAGAAAACAGTAACACTTGTTCAGAAGGAAAGAAAGCACAGAGCCCCAGATTTTATGTTGTCCTGGAGAGCTTGCAGAGCACTGGGGAAAGGCAGGCAGAGAATTCCCTGCTAGCACCTTCTCTGTGCCTGTTCACATTGCTTCGCAGAATCGCTTTTGTGCAGAAAACAGTAACACTTGTTCAGAACGAAAGAAAGCACAGAGCCCCAGATTCTATGTTGTCTTGGAGAGCTTGCAGAGCACTGGGGAAAGGCAGGCAGAGAATTACTTGCTAGCACCTTCTCTGTGCCTGGGAAGCAGAAGTGTTCACATTGCTTCGCAAGAATCGCTTTTGTGCAGAAAACAGTAACACTTGTTCAGAAGGAAAGAAAGCACAGAGCCCCAGATTCTATGTTGTCCTGGAGAGCTTGCAGAGCACTGGGGAAAGGCAGGCAGAGAATTCCCTGCTAGCACCTTCTCTGTGCCTGGGAAGCAGAAGTGTTCACATTGCTTCGCAAGAATAGCTTTTGTGCAGAAAACAGTAACACTTGTTCAGAAGGAAAGAAAGCACAGAGCCCCAGATTCTATGTTGTCCTGGAGAGCTTGCAGAGCACTGGGGAAAGGCAGGCAGAGAATTCCTTGCTAGCACCTTCTCTGTGCCTGGGAAGCAGAAGTGTTCTCATCGCTTCGCAAGAATCGCTTTTGTGCAGAAAACAGTAACACTTGTTCAGAAGGAAAGAAAGCACAGAGCCCCAGATTTTATGTTGTCCTGGAGAGCTTGCAGAGCACTGGGGAAAGGCAGGCAGAGAATTCCCTGCTAGCACCTTCTCTGTGCCTGGGAAGCAGAAGTGTTCACATTGCTTCGCAGAATCGCTTTTGTGCAGAAAACAGTAACAGTTGTTCAGAACGAAAGAAAGCACAGAGCCCCAGATTCTATGTTGTCCTGGAGAGCTTGCAGAGCACTGGGGAAAGGCAGGCAGAGAATTCCCTGCTAGCACCTTCTCTGTGCCTGGGAAGCAGAAGTGTTCACATTGCTTCGCAAGAATAGCTTTTGTGCAGAAAACAGTAACACTTGTTCAGAAGGAAAGAAAGCACAGAGCCCCAGATTCTATGTTGTCCTGGAGAGCTTGCAGAGCACTGGGGAAAGGCAGGCAGAGAATTCCTTGCTAGCACCTTCTCTGTGCCTGGGAAGCAGAAGTGTTCACATCGCTTCGCAAGAATCGCTTTTGTGCAGAAAACAGTAACACTTGTTCAGAAGGAAAGAAAGCACAGAGCCCCAGATTTTATGTTGTCCTGGAGAGCTTGCAGAGCACTGGGGAAAGGCAGGCAGAGAATTCCCTGCTAGCACCTTCTCTGTGCCTGGGAAGCAGAAGTGTTCACATCGCTTCGCAAGAATCGCTTTTGTGCAGAAAACAGTAACACTTGTTCAGAAGGAAAGAAAGCACAGAGCCCCAGATTTTATGTTGTCCTGGAGAGCTTGCAGATCACTGGGGAAAGGCAGGCAGAGAATTCCCTGATAGCACCTTCTCTGTGCCTGGGAAGCAGAAGTGTTCACATTGCTTCGCAGAATCGCTTTTGTGCAGAAAACAGTAACACTTGTTCAGAAGGAAAGAAAGCACAGAGCCCCAGATTCTATGTTGTCCTGGAGAGCTTGCAGAGCACTGGGGAAAGGCAGGCAGAGAATTCCTTGCTAGCACCTTCTCTGTCCCTGGGAAGCGGAAGTGTTCACATTGCTTCGCAAGAATCGCTTTTGTGCAGAAAACAGTAACACTTGTTCAGAAGGAAAGAAAGCACAGAGCCCCAGATTTTATGTTGTCCTGGAGAGCTTGCAGAGCACTGGGGAAAGGCAGGCAGAGAATTCCCTGCTAGCACCTTCTCTGTGCCTGTTCACATTGCTTCGCAGAATCGCTTTTGTGCAGAAAACAGTAACACTTGTTCAGAACGAAAGAAAGCACAGAGCCCCAGATTCTATGTTGTCTTGGAGAGCTTGCAGAGCACTGGGGAAAGGCAGGCAGAGAATTCCTTGCTAGCACCTTCTCTGTGCCTGGGAAGCAGAAGTGTTCACATCGCTTCGCAAGAATCGCTTTTGTGCAGAAAACAGTAACACTTGTTCAGAAGGAAAGAAAGCACAGAGCCCCAGATTTTATGTTGTCCTGGAGAGCTTGCAGAGCACTGGGGAAAGGCAGGCAGAGAATTCCCTGCTAGCACCTTCTCTGTGCCTGTTCACATTGCTTCGCAGAATCGCTTTTGTGCAGAAAACAGTAACACTTGTTCAGAAGGAAAGAAAGCACAGAGCCCCAGATTTTATGTTGTCCTGGAGAGCTTGCAGAGCACTGGGGAAAGGCAGGCAGAGAATTCCCTGCTAGCACCTTCTCTGTGCCTGTTCACATTGCTCCGCAGAAACGCTTTTGTGCAGAAAACAGTAACACTTGTTCAGAACGAAAGAAAGCACAGAGCCCCAGATTCTATGTTGTCCTGGAGAGCTTGCAGAGCACTGGGGAAAGGCAGGCAGAGAATTCCTTGCTAGCACCTTCTCTGTGCCTGGGAAGCAGAAGTGTTCACATCGCTTCGCAAGAATCGCTTTTGTGCAGAAAACAGTAACACTTGTTCAGAAGGAAAGAAAGCACAGAGCCCCAGATTTTATGTTGTCCTGGAGAGCTTGCAGATCACTGGGGAAAGGCAGGCAGAGAATTCCCTGATAGCACCTTCTCTGTGCCTGGGAAGCAGAAGTGTTCACATTGCTTCGCAGAATCGCTTTTGTGCAGAAAACAGTAACACTTGTTCAGAACGAAAGAAAGCACAGAGCCCCAGATTCTATGTTGTCCTGGAGAGCTTGCAGAGCACTGGGGAAAGGCAGGCAGAGAATTCCTTGCTGGCACCTTCTCTGTCCCTGGGAAGCGGAAGTGTTCACATTGCTTCGCAAGAATCGCTTTTGTGCAGAAAACAGTAACACTTGTTCAGAAGGAAAGAAAGCACAGAGCCCCAGATTTTATTTTGTCCTGGAGAGCTTGCAGAGCACTGGGGAAAGGCAGGCAGAGAATTCCCTGCTAGCACCTTCTCTGTGCCTGTTCACATTGCTTCGCAGAATCGCTTTTGTGCAGAAAACATTAACACTTGTTCAGAACAAAAGAAAGCACAGAGCCCCAGATTCTATGTTGTCCTGCAGAGCTTGCAGAGCACTGGGGAAAGGCAGGCAGAGAATTCCTTGCTAGCACCTTCTCTGTGCCTGGGAAGCAGAAGTGTTCACATCGCTTCGCAAGAATCGCTTTTGTGCAGAAAACAGTAACACTTGTTCAGAAGGAAAGAAAGCACAGAGCCCCAGATTTTATGTTGTCCTGGAGAGCTTGCAGAGCACTGGGGAAAGGCAGGCAGAGAATTCCCTGCTAGCACCTTCTCTGTGCCTGTTCACATTGCTTCGCAGAATCGCTTTTGTGCAGAAAACAGTAACACTTGTTCAGAACGAAAGCAAGCACAGAGCCCCAGATTCTATGTTGTCTTGGAGAGCTTGCAGAGCACTGGGGAAAGGCAGGCAGAGAATTCCTTGCTAGCACCTTCTCTGTGCCTGGGAAGCAGAAGTGTTCACATTGCTTCGCAAGAATCGCTTTTGTGCAGAAAACAGTAACACTTGTTCAGAAGGAAAGAAAGCACAGAGCCCCAGATTCTATGTTGTCCTGGAGAGCTTGCAGAGCACTGGGGAAAGGCAGGCAGAGAATTCCCTGCTAGCACCTTCTCTGTGCCTGGGAAGCAGAAGTGTTCACATTGCTTCGCAGAATCGCTTTTGTGCAGAAAACAGTAACAGTTGTTCAGAACGAAAGAAAGCACAGAGCCCCAGATTCTATCTTGTCCTGGAGAGCTTGCAGAGCACTGGGGAAAGGCAGGCAGAGAATTCCCTGCTAGCACCTTCTCTGTGCCTGGGAAGCAGAAGTGTTCACATTGCTTCGCAAGAATAGCTTTTGTGCAGAAAACAGTAACACTTGTTCAGAAGGAAAGAAAGCACAGAGCCCCAGATTTTATGTTGTCCTGGAGAGCTTGCAGAGCACTGGGGAAAAGCAGGCAGAGAATTCCCTGCTAGCACCTTCTCTGTGCCTGTTCACATTGCTTCGCAGAATCGCTTTTGTGCAGAAAACAGTAACACTTGTTCAGAACGAAAGAAAGCACAGAGCCCCAGATTCTATGTTGTCCTGGAGAGCTTGCAGAGCACTGGGGAAAGGCAGGCAGAGAATTCCTTGCTAGCACCTTCTCTGTGCCTGGGAAGCAGAAGTGTTCACATTGCTTCGCAAGAATCGCTTTTGTGCAGAAAACAGTAACACTTGTTCAGAAGGAAAGAAAGCACAGAGCCCCAGATTTGCTGTTGTCCTGGAGAGCTTGCAGAGCACTGGGGAAAGGCAGGCAGAGAATTCCCTGCTAGCACCTTCTCTGTGCCTGGGAAGCAGAAGTGTTCACATTGCTTCGCAGAATCGCTTTTGTGCAGAAAACAGTAACAGTTGTTCAGAACGAAAGAAAGCACAGAACCCCAGATTCTATGTTGTCCTGGAGAGCTTGCAGAGCACTGGGGAAAGGCAGGCAGAGAATTCCCTGCTAGCACCTTCTCTGTGCCTGGGAAGCAGAAGTGTTCACATTGCTTCGCAAGAATAGCTTTTGTGCAGAAAACAGTAACACTTGTTCAGAAGGAAAGAAAGCACAGAGCCCCAGATTTTATGTTGTCCTGGAGAGCTTGCAGAGCACTGGGGAAAGGCAGGCAGAGAATTCCCTGCTAGCACCTTCTCTGTGCCTGTTCACATTGCTTCGCAGAATCGCTTTTGTGCAGAAAACAGTAACACTTGTTCAGAAGGAAAGAAAGCACAGAGCCCCAGATTCTATGTTGTCTTGGAGAGCTTGCAGAGCACTGGGGAAAGGCAGGCAGAGAATTCCTTGCTAGCACCTTCTCTGTGCCTGGGAAGCAGAAGTGTTCACATTGCTTCGCAGAATCGCTTTTGTGCAGAAAACAGTAACACTTGTTCAGAAGGAAAGAAAGCACAGAGCCCCAGATTTTATGTTGTCCTGGAGAGCTTGCAGAGCACTGGGGAAAGGCAGGCAGAGAATTCCCTGCTAGCACCTTCTCTGTGCCTGTTCACATTGCTTCGCAGAATCGCTTTTGTGCAGAAAACAGTAACACTTGTTCAGAACGAAAGAAAGCACAGAGCCCCAGATTCTATGTTGTCTTGGAGAGCTTGCAGAGCACTGGGGAAAGGCAGGCAGAGAATTACTTGCTAGCACCTTCTCTGTGCCTGGGAAGCAGAAGTGTTCACATTGCTTCGCAAGAATCGCTTTTGTGCAGAAAACAGTAACACTTGTTCAGAAGGAAAGAAAGCACAGAGCCCCAGATTCTATGTTGTCCTGGAGAGCTTGCAGAGCACTGGGGAAAGGCAGGCAGAGAATTCCCTGCTAGCACCTTCTCTGTGCCTGGGAAGCAGAAGTGTTCACTTTGCTTCGCAAGAATAGCTTTTGTGCAGAAAACAGTAACACTTGTTCAGAAGGAAAGAAAGCACAGAGCCCCAGATTCTATGTTGTCCTGGAGAGCTTGCAGAGCACTGGGGAAAGGCAGGCAGAGAATTCCTTGCTAGCACCTTCTCTGTGCCTGGGAAGCAGAAGTGTTCTCATCGCTTCGCAAGAATCGCTTTTGTGCAGAAAACAGTAACACTTGTTCAGAAGGAAAGAAAGCACAGAGCCCCAGATTTTATGTTGTCCTGGAGAGCTTGCAGAGCACTGGGGAAAGGCAGGCAGAGAATTCCCTGCTAGCACCTTCTCTGTGCCTGGGAAGCAGAAGTGTTCACATTGCTTCGCAGAATCGCTTTTGTGCAGAAAACAGTAACAGTTGTTCAGAACGAAAGAAAGCACAGAGCCCCAGATTCTATGTTGTCCTGGAGAGCTTGCAGAGCACTGGGGAAAGGCAGGCAGAGAATTCCTTGCTAGCACCTTCTCTGTGCCTGGGAAGCAGAAGTGTTCACATCGCTTCGCAAGAATCGCTTTTGTGCAGAAAACAGTAACACTTGTTCAGAAGGAAAGAAAGCACAGAGCCCCAGATTTTATGTTGTCCTGGAGAGCTTGCAGAGCACTGGGGAAAGGCAGGCATAGAATTCCCTGCTAGCACCTTCTCTGTGCCTGGGAAGCAGAAGTGTTCACATCGCTTCGCAAGAATCGCTTTTGTGCAGAAAACAGTAACACTTGTTCAGAAGGAAAGAAAGCACAGAGCCCCAGATTTTATGTTGTCCTGGAGAGCTTGCAGATCACTGGGGAAAGGCAGGCAGAGAATTCCCTGATAGCACCTTCTCTGTGCCTGGGAAGCAGAAGTGTTCACATTGCTTCGCAGAATCGCTTTTGTGCAGAAAACAGTAACACTTGTTCAGAAGGAAAGAAAGCACAGAGCCCCAGATTCTATGTTGTCCTGGAGAGCTTGCAGAGCACTGGGGAAAGGCAGGCAGAGAATTCCTTGCTAGCACCTTCTCTGTCCCTGGGAAGCGGAAGTGTTCACATTGCTTCGCAAGAATCGCTTTTGTGCAGAAAACAGTAACACTTGTTCAGAAGGAAAGAAAGCACAGAGCCCCAGATTTTATGTTGTCCTGGAGAGCTTGCAGAGCACTGGGGAAAGGCAGGCAGAGAATTCCCTGCTAGCACCTTCTCTGTGCCTGTTCACATTGCTTCGCAGAATCGCTTTTGTGCAGAAAACAGTAACACTTGTTCAGAACGAAAGAAAGCACAGAGCCCCAGATTCTATGTTGTCTTGGAGAGCTTGCAGAGCACTGGGGAAAGGCAGGCAGAGAATTCCTTGCTAGCACCTTCTCTGTGCCTGGGAAGCAGAAGTGTTCACATCGCTTCGCAAGAATCGCTTTTGTGCAGAAAACAGTAACACTTGTTCAGAAGGAAAGAAAGCACAGAGCCCCAGATTTTATGTTGTCCTGCAGAGCTTGCAGAGCACTGGGGAAAGGCAGGCAGAGAATTCCCTGCTAGCACCTTCTCTGTGCCTGTTCACATTGCTTCGCAGAATCGCTTTTGTGCAGAAAACAGTAACACTTGTTCAGAAGGAAAGAAAGCACAGAGCCCCAGATTTTATGTTGTCCTGGAGAGCTTGCAGAGCACTGGGGAAAGGCAGGCAGAGAATTCCCTGCTAGCACCTTCTCTGTGCCTGTTCACATTGCTCCGCAGAAACGCTTTTGTGCAGAAAACAGTAACACTTGTTCAGAACGAAAGAAAGCACAGAGCCCCAGATTCTATGTTGTCCTGGAGAGCTTGCAGAGCACTGGGGAAAGGCAGGCAGAGAATTCCTTGCTAGCACCTTCTCTGTGCCTGGGAAGCAGAAGTGTTCACATCGCTTCGCAAGAATCGCTTTTGTGCAGAAAACAGTAACACTTGTTCAGAAGGAAAGAAAGCACAGAGCCCCAGATTTTATGTTGTCCTGGAGAGCTTGCAGATCACTGGGGAAAGGCAGGCAGAGAATTCCCTGATAGCACCTTCTCTGTGCCTGGGAAGCAGAAGTGTTCACATTGCTTCGCAGAATCGCTTTTGTGCAGAAAACAGTAACACTTGTTCAGAAGGAAAGAAAGCACAGAGCCCCAGATTCTATGTTGTCCTGGAGAGCTTGCAGAGCACTGGGGAAAGGCAGGCAGAGAATTCCTTGCTAGCACCTTCTCTGTCCCTGGGAAGCGGAAGTGTTCACATTGCTTCGCAAGAATCGCTTTTGTGCAGAAAACAGTAACACTTGTTCAGAAGGAAAGAAAGCACAGAGCCCCAGATTTTATTTTGTCCTGGAGAGCTTGCAGAGCACTGGGGAAAGGCAGGCAGAGAATTCCCTGCTAGCACCTTCTCTGTGCCTGTTCACATTGCTTCGCAGAATCGCTTTTGTGCAGAAAACATTAACACTTGTTCAGAACAAAAGAAAGCACAGAGCCCCAGATTCTATGTTGTCTTGGAGAGCTTGCAGAGCACTGGGGAAAGGCAGGCAGAGAATTCCTTGCTAGCACCTTCTCTGTGCCTGGGAAGCAGAAGTGTTCACATCGCTTCGCAAGAATCGCTTTTGTGCAGAAAACAGTAACACTTGTTCAGAAGGAAAGAAAGCACAGAGCCCCAGATTTTATGTTGTCCTGGAGAGCTTGCAGAGCACTGGGGAAAGGCAGGCAGAGAATTCCCTGCTAGCACCTTCTCTGTGCCTGTTCACATTGCTTCGCAGAATCGCTTTTGTGCAGAAAACAGTAACACTTGTTCAGAACGAAAGCAAGCACAGAGCCCCAGATTCTATGTTGTCTTGGAGAGCTTGCAGAGCACTGGGGAAAGGCAGGCAGAGAATTCCTTGCTAGCACCTTCTCTGTGCCTGGGAAGCAGAAGTGTTCACATTGCTTCGCAAGAATCGCTTTTGTGCAGAAAACAGTAACACTTGTTCAGAAGGAAAGAAAGCACAGAGCCCCAGATTCTATGTTGTCCTGGAGAGCTTGCAGAGCACTGGGGAAAGGCAGGCAGAGAATTCCCTGCTAGCACCTTCTCTGTGCCTGGGAAGCAGAAGTGTTCACATTGCTTCGCAGAATCGCTTTTGTGCAGAAAACAGTAACAGTTGTTCAGAACGAAAGAAAGCACAGAGCCCCAGATTCTATCTTGTCCTGGAGAGCTTGCAGAGCACTGGGGAAAGGCAGGCAGAGAATTCCCTGCTAGCACCTTCTCTGTGCCTGGGAAGCAGAAGTGTTCACATTGCTTCGCAAGAATCGCTTTTGTGCAGAAAACAGTAACACTTGTTCAGAAGGAAAGAAAGCACAGAGCCCCAGATTTTATGTTGTCCTGGAGAGCTTGCAGAGCACTGGGGAAAGGCAGGCAGAGAATTCCCTGCTAGCACCTTCTCTGTGCCTGTTCACATTGCTTCGCAGAATCGCTTTTGTGCAGAAAACAGTAACACTTGTTCAGAACGAAAGAAAGCACAGAGCCCCAGATTCTATGTTGTCCTGGAGAGCTTGCAGAGCACTGGGGAAAGGCAGGCAGAGAATTCCTTGCTAGCACCTTCTCTGTGCCTGGGAAGCAGAAGTGTTCACATTGCTTCGCAAGAATCGCTTTTGTGCAGAAAACAGTAACACTTGTTCAGAAGGAAAGAAAGCACAGAGCCCCAGATTTGCTGTTGTCCTGGAGAGCTTGCAGAGCACTGGGGAAAGGCAGGCAGAGAATTCCCTGCTAGCACCTTCTCTGTGCCTGGGAAGCAGAAGTGTTCACATTGCTTCGCAGAATCGCTTTTGTGCAGAAAACAGTAACAGTTGTTCAGAACGAAAGAAAGCACAGAGCCCCAGATTCTATGTTGTCCTGGAGAGCTTGCAGAGCACTGGGGAAAGGCAGGCAGAGAATTCCCTGCTAGCACCTTCTCTGTGCCTGGGAAGCAGAAGTGTTCACATTGCTTCGCAAGAATCGCTTTTGTGCAGAAAACAGTAACACTTGTTCAGAAGGAAAGAAAGCACAGAGCCCCAGATTTTATGTTGTCCTGGAGAGCTTGCAGAGCACTGGGGAAAGGCAGGCAGAGAATTCCCTGCTAGCACCTTCTCTGTGCCTGTTCACATTGCTTCGCAGAATCGCTTTTGTGCAGAAAACAGTAACACTTGTTCAGAACGAAAGAAAGCACAGAGCCCCAGATTCTATGTTGTCTTGGAGAGCTTGCAGAGCACTGGGGAAAGGCAGGCAGAGAATTCCTTGCTAGCACCTTCTCTGTGCCTGGGAAGCAGAAGTGTTCACATCGCTTCGCAAGAATCGCTTTTGTGCAGAAAACAGTAACACTTGTTCAGAAGGAAAGAAAGCACAGAGCCCCAGATTTTATGTTGTCCTGCAGAGCTTGCAGAGCACTGGGGAAAGGCAGGCAGAGAATTCCCTGCTAGCACCTTCTCTGTGCCTGTTCACATTGCTTCGCAGAATCGCTTTTGTGCAGAAAACAGTAACACTTGTTCAGAACGAAAGAAAGCACAGAGCCCCAGATTCTATGTTGTCTTGGAGAGCTTGCAGAGCACTGGGGAAAGGCAGGCAGAGAATTACTTGCTAGCACCTTCTCTGTGCCTGGGAAGCAGAAGTGTTCACATTGCTTCGCAAGAATCGCTTTTGTGCAGAAAACAGTAACACTTGTTCAGAAGGAAAGAAAGCACAGAGCCCCAGATTCTATGTTGTCCTGGAGAGCTTGCAGAGCACTGGGGAAAGGCAGGCAGAGAATTCCCTGCTAGCACCTTCTCTGTGCCTGGGAAGCAGAAGTGTTCACATTGCTTCGCAAGAATAGCTTTTGTGCAGAAAACAGTAACACTTGTTCAGAAGGAAAGAAAGCACAGAGCCCCAGATTCTATGTTGTCCTGGAGAGCTTGCAGAGCACTGGGGAAAGGCAGGCAGAGAATTCCTTGCTAGCACCTTCTCTGTGCCTGGGAAGCAGAAGTGTTCTCATCGCTTCGCAAGAATCGCTTTTGTGCAGAAAACAGTAACACTTGTTCAGAAGGAAAGAAAGCACAGAGCCCCAGATTTTATGTTGTCCTGGAGAGCTTGCAGAGCACTGGGGAAAGGCAGGCAGAGAATTCCCTGCTAGCACCTTCTCTGTGCCTGGGAAGCAGAAGTGTTCACATTGCTTCGCAGAATCGCTTTTGTGCAGAAAACAGTAACAGTTGTTCAGAACGAAAGAAAGCACAGAGCCCCAGATTCTATGTTGTCCTGGAGAGCTTGCAGAGCACTGGGGAAAGGCAGGCAGAGAATTCCTTGCTAGCACCTTCTCTGTCCCTGGGAAGCAGAAGTGTTCACATTGCTTCGCAAGAATCGCTTTTGTGCAGAAAACAGTAACACTTGTTCAGAAGGAAAGAAAGCACAGAGCCCCAGATTTTATGTTGTCCTGGAGAGCTTGCAGAGCACTGGGGAAAGGCAGGCAGAGAATTCCCTGCTAGCACCTTCTCTGTGCCTGGGAAGCAGAAGTGTTCACATTGCTTCGCAGAATCGCTTTTGTGCAGAAAACAGTAACAGTTGTTCAGAACGAAAGAAAGCACAGAGCCCCAGATTCTATGTTGTCCTGGAGAGCTTGCAGAGCACTGGGGAAAGGCAGGCAGAGAATTCCCTGCTAGCACCTTCTCTGTGCCTGGGAAGCAGAAGTGTTCACATTGCTTCGCAAGAATAGCTTTTGTGCAGAAAACAGTAACACTTGTTCAGAAGGAAAGAAAGCACAGAGCCCCAGATTCTATGTTGTCCTGGAGAGCTTGCAGAGCACTGGGGAAAGGCAGGCAGAGAATTCCTTGCTAGCACCTTCTCTGTGCCTGGGAAGCAGAAGTGTTCACATCGCTTCGCAAGAATCGCTTTTGTGCAGAAAACAGTAACACTTGTTCAGAAGGAAAGAAAGCACAGAGCCCCAGATTTTATGTTGTCCTGGAGAGCTTGCAGAGCACTGGGGAAAGGCAGGCATAGAATTCCCTGCTAGCACCTTCTCTGTGCCTGGGAAGCAGAAGTGTTCACATTGCTTCGCAGAATCGCTTTTGTGCAGAAAACAGTAACACTTGTTCAGAAGGAAAGAAAGCACAGAGCCCCAGATTTTATGTTGTCCTGGAGAGCTTGCAGAGCACTGGGGAAAGGCAGGCAGAGAATTCCCTGCTAGCACCTTCTCTGTGCCTGTTCACATTGCTCCGCAGAATCGCTTTTGTGCAGAAAACAGTAACACTTGTTCAGAACGAAAGAAAGCACAGAGCCCCAGATTCTATGTTGTCCTGGAGAGCTTGCAGAGCACTGGGGAAAGGCAGGCAGAGAATTCCTTGCTAGCACCTTCTCTGTGCCTGGGAAGCAGAAGTGTTCACATCGCTTCGCAAGAATCGCTTTTGTGCAGAAAACAGTAACACTTGTTCAGAAGGAAAGAAAGCACAGAGCCCCAGATTTTATGTTGTCCTGGAGAGCTTGCAGAGCACTGGGGAAAGGCAGGCAGAGAATTCCCTGCTAGCACCTTCTCTGTGCCTGTTCACATTGCTTCGCAGAATCGCTTTTGTGCAGAAAACAGTAACACTTGTTCAGAACGAAAGAAAGCACAGAGCCCCAGATTCTATGTTGTCCTGGAGAGCTTGCAGAGCACTGGGGAAAGGCAGGCAGAGAATTCCCTGATAGCACCTTCTCTGTGCCTGGGAAGCAGAAGTGTTCACTTTGCTTCGCAAGAATAGCTTTTGTGCAGAAAACAGTAACACTTGTTCAGAAGGAAAGAAAGCACAGAGCCCCAGATTCTATGTTGTCCTGGAGAGCTTGCAGAGCACTGGGGAAAGGCAGGCAGAGAATTCCTTGCTAGCACCTTCTCTGTGCCTGGGAAGCAGAAGTGTTCACATCGCTTCGCAAGAATCGCTTTTGTGCAGAAAACAGTAACACTTGTTCAGAAGGAAAGAAAGCACAGAGCCCCAGATTTTATGTTGTCCTGGAGAGCTTGCAGAGCACTGGGGAAAGGCAGGCAGAGAATTCCCTGCTAGCACCTTCTCTGTGCCTGTTCACATTGCTTCGCAGAATCGCTTTTGTGCAGAAAACAGTAACACTTGTTCAGAACGAAAGCAAGCACAGAGCCCCAGATTCTATGTTGTCTTGGAGAGCTTGCAGAGCACTGGGGAAAGGCAGGCAGAGAATTCCTTGCTAGCACCTTCTCTGTGCCTGGGAAGCAGAAGTGTTCACATTGCTTCGCAAGAATCGCTTTTGTGCAGAAAACAGTAACACTTGTTCAGAAGGAAAGAAAGCACAGAGCCCCAGATTTGCTGTTGTCCTGGAGAGCTTGCAGAGCACTGGGGAAAGGCAGGCAGAGAATTCCCTGCTAGCACCTTCTCTGTGCCTGGGAAGCAGAAGTGTTCACATTGCTTCGCAGAATCGCTTTTGTGCAGAAAACACTAACACTTGTTCAGAACGAAAGAAAGCACAGAGCCCCAGATTCTATGTTGTCCTGGAGAGCTTGCAGAGCACTGGGGAAAGGCAGGCAGAGAATTCCCTGATAGCACCTTCTCTGTGCCTGGGAAGCAGAAGTGTTCACATTGCTTCGCAAGAATCGCTTTTGTGCAGAAAACAGTAACACTTGTTCAGAAGGAAAGAAAGCACAGAGCCCCAGATTCTATGTTGTCCTGGAGAGCTTGCAGAGCACTGGGGAAAGGCAGGCAGAGAATTCCTTGCTAGCACCTTCTCTGTGCCTGGGAAGCAGAAGTGTTCTCATCGCTTCGCAAGAATCGCTTTTGTGCAGAAAACAGTAACACTTGTTCAGAACGAAAGAAAGCACAGAGCCCCAGATTTTATGTTGTCCTGGAGAGCTTGCAGATCACTGGGGAAAGGCAGGCAGAGAATTCCCTGATAGCACCTTCTCTGTGCCTGGGAAGCAGAAGTGTTCACATTGCTTCGCAGAATCGCTTTTGTGCAGAAAACAGTAACACTTGTTCAGAAGGAAAGAAAGCACAGAGCCCCAGATTCTATGTTGTCCTGGAGAGCTTGCAGAGCACTGGGGAAAGGCAGGCAGAGAATTCCTTGCTAGCACCTTCTCTGTCCCTGGGAAGCAGAAGTGTTCACATTGCTTCGCAAGAATCGCTTTTGTGCAGAAAACAGTAACACTTGTTCAGAAGGAAAGAAAGCACAGAGCCCCAGATTTTATGTTGTCCTGGAGAGCTTGCAGATCACTGGGGAAAGGCAGGCAGAGAATTCCCTGCTAGCACCTTCTCTGTGCCTGGGAAGCAGAAGTGTTCACATTGCTTCGCAGAATCGCTTTTGTGCAGAAAACAGTAACACTTGTTCAGAAGGAAAGAAAGCACAGAGCCCCAGATTCTATGTTGTCCTGGAGAGCTTGCAGAGCACTGGGGAAAGGCAGGCAGAGAATTCCTTGCTAGCACCTTCTCTGTCCCTGGGAAGCGGAAGTGTTCACATTGCTTCGCAAGAATCGCTTTTGTGCAGAAAACAGTAACACTTGTTCAGAAGGAAAGAAAGCACAGAGCCCCAGATTTTATGTTGTCCTGGAGAGCTTGCAGAGCACTGGGGAAAGGCAGGCATAGAATTCCCTGCTAGCACCTTCTCTGTGCCTGGGAAGCAGAAGTGTTCACATTGCTTCGCAAGAATCGCTTTTGTGCAGAAAACAGTAACAGTTGTTCAGAACGAAAGAAAGCACAGAGCCCCAGATTCTATGTTGTCCTGGAGAGCTTGCAGAGCACTGGGGAAAGGCAGGCAGAGAATTCCCTGCTAGCACCTTCTCTGTGCCTGGGAAGCAGAAGTGTTCACATCGCTTCGCAAGAATCGCTTTTGTGCAGAAAACAGTAACACTTGTTCAGAAGGAAAGAAAGCACAGAGCCCCAGATTTGCTGTTGTCCTGGAGAGCTTGCAGAGCACTGGGGAAAGGCAGGCAGAGAATTCCCTGCTAGCACCTTCTCTGTGCCTGGGAAGCAGAAGTGTTCACATTGCTTCGCAGAATCGCTTTTGTGCAGAAAACAGTAACAGTTGTTCAGAACGAAAGAAAGCACAGAGCCCCAGATTCTATGTTGTCCTGGAGAGCTTGCAGAGCACTGGGGAAAGGCAGGCAGAGAATTCCTTGCTAGCACCTTCTCTGTCCCTGGGAAGCAGAAGTGTTCACATTGCTTCGCAAGAATCGCTTTTGTGCAGAAAACAGTAACACTTGTTCAGAAGGAAAGAAAGCACAGAGCCCCAGATTTTATGTTGTCCTGGAGAGCTTGCAGAGCACTGGGGAAAGGCAGGCAGAGAATTCCCTGCTAGCACCTTCTCTGTGCCTGTTCACATTGCTTCGCAGAATCGCTTTTGTGCAGAAAACAGTAACACTTGTTCAGAACGAAAGAAAGCACAGAGCCCCAGATTCTATGTTGTCTTGGAGAGCTTGCAGAGCACTGGGGAAAGGCAGGCAGAGAATTCCTTGCTAGCACCTTCTCTGTGCCTGGGAAGCAGAAGTGTTCACATTGCTTCGCAAGAATCGCTTTTGTGCAGAAAACAGTAACACTTGTTCAGAAGGAAAGAAAGCACAGAGCCCCAGATTTTATGTTGTCCTGGAGAGCTTGCAGAGCACTGGGGAAAGGCAGGCAGAGAATTCCCTGCTAGCACCTTCTCTGTGCCTGGGAAGCAGAAGTGTTCACATTGCTTCGCAGAATCGCTTTTGTGCAGAAAACAGTAACAGTTGTTCAGAACGAAAGAAAGCACAGAGCCCCAGATTCTATGTTGTCCTGGAGAGCTTGCAGAGCACTGGGGAAAGGCAGGCAGAGAATTCCCTGCTAGCACCTTCTCTGTGCCTGGGAAGCAGAAGTGTTCACATTGCTTCGCAAGAATAGCTTTTGTGCAGAAAACAGTAACACTTATTCAGAAGGAAAGAAAGCACAGAGCCCCAGATTCTCTGTTGTCCTGGAGAGCTTGCAGAGCACTGGGGAAAGGCAGGCAGAGAATTCCTTGCTAGCACCTTCTCTGTGCCTGGGAAGCAGAAGTGTTCTCATCGCTTCGCAAGAATCGCTTTTGTGCAGAAAACAGTAACACTTGTTCAGAAGGAAAGAAAGCACAGAGCCCCAGATTTTATGTTGTCCTGGAGAGCTTGCAGATCACTGGGGAAAGGCAGGCAGAGAATTCCCTGCTAGCACCTTCTCTGTGCCTGGGAAGCAGAAGTGTTCACATTGCTTCGCAGAATCGCTTTTGTGCAGAAAACAGTAACACTTGTTCAGAAGGAAAGAAAGCACAGAGCCCCAGATTCTATGTTGTCCTGGAGAACTTGCAGAGCACTGGGGAAAGGCAGGCAGAGAATTCCTTGCTAGCACCTTCTCTGTCCCTGGGAAGCAGAAGTGTTCACATTGCTTCGCAAGAATCGCTTTTGTGCAGAAAACAGTAACACTTGTTCAGAAGGAAAGAAAGCACAGAGCCCCAGATTTTATGTTGTCCTGGAGAGCTTGCAGAGCACTGGGGAAAGGCAGGCAGAGAATTCCCTGCTAGCACCTTCTCTGTGCCTGGGAAGCAGAAGTGTTCACATTGCTTCGCAGAATCGCTTTTGTGCAGAAAACAGTAACAGTTGTTCAGAACGAAAGAAAGCACAGAGCCCCAGATTCTATGTTGTCCTGGAGAGCTTGCAGAGCACTGGGGAAAGGCAGGCAGAGAATTCCTTGCTAGCACCTTCTCTGTGCCTGGGAAGCAGAAGTGTTCTCATCGCTTCGCAAGAATCGCTTTTGTGCAGAAAACAGTAACACTTGTTCAGAAGGAAAGAAAGCACAGAGCCCCAGATTTTATGTTGTCCTGGAGAGCTTGCAGATCACTGGGGAAAGGCAGGCAGAGAATTCCCTGATAGCACCTTCTCTGTGCCTGGGAAGCAGAAGTGTTCACATTGCTTCGCAGAATCGCTTTTGTGCAGAAAACAGTAACACTTGTTCAGAAGGAAAGAAAGCACAGAGCCCCAGATTCTATGTTGTCCTGGAGAGCTTGCAGAGCACTGGGGAAAGGCAGGCAGAGAATTCCTTGCTAGCACCTTCTCTGTCCCTGGGAAGCAGAAGTGTTCACATTGCTTCGCAAGAATCGCTTTTGTGCAGAAAACAGTAACACTTGTTCAGAAGGAAAGAAAGCACAGAGCCCCAGATTTTATGTTGTCCTGGAGAGCTTGCAGAGCACTGGGGAAAGGCAGGCAGAGAATTCCCTGCTAGCACCTTCTCTGTGCCTGTTCACATTGCTTCGCAGAATCGCTTTTGTGCAGAAAACAGTAACACTTGTTCAGAACGAAAGAAAGCACAGAGCCCCAGATTCTATGTTGTCTTGGAGAGCTTGCAGAGCACTGGGGAAAGGCAGGCAGAGAATTCCTTGCTAGCACCTTCTCTGTGCCTGGGAAGCAGAAGTGTTCACATTGCTTCGCAAGAATCGCTTTTGTGCAGAAAACAGTAACACTTGTTCAGAAGGAAAGAAAGCACAGAGCCCCAGATTTTATGTTGTCCTGGAGAGCTTGCAGAGCACTGGGGAAAGGCAGGCAGAGAATTCCCTGCTAGCACCTTCTCTGTGCCTGGGAAGCAGAAGTGTTCACATTGCTTCGCAGAATCGCTTTTGTGCAGAAAACAGTAACAGTTGTTCAGAACGAAAGAAAGCACAGAGCCCCAGATTCTATGTTGTCCTGGAGAGCTTGCAGAGCACTGGGGAAAGGCAGGCAGAGAATTCCCTGCTAGCACCTTCTCTGTGCCTGGGAAGCAGAAGTGTTCACATTGCTTCGCAAGAATAGCTTTTGTGCAGAAAACAGTAACACTTATTCAGAAGGAAAGAAAGCACAGAGCCCCAGATTCTCTGTTGTCCTGGAGAGCTTGCAGAGCACTGGGGAAAGGCAGGCAGAGAATTCCTTGCTAGCACCTTCTCTGTGCCTGGGAAGCAGAAGTGTTCTCATCGCTTCGCAAGAATCGCTTTTGTGCAGAAAACAGTAACACTTGTTCAGAAGGAAAGAAAGCACAGAGCCCCAGATTTTATGTTGTCCTGGAGAGCTTGCAGATCACTGGGGAAAGGCAGGCAGAGAATTCCCTGCTAGCACCTTCTCTGTGCCTGGGAAGCAGAAGTGTTCACATTGCTTCGCAGAATCGCTTTTGTGCAGAAAACAGTAACACTTGTTCAGAAGGAAAGAAAGCACAGAGCCCCAGATTCTATGTTGTCCTGGAGAGCTTGCAGAGCACTGGGGAAAGGCAGGCAGAGAATTCCTTGCTAGCACCTTCTCTGTCCCTGGGAAGCAGAAGTGTTCACATTGCTTCGCAAGAATCGCTTTTGTGCAGAAAACAGTAACACTTGTTCAGAAGGAAAGAAAGCACAGAGCCCCAGATTTTATGTTGTCCTGGAGAGCTTGCAGAGCACTGGGGAAAGGCAGGCAGAGAATTCCCTGCTAGCACCTTCTCTGTGCCTGGGAAGCAGAAGTGTTCACATTGCTTCGCAGAATCGCTTTTGTGCAGAAAACAGTAACAGTTGTTCAGAACGAAAGAAAGCACAGAGCCCCAGATTCTATGTTGTCCTGGAGAGCTTGCAGAGCACTGGGGAAAGGCAGGCAGAGAATTCCCTGCTAGCACCTTCTCTGTCCCTGGGAAGCAGAAGTGTTCACATTGCTTCGCAAGAATAGCTTTTGTGCAGAAAACAGTAACACTTGTTCAGAAGGAAAGAAAGCACAGAGCCCCAGATTCTATGTTGTCCTGGAGAGCTTGCAGAGCACTGGGGAAAGGCAGGCAGAGAATTCCTTGCTAGCACCTTCTCTGTGCCTGGGAAGCAGAAGTGTTCACATCGCTTCGCAAGAATCGCTTTTGTGCAGAAAACAGTAACACTTGTTCAGAAGGAAAGAAAGCACAGAGCCCCAGATTTTATGTTGTCCTGGAGAGCTTGCAGAGCACTGGGGAAAGGCAGGCAGAGAATTCCCTGCTAGCACCTTCTCTGTGCCTGGGAAGCAGAAGTGTTCACATTGCTTCGCAGAATCGCTTTTGTGCAGAAAACAGTAACACTTGTTCAGAAGGAAAGAAAGCACAGAGCCCCAGATTTTATGTTGTCCTGGAGAGCTTGCAGAGCACTGGGGAAAGGCAGGCAGAGAATTCCCTGCTAGCACCTTCTCTGTGCCTGTTCACATTGCTCCGCAGAATAGCTTTTGTGCAGAAAACAGTAACACTTTTTCAGAAGGAAAGAAAGCACAGAGCCCCAGATTCTATGTTGTCCTGGAGAGCTTGCAGAGCACTGGGGAAAGGCAGGCAGAGAATTCCTTGCTAGCACCTTCTCTGTGCCTGGGAAGCAGAAGTGTTCACATCGCTTCGCAAGAATCGCTTTTGTGCAGAAAACAGTAACACTTGTTCAGAAGGAAAGAAAGCACAGAGCCCCAGATTTTATGTTGTCCTGGAGAGCTTGCAGATCACTGGGGAAAGGCAGGCAGAGAATTCCCTGCTAGCACCTTCTCTGTGCCTGGGAAGCAGAAGTGTTCACATTGCTTCGCAGAATCGCTTTTGTGCAGAAAACAGTAACACTTGTTCAGAAGGAAAGAAAGCACAGAGCCCCAGATTCTATGTTGTCCTGGAGAGCTTGCAGAGCACTGGGGAAAGGCAGGCAGAGAATTCCTTGCTAGCACCTTCTCTGTCCCTGGGAAGCGGAAGTGTTCACATTGCTTCGCAAGAATCGCTTTTGTGCAGAAAACAGTAACACTTGTTCAGAAGGAAAGAAAGCACAGAGCCCCAGATTTTATGTTATCCTGGAGAGCTTGCAGAGCACTGGGGAAAGGCAGGCAGAGAATTCCCTGCTAGCACCTTCTCTGTGCCTGTTCACATTTCTTCGCAGAATCGCTTTTGTGCAGAAAACAGTAACACTTGTTCAGAACGAAAGAAAGCACAGAGCCCCAGATTCTATGTTGTCCTGGAGAGCTTGCAGAGCACTGGGGAAAGGCAGGCAGAGAATTCCCTGCTAGCACCTTCTCTGTGCCTGGGAAGCAGAAGTGTTCACTTTGCTTCGCAAGAATACCTTTTGTGCAGAAAACAGTAACACTTGTTCAGAAGGAAAGAAAGCACAGAGCCCCAGATTCTATGTTGTCCTGGAGAGCTTGCAGAGCACTGGGGAAAGGCAGGCAGAGAATTCCTTGCTAGCACCTTCTCTGTGCCTGGGAAGCAGAAGTGTTCACATCGCTTCGCAAGAATCGCTTTTGTGCAGAAAACAGTAACACTTGTTCAGAAGGAAAGAAAGCACAGAGCCCCAGATTTTATGTTGTCCTGGAGAGCTTGCAGAGCACTGGGGAAAGGCAGGCAGAGAATTCCCTGCTAGCACCTTCTCTGTGCCTGTTCACATTGCTTCGCAGAATCGCTTTTGTGCAGAAAACAGTAACACTTGTTCAGAACGAAAGCAAGCACAGAGCCCCAGATTCTATGTTGTCTTGGAGACCTTGCAGAGCACTGGGGAAAGGCAGGCAGAGAATTCCTTGCTAGCACCTTCTCTGTGCCTGGGAAGCAGAAGTGTTCACATTGCTTCGCAAGAATAGCTTTTGTGCAGAAAACAGTAACACTTGTTCAGAAGGAAAGAAAGCACAGAGCCCCAGATTTGCTGTTGTCCTGGAGAGCTTGCAGAGCACTGGGGAAAGGCAGGCAGAGAATTCCCTGATAGCACCTTCTCTGTGCCTGGGAAGCAGAAGTGTTCACATTGCTTCGCAGAATCGCTTTTGTGCAGAAAACAGTAACAGTTGTTCAGAACGAAAGAAAGCACAGAGCCCCAGATTCTATGTTGTCCTGGAGAGCTTGCAGAGCACTGGGGAAAGGCAGGCAGAGAATTCCCTGATAGCACCTTCTCTGTGCCTGGGAAGCAGAAGTGTTCTCATCGCTTCGCAAGAATCGCTTTTGTGCAGAAAACAGTAACACTTGTTCAGAAGGAAAGAAAGCACAGAGCCCCAGATTTTATGTTGTCCTGGAGAGCTTGCAGATCACTGGGGAAAGGCAGGCAGAGAATTCCCTGATAGCACCTTCTCTGTGCCTGGGAAGCAGAAGTGTTCACATTGCTTCGCAGAATCGCTTTTGTGCAGAAAACAGTAACACTTGTTCAGAAGGAAAGAAAGCACAGAGCCCCAGATTCTATGTTGTCCTGGAGAGCTTGCAGATCACTGGGGAAAGGCAGGCAGAGAATTCCTTGCTAGCACCTTCTCTGTCCCTGGGAAGCAGAAGTGTTCACATTGCTTCGCAAGAATCGCTTTTGTGCAGAAAACAGTAACACTTGTTCAGAAGGAAAGAAAGCACAGAGCCCCAGATTTTATGTTGTCCTGGAGAGCTTGCAGAGCACTGGGGAAAGGCAGGCAGAGAATTCCCTGCTAGCACCTTCTCTGTGCCTGGGAAGCAGAAGTGTTCACATTGCTTCGCAGAATCGCTTTTGTGCAGAAAACAGTAACAGATGTTCAGAACGAAAGCAAGCACAGAGCCCCAGATTCTATGTTGTCCTGGAGAGCTTGCAGAGCACTGGGGAAAGGCAGGCAGAGAATTCCCTGCTAGCACCTTCTCTGTGCCTGGGAAGCAGAAGTGTTCACATCGCTTCGCAAGAATCGCTTTTGTGCAGAAAACAGTAACACTTGTTCAGAAGGAAAGAAAGCACAGAGCCCCAGATTTGCTGTTGTCCTGGAGAGCTTGCAGAGCACTGGGGAAAGGCAGGCAGAGAATTCCCTGCTAGCACCTTCTCTGTGCCTGGGAAGCAGAAGTGTTCACATTGCTTCGCAAGAATAGCTTTTGTGCAGAAAACAGTAACACTTGTTCAGAAGGAAAGAAAGCACAGAGCCCCAGATTCTATGTTGTCCTGGAGAGCTTGCAGAGCACTGGGGAAAGGCAGGCAGAGAATTCCTTGCTAGCACCTTCTCTGTGCCTGGGAAGCAGAAGTGTTCACATCGCTTCGCAAGAATCGCTTTTGTGCAGAAAACACTAACACTTGTTCAGAAGGAAAAAAAGCACAGAGCCCCAGATTTGCTGTTGTCCTGGAGAGCTTGCAGAGCACTGGGGAAAGGCAGGCAGAGAATTCCCTGCTAGCACCTTCTCTGTGCCTGGGAAGCAGAAGTGTTCACATTGCTTCGCAAGAATAGCTTTTGTGCAGAAAACAGTAACACTTGTTCAGAAGGAAAGAAAGCACAGAGCCCCAGATTCTATGTTGTCCTGGAGAGCTTGCAGAGCACTGGGGAAAGGCAGGCAGAGAATTCCTTGCTAGCACCTTCTCTGTGCCTGGGAAGCAGAAGTGTTCACATCGCTTCGCAAGAATCGCTTTTGTGCAGAAAACAGTAACACTTGTTCAGAAGGAAAGAAAGCACAGAGCCCCAGATTTTATGTTGTCCTGGAGAGCTTGCAGAGCACTGGGGAAAGGCAGGCATAGAATTCCCTGCTAGCACCTTCTCTGTGCCTGGGAAGCAGAAGTGTTCACATTGCTTCGCAGAATCGCTTTTGTGCAGAAAACAGTAACCCTTGTTCAGAAGGAAAGAAAGCACAGAGCCCCAGATTTTATGTTGTCCTGGAGAGCTTGCAGAGCACTGGGGAAAGGCAGGCAGAGAATTCCCTGCTAGCACCTTCTCTGTGCCTGTTCACATTGCTCCGCAGAATCGCTTTTGTGCAGAAAACAGTAACACTTGTTCAGAACGAAAGAAAGCACAGAGCCCCAGATTCTATGTTGTCCTGGAGAGCTTGCAGAGCACTGGGGAAAGGCAGGCAGAGAATTCCTTGCTAGCACCTTCTCTGTGCCTGGGAAGCAGAAGTGTTCACGTCGCTTCGCAAGAATCGCTTTTGTGCAGAAAACAGTAACACTTGTTCAGAAGGAAAGAAAGCACAGAGCCCCAGATTTTATGTTGTCCTGGAGAGCTTGCAGATCACTGGGGAAAGGCAGGCAGAGAATTCCCTGATAGCACCTTCTCTGTGCCTGGGAAGCAGAAGTGTTCACATTGCTTCGCAGAATCGCTTTTGTGCAGAAAACAGTAACACTTGTTCAGAAGGAAAGAAAGCACAGAGCCCCAGATTCTATGTTGTCCTGGAGAGCTTGCAGAGCACTGGGGAAAGGCAGGCAGAGAATTCCTTGCTAGCACCTTCTCTGTCCCTGGGAAGCGGAAGTGTTCACATTGCTTCACAAGAATCGCTTTTGTGCAGAAAACAGTAACACTTGTTCAGAAGGAAAGAAAGCACAGAGCCCCAGATTTTATGTTATCCTGGAGAGCTTGCAGAGCACTGGGGAAAGGCAGGCAGAGAATTCCCTGCTAGCACCTTCTCTGTGCCTGTTCACATTTCTTCGCAGAATCGCTTTTGTGCAGAAAACAGTAACACTTGTTCAGAACGAAAGCAAGCACAGAGCCCCAGATTCTATGTTGTCCTGGAGTGCTTGCAGAGCACTGGGGAAAGGCAGGCAGAGAATTCCCTGATAGCACCTTCTCTGTGCCTGGGAAGCAGAAGTGTTCACATCGCTTCGCAAGAATCGCTTTTGTGCAGAAAACAGTAACACTTGTTCAGAAGGAAAGAAAGCACAGAGCCCCAGATTTGCTGTTGTCCTGGAGAGCTTGCAGAGCACTGGGGAAAGGCAGGCAGAGAATTCCCTGCTAGCACCTTCTCTGTGCCTGGGAAGCAGAAGTGTTCACATTGCTTCGCAGAATCGCTTTTGTGCAGAAAACAGTAACACTTGTTCAGAAGGAAAGAAAGCACAGAGCCCCAGATTCTATGTTGTCCTGGAGAGCTTGCAGAGCACTGGGGAAAGGCAGGCAGAGAATTCCCTGCTAGCACCTTCTCTGTGCCTGTTCACATTGCTTCGCAGAATCGCTTTTGTGCAGAAAACAGTAACACTTGTTCAGAACGAAAGAAAGCACAGAGCCCCAGATTCTATGTTGTCTTGGAGAGCTTGCAGAGCACTGGGGAAAGGCAGGCAGAGAATTCCTTGCTAGCACCTTCTCTGTGCCTGGGAAGCAGAAGTGTTCACATCGCTTCGCAAGAATCGCTTTTGTGCAGAAAACAGTAACACTTGTTCAGAAGGAAAGAAAGCACAGAGCCCCAGATTTTATGTTGTCCTGGAGAGCTTGCAGAGCACTGGGGAAAGGCAGGCAGAGAATTCCCTGCTAGCACCTTCTCTGTGCCTGTTCACATTGCTTCGCAGAATCGCTTTTGTGCAGAAAACAGTAACACTTGTTCAGAACGAAAGAAAGCACAGAGCCCCAGATTCTATGTTGTCTTGGAGAGCTTGCAGAGCACTGGGGAAAGGCAGGCAGAGAATTCCTTGCTAGCACCTTCTCTGTGCCTGGGAAGCAGAAGTGTTCACATTGCTTCGCAAGAATCGCTTTTGTGCAGAAAACAGTAACACTTGTTCAGAAGGAAAGAAAGCACAGAGCCCCAGATTCTATGTTGTCCTGGAGAGCTTGCAGAGCACTGGGGAAAGGCAGGCAGAGAATTCCCTGCTAGCACCTTCTCTGTGCCTGGGAAGCAGAAGTGTTCACATTGCTTCGCAGAATCGCTTTTGTGCAGAAAACAGTAACACTTGTTCAGAACGAAAGAAAGCACAGAGCCCCAGATTCTATGTTGTCCTGGAGAGCTTGCAGAGCACTGGGGAAAGGCAGGCAGAGAATTCCCTGCTAGCACCTTCTCTGTGCCTGGGAAGCAGAAGTGTTCACATTGCTTCGCAAGAATAGCTTTTGTGCAGAAAACAGTAACACTTGTTCAGAAGGAAAGAAAGCACAGAGCCCCAGATTCTATGTTGTCCTGGAGAGCTTGCAGAGCACTGGGGAAAGGCAGGCAGAGAATTCCTTGCTAGCACCTTCTCTGTGCCTGGGAAGCAGAAGTGTTCTCATCGCTTCGCAAGAATCGCTTTTGTGCAGAAAACAGTAACACTTGTTCAGAAGGAAAGAAAGCACAGAGCCCCAGATTTTATGTTGTCCTGGAGAGCTTGCAGAGCACTGGGGAAAGGCAGGCAGAGAATTCCCTGCTAGCACCTTCTCTGTGCCTGGGAAGCAGAAGTGTTCACATTGCTTCGCAGAATCGCTTTTGTGCAGAAAACAGTAACACTTGTTCAGAAGGAAAGAAAGCACAGAGCCCCAGATTCTATGTTGTCCTGGAGAGCTTGCAGAGCACTGGGGAAAGGCAGGCAGAGAATTCCTTGCTAGCACCTTCTCTGTCCCTGGGAAGCAGAAGTGTTCACATTGCTTCGCAAGAATCGCTTTTGTGCAGAAAACAGTAACACTTGTTCAGAAGGAAAGAAAGCACAGAGCCCCAGATTTTATGTTGTCCTGGAGAGCTTGCAGAGCACTGGGGAAAGGCAGGCAGAGAATTCCCTGCTAGCACCTTCTCTGTGCCTGGGAAGCAGAAGTGTTCACATTGCTTCGCAGAATCGCTTTTGTGCAGAAAACAGTAACAGTTGTTCAGAACGAAAGAAAGCACAGAGCCCCAGATTCTATGTTGTCCTGGAGAGCTTGCAGAGCATTGGGGAAAGGCAGGCAGAGAATTCCCTGCTAGCACCTTCTCTGTGCCTGGGAAGCAGAAGTGTTCACATTGCTTCGCAAGAATCGCTTTTGTGCAGAAAACAGTAACACTTGTTCAGAAGGAAAGAAAGCACAGAGCCCCAGATTCTATGTTGTCCTGCAGAGCTTGCAGAGCACTGGGGAAAGGCAGGCAGAGAATTCCTTGCTAGCACCTTCTCTGTCCCTGGGAAGCAGAAGTGTTCACATCGCTTCGCAAGAATCGCTTTTGTGCAGAAAACAGTAACACTTGTTCAGAAGGAAAGAAAGCACAGAGCCCCAGATTTTATGTTGTCCTGGAGAGCTTGCAGAGCACTGGGGAAAGGCAGGCATAGAATTCCCTGCTAGCACCTTCTCTGTGCCTGGGAAGCAGAAGTGTTCACATTGCTTCGCAGAATCGCTTTTGTGCAGAAAACAGTAACACTTGTTCAGAAGGAAAGAAAGCACAGAGCCCCAGATTTTATGTTGTCCTGGAGAGCTTGCAGAGCACTGGGGAAAGGCAGGCAGAGAATTCCCTGATAGCACCTTCTCTGTGCCTGTTCACATTGCTCCGCAGAATCGCTTTTGTGCAGAAAACAGTAACACTTGTTCAGAACGAAAGAAAGCACAGAGCCCCAGATTCTATGTTGTCCTGGAGAGCTTGCAGAGCACTGGGGAAAGGCAGGCAGAGAATTCCTTGCTAGCACCTTCTCTGTGCCTGGGAAGCAGAAGTGTTCACATCGCTTCGCAAGAATCGCTTTTGTGCAGAAAACAGTAACACTTGTTCAGAAGGAAAGAAAGCACAGAGCCCCAGATTTTATGTTGTCCTGGAGAGCTTGCAGATCACTGGGGAAAGGCAGGCAGAGAATTCCCTGATAGCACCTTCTCTGTGCCTGGGAAGCAGAAGTGTTCACATTGCTTCGCAGAATCGCTTTTGTGCAGAAAACAGTAACACTTGTTCAGAAGGAAAGAAAGCACAGAGCCCCAGATTCTATGTTGTCCTGGAGAGCTTGCAGAGCACTGGGGAAAGGCAGGCAGAGAATTCCTTGCTAGCACCTTCTCTGTCCCTGGGAAGCGGAAGTGTTCACATTGCTTCGCAAGAATCGCTTTTGTGCAGAAAACAGTAACACTTGTTCAGAAGGAAAGAAAGCACAGAGCCCCAGATTTTATGTTGTCCTGGAGAGCTTGCAGAGCACTGGGGAAAGGCAGGCAGAGAATTCCCTGCTAGCACCTTCTCTGTGCCTGTTCACATTGCTTCGCAGAATCGCTTTTGTGCAGAAAACAGTAACACTTGTTCAGAACGAAAGAAAGCACAGAGCCCCAGATTCTATGTTGTCCTGGAGAGCTTGCAGAGCACTGGGGAAAGGCAGGCAGAGAATTCCCTGCTAGCACCTTCTCTGTGCCTGGGAAGCAGAAGTGTTCACTTTGCTTCGCAAGAATAGCTTTTGTGCAGAAAACAGTAACACTTGTTCAGAAGGAAAGAAAGCACAGAGCCCCAGATTCTATGTTGTCCTGGAGAGCTTGCAGAGCACTGGGGAAAGGCAGGCAGAGAATTCCTTGCTAGCACCTTCTCTGTGCCTGGGAAGCAGAAGTGTTCACATCGCTTCGCAAGAATCGCTTTTGTGCAGAAAACAGTAACACTTGTTCAGAAGGAAAGAAAGCACAGAGCCCCAGATTTTATGTTGTCCTGGAGAGCTTGCAGAGCACTGGGGAAAGGCAGGCAGAGAATTCCCTGCTAGCACCTTCTCTGTGCCTGTTCACATTGCTTCGCAGAATCGCTTTTGTGCAGAAAACAGTAACACTTGTTCAGAACGAAAGCAAGCACAGAGCCCCAGATTCTATGTTGTCTTGGAGAGCTTGCAGAGCACTGGGGAAAGGCAGGCAGAGAATTCCTTGCTAGCACCTTCTCTGTGCCTGGGAAGCAGAAGTGTTCACATTGCTTCGCAAGAATCGCTTTTGTGCAGAAAACAGTAACACTTGTTCAGAAGGAAAGAAAGCACAGAGCCCCAGATTCTATGTTGTCCTGGAGAGCTTGCAGAGCACTGGGGAAAGGCAGGCAGAGAATTCCTTGCTAGCACCTTCTCTGTGCCTGGGAAGCAGAAGTGTTCACATTGCTTCGCAGAATCGCTTTTGTGCAGAAAACAGTAACACTTGTTCAGAACGAAAGAAAGCACAGAGCCCCAGATTCTATGTTGTCCTGGAGAGCTTGCAGAGCACTGGGGAAAGGCAGGCAGAGAATTCCCTGCTAGCACCTTCTCTGTGCCTGGGAAGCAGAAGTGTTCACATTGCTTCGCAAGAATAGCTTTTGTGCAGAAAACAGTAACACTTGTTCAGAAGGAAAGAAAGCACAGAGCCCCAGATTCTATGTTGTCCTGGAGAGCTTGCAGAGCACTGGGGAAAGGCAGGCAGAGAATTCCTTGCTAGCACCTTCTCTGTCCCTGGGAAGCAGAAGTGTTCACATTGCTTCGCAAGAATCGCTTTTGTGCAGAAAACAGTAACACTTGTTCAGAAGGAAAGAAAGCACAGAGCCCCAGATTTTATGTTGTCCTGGAGAGCTTGCAGAGCACTGGGGAAAGGCAGGCAGAGAATTCCCTGCTAGCACCTTCTCTGTGCCTGTTCACATTGCTTCGCAGAATCGCTTTTGTGCAGAAAACAGTAACACTTGTTCAGAACGAAAGAAAGCACAGAGCCCCAGATTCTATGTTGTCTTGGAGAGCTTGCAGAGCACTGGGGAAAGGCAGGCAGAGAATTCCTTGCTAGCACCTTCTCTGTGCCTGGGAAGCAGAAGTGTTCACATCGCTTCGCAAGAATCGCTTTTGTGCAGAAAACAGTAACACTTGTTCAGAAGGAAAGAAAGCACAGAGCCCCAGATTTTATGTTGTCCTGGAGAGCTTGCAGAGCACTGGGGAAAGGCAGGCAGAGAATTCCCTGCTAGCACCTTCTCTGTGCCTGTTCACATTGCTTCGCAGAATCGCTTTTGTGCAGAAAACAGTAACACTTGTTCAGAACGAAAGAAAGCACAGAGCCCCAGATTCTATGTTGTCTTGGAGAGCTTGCAGAGCACTGGGGAAAGGCAGGCAGAGAATTCCTTGCTAGCACCTTCTCTGTGCCTGGGAAACAGAAGTGTTCACATTGCTTCGCAGAATCGCTTTTGTGCAGAAAACAGTAACACTTGTTCAGAAGGAAAGAAAGCACAGAGCCCCAGATTCTATGTTGTCCTGGAGAGCTTGCAGAGCACTGGGGAAAGGCAGGCAGAGAATTCCTTGCTAGCACCTTCTCTGTCCCTGGGAAGCAGAAGTGTTCACATTGCTTCGCAAGAATCGCTTTTGTGCAGAAAACAGTAACACTTGTTCAGAAGGAAAGAAAGCACAGAGCCCCAGATTTTATGTTGTCCTGGAGAGCTTGCAGAGCACTGGGGAAAGGCAGGCAGAGAATTCCCTGCTAGCACCTTCTCTGTGCCTGGGAAGCAGAAGTGTTCACATTGCTTCGCAGAATCGCTTTTGTGCAGAAAACAGTAACAGTTGTTCAGAACGAAAGAAAGCACAGAGCCCCAGATTCTATGTTGTCCTGGAGAGCTTGCAGAGCACTGGGGAAAGGCAGGCAGAGAATTCCCTGCTAGCACCTTCTCTGTGCCTGGGAAGCAGAAGTGTTCACATTGCTTCGCAAGAATAGCTTTTGTGCAGAAAACAGTAACACTTGTTCAGAAGGAAAGAAAGCACAGAGCCCCAGATTTGCTGTTGTCCTGGAGAGCTTGCAGAGCACTGGGGAAAGGCAGGCAGAGAATTCCTTGCTAGCACCTTCTCTGTGCCTGGGAAGCAGAAGTGTTCACATCGCTTCGCAAGAATCGCTTTTGTGCAGAAAACAGTAACACTTGTTCAGAAGGAAAGAAAGCACAGAGCCCCAGATTTTATGTTGTCCTGGAGAGCTTGCAGAGCACTGGGGAAAGGCAGGCATAGAATTCCCTGCTAGCACCTTCTCTGTGCCTGGGAAGCAGAAGTGTTCACATTGCTTCGCAGAATCGCTTTTGTGCAGAAAACAGTAACACTTGTTCAGAAGGAAAGAAAGCACAGAGCCCCAGATTTTATGTTGTCCTGGAGAGCTTGCAGAGCACTGGGGAAAGGCAGGCAGAGAATTCCCTGCTAGCACCTTCTCTGTGCCTGTTCACATTGCTCCGCAGAATCGCTTTTGTGCAGAAAACAGTAACACTTGTTCAGAACGAAAGAAAGCACAGAGCCCCAGATTCTATGTTGTCCTGGAGAGCTTGCAGAGCACTGGGGAAAGGCAGGCAGAGAATTCCCTGCTAGCACCTTCTCTGTGCCTGGGAAGCAGAAGTGTTCACATCGCTTCGCAAGAATCGCTTTTGTGCAGAAAACAGTAACACTTGTTCAGAAGGAAAGAAAGCACAGAGCCCCAGATTTTATGTTGTCCTGGAGAGCTTGCAGATCACTGGGGAAAGGCAGGCAGAGAATTCCCTGCTAGCACCTTCTCTGTGCCTGGGAAGCAGAAGTGTTCACATTGCTTCGCAGAATCGCTTTTGTGCAGAAAACAGTAACACTTGTTCAGAAGGAAAGAAAGCACAGAGCCCCAGATTCTATGTTGTCCTGGAGAGCTTGCAGAGCACTGGGGAAAGGCAGGCAGAGAATTCCTTGCTAGCACCTTCTCTGTCCCTGGGAAGCGGAAGTGTTCACATTGCTTCGCAAGAATCGCTTTTGTGCAGAAAACAGTAACACTTGTTCAGAAGGAAAGAAAGCACAGAGCCCCAGATTTTATGTTGTCCTGGAGAGCTTGCAGAGCACTGGGGAAAGGCAGGCAGAGAATTCCCTGCTAGCACCTTCTCTGTGCCTGTTCACATTGCTTCGCAGAATCGCTTTTGTGCAGAAAACAGTAACACTTGTTCAGAACGAAAGAAAGCACAGAGCCCCAGATTTGCTGTTGTCCTGGAGAGCTTGCAGAGCACTGGGGAAAGGCAGGCAGAGAATTCCCTGCTAGCACCTTCTCTGTGCCTGGGAAGCAGAAGTGTTCACTTTGCTTCGCAAGAATCGCTTTTGTGCAGAAAACAGTAACACTTGTTCAGAAGGAAAGAAAGCACAGAGCCCCAGATTTTATGTTGTCCTGGAGAGCTTGCAGAGCACTGGGGAAAGGCAGGCAGAGAATTCCCTGCTAGCACCTTCTCTGTGCCTGTTCACATTGCTTCGCAGAATCGCTTTTGTGCAGAAAACAGTAACACTTGTTCAGAACGAAAGAAAGCACAGAGCCCCAGATTCTATGTTGTCCTGGAGAGCTTGCAGAGCACTGGGGAAAGGCAGGCAGAGAATTCCCTGCTAGCACCTTCTCTGTGCCTGGGAAGCAGAAGTGTTCACATTGCTTCGCAAGAATCGCTTTTGTGCAGAAAACAGTAACACTTGTTCAGAAGGAAAGAAAGCACAGAGCCCCAGATTTTATGTTGTCCTGGAGAGCTTGCAGAGCACTGGGGAAAGGCAGGCAGAGAATTCCCTGCTAGCACCTTCTCTGTGCCTGTTCACATTGCTTCGCAGAATCGCTTTTGTGCAGAAAACAGTAACAGTTGTTCAGAACGAAAGAAAGCACAGAGCCCCAGATTCTATGTTGTCCTGGAGAGCTTGCAGAGCACTGGGGAAAGGCAGGCAGAGAATTCCCTGCTAGCACCTTCTCTGTGCCTGGGAAGCAGAAGTGTTCACATTGCTTCGCAAGAATCGCTTTTGTGCAGAAAACAGTAACACTTGTTCAGAAGGAAAGAAAGCACAGAGCCCCAGATTCTATGTTGTCCTGGAGAGCTTGCAGAGCACTGGGGAAAGGCAGGCAGAGAATTCCTTGCTAGCACCTTCTCTGTGCCTGGGAAGCAGAAGTGTTCACATCGCTTCGCAAGAATCGCTTTTGTGCAGAAAACAGTAACACTTGTTCAGAAGGAAAGAAAGCACAGAGCCCCAGATTTTATGTTGTCCTGGAGAGCTTGCAGAGCACTGGGGAAAGGCAGGCAGAGAATTCCCTGCTAGCACCTTCTCTGTGCCTGTTCACATTGCTTCGCAGAATCGCTTTTGTGCAGAAAACAGTAACACTTGTTCAGAACGAAAGAAAGCACAGAGCCCCAGATTCTATGTTGTCTTGGAGAGCTTGCAGAGCACTGGGGAAAGGCAGGCAGAGAATTCCTTGCTAGCACCTTCTCTGTGCCTGGGAAGCAGAAGTGTTCACATCGCTTCGCAAGAATCGCTTTTGTGCAGAAAACAGTAACACTTGTTCAGAAGGAAAGAAAGCACAGAGCCCCAGATTTTATGTTGTCCTGGAGAGCTTGCAGAGCACTGGGGAAAGGCAGGCAGAGAATTCCCTGCTAGCACCTTCTCTGTGCCTGGGAAGCAGAAGTGTTCACATTGCTTCGCAGAATCGCTTTTGTGCAGAAAACAGTAACAGTTGTTCAGAACGAAAGAAAGCACAGAGCCCCAGATTCTATGTTGTCCTGGAGAGCTTGCAGAGCACTGGGGAAAGGCAGGCAGAGAATTCCCTGCTAGCACCTTCTCTGTGCCTGGGAAGCAGAAGTGTTCACATTGCTTCGCAAGAATAGCTTTTGTGCAGAAAACAGTAACACTTGTTCAGAAGGAAAGAAAGCACAGAGCCCCAGATTCTATGTTGTCCTGGAGAGCTTGCAGAGCACTGGGGAAAGGCAGGCAGAGAATTCCTTGCTAGCACCTTCTCTGTGCCTGGGAAGCAGAAGTGTTCACATCGCTTCGCAAGAATCGCTTTTGTGCAGAAAACAGTAACACTTGTTCAGAAGGAAAGAAAGCACAGAGCCCCAGATTTTATGTTGTCCTGGAGAGCTTGCAGATCACTGGGGAAAGGCAGGCAGAGAATTCCCTGCTAGCACCTTCTCTGTGCCTGGGAAGCAGAAGTGTTCACATTGCTTCGCCTAATCGCTTTTGTGCAGAAAACAGTAACACTTGTTCAGAAGGAAAGAAAGCACAGAGCCCCAGATTCTATGTTGTCCTGCAGAGCTTGCAGAGCACTGGGGAAAGGCAGGCAGAGAATTCCTTGCTAGCACCTTCTCTGTCCCTGGGAAGCAGAAGTGTTCACATTGCTTCGCAAGAATCGCTTTTGTGCAGAAAACAGTAACACTTGTTCAGAAGGAAAGAAAGCACAGAGCCCCAGATTTTATGTTGTCCTGGAGAGCTTGCAGAGCACTGGGGAAAGGCAGGCAGAGAATTCCCTGCTAGCACCTTCTCTGTGCCTGTTCACATTGCTTCGCAGAATCGCTTTTGTGCAGAAAACAGTAACACTTGTTCAGAACGAAAGAAAGCACAGAGCCCCAGATTCTATGTTGTCTTGGAGAGCTTGCAGAGCACTGGGGAAAGGCAGGCAGAGAATTCCTTGCTAGCACCTTCTCTGTGCCTGGGAAGCAGAAGTGTTCACATCGCTTCGCAAGAATCGCTTTTGTGCAGAAAACAGTAACACTTGTTCAGAAGGAAAGAAAGCACAGAGCCCCAGATTTTATGTTGTCCTGGAGAGCTTGCAGAGCACTGGGGAAAGGCAGGCAGAGAATTCCCTGCTAGCACCTTCTCTGTGCCTGGGAAGCAGAAGTGTTCACATTGCTTCGCAGAATCGCTTTTGTGCAGAAAACACTAACACTTGTTCAGAACGAAAGAAAGCACAGAGCCCCAGATTCTATGTTGTCCTGGAGAGCTTGCAGAGCACTGGGGAAAGGCAGGCAGAGAATTCCCTGCTAGCACCTTCTCTGTGCCTGGGAAGCAGAAGTGTTCACATTGCTTCGCAAGAATAGCTTTTGTGCAGAAAACAGTAACACTTGTTCAGAAGGAAAGAAAGCACAGAGCCCCAGATTCTATGTTGTCCTGGAGAGCTTGCAGAGCACTGGGGAAAGGCAGGCAGAGAATTCCTTGCTAGCACCTTCTCTGTGCCTGGGAAGCAGAAGTGTTCACATCGCTTCGCAAGAATCGCTTTTGTGCAGAAAACAGTAACACTTGTTCAGAAGGAAAGAAAGCACAGAGCCCCAGATTTTATGTTGTCCTGGAGAGCTTGCAGAGCACTGGGGAAAGGCAGGCAGAGAATTCCCTGATAGCACCTTCTCTGTGCCTGTTCACATTGCTCCGCAGAATCGCTTTTGTGCAGAAAACAGTAACACTTGTTCAGAACGAAAGCAAGCACAGAGCCCCAGATTCTATGTTGTCTTGGAGAGCTTGCAGAGCACTGGGGAAAGGCAGGCAGAGAATTCCTTGCTAGCACCTTCTCTGTGCCTGGGAAGCAGAAGTGTTCACATCGCTTCGCAAGAATCGCTTTTGTGCAGAAAACAGTAACACTTGTTCAGAAGGAAAGAAAGCACAGAGCCCCAGATTTTATGTTGTCCTGGAGAGCTTGCAGAGCACTGGGGAAAGGCAGGCAGAGAATTCCCTGCTAGCACCTTCTCTGTGCCTGGGAAGCAGAAGTGTTCACATTGCTTCGCAGAATCGCTTTTGTGCTGAAAAGACTAACACTTGTTCAGAACGAAAGAAAGCACAGAGCCCCAGATTCTATGTTGTCCTGGAGAGCTTGCAGAGCACTGGGGAAAGGCAGGCAGAGAATTCCCTGCTAGCACCTTCTCTGTGCCTGGGAAGCAGAAGTGTTCACATTGCTTCGCAAGAATAGCTTTTGTGCAGAAAACAGTAACACTTGTTCAGAAGGAAAGAAAGCACAGAGCCCCAGATTCTATGTTGTCCTGGAGAGCTTGCAGAGCACTGGGGAAAGGCAGGCAGAGAATTCCTTGCTAGCACCTTCTCTGTCCCTGGGAAGCAGAAGTGTTCACATTGCTTCGCAAGAATCGCTTTTGTGCAGAAAACAGTAACACTTGTTCAGAAGGAAAGAAAGCACAGAGCCCCAGATTTTATGTTGTCCTGGAGAGCTTGCAGAGCACTGGGGAAAGGCAGGCAGAGAATTCCCTGCTAGCACCTTCTCTGTGCCTGTTCACATTGCTTCGCAGAATCGCTTTTGTGCAGAAAACAGTAACACTTGTTCAGAACGAAAGCAAGCACAGAGCCCCAGATTCTATGTTGTCTTGGAGAGCTTGCAGAGCACTGGGGAAAGGCAGGCAGAGAATTCCTTGCTAGCACCTTCTCTGTGCCTGGGAAGCAGAAGTGTTCACATCGCTTCGCAAGAATCGCTTTTGTGCAGAAAACAGTAACACTTGTTCAGAAGGAAAGAAAGCACAGAGCCCCAGATTTTATGTTGTCCTGGAGAGCTTGCAGAGCACTGGGGAAAGGCAGGCAGAGAATTCCCTGCTAGCACCTTCTCTGTGCCTGGGAAGCAGAAGTGTTCACATTGCTTCGCAGAATCGCTTTTGTGCAGAAAAGACTAACACTTGTTCAGAACGAAAGAAAGCACAGAGCCCCAGATTCTATGTTGTCCTGGAGAGCTTGCAGAGCACTGGGGAAAGGCAGGCAGAGAATTCCCTGCTAGCACCTTCTCTGTGCCTGGGAAGCAGAAGTGTTCACATTGCTTCGCAAGAATAGCTTTTGTGCAGAAAACAGTAACACTTGTTCAGAAGGAAAGAAAGCACAGAGCCCCAGATTCTATGTTGTCCTGGAGAGCTTGCAGAGCACTGGGGAAAGGCAGGCAGAGAATTCCTTGCTAGCACCTTCTCTGTCCCTGGGAAGCAGAAGTGTTCACATTGCTTCGCAAGAATCGCTTTTGTGCAGAAAACAGTAACACTTGTTCAGAAGGAAAGAAAGCACAGAGCCCCAGATTTTATGTTGTCCTGGAGAGCTTGCAGAGCACTGGGGAAAGGCAGGCAGAGAATTCCCTGCTAGCACCTTCTCTGTGCCTGTTCACATTGCTTCGCAGAATCGCTTTTGTGCAGAAAACAGTAACACTTGTTCAGAACGAAAGAAAGCACAGAGCCCCAGATTCTATGTTGTCTTGGAGAGCTTGCAGAGCACTGGGGAAAGGCAGGCAGAGAATTCCTTGCTAGCACCTTCTCTGTGCCTGGGAAGCAGAAGTGTTCACATCGCTTCGCAAGAATCGCTTTTGTGCAGAAAACAGTAACACTTGTTCAGAAGGAAAGAAAGCACAGAGCCCCAGATTTTATGTTGTCCTGGAGAGCTTGCAGAGCACTGGGGAAAGGCAGGCAGAGAATTCCCTGCTAGCACCTTCTCTGTGCCTGTTCACATTGCTTCGCAGAATCGCTTTTGTGCAGAAAACAGTAACACTTGTTCAGAACGAAAGAAAGCACAGAGCCCCAGATTCTATGTTGTCTTGGAGAGCTTGCAGAGCACTGGGGAAAGGCAGGCAGAGAATTCCTTGCTAGCACCTTCTCTGTGCCTGGGAAGCAGAAGTGTTCACATCGCTTCGCAAGAATCGCTTTTGTGCAGAAAACAGTAACACTTGTTCAGAAGGAAAGAAAGCACAGAGCCCCAGATTCTATGTTGTCCTGGAGAGCTTGCAGAGCACTGGGGAAAGGCAGGCAGAGAATTCCCTGCTAGCACCTTCTCTGTGCCTGGGAAGCAGAAGTGTTCACATTGCTTCGCAGAATCGCTTTTGTGCAGAAAACAGTAACAGTTGTTCAGAACGAAAGAAAGCACAGAGCCCCAGATTCTATGTTGTATTGGAGAGCTTGCAGAGCACTGGGGAAAGGCAGGCAGAGAATTCCCTGCTAGCACCTTCTCTGTGCCTGTTCACATTGCTCCGCAGAATCGCTTTTGTGCAGAAAACAGTAACACTTGTTCAGAAGGAAAGAAAGCACAGAGCCCCAGATTCTATGTTGTCCTGGAGAGCTTGCAGAGCACTGGGGAAAGGCAGGCAGAGAATTCCTTGCTAGCACCTTCTCTGTGCCTGGGAAGCAGAAGTGTTCACATCGCTTCGCAAGAATCGCTTTTGTGCAGAAAACAGTAACACTTGTTCAGAAGGAAAGAAAGCACAGAGCCCCAGATTTTATGTTGTCCTGGAGAGCTTGCAGATCACTGGGGAAAGGCAGGCAGAGAATTCCCTGCTAGCACCTTCTCTGTGCCTGGGAAGCAGAAGTGTTCACATTGCTTCGCAGAATCGCTTTTGTGCAGAAAACAGTAACACTTGTTCAGAAGGAAAGAAAGCACAGAGCCCCAGATTCTATGTTGTCCTGGAGAGCTTGCAGAGCACTGGGGAAAGGCAGGCAGAGAATTCCTTGCTAGCACCTTCTCTGTCCCTGGGAAGCGGAAGTGTTCACATTGCTTCGCAAGAATCGCTTTTGTGCAGAAAACAGTAACACTTGTTCAGAAGGAAAGAAAGCACAGAGCCCCAGATTTTATGTTGTCCTGGAGAGCTTGCAGAGCACTGGGGAAAGGCAGGCAGAGAATTCCCTGCTAGCACCTTCTCTGTGCCTGTTCACATTGCTTCGCAGAATCACTTTTGTGCAGAAAACAGTAACACTTGTTCAGAACGAAAGAAAGCACAGAGCCCCAGATTCTATGTTGTCTTGGAGAGCTTGCAGAGCACTGGGGAAAGGCAGGCAGAGAATTCCTTGCTAGCACCTTCTCTGTGCCTGGGAAGCAGAAGTGTTCACATCGCTTCGCAAGAATCGCTTTTGTGCAGAAAACAGTAACACTTGTTCAGAAGGAAAGAAAGCACAGAGCCCCAGATTTTATGTTGTCCTGGAGAGCTTGCAGAGCACTGGGGAAAGGCAGGCAGAGAATTCCCTGCTAGCACCTTCTCTGTGCCTGTTCACATTGCTTCGCAGAATCGCTTTTGTGCAGAAAACAGTAACACTTGTTCAGAAGGAAAGAAAGCACAGAGCCCCAGATTTTATGTTGTCCTGGAGAGCTTGCAGAGCACTGGGGAAAGGCAGGCAGAGAATTCCCTGCTAGCACCTTCTCTGTGCCTGTTCACATTGCTCCGCAGAAACGCTTTTGTGCAGAAAACAGTAACACTTGTTCAGAACGAAAGAAAGCACAGAGCCCCAGATTCTATGTTGTCCTGGAGAGCTTGCAGAGCACTGGGGAAAGGCAGGCAGAGAATTCCTTGCTAGCACCTTCTCTGTGCCTGGGAAGCAGAAGTGTTCACATCGCTTCGCAAGAATCGCTTTTGTGCAGAAAACAGTAACACTTGTTCAGAAGGAAAGAAAGCACAGAGCCCCAGATTTTATGTTGTCCTGGAGAGCTTGCAGATCACTGGGGAAAGGCAGGCAGAGAATTCCCTGCTAGCACCTTCTCTGTGCCTGGGAAGCAGAAGTGTTCACATTGCTTCGCAGAATCGCTTTTGTGCAGAAAACAGTAACACTTGTTCAGAAGGAAAGAAAGCACAGAGCCCCAGATTCTATGTTGTCCTGGAGAGCTTGCAGAGCACTGGGGAAAGGCAGGCAGAGAATTCCTTGCTAGCACCTTCTCTGTCCCTGGGAAGCGGAAGTGTTCACATTGCTTCGCAGGAATCGCTTTTGTGCAGAAAACAGTAACACTTGTTCAGAAGGAAAGAAAGCACAGAGCCCCAGATTTTATTTTGTCCTGGAGAGCTTGCAGAGCACTGGGGAAAGGCAGGCAGAGAATTCCCTGCTAGCACCTTCTCTGTGCCTGTTCACATTGCTTCGCAGAATCGCTTTTGTGCAGAAAACATTAACACTTGTTCAGAACAAAAGAAAGCACAGAGCCCCAGATTCTATGTTGTCTTGGAGAGCTTGCAGAGCACTGGGGAAAGGCAGGCAGAGAATTCCTTGCTAGCACCTTCTCTGTGCCTGGGAAGCAGAAGTGTTCACATCGCTTCGCAAGAATCGCTTTTGTGCAGAAAACAGTAACAGTTGTTCAGAAGGAAAGAAAGCACAGAGCCCCAGATTCTATGTTGTCCTGGAGAGCTTGCAGAGCACTGGGGAAAGGCAGGCAGAGAATTCCCTGCTAGCACCTTCTCTGTGCCTGGGAAGCAGAAGTGTTCACATTGCTTCGCAGAATCGCTTTTGTGCAGAAAACAGTAACAGTTGTTCAGAACGAAAGAAAGCACAGAGCCCCAGATTCTATCTTGTCCTGGAGAGCTTGCAGAGCACTGGGGAAAGGCAGGCAGAGAATTCCCTGCTAGCACCTTCTCTGTGCCTGGGAAGCAGAAGTGTTCACATTGCTTCGCAAGAATAGCTTTTGTGCAGAAAACAGTAACACTTGTTCAGAAGGAAAGAAAGCACAGAGCCCCAGATTTTATGTTGTCCTGGAGAGCTTGCAGAGCACTGGGGAAAGGCAGGCAGAGAATTCCCTGCTAGCACCTTCTCTGTGCCTGTTCACATTGCTTCGCAGAATCGCTTTTGTGCAGAAAACAGTAACACTTGTTCAGAACGAAAGAAAGCACAGAGCCCCAGATTCTATGTTGTCCTGGAGAGCTTGCAGAGCACTGGGGAAAGGCAGGCAGAGAATTCCTTGCTAGCACCTTCTCTGTGCCTGGGAAGCAGAAGTGTTCACATTGCTTCGCAAGAATCGCTTTTGTGCAGAAAACAGTAACACTTGTTCAGAAGGAAAGAAAGCACAGAGCCCCAGATTTGCTGTTGTCCTGGAGAGCTTGCAGAGCACTGGGGAAAGGCAGGCAGAGAATTCCCTGCTAGCACCTTCTCTGTGCCTGGGAAGCAGAAGTGTTCACATTGCTTCGCAGAATCGCTTTTGTGCAGAAAACAGTAACAGTTGTTCAGAACGAAAGAAAGCACAGAGCCCCAGATTCTATGTTGTCCTGGAGAGCTTGCAGAGCACTGGGGAAAGGCAGGCAGAGAATTCCCTGCTAGCACCTTCTCTGTGCCTGGGAAGCAGAAGTGTTCACATTGCTTCGCAAGAATCGCTTTTGTGCAGAAAACAGTAACACTTGTTCAGAAGGAAAGAAAGCACAGAGCCCCAGATTCTATGTTGTCCTGGAGAGCTTGCAGAGCACTGGGGAAAGGCAGGCAGAGAATTCCCTGCTAGCACCTTCTCTGTGCCTGGGAAGCAGAAGTGTTCACATTGCTTCGCAAGAATAGCTTTTGTGCAGAAAACAGTAACACTTGTTCAGAAGGAAAGAAAGCACAGAGCCCCAGATTCTATGTTGTCCTGGAGAGCTTGCAGAGCACTGGGGAAAGGCAGGCAGAGAATTCCTTGCTAGCACCTTCTCTGTGCCTGGGAAGCAGAAGTGTTCTCATCGCTTCGCAAGAATCGCTTTTGTGCAGAAAACAGTAACACTTGTTCAGAAGGAAAGAAAGCACAGAGCCCCAGATTTTATGTTGTCCTGGAGAGCTTGCAGAGCACTGGGGAAAGGCAGGCATAGAATTCCCTGCTAGCACCTTCTCTGTGCCTGGGAAGCAGAAGTGTTCACATTGCTTCGCAGAATCGCTTTTGTGCAGAAAACAGTAACACTTGTTCAGAAGGAAAGAAAGCACAGAGCCCCAGATTCTATGTTGTCCTGGAGAGCTTGCAGAGCACTGGGGAAAGGCAGGCAGAGAATTCCTTGCTAGCACCTTCTCTGTCCCTGGGAAGCAGAAGTGTTCACATTGCTTCGCAAGAATCGCTTTTGTGCAGAAAACAGTAACACTTGTTCAGAAGGAAAGAAAGCACAGAGCCCCAGATTTTATGTTGTCCTGGAGAGCTTGCAGATCACTGGGGAAAGGCAGGCAGAGAATTCCCTGCTAGCACCTTCTCTGTGCCTGGGAAGCAGAAGTGTTCACATTGCTTCGCAGAATCGCTTTTGTGCAGAAAACAGTAACAGTTGTTCAGAACGAAAGAAAGCACAGAGCCCCAGATTCTATGTTGTCCTGGAGAGCTTGCAGAGCACTGGGGAAAGGCAGGCAGAGAATTCCCTGCTAGCACCTTCTCTGTGCCTGGGAAGCAGAAGTGTTCACATTGCTTCGCAAGAATAGCTTTTGTGCAGAAAACAGTAACACTTGTTCAGAAGGAAAGAAAGCACAGAGCCCCAGATTCTATGTTGTCCTGGAGAGCTTGCAGAGCACTGGGGAAAGGCAGGCAGAGAATTCCTTGCTAGCACCTTCTCTGTGCCTGGGAAGCAGAAGTGTTCACATCGCTTCGCAAGAATCGCTTTTGTGCAGAAAACAGTAACACTTGTTCAGAAGGAAAGAAAGCACAGAGCCCCAGATTTTATGTTGTCCTGGAGAGCTTGCAGAGCACTGGGGAAAGGCAGGCATAGAATTCCCTGCTAGCACCTTCTCTGTGCCTGGGAAGCAGAAGTGTTCACATTGCTTCGCAGAATCGCTTTTGTGCAGAAAACAGTAACACTTGTTCAGAAGGAAAGAAAGCACAGAGCCCCAGATTTTATGTTGTCCTGGAGAGCTTGCAGAGCACTGGGGAAAGGCAGGCAGAGAATTCCCTGCTAGCACCTTCTCTGTGCCTGTTCACATTGCTCCGCAGAATCGCTTTTGTGCAGAAAACAGTAACACTTGTTCAGAAGGAAAGAAAGCACAGAGCCCCAGATTCTATGTTGTCCTGGAGAGCTTGCAGAGCACTGGGGAAAGGCAGGCAGAGAATTCCTTGCTAGCACCTTCTCTGTGCCTGGGAAGCAGAAGTGTTCACATCGCTTCGCAAGAATCGCTTTTGTGCAGAAAACAGTAACACTTGTTCAGAAGGAAAGAAAGCACAGAGCCCCAGATTTTATGTTGTCCTGGAGAGCTTGCAGATCACTGGGGAAAGGCAGGCAGAGAATTCCCTGCTAGCACCTTCTCTGTGCCTGGGAAGCAGAAGTGTTCACATTGCTTCGCAGAATCGCTTTTGTGCAGAAAACAGTAACACTTGTTCAGAAGGAAAGAAAGCACAGAGCCCCAGATTCTATGTTGTCCTGGAGAGCTTGCAGAGCACTGGGGAAAGGCAGGCAGAGAATTCCTTGCTAGCACCTTCTCTGTCCCTGGGAAGCGGAAGTGTTCACATTGCTTCGCAAGAATCGCTTTTGTGCAGAAAACAGTAACACTTGTTCAGAAGGAAAGAAAGCACAGAGCCCCAGATTTTATGTTGTCCTGGAGAGCTTGCAGAGCACTGGGGAAAGGCAGGCAGAGAATTCCCTGCTAGCACCTTCTCTGTGCCTGTTCACATTGCTTCGCAGAATCGCTTTTGTGCAGAAAACAGTAACACTTGTTCAGAACGAAAGAAAGCACAGAGCCCCAGATTCTATGTTGTCCTGGAGAGCTTGCAGAGCACTGGGGAAAGGCAGGCAGAGAATTCCCTGCTAGCACCTTCTCTGTGCCTGTTCACATTGCTTCGCAAGAATAGTTTTTGTGCAGAAAACAGTAACACTTGTTCAGAAGGAAAGAAAGCACAGAGCCCCAGATTCTATGTTGTCCTGGAGAGCTTGCAGAGCACTGGGGAAAGGCAGGCAGAGAATTCCTTGCTAGCACCTTCTCTGTGCCTGTTCACATTGCTCCGCAGAAACGCTTTTGTGCAGAAAACAGTAACACTTGTTCAGAACGAAAGAAAGCACAGAGCCCCAGATTCTATGTTGTCCTGGAGAGCTTGCAGAGCACTGGGGAAAGGCAGGCAGAGAATTCCTTGCTAGCACCTTCTCTGTGCCTGGGAAGCAGAAGTGTTCACATCGCTTCGCAAGAATCGCTTTTGTGCAGAAAACAGTAACACTTGTTCAGAAGGAAAGAAAGCACAGAGCCCCAGATTTTATGTTGTCCTGGAGAGCTTGCAGATCACTGGGGAAAGGCAGGCAGAGAATTCCCTGCTAGCACCTTCTCTGTGCCTGGGAAGCAGAAGTGTTCACATTGCTTCGCAGAATCGCTTTTGTGCAGAAAACAGTAACACTTGTTCAGAAGGAAAGAAAGCACAGAGCCCCAGATTCTATGTTGTCCTGGAGAGCTTGCAGAGCACTGGGGAAAGGCAGGCAGAGAATTCCTTGCTAGCACCTTCTCTGTCCCTGGGAAGCGGAAGTGTTCACATTGCTTCGCAGGAATCGCTTTTGTGCAGAAAACAGTAACACTTGTTCAGAAGGAAAGAAAGCACAGAGCCCCAGATTTTATTTTGTCCTGGAGAGCTTGCAGAGCACTGGGGAAAGGCAGGCAGAGAATTCCCTGCTAGCACCTTCTCTGTGCCTGTTCACATTGCTTCGCAGAATCGCTTTTGTGCAGAAAACATTAACACTTGTTCAGAACAAAAGAAAGCACAGAGCCCCAGATTCTATGTTGTCTTGGAGAGCTTGCAGAGCACTGGGGAAAGGCAGGCAGAGAATTCCTTGCTAGCACCTTCTCTGTGCCTGGGAAGCAGAAGTGTTCACATCGCTTCGCAAGAATCGCTTTTGTGCAGAAAACAGTAACAGTTGTTCAGAAGGAAAGAAAGCACAGAGCCCCAGATTCTATGTTGTCCTGGAGAGCTTGCAGAGCACTGGGGAAAGGCAGGCAGAGAATTCCCTGCTAGCACCTTCTCTGTGCCTGGGAAGCAGAAGTGTTCACATTGCTTCGCAGAATCGCTTTTGTGCAGAAAACAGTAACAGTTGTTCAGAACGAAAGAAAGCACAGAGCCCCAGATTCTATCTTGTCCTGGAGAGCTTGCAGAGCACTGGGGAAAGGCAGGCAGAGAATTCCCTGCTAGCACCTTCTCTGTGCCTGGGAAGCAGAAGTGTTCACATTGCTTCGCAAGAATAGCTTTTGTGCAGAAAACAGTAACACTTGTTCAGAAGGAAAGAAAGCACAGAGCCCCAGATTTTATGTTGTCCTGGAGAGCTTGCAGAGCACTGGGGAAAGGCAGGCAGAGAATTCCCTGCTAGCACCTTCTCTGTGCCTGTTCACATTGCTTCGCAGAATCGCTTTTGTGCAGAAAACAGTAACACTTGTTCAGAACGAAAGAAAGCACAGAGCCCCAGATTCTATGTTGTCCTGGAGAGCTTGCAGAGCACTGGGGAAAGGCAGGCAGAGAATTCCTTGCTAGCACCTTCTCTGTGCCTGGGAAGCAGAAGTGTTCACATTGCTTCGCAAGAATCGCTTTTGTGCAGAAAACAGTAACACTTGTTCAGAAGGAAAGAAAGCACAGAGCCCCAGATTTGCTGTTGTCCTGGAGAGCTTGCAGAGCACTGGGGAAAGGCAGGCAGAGAATTCCCTGCTAGCACCTTCTCTGTGCCTGGGAAGCAGAAGTGTTCACATTGCTTCGCAGAATCGCTTTTGTGCAGAAAACAGTAACAGTTGTTCAGAACGAAAGAAAGCACAGAGCCCCAGATTCTATGTTGTCCTGGAGAGCTTGCAGAGCACTGGGGAAAGGCAGGCAGAGAATTCCCTGCTAGCACCTTCTCTGTGCCTGGGAAGCAGAAGTGTTCACATTGCTTCGCAAGAATCGCTTTTGTGCAGAAAACAGTAACACTTGTTCAGAAGGAAAGAAAGCACAGAGCCCCAGATTCTATGTTGTCCTGGAGAGCTTGCAGAGCACTGGGGAAAGGCAGGCAGAGAATTCCCTGCTAGCACCTTCTCTGTGCCTGGGAAGCAGAAGTGTTCACATTGCTTCGCAAGAATAGCTTTTGTGCAGAAAACAGTAACACTTGTTCAGAAGGAAAGAAAGCACAGAGCCCCAGATTCTATGTTGTCCTGGAGAGCTTGCAGAGCACTGGGGAAAGGCAGGCAGAGAATTCCTTGCTAGCACCTTCTCTGTGCCTGGGAAGCAGAAGTGTTCTCATCGCTTCGCAAGAATCGCTTTTGTGCAGAAAACAGTAACACTTGTTCAGAAGGAAAGAAAGCACAGAGCCCCAGATTTTATGTTGTCCTGGAGAGCTTGCAGAGCACTGGGGAAAGGCAGGCAGAGAATTCCCTGCTAGCACCTTCTCTGTGCCTGGGAAGCAGAAGTGTTCACATTGCTTCGCAGAATCGCTTTTGTGCAGAAAACAGTAACACTTGTTCAGAAGGAAAGAAAGCACAGAGCCCCAGATTCTATGTTGTCCTGGAGAGCTTGCAGAGCACTGGGGAAAGGCAGGCAGAGAATTCCTTGCTAGCACCTTCTCTGTCCCTGGGAAGCAGAAGTGTTCACATTGCTTCGCAAGAATCGCTTTTGTGCAGAAAACAGTAACACTTGTTCAGAAGGAAAGAAAGCACAGAGCCCCAGATTTTATGTTGTCCTGGAGAGCTTGCAGATCACTGGGGAAAGGCAGGCAGAGAATTCCCTGCTAGCACCTTCTCTGTGCCTGGGAAGCAGAAGTGTTCACATTGCTTCGCAGAATCGCTTTTGTGCAGAAAACAGTAACAGTTGTTCAGAACGAAAGAAAGCACAGAGCCCCAGATTCTATGTTGTCCTGGAGAGCTTGCAGAGCACTGGGGAAAGGCAGGCAGAGAATTCCCTGCTAGCACCTTCTCTGTGCCTGGGAAGCAGAAGTGTTCACATTGCTTCGCAAGAATAGCTTTTGTGCAGAAAACAGTAACACTTGTTCAGAAGGAAAGAAAGCACAGAGCCCCAGATTCTATGTTGTCCTGGAGAGCTTGCAGAGCACTGGGGAAAGGCAGGCAGAGAATTCCTTGCTAGCACCTTCTCTGTGCCTGGGAAGCAGAAGTGTTCACATCGCTTCGCAAGAATCGCTTTTGTGCAGAAAACAGTAACACTTGTTCAGAAGGAAAGAAAGCACAGAGCCCCAGATTTTATGTTGTCCTGGAGAGCTTGCAGAGCACTGGGGAAAGGCAGGCATAGAATTCCCTGCTAGCACCTTCTCTGTGCCTGGGAAGCAGAAGTGTTCACATTGCTTCGCAGAATCGCTTTTGTGCAGAAAACAGTAACACTTGTTCAGAAGGAAAGAAAGCACAGAGCCCCAGATTTTATGTTGTCCTGGAGAGCTTGCAGAGCACTGGGGAAAGGCAGGCAGAGAATTCCCTGCTAGCACCTTCTCTGTGCCTGTTCACATTGCTCCGCAGAATCGCTTTTGTGCAGAAAACAGTAACACTTGTTCAGAAGGAAAGAAAGCACAGAGCCCCAGATTCTATGTTGTCCTGGAGAGCTTGCAGAGCACTGGGGAAAGGCAGGCAGAGAATTCCTTGCTAGCACCTTCTCTGTGCCTGGGAAGCAGAAGTGTTCACATCGCTTCGCAAGAATCGCTTTTGTGCAGAAAACAGTAACACTTGTTCAGAAGGAAAGAAAGCACAGAGCCCCAGATTTTATGTTGTCCTGGAGAGCTTGCAGATCACTGGGGAAAGGCAGGCAGAGAATTCCCTGCTAGCACCTTCTCTGTGCCTGGGAAGCAGAAGTGTTCACATTGCTTCGCAGAATCGCTTTTGTGCAGAAAACAGTAACACTTGTTCAGAAGGAAAGAAAGCACAGAGCCCCAGATTCTATGTTGTCCTGGAGAGCTTGCAGAGCACTGGGGAAAGGCAGGCAGAGAATTCCTTGCTAGCACCTTCTCTGTCCCTGGGAAGCGGAAGTGTTCACATTGCTTCGCAAGAATCGCTTTTGTGCAGAAAACAGTAACACTTGTTCAGAAGGAAAGAAAGCACAGAGCCCCAGATTTTATGTTGTCCTGGAGAGCTTGCAGAGCACTGGGGAAAGGCAGGCAGAGAATTCCCTGCTAGCACCTTCTCTGTGCCTGTTCACATTGCTTCGCAGAATCGCTTTTGTGCAGAAAACAGTAACACTTGTTCAGAACGAAAGAAAGCACAGAGCCCCAGATTCTATGTTGTCCTGGAGAGCTTGCAGAGCACTGGGGAAAGGCAGGCAGAGAATTCCCTGCTAGCACCTTCTCTGTGCCTGGGAAGCATAAGTGTTCACTTTGCTTCGCAAGAATAGTTTTTGTGCAGAAAACAGTAACACTTGTTCAGAAGGAAAGAAAGCACAGAGCCCCAGATTCTATGTTGTCCTGGAGAGCTTGCAGAGCACTGGGGAAAGGCAGGCAGAGAATTCCTTGCTAGCACCTTCTCTGTGCCTGGGAAGCAGAAGTGTTCACATCGCTTCGCAAGAATCGCTTTTGTGCAGAAAACAGTAACACTTGTTCAGAAGGAAAGAAAGCACAGAGCCCCAGATTTTATGTTGTCCTGGAGAGCTTGCAGAGCACTGGGGAAAGGCAGGCAGAGAATTCCCTGCTAGCACCTTCTCTGTGCCTGTTCACATTGCTTCGCAGAATCGCTTTTGTGCAGAAAACAGTAACACTTGTTCAGAACGAAAGCAAGCACAGAGCCCCAGATTCTATGTTGTCTTGGAGAGCTTGCAGAGCACTGGGGAAAGGCAGGCAGAGAATTCCCTGCTAGCACCTTCTCTGTGCCTGGGAAGCAGAAGTGTTCACATTGCTTCGCAGAATCGCTTTTGTGCAGAAAACAGTAACAGTTGTTCAGAACGAAAGAAAGCACAGAGCCCCAGATTCTATGTTGTCCTGGAGAGCTTGCAGAGCACTGGGGAAAGGCAGGCAGAGAATTCCCTGCTAGCACCTTCTCTGTGCCTGGGAAGCAGAAGTGTTCACATTGCTTCGCAAGAATAGCTTTTGTGCAGAAAACAGTAACACTTGTTCAGAAGGAAAGAAAGCACAGAGCCCCAGATTCTACGTTGTCCTGGAGATCTTGCAGAGCACTGGGGAAAGGCAGGCAGAGAATTCCTTGCTAGCACCTTCTCTGTGCCTGGGAAGCAGAAGTGTTCACATCGCTTCGCAAGAATCGCTTTTGTGCAGAAAACAGTAACACTTGTTCAGAAGGAAAGAAAGCACAGAGCCCCAGATTTTATGTTGTCCTGGAGAGCTTGCAGAGCACTGGGGAAAGGCAGGCATAGAATTCCCTGCTAGCACCTTCTCTGTGCCTGGGAAGCAGAAGTGTTCACATTGCTTCGCAGAATCGCTTTTGTGCAGAAAACAGTAACACTTGTTCAGAAGGAAAGAAAGCACAGAGCCCCAGATTTTATGTTGTCCTGGAGAGCTTGCAGAGCACTGGGGAAAGGCAGGCAGAGAATTCCCTGCTAGCACCTTCTCTGTGCCTGTTCACATTGCTCCGCAGAATCGCTTTTGTGCAGAAAACAGTAACACTTGTTCAGAAGGAAAGAAAGCACAGAGCCCCAGATTCTATGTTGTCCTGGAGAGCTTGCAGAGCACTGGGGAAAGGCAGGCAGAGAATTCCTTGCTAGCACCTTCTCTGTGCCTGGGAAGCAGAAGTGTTCACATCGCTTCGCAAGAATCGCTTTTGTGCAGAAAACAGTAACACTTGTTCAGAAGGAAAGAAAGCACAGAGCCCCAGATTTTATGTTGTCCTGGAGAGCTTGCAGATCACTGGGGAAAGGCAGGCAGAGAATTCCCTGATAGCACCTTCTCTGTGCCTGGGAAGCAGAAGTGTTCACATTGCTTCGCAGAATCGCTTTTGTGCAGAAAACAGTAACACTTGTTCAGAAGGAAAGAAAGCACAGAGCCCCAGATTCTATGTTGCCCTGGAGAGCTTGCAGAGCACTGGGGAAAGGCAGGCAGAGAATTCCTTGCTAGCACCTTCTCTGTCCCTGGGAAGCGGAAGTGTTCACATTGCTTCGCAAGAATCGCTTTTGTGCAGAAAACAGTAACACTTGTTCAGAAGGAAAGAAAGCACAGAGCCCCAGATTTTATGTTGTCCTGGAGAGCTTGCAGAGCACTGGGGAAAGGCAGGCAGAGAATTCCCTGCTAGCACCTTCTCTGTGCCTGTTCACATTGCTTCGCAGAATCGCTTTTGTGCAGAAAACAGTAACACTTGTTCAGAACGAAAGAAAGCACAGAGCCCCAGATTCTATGTTGTCCTGGAGAGCTTGCAGAGCACTGGGGAAAGGCAGGCAGAGAATTCCCTGCTAGCACCTTCTCTGTGCCTGGGAAGCAGAAGTGTTCACTTTGCTTCGCAAGAATAGCTTTTGTGCAGAAAACAGTAACACTTGTTCAGAAGGAAAGAAAGCACAGAGCCCCAGATTCTATGTTGTCCTGGAGAGCTTGCAGAGCACTGGGGAAAGGCAGGCAGAGAATTCCTTGCTAGCACCTTCTCTGTGCCTGGGAAGCAGAAGTGTTCACATCGCTTCGCAAGAATCGCTTTTGTGCAGAAAACAGTAACACTTGTTCAGAAGGAAAGAAAGCACAGAGCCCCAGATTTTATGTTGTCCTGGAGAGCTTGCAGAGCACTGGGGAAAGGCAGGCAGAGAATTCCCTGCTAGCACCTTCTCTGTGCCTGTTCACATTGCTTCGCAGAATCGCTTTTGTGCAGAAAACAGTAACACTTGTTCAGAACGAAAGCAAGCACAGAGCCCCAGATTCTATGTTGTCTTGGAGAGCTTGCAGAGCACTGGGGAAAGGCAGGCAGAGAATTCCTTGCTAGCACCTTCTCTGTGCCTGGGAAGCAGAAGTGTTCACATCGCTTCGCAAGAATCGCTTTTGTGCAGAAAACAGTAACACTTGTTCAGAAGGAAAGAAAGCACAGAGCCCCAGATTTTATGTTGTCCTGGAGAGCTTGCAGATCACTGGGGAAAGGCAGGCAGAGAATTCCCTGATAGCACCTTCTCTGTGCCTGGGAAGCAGAAGTGTTCACATTGCTTCGCAGAATCGCTTTTGTGCAGAAAACAGTAACACTTGTTCAGAAGGAAAGAAAGCACAGAGCCCCAGATTCTATGTTGTCCTGGAGAGCTTGCAGAGCACTGGGGAAAGGCAGGCAGAGAATTCCTTGCTAGCACCTTCTCTGTCCCTGGGAAGCGGAAGTGTTCACATTGCTTCGCAAGAATCGCTTTTGTGCAGAAAACAGTAACACTTGTTCAGAAGGAAAGAAAGCACAGAGCCCCAGATTTTATGTTGTCCTGGAGAGCTTGCAGAGCACTGGGGAAAGGCAGGCAGAGAATTCCCTGCTAGCACCTTCTCTGTGCCTGTTCACATTGCTTCGCAGAATCGCTTTTGTGCAGAAAACAGTAACACTTGTTCAGAACGAAAGAAAGCACAGAGCCCCAGATTCTATGTTGTCCTGGAGAGCTTGCAGAGCACTGGGGAAAGGCAGGCAGAGAATTCCCTGCTAGCACCTTCTCTGTGCCTGGGAAGCAGAAGTGTTCACTTTGCTTCGCAAGAATAGCTTTTGTGCAGAAAACAGTAACACTTGTTCAGAAGGAAAGAAAGCACAGAGCCCCAGATTCTATGTTGTCCTGGAGAGCTTGCAGAGCACTGGGGAAAGGCAGGCAGAGAATTCCTTGCTAGCACCTTCTCTGTGCCTGGGAAGCAGAAGTGTTCACATCGCTTCGCAAGAATCGCTTTTGTGCAGAAAACAGTAACACTTGTTCAGAAGGAAAGAAAGCACAGAGCCCCAGATTTTATGTTGTCCTGGAGAGCTTGCAGAGCACTGGGGAAAGGCAGGCAGAGAATTCCCTGCTAGCACCTTCTCTGTGCCTGTTCACATTGCTTCGCAGAATCGCTTTTGTGCAGAAAACAGTAACACTTGTTCAGAACGAAAGCAAGCACAGAGCCCCAGATTCTATGTTGTCTTGGAGAGCTTGCAGAGCACTGGGGAAAGGCAGGCAGAGAATTCCTTGCTAGCACCTTCTCTGTGCCTGGGAAGCAGAAGTGTTCACATTGCTTCGCAAGAATCGCTTTTGTGCAGAAAACAGTAACACTTGTTCAGAAGGAAAGAAAGCACAGAGCCCCAGATTTGCTGTTGTCCTGGAGAGCTTGCAGAGCACTGGGGAAAGGCAGGCAGAGAATTCCCTGCTAGCACCTTCTCTGTGCCTGGGAAGCAGAAGTGTTCACATTGCTTCGCAGAATCGCTTTTGTGCAGAAAACAGTAACACTTGTTCAGAACGAAAGCAAGCACAGAGCCCCAGATTCTATGTTGTCCTGGAGAGCTTGCAGAGCACTGGGGAAAGGCAGGCAGAGAATTCCCTGATAGCACCTTCTCTGTGCCTGGGAAGCAGAAGTGTTCACATTGCTTCGCAAGAATAGCTTTTGTGCAGAAAACAGTAACACTTGTTCAGAAGGAAAGAAAGCACAGAGCCCCAGATTCTATGTTGTCCTGGAGAGCTTGCAGAGCACTGGGGAAAGGCAGGCAGAGAATTCCTTGCTAGCACCTTCTCTGTGCCTGGGAAGCAGAAGTGTTCTCATCGCTTCGCAAGAATCGCTTTTGTGCAGAAAACAGTAACACTTGTTCAGAAGGAAAGAAAGCACAGAGCCCCAGATTTTATGTTGTCCTGGAGAGCTTGCAGATCACTGGGGAAAGGCAGGCAGAGAATTCCCTGATAGCACCTTCTCTGTGCCTGGGAAGCAGAAGTGTTCACATTGCTTCGCAAGAATCGCTTTTGTGCATAAAACAGTAACACTTGTTCAGAAGGAAAGAAAGCACAGAGCCCCAGATTTTATGTTGTCCTGGAGAGCTTGCAGAGCACTGGGGAAAGGCAGGCAGAGAATTCCCTGCTAGCACCTTCTCTGTGCCTGGGAAGCAGAAGTGTTCACATTGCTTCGCAAGAATCGCTTTTGTGCAGAAAACAGTAACAGTTGTTCAGAACGAAAGAAAGCACAGAGCCCCAGATTCTATGTTGTCCTGGAGAGCTTGCAGAGCACTGGGGAAAGGCAGGCAGAGAATTCCCTGCTAGCACCTTCTCTGTGCCTGGGAAGCAGAAGTGTTCACATCGCTTCGCAAGAATCGCTTTTGTGCAGAAAACAGTAACACTTGTTCAGAAGGAAAGAAAGCACAGAGCCCCAGATTTGCTGTTGTCCTGGAGAGCTTGCAGAGCACTGGGGAAAGGCAGGCAGAGAATTCCCTGCTAGCACCTTCTCTGTGCCTGGGAAGCAGAAGTGTTCACATTGCTTCGCAGAATCGCTTTTGTGCAGAAAACAGTAACAGTTGTTCAGAACGAAAGAAAGCACAGAGCCCCAGATTCTATGTTGTCCTGGAGAGCTTGCAGAGCACTGGGGAAAGGCAGGCAGAGAATTCCCTGCTAGCACCTTCTCTGTGCCTGGGAGGCAGAAGTGTTCACATTGCTTCGCAAGAATAGCTTTTGTGCAGAAAACAGTAACACTTGTTCAGAAGGAAAGAAAGCACAGAGCCCCAGATTCTATGTTGTCCTGGAGAGCTTGCAGAGCACTGGGGAAAGGCAGGCAGAGAATTCCTTGCTAGCACCTTCTCTGTGCCTGGGAAGCAGAAGTGTTCTCATCGCTTCGCAAGAATCGCTTTTGTGCAGAAAACAGTAACACTTGTTCAGAAGGAAAGAAAGCACAGAGCCCCAGATTTTATGTTGTCCTGGAGATCTTGCAGATCACTGGGGAAAGGCAGGCAGAGAATTCCCTGATAGCACCTTCTCTGTGCCTGGGAAGCAGAAGTGTTCACATTGCTTCGCAGAATCGCTTTTGTGCAGAAAACAGTAACACTTGTTCAGAAGGAAAGAAAGCACAGAGCCCCAGATTCTATGTTGTCCTGGAGAGCTTGCAGAGCACTGGGGAAAGGCAGGCAGAGAATTCCTTGCTAGCACCTTCTCTGTCCCTGGGAAGCAGAAGTGTTCACATTGCTTCGCAAGAATCGCTTTTGTGCAGAAAACAGTAACACTTGTTCAGAAGGAAAGAAAGCACAGAGCCCCAGATTTTATGTTGTCCTGGAGAGCTTGCAGAGCACTGGGGAAAGGCAGGCAGAGAATTCCCTGCTAGCACCTTCTCTGTGCCTGTTCACATTGCTTCGCAGAATCGCTTTTGTGCAGAAAACAGTAACACTTGTTCAGAACGAAAGAAAGCACAGAGCCCCAGATTCTATGTTGTCTTGGAGAGCTTGCAGAGCACTGGGGAAAGGCAGGCAGAGAATTCCTTGCTAGCACCTTCTCTGTCCCTGGGAAGCAGAAGTGTTCACATTGCTTCGCAAGAATCGCTTTTGTGCAGAAAACAGTAACACTTGTTCAGAAGGAAAGAAAGCACAGAGCCCCAGATTTTATGTTGTCCTGGAGAGCTTGCAGAGCACTGGGGAAAGGCAGGCAGAGAATTCCCTGCTAGCACCTTCTCTGTGCCTGGGAAGCAGAAGTGTTCACATTGCTTCGCAGAATCGCTTTTGTGCAGAAAACAGTAACAGTTGTTCAGAACGAAAGAAAGCACAGAGCCCCAGATTCTATGTTGTCCTGGAGAGCTTGCAGAGCACTGGGGAAAGGCAGGCAGAGAATTCCCTGCTAGCACCTTCTCTGTGCCTGGGAAGCAGAAGTGTTCACATTGCTTCGCAAGAATAGCTTTTGTGCAGAAAACAGTAACACTTGTTCAGAAGGAAAGAAAGCACAGAGCCCCAGATTCTATGTTGTCCTGGAGAGCTTGCAGAGCACTGGGGAAAGGCAGGCAGAGAATTCCTTGCTAGCACCTTCTCTGTGCCTGGGAAGCAGAAGTGTTCACATCGCTTCGCAAGAATCGCTTTTGTGCAGAAAACAGTAACACTTGTTCAGAAGGAAAGAAAGCACAGAGCCCCAGATTTTATGTTGTCCTGGAGAGCTTGCAGAGCACTGGGGAAAGGCAGGCATAGAATTCCCTGCTAGCACCTTCTCTGTGCCTGGGAAGCAGAAGTGTTCACATTGCTTCGCAGAATCGCTTTTGTGCAGAAAACAGTAACACTTGTTCAGAAGGAAAGAAAGCACAGAGCCCCAGATTTTATGTTGTCCTGGAGAGCTTGCAGAGCACTGGGGAAAGGCAGGCAGAGAATTCCCTGCTAGCACCTTCTCTGTGCCTGTTCACATTGCTTCGCAGAATCGCTTTTGTGCAGAAAACAGTAACACTTGTTCAGAAGGAAAGAAAGCACAGAGCCCCAGATTCTATGTTGTCCTGGAGAGCTTGCAGAGCACTGGGGAAAGGCAGGCAGAGAATTCCTTGCTAGCACCTTCTCTGTCCCTGGGAAGCGGAAGTGTTCACATTGCTTCGCAAGAATCGCTTTTGTGCAGAAAACAGTAACACTTGTTCAGAAGGAAAGAAAGCACAGAGCCCCAGATTTTATGTTATCCTGGAGAGCTTGCAGAGCACTGGGGAAAGGCAGGCAGAGAATTCCCTGCTAGCACCTTCTCTGTGCCTGTTCACATTTCTTCGCAGAATCGCTTTTGTGCAGAAAACAGTAACACTTGTTCAGAACGAAAGAAAGCACAGAGCCCCAGATTCTATGTTGTCCTGGAGAGCTTGCAGAGCACTGGGGAAAGGCAGGCAGAGAATTCCCTGATAGCACCTTCTCTGTGCCTGGGAAGCAGAAGTGTTCACTTTGCTTCGCAAGAATACCTTTTGTGCAGAAAACAGTAACACTTGTTCAGAAGGAAAGAAAGCACAGAGCCCCAGATTCTATGTTGTCCTGGAGAGCTTGCAGAGCACTGGGGAAAGGCAGGCAGAGAATTCCCTGCTAGCACCTTCTCTGTGCCTGTTCACATTGCTTCGCAGAATCGCTTTTGTGCAGAAAACAGTAACACTTGTTCAGAACGAAAGCAAGCACAGAGCCCCAGATTCTATGTTGTCTTGGAGAGCTTGCAGAGCACTGGGGAAAGGCAGGCAGAGAATTCCTTGCTAGCACCTTCTCTGTGCCTGGGAAGCAGAAGTGTTCACATTGCTTCGCAAGAATCGCTTTTGTGCAGAAAACAGTAACACTTGTTCAGAAGGAAAGAAAGCACAGAGCCCCAGATTTTATGTTGTCCTGGAGAGCTTGCAGAGCACTGGGGAAAGGCAGGCAGAGAATTCCCTGCTAGCACCTTCTCTGTGCCTGTTCACATTGCTTCGCAGAATCGCTTTTGTGCAGAAAACAGTAACACTTGTTCAGAACGAAAGCAAGCACAGAGCCCCAGATTCTATGTTGTCTTGGAGAGCTTGCAGAGCACTGGGGAAAGGCAGGCAGAGAATTCCTTGCTAGCACCTTCTCTGTGCCTGGGAAGCAGAAGTGTTCACTTTGCTTCGCAAGAATACCTTTTGTGCAGAAAACAGTAACACTTGTTCAGAAGGAAAGAAAGCACAGAGCCCCAGATTCTATGTTGTCCTGGAGAGCTTGCAGAGCACTGGGGAAAGGCAGGCAGAGAATTCCCTGCTAGCACCTTCTCTGTGCCTGTTCACATTGCTTCGCAGAATCGCTTTTGTGCAGAAAACAGTAACACTTGTTCAGAACGAAAGCAAGCACAGAGCCCCAGATTCTATGTTGTCTTGGAGAGCTTGCAGAGCACTGGGGAAAGGCAGGCAGAGAATTCCTTGCTAGCACCTTCTCTGTGCCTGGGAAGCAGAAGTGTTCACATCGCTTCGCAAGAATCGCTTTTGTGCAGAAAACAGTAACACTTGTTCAGAAGGAAAGAAAGCACAGAGCCCCAGATTTTATGTTGTCCTGGAGAGCTTGCAGAGCACTGGGGAAAGGCAGGCAGAGAATTCCCTGCTAGCACCTTCTCTGTGCCTGGGAAGCAGAAGTGTTCACATCGCTTCGCAAGAATCGCTTTTGTGCAGAAAACAGTAACACTTGTTCAGAAGGAAAGAAAGCACAGAGCCCCAGATTTTATGTTGTCCTGGAGAGCTTGCAGAGCACTGGGGAAAGGCAGGCAGAGAATTCCCTGCTAGCACCTTCTCTGTGCCTGTTCACATTGCTTCGCAGAATCGCTTTTGTGCAGAAAACAGTAACACTTGTTCAGAACGAAAGCAAGCACAGAGCCCCAGATTCTATGTTGTCTTGGAGAGCTTGCAGAGCACTGGGGAAAGGCAGGCAGAGAATTCCTTGCTAGCACCTTCTCTGTGCCTGGGAAGCAGAAGTGTTCACTTTGCTTCGCAAGAATACCTTTTGTGCAGAAAACAGTAACACTTGTTCAGAAGGAAAGAAAGCACAGAGCCCCAGATTCTATGTTGTCCTGGAGAGCTTGCAGAGCACTGGGGAAAGGCAGGCAGAGAATTCCCTGCTAGCACCTTCTCTGTGCCTGTTCACATTGCTTCGCAGAATCGCTTTTGTGCAGAAAACAGTAACACTTGTTCAGAACGAAAGCAAGCACAGAGCCCCAGATTCTATGTTGTCTTGGAGAGCTTGCAGAGCACTGGGGAAAGGCAGGCAGAGAATTCCTTGCTAGCACCTTCTCTGTGCCTGGGAAGCAGAAGTGTTCACATCGCTTCGCAAGAATCGCTTTTGTGCAGAAAACAGTAACACTTGTTCAGAAGGAAAGAAAGCACAGAGCCCCAGATTTTATGTTGTCCTGGAGAGCTTGCAGAGCACTGGGGAAAGGCAGGCAGAGAATTCCCTGCTAGCACCTTCTCTGTGCCTGTTCACATTGCTTCGCAGAATCGCTTTTGTGCAGAAAACAGTAACACTTGTTCAGAACGAAAGCAAGCACAGAGCCCCAGATTCTATGTTGTCTTGGAGAGCTTGCAGAGCACTGGGGAAAGGCAGGCAGAGAATTCCTTGCTAGCACCTTCTCTGTGCCTGGGAAGCAGAAGTGTTCACATTGCTTCGCAAGAATCGCTTTTGTGCAGAAAACAGTAACACTTCTTCAGAAGGAAAGAAAGCACAGAGCCCCAGATTTGCTGTTGTCCTGGAGAGCTTGCAGAGCACTGGGGAAAGGCAGGCAGAGAATTCCCTGCTAGCACCTTCTCTGTGCCTGGGAAGCAGAAGTGTTCACATTGCTTCGCAGAATCGCTTTTGTGCAGAAAACAGTAACAGTTGTTCAGAACGAAAGAAAGCACAGAGCCCCAGATTCTATGTTGTCCTGGAGAGCTTGCAGAGCACTGGGGAAAGGCAGGCAGAGAATTCCCTGATAGCACCTTCTCTGTGCCTGGGAAGCAGAAGTGTTCTCATCGCTTCGCAAGAATCGCTTTTGTGCAGAAAACAGTAACACTTGTTCAGAAGGAAAGAAAGCACAGAGCCCCAGATTTTATGTTGTCCTGGAGAGCTTGCAGATCACTGGGGAAAGGCAGGCAGAGAATTCCCTGATAGCACCTTCTCTGTGCCTGGGAAGCAGAAGTGTTCACATTGCTTCGCAGAATCGCTTTTGTGCAGAAAACAGTAACACTTGTTCAGAAGGAAAGAAAGCACAGAGCCCCAGATTCTATGTTGTCCTGGAGAGCTTGCAGAGCACTGGGGAAAGGCAGGCAGAGAATTCCTTGCTAGCACCTTCTCTGTCCCTGGGAAGCAGAAGTGTTCACATTGCTTCGCAAGAATAGCTTTTGTGCAGAAAACAGTAACACTTGTTCAGAAGGAAAGAAAGCACAGAGCCCCAGATTTTATGTTGTCCTGGAGAGCTTGCAGAGCACTGGGGAAAGGCAGGCAGAGAATTCCCTGCTAGCACCTTCTCTGTGCCTGGGAAGCAGAAGTGTTCACATTGCTTCGCAGAATCGCTTTTGTGCAGAAAACAGTAACAGATGTTCAGAACGAAAGAAAGCACAGAGCCCCAGATTCTATGTTGTCCTGGAGAGCTTGCAGAGCACTGGGGAAAGGCAGGCAGAGAATTCCCTGCTAGCACCTTCTCTGTGCCTGGGAAGCAGAAGTGTTCACATCGCTTCGCAAGAATCGCTTTTGTGCAGAAAACAGTAACACTTGTTCAGAAGGAAAGAAAGCACAGAGCCCCAGATTCTATGTTGTCCTGGAGAGCTTGCAGATCACTGGGGAAAGGCAGGCAGAGAATTCCCTGCTAGCACCTTCTCTGTGCCTGGGAAGCAGAAGTGTTCACATTGCTTCGCAAGAATAGCTTTTGTGCAGAAAACAGTAACACTTGTTCAGAAGGAAAGAAAGCACAGAGCCCCAGATTCTATGTTGTCCTGGAGAGCTTGCAGAGCACTGGGGAAAGGCAGGCAGAGAATTCCTTGCTAGCACCTTCTCTGTGCCTGGGAAGCAGAAGTGTTCACATCGCTTCGCAAGAATCGCTTTTGTGCAGAAAACACTAACACTTGTTCAGAAGGAAAGAAAGCACAGAGCCCCAGATTCTATGTTGTCCTGGAGAGCTTGCAGAGCACTGGGGAAAGGCAGGCAGAGAATTCCTTGCTAGCACCTTCTCTGTGCCTGGGAAGCAGAAGTGTTCACATCGCTTCGCAAGAATCGCTTTTGTGCAGAAAACAGTAACACTTGTTCAGAAGGAAAGAAAGCACAGAGCCCCAGATTTTATGTTGTCCTGGAGAGCTTGCAGAGCACTGGGGAAAGGCAGGCATAGAATTCCCTGCTAGCACCTTCTCTGTGCCTGGGAAGCAGAAGTGTTCACATTGCTTCGCAGAATCGCTTTTGTGCAGAAAACAGTAACACTTGTTCAGAAGGAAAGAAAGCACAGAGCCCCAGATTTTATGTTGTCCTGGAGAGCTTGCAGAGCACTGGGGAAAGGCAGGCAGAGAATTCCCTGCTAGCACCTTCTCTGTGCCTGTTCACATTGCTCCGCAGAATCGCTTTTGTGCAGAAAACAGTAACACTTGTTCAGAACGAAAGAAAGCACAGAGCCCCAGATTCTATGTTGTCCTGGAGAGCTTGCAGAGCACTGGGGAAAGGCAGGCAGAGAATTCCTTGCTAGCACCTTCTCTGTGCCTGGGAAGCAGAAGTGTTCACATCGCTTCGCAAGAATCGCTTTTGTGCAGAAAACAGTAACACTTGTTCAGAAGGAAAGAAAGCACAGAGCCCCAGATTTTATGTTGTCCTGGAGAGCTTGCAGATCACTGGGGAAAGGCAGGCAGAGAATTCCCTGATAGCACCTTCTCTGTGCCTGGGAAGCAGAAGTGTTCACATTGCTTCGCAGAATCGCTTTTGTGCAGAAAACAGTAACACTTGTTCAGAAGGAAAGAAAGCACAGAGCCCCAGATTCTATGTTGTCCTGGAGAGCTTGCAGAGCACTGGGGAAAGGCAGGCAGAGAATTCCTTGCTAGCACCTTCTCTGTCCCTGGGAAGCGGAAGTGTTCACATTGCTTCGCAAGAATCGCTTTTGTGCAGAAAACACTAACACTTGTTCAGAAGGAAAGAAAGCACAGAGCCCCAGATTTTATGTTATCCTGGAGAGCTTGCAGAGCACTGGGGAAAGGCAGGCAGAGAATTCCCTGCTAGCACCTTCTCTGTGCCTGTTCACATTTCTTCGCAGAATCGCTTTTGTGCAGAAAACAGTAACACTTGTTCAGAAGGAAAGAAAGCACAGAGCCCCAGATTCTATGTTGTCCTGGAGAGCTTGCAGAGCACTGGGGAAAGGCAGGCAGAGAATTCCCTGCTAGCACCTTCTCTGTGCCTGGGAAGCAGAAGTGTTCACTTTGCTTCGCAAGAATACCTTTTGTGCAGAAAACAGTAACACTTGTTCAGAAGGAAAGAAAGCACAGAGCCCCAGATTCTATGTTGTCCTGGAGAGCTTGCAGAGCACTGGGGAAAGGCAGGCAGAGAATTCCTTGCTAGCACCTTCTCTGTGCCTGGGAAGCAGAAGTGTTCACATCGCTTCGCAAGAATCGCTTTTGTGCAGAAAACAGTAACACTTGTTCAGAAGGAAAGAAAGCACAGAGCCCCAGATTTTATGTTGTCCTGGAGAGCTTGCAGAGCACTGGGGAAAGGCAGGCAGAGAATTCCCTGCTAGCACCTTCTCTGTGCCTGTTCACATTGCTTCGCAGAATCGCTTTTGTGCAGAAAACAGTAACACTTGTTCAGAACGAAAGCAAGCACAGAGCCCCAGATTCTATGTTGTCTTGGAGAGCTTGCAGAGCACTGGGGAAAGGCAGGCAGAGAATTCCTTGCTAGCACCTTCTCTGTGCCTGGGAAGCAGAAGTGTTCACATTGCTTCGCAAGAATCGCTTTTGTGCAGAAAACAGTAACACTTGTTCAGAAGGAAAGAAAGCACAGAGCCCCAGATTTTATGTTGTCCTGGAGAGCTTGCAGAGCACTGGGGAAAGGCAGGCAGAGAATTCCCTGCTAGCACCTTCTCTGTGCCTGGGAAGCAGAAGTGTTCACATTGCTTCGCAGAATCGCTTTTGTGCAGAAAACAGTAACAGTTGTTCAGAACGAAAGAAAGCACAGAGCCCCAGATTCTATGTTGTCCTGGAGAGCTTGCAGAGCACTGGGGAAAGGCAGGCAGAGAATTCCCTGATAGCACCTTCTCTGTGCCTGGGAAGCAGAAGTGTTCACATCGCTTCGCAAGAATCGCTTTTGTGCAGAAAACAGTAACACTTGTTCAGAAGGAAAGAAAGCACAGAGCCCCAGATTTGCTGTTGTCCTGGAGAGCTTGCAGAGCACTGGGGAAAGGCAGGCAGAGAATTCCCTGCTAGCACCTTCTCTGTGCCTGGGAAGCAGAAGTGTTCACATTGCTTCGCAGAATCGCTTTTGTGCAGAAAACAGTAACACTTGTTCAGAAGGAAAGAAAGCACAGAGCCCCAGATTCTATGTTGTCCTGGAGAGCTTGCAGAGCACTGGGGAAAGGCAGGCAGAGAATTCCCTGCTAGCACCTTCTCTGTGCCTGTTCACATTGCTTCGCAGAATCGCTTTTGTGCAGAAAACAGTAACACTTGTTCAGAACGAAAGAAAGCACAGAGCCCCAGATTCTATGTTGTCTTGGAGAGCTTGCAGAGCACTGGGGAAAGGCAGGCAGAGAATTCCTTGCTAGCACCTTCTCTGTGCCTGGGAAGCAGAAGTGTTCACATCGCTTCGCAAGAATCGCTTTTGTGCAGAAAACAGTAACACTTGTTCAGAAGGAAAGAAAGCACAGAGCCCCAGATTTTATGTTGTCCTGGAGAGCTTGCAGAGCACTGGGGAAAGGCAGGCAGAGAATTCCCTGCTAGCACCTTCTCTGTGCCTGTTCACATTGCTTCGCAGAATCGCTTTTGTGCAGAAAACAGTAACACTTGTTCAGAACGAAAGAAAGCACAGAGCCCCAGATTCTATGTTGTCCTGGAGAGCTTGCAGAGCACTGGGGAAAGGCAGGCAGAGAATTCCTTGCTAGCACCTTCTCTGTGCCTGGGAAGCAGAAGTGTTCACATTGCTTCGCAAGAATCGCTTTTGTGCAGAAAACAGTAACACTTGTTCAGAAGGAAAGAAAGCACAGAGCCCCAGATTCTATGTTGTCCTGGAGAGCTTGCAGAGCACTGGGGAAAGGCAGGCAGAGAATTCCCTGCTAGCACCTTCTCTGTGCCTGGGAAGCAGAAGTGTTCACATTGCTTCGCAGAATCGCTTTTGTGCAGAAAACAGTAACAGTTGTTCAGAACGAAAGAAAGCACAGAGCCCCAGATTCTATGTTGTCCTGGAGAGCTTGCAGAGCACTGGGGAAAGGCAGGCAGAGAATTCCCTGCTAGCACCTTCTCTGTGCCTGGGAAGCAGAAGTGTTCACATTGCTTCGCAAGAATAGCTTTTGTGCAGAAAACAGTAACACTTGTTCAGAAGGAAAGAAAGCACAGAGCCCCAGATTCTATGTTGTCCTGGAGAGCTTGCAGAGCACTGGGGAAAGGCAGGCAGAGAATTCCTTGCTAGCACCTTCTCTGTGCCTGGGAAGCAGAAGTGTTCTCATCGCTTCGCAAGAATCGCTTTTGTGCAGAAAACAGTAACACTTGTTCAGAAGGAAAGAAAGCACAGAGCCCCAGATTTTATGTTGTCCTGGAGAGCTTGCAGAGCACTGGGGAAAGGCAGGCAGAGAATTCCCTGCTAGCACCTTCTCTGTGCCTGGGAAGCAGAAGTGTTCACATTGCTTCGCAGAATCGCTTTTGTGCAGAAAACAGTAACACTTGTTCAGAAGGAAAGAAAGCACAGAGCCCCAGATTCTATGTTGTCCTGGAGAGCTTGCAGAGCACTGGGGAAAGGCAGGCAGAGAATTCCTTGCTAGCACCTTCTCTGTCCCTGGGAAGCAGAAGTGTTCACATTGCTTCGCAAGAATCGCTTTTGTGCAGAAAACAGTAACACTTGTTCAGAAGGAAAGAAAGCACAGAGCCCCAGATTTTATGTTGTCCTGGAGAGCTTGCAGAGCACTGGGGAAAGGCAGGCAGAGAATTCCCTGCTAGCACCTTCTCTGTGCCTGGGAAGCAGAAGTGTTCACATTGCTTCGCAGAATCGCTTTTGTGCAGAAAACAGTAACAGTTGTTCAGAACGAAAGAAAGCACAGAGCCCCAGATTCTATGTTGTCCTGGAGAGCTTGCAGAGCACTGGGGAAAGGCAGGCAGAGAATTCCCTGCTAGCACCTTCTCTGTGCCTGGGAAGCAGAAGTGTTCACATTGCTTCGCAAGAATCGCTTTTGTGCAGAAAACAGTAACACTTGTTCAGAAGGAAAGAAAGCACACAGCCCCAGATTCTATGTTGTCCTGGAGAGCTTGCAGAGCACTGGGGAAAGGCAGGCAGAGAATTCCTTGCTAGCACCTTCTCTGTCCCTGGGAAGCAGAAGTGTTCACATCGCTTCGCAAGAATCGCTTTTGTGCAGAAAACAGTAACACTTGTTCAGAAGGAAAGAAAGCACAGAGCCCCAGATTTTATGTTGTCCTGGAGAGCTTGCAGAGCACTGGGGAAAGGCAGGCATAGAATTCCCTGCTAGCACCTTCTCTGTGCCTGGGAAGCAGAAGTGTTCACATTGCTTCGCAGAATCGCTTTTGTGCAGAAAACAGTAACACTTGTTCAGAAGGAAAGAAAGCACAGAGCCCCAGATTTTATGTTGTCCTGGAGAGCTTGCAGAGCACTGGGGAAAGGCAGGCAGAGAATTCCCTGCTAGCACCTTCTCTGTGCCTGTTCACATTGCTTCGCAGAATCGCTTTTGTGCAGAAAACAGTAACAGTTGTTCAGAACGAAAGAAAGCACAGAGCCCCAGATTCTATGTTGTCCTGGAGAGCTTGCAGAGCACTGGGGAAAGGCAGGCAGAGAATTCCCTGCTAGCACCTTCTCTGTGCCTGGGAAGCAGAAGTGTTCACATTGCTTCGCAAGAATAGCTTTTGTGCAGAAAACAGTAACACTTGTTCAGAAGGAAAGAAAGCACAGAGCCCCAGATTCTATGTTGTCCTGGAGAGCTTGCAGAGCACTGGGGAAAGGCAGGCAGAGAATTCCCTGCTAGCACCTTCTCTGTGCCTGGGAAGCAGAAGTGTTCACTTTGCTTCGCAAGAATAGCTTTTGTGCAGAAAACAGTAACACTTGTTCAGAAGGAAAGAAAGCACAGAGCCCCAGATTCTATGTTGTCCTGGAGAGCTTGCAGAGCACTGGGGAAAGGCAGGCAGAGAATTCCTTGCTAGCACCTTCTCTGTGCCTGGGAAGCAGAAGTGTTCACATCGCTTCGCAAGAATCGCTTTTGTGCAGAAAACAGTAACACTTGTTCAGAAGGAAAGAAAGCACAGAGCCCCAGATTTTATGTTGTCCTGGAGAGCTTGCAGAGCACTGGGGAAAGGCAGGCAGAGAATTCCCTGCTAGCACCTTCTCTGTGCCTGTTCACATTGCTTCGCAGAATCGCTTTTGTGCAGAAAACAGTAACACTTGTTCAGAACGAAAGCAAGCACAGAGCCCCAGATTCTATGTTGTCTTGGAGAGCTTGCAGAGCACTGGGGAAAGGCAGGCAGAGAATTCCTTGCTAGCACCTTCTCTGTGCCTGGGAAGCAGAAGTGTTCACATCGCTTCGCAAGAATCGCTTTTGTGCAGAAAACAGTAACACTTGTTCAGAAGGAAAGAAAGCACAGAGCCCCAGATTTTATGTTGTCCTGGAGAGCTTGCAGATCACTGGGGAAAGGCAGGCAGAGAATTCCCTGATAGCACCTTCTCTGTGCCTGGGAAGCAGAAGTGTTCACATTGCTTCGCAGAATCGCTTTTGTGCAGAAAACAGTAACACTTGTTCAGAAGGAAAGAAAGCACAGAGCCCCAGATTCTATGTTGTCCTGGAGAGCTTGCAGAGCACTGGGGAAAGGCAGGCAGAGAATTCCTTGCTAGCACCTTCTCTGTCCCTGGGAAGCGGAAGTGTTCACATTGCTTCGCAAGAATCGCTTTTGTGCAGAAAACAGTAACACTTGTTCAGAAGGAAAGAAAGCACAGAGCCCCAGATTTTATGTTGTCCTGGAGAGCTTGCAGAGCACTGGGGAAAGGCAGGCAGAGAATTCCCTGCTAGCACCTTCTCTGTGCCTGTTCACATTGCTTCGCAGAATCGCTTTTGTGCAGAAAACAGTAACACTTGTTCAGAACGAAAGAAAGCACAGAGCCCCAGATTCTATGTTGTCCTGGAGAGCTTGCAGAGCACTGGGGAAAGGCAGGCAGAGAATTCCCTGCTAGCACCTTCTCTGTGCCTGGGAAGCAGAAGTGTTCACTTTGCTTCGCAAGAATAGCTTTTGTGCAGAAAACAGTAACACTTGTTCAGAAGGAAAGAAAGCACAGAGCCCCAGATTCTATGTTGTCCTGGAGAGCTTGCAGAGCACTGGGGAAAGGCAGGCAGAGAATTCCTTGCTAGCACCTTCTCTGTGCCTGGGAAGCAGAAGTGTTCACATCGCTTCGCAAGAATCGCTTTTGTGCAGAAAACTTTAACACTTGTTCAGAAGGAAAGAAAGCACAGAGCCCCAGATTTTATGTTGTCCTGGAGAGCTTGCAGAGCACTGGGGAAAGGCAGGCAGAGAATTCCCTGCTAGCACCTTCTCTGTGCCTGGGAAGCAGAAGTGTTCACATTGCTTCGCAAGAATCGCTTTTGTGCAGAAAACAGTAACACTTGTTCAGAAGGAAAGAAAGCACAGAGCCCCAGATTTTATGTTGTCCTGGAGAGCTTGCAGAGCACTGGGGAAAGGCAGGCAGAGAATTCCCTGCTAGCACCTTCTCTGTGCCTGTTCACATTGCTTCGCAGAATCGCTTTTGTGCAGAAAACAGTAACACTTGTTCAGAACGAAAGCAAGCACAGAGCCCCAGATTCTATGTTGTCTTGGAGAGCTTGCAGAGCACTGGGGAAAGGCAGGCAGAGAATTCCTTGCTAGCACCTTCTCTGTGCCTGGGAAGCAGAAGTGTTCACATTGCTTCGCAAGAATCGCTTTTGTGCAGAAAACAGTAACACTTGTTCAGAAGGAAAGAAAGCACAGAGCCCCAGATTTGCTGTTGTCCTGGAGAGCTTGCAGAGCACTGGGGAAAGGCAGGCAGAGAATTCCCTGCTAGCACCTTCTCTGTGCCTGGGAAGCAGAAGTGTTCACATTGCTTCGCAGAATCGCTTTTGTGCAGAAAACAGTAACACTTGTTCAGAACGAAAGCAAGCACAGAGCCCCAGATTCTATGTTGTCCTGGAGAGCTTGCAGAGCACTGGGGAAAGGCAGGCAGAGAATTCCCTGATAGCACCTTCTCTGTGCCTGGGAAGCAGAAGTGTTCACATTGCTTCGCAAGAATAGCTTTTGTGCAGAAAACAGTAACACTTGTTCAGAAGGAAAGAAAGCACAGAGCCCCAGATTCTATGTTGTCCTGGAGAGCTTGCAGAGCACTGGGGAAAGGCAGGCAGAGAATTCCTTGCTAGCACCTTCTCTGTGCCTGGGAAGCAGAAGTGTTCTCATCGCTTCGCAAGAATCGCTTTTGTGCAGAAAACAGTAACACTTGTTCAGAAGGAAAGAAAGCACAGAGCCCCAGATTTTATGTTGTCCTGGAGAGCTTGCAGATCACTGGGGAAAGGCAGGCAGAGAATTCCCTGATAGCACCTTCTCTGTGCCTGGGAAGCAGAAGTGTTCACATTGCTTCGCAAGAATCGCTTTTGTGCATAAAACAGTAACACTTGTTCAGAAGGAAAGAAAGCACAGAGCCCCAGATTTTATGTTGTCCTGGAGAGCTTGCAGAGCACTGGGGAAAGGCAGGCAGAGAATTCCCTGCTAGCACCTTCTCTGTGCCTGGGAAGCAGAAGTGTTCACATTGCTTCGCAAGAATCGCTTTTGTGCAGAAAACAGTAACAGTTGTTCAGAACGAAAGAAAGCACAGAGCCCCAGATTCTATGTTGTCCTGGAGAGCTTGCAGAGCACTGGGGAAAGGCAGGCAGAGAATTCCCTGATAGCACCTTCTCTGTGCCTGGGAAGCAGAAGTGTTCACATTGCTTCGCAGAATCGCTTTTGTGCAGAAAACAGTAACACTTGTTCAGAAGGAAAGAAAGCACAGAGCCCCAGATTTGCTGTTGTCCTGGAGAGCTTGCAGAGCACTGGGGAAAGGCAGGCAGAGAATTCCCTGCTAGCACCTTCTCTGTGCCTGGGAAGCAGAAGTGTTCACATTGCTTCGCAGAATCGCTTTTGTGCAGAAAACAGTAACAGTTGTTCAGAACGAAAGAAAGCACAGAGCCCCAGATTCTATGTTGTCCTGGAGAGCTTGCAGAGCACTGGGGAAAGGCAGGCAGAGAATTCCCTGCTAGCACCTTCTCTGTGCCTGGGAGGCAGAAGTGTTCACATTGCTTCGCAAGAATAGCTTTTGTGCAGAAAACAGTAACACTTGTTCAGAAGGAAAGAAAGCACAGAGCCCCAGATTCTATGTTGTCCTGGAGAGCTTGCAGAGCACTGGGGAAAGGCAGGCAGAGAATTCCTTGCTAGCACCTTCTCTGTGCCTGGGAAGCAGAAGTGTTCTCATCGCTTCGCAAGAATCGCTTTTGTGCAGAAAACAGTAACACTTGTTCAGAAGGAAAGAAAGCACAGAGCCCCAGATTTTATGTTGTCCTGGAGATCTTGCAGATCACTGGGGAAAGGCAGGCAGAGAATTCCCTGATAGCACCTTCTCTGTGCCTGGGAAGCAGAAGTGTTCACATTGCTTCGCAGAATCGCTTTTGTGCAGAAAACAGTAACACTTGTTCAGAAGGAAAGAAAGCACAGAGCCCCAGATTCTATGTTGTCCTGGAGAGCTTGCAGAGCACTGGGGAAAGGCAGGCAGAGAATTCCTTGCTAGCACCTTCTCTGTCCCTGGGAAGCAGAAGTGTTCACATTGCTTCGCAAGAATCGCTTTTGTGCAGAAAACAGTAACACTTGTTCAGAAGGAAAGAAAGCACAGAGCCCCAGATTTTATGTTGTCCTGGAGAGCTTGCAGAGCACTGGGGAAAGGCAGGCAGAGAATTCCCTGCTAGCACCTTCTCTGTGCCTGTTCACATTGCTTCGCAGAATCGCTTTTGTGCAGAAAACAGTAACACTTGTTCAGAACGAAAGAAAGCACAGAGCCCCAGATTCTATGTTGTCTTGGAGAGCTTGCAGAGCACTGGGGAAAGGCAGGCAGAGAATTCCTTGCTAGCACCTTCTCTGTCCCTGGGAAGCAGAAGTGTTCACATTGCTTCGCAAGAATCGCTTTTGTGCAGAAAACAGTAACACTTGTTCAGAAGGAAAGAAAGCACAGAGCCCCAGATTTTATGTTGTCCTGGAGAGCTTGCAGAGCACTGGGGAAAGGCAGGCAGAGAATTCCCTGCTAGCACCTTCTCTGTGCCTGGGAAGCAGAAGTGTTCACATTGCTTCGCAGAATCGCTTTTGTGCAGAAAACAGTAACAGTTGTTCAGAACGAAAGAAAGCACAGAGCCCCAGATTCTATGTTGTCCTGGAGAGCTTGCAGAGCACTGGGGAAAGGCAGGCAGAGAATTCCCTGCTAGCACCTTCTCTGTGCCTGGGAAGCAGAAGTGTTCACATTGCTTCGCAAGAATAGCTTTTGTGCAGAAAACAGTAACACTTGTTCAGAAGGAAAGAAAGCACAGAGCCCCAGATTCTATGTTGTCCTGGAGAGCTTGCAGAGCACTGGGGAAAGGCAGGCAGAGAATTCCTTGCTAGCACCTTCTCTGTGCCTGGGAAGCAGAAGTGTTCACATCGCTTCGCAAGAATCGCTTTTGTGCAGAAAACAGTAACACTTGTTCAGAAGGAAAGAAAGCACAGAGCCCCAGATTTTATGTTGTCCTGGAGAGCTTGCAGAGCACTGGGGAAAGGCAGGCATAGAATTCCCTGCTAGCACCTTCTCTGTGCCTGGGAAGCAGAAGTGTTCACATTGCTTCGCAGAATCGCTTTTGTGCAGAAAACAGTAACACTTGTTCAGAAGGAAAGAAAGCACAGAGCCCCAGATTTTATGTTGTCCTGGAGAGCTTGCAGAGCACTGGGGAAAGGCAGGCAGAGAATTCCCTGCTAGCACCTTCTCTGTGCCTGTTCACATTGCTTCGCAGAATCGCTTTTGTGCAGAAAACAGTAACACTTGTTCAGAAGGAAAGAAAGCACAGAGCCCCAGATTCTATGTTGTCCTGGAGAGCTTGCAGAGCACTGGGGAAAGGCAGGCAGAGAATTCCTTGCTAGCACCTTCTCTGTCCCTGGGAAGCGGAAGTGTTCACATTGCTTCGCAAGAATCGCTTTTGTGCAGAAAACAGTAACACTTGTTCAGAAGGAAAGAAAGCACAGAGCCCCAGATTTTATGTTATCCTGGAGAGCTTGCAGAGCACTGGGGAAAGGCAGGCAGAGAATTCCCTGCTAGCACCTTCTCTGTGCCTGTTCACATTTCTTCGCAGAATCGCTTTTGTGCAGAAAACAGTAACACTTGTTCAGAACGAAAGAAAGCACAGAGCCCCAGATTCTATGTTGTCCTGGAGAGCTTGCAGAGCACTGGGGAAAGGCAGGCAGAGAATTCCCTGATAGCACCTTCTCTGTGCCTGGGAAGCAGAAGTGTTCACTTTGCTTCGCAAGAATACCTTTTGTGCAGAAAACAGTAACACTTGTTCAGAAGGAAAGAAAGCACAGAGCCCCAGATTCTATGTTGTCCTGGAGAGCTTGCAGAGCACTGGGGAAAGGCAGGCAGAGAATTCCCTGCTAGCACCTTCTCTGTGCCTGTTCACATTGCTTCGCAGAATCGCTTTTGTGCAGAAAACAGTAACACTTGTTCAGAACGAAAGCAAGCACAGAGCCCCAGATTCTATGTTGTCTTGGAGAGCTTGCAGAGCACTGGGGAAAGGCAGGCAGAGAATTCCTTGCTAGCACCTTCTCTGTGCCTGGGAAGCAGAAGTGTTCACATTGCTTCGCAAGAATCGCTTTTGTGCAGAAAACAGTAACACTTGTTCAGAAGGAAAGAAAGCACAGAGCCCCAGATTTTATGTTGTCCTGGAGAGCTTGCAGAGCACTGGGGAAAGGCAGGCAGAGAATTCCCTGCTAGCACCTTCTCTGTGCCTGTTCACATTGCTTCGCAGAATCGCTTTTGTGCAGAAAACAGTAACACTTGTTCAGAACGAAAGCAAGCACAGAGCCCCAGATTCTATGTTGTCTTGGAGAGCTTGCAGAGCACTGGGGAAAGGCAGGCAGAGAATTCCTTGCTAGCACCTTCTCTGTGCCTGGGAAGCAGAAGTGTTCACTTTGCTTCGCAAGAATACCTTTTGTGCAGAAAACAGTAACACTTGTTCAGAAGGAAAGAAAGCACAGAGCCCCAGATTCTATGTTGTCCTGGAGAGCTTGCAGAGCACTGGGGAAAGGCAGGCAGAGAATTCCCTGCTAGCACCTTCTCTGTGCCTGTTCACATTGCTTCGCAGAATCGCTTTTGTGCAGAAAACAGTAACACTTGTTCAGAACGAAAGCAAGCACAGAGCCCCAGATTCTATGTTGTCTTGGAGAGCTTGCAGAGCACTGGGGAAAGGCAGGCAGAGAATTCCTTGCTAGCACCTTCTCTGTGCCTGGGAAGCAGAAGTGTTCACATCGCTTCGCAAGAATCGCTTTTGTGCAGAAAACAGTAACACTTGTTCAGAAGGAAAGAAAGCACAGAGCCCCAGATTTTATGTTGTCCTGGAGAGCTTGCAGAGCACTGGGGAAAGGCAGGCAGAGAATTCCCTGATAGCACCTTCTCTGTGCCTGGGAAGCAGAAGTGTTCACTTTGCTTCGCAAGAATACCTTTTGTGCAGAAAACAGTAACACTTGTTCAGAAGGAAAGAAAGCACAGAGCCCCAGATTCTATGTTGTCCTGGAGAGCTTGCAGAGCACTGGGGAAAGGCAGGCAGAGAATTCCCTGCTAGCACCTTCTCTGTGCCTGTTCACATTGCTTCGCAGAATCGCTTTTGTGCAGAAAACAGTAACACTTGTTCAGAACGAAAGCAAGCACAGAGCCCCAGATTCTATGTTGTCTTGGAGAGCTTGCAGAGCACTGGGGAAAGGCAGGCAGAGAATTCCTTGCTAGCACCTTCTCTGTGCCTGGGAAGCAGAAGTGTTCACATCGCTTCGCAAGAATCGCTTTTGTGCAGAAAACAGTAACACTTGTTCAGAAGGAAAGAAAGCACAGAGCCCCAGATTTTATGTTGTCCTGGAGAGCTTGCAGAGCACTGGGGAAAGGCAGGCAGAGAATTCCCTGCTAGCACCTTCTCTGTGCCTGTTCACATTGCTTCGCAGAATCGCTTTTGTGCAGAAAACAGTAACACTTGTTCAGAACGAAAGCAAGCACAGAGCCCCAGATTCTATGTTGTCTTGGAGAGCTTGCAGAGCACTGGGGAAAGGCAGGCAGAGAATTCCTTGCTAGCACCTTCTCTGTGCCTGGGAAGCAGAAGTGTTCACTTTGCTTCGCAAGAATACCTTTTGTGCAGAAAACAGTAACACTTGTTCAGAAGGAAAGAAAGCACAGAGCCCCAGATTCTATGTTGTCCTGGAGAGCTTGCAGAGCACTGGGGAAAGGCAGGCAGAGAATTCCCTGCTAGCACCTTCTCTGTGCCTGTTCACATTGCTTCGCAGAATCGCTTTTGTGCAGAAAACAGTAACACTTGTTCAGAACGAAAGCAAGCACAGAGCCCCAGATTCTATGTTGTCTTGGAGAGCTTGCAGAGCACTGGGGAAAGGCAGGCAGAGAATTCCTTGCTAGCACCTTCTCTGTGCCTGGGAAGCAGAAGTGTTCACATCGCTTCGCAAGAATCGCTTTTGTGCAGAAAACAGTAACACTTGTTCAGAAGGAAAGAAAGCACAGAGCCCCAGATTTTATGTTGTCCTGGAGAGCTTGCAGAGCACTGGGGAAAGGCAGGCAGAGAATTCCCTGCTAGCACCTTCTCTGTGCCTGTTCACATTGCTTCGCAGAATCGCTTTTGTGCAGAAAACAGTAACACTTGTTCAGAACGAAAGCAAGCACAGAGCCCCAGATTCTATGTTGTCTTGGAGAGCTTGCAGAGCACTGGGGAAAGGCAGGCAGAGAATTCCTTGCTAGCACCTTCTCTGTGCCTGGGAAGCAGAAGTGTTCACATTGCTTCGCAAGAATCGCTTTTGTGCAGAAAACAGTAACACTTCTTCAGAAGGAAAGAAAGCACAGAGCCCCAGATTTGCTGTTGTCCTGGAGAGCTTGCAGAGCACTGGGGAAAGGCAGGCAGAGAATTCCCTGCTAGCACCTTCTCTGTGCCTGGGAAGCAGAAGTGTTCACATTGCTTCGCAGAATCGCTTTTGTGCAGAAAACAGTAACAGTTGTTCAGAACGAAAGAAAGCACAGAGCCCCAGATTCTATGTTGTCCTGGAGAGCTTGCAGAGCACTGGGGAAAGGCAGGCAGAGAATTCCCTGATAGCACCTTCTCTGTGCCTGGGAAGCAGAAGTGTTCTCATCGCTTCGCAAGAATCGCTTTTGTGCAGAAAACAGTAACACTTGTTCAGAAGGAAAGAAAGCACAGAGCCCCAGATTTTATGTTGTCCTGGAGAGCTTGCAGATCACTGGGGAAAGGCAGGCAGAGAATTCCCTGATAGCACCTTCTCTGTGCCTGGGAAGCAGAAGTGTTCACATTGCTTCGCAGAATCGCTTTTGTGCAGAAAACAGTAACACTTGTTCAGAAGGAAAGAAAGCACAGAGCCCCAGATTCTATGTTGTCCTGGAGAGCTTGCAGAGCACTGGGGAAAGGCAGGCAGAGAATTCCTTGCTAGCACCTTCTCTGTCCCTGGGAAGCAGAAGTGTTCACATTGCTTCGCAAGAATAGCTTTTGTGCAGAAAACAGTAACACTTGTTCAGAAGGAAAGAAAGCACAGAGCCCCAGATTTTATGTTGTCCTGGAGAGCTTGCAGAGCACTGGGGAAAGGCAGGCAGAGAATTCCCTGCTAGCACCTTCTCTGTGCCTGGGAAGCAGAAGTGTTCACATTGCTTCGCAGAATCGCTTTTGTGCAGAAAACAGTAACAGATGTTCAGAACGAAAGAAAGCACAGAGCCCCAGATTCTATGTTGTCCTGGAGAGCTTGCAGAGCACTGGGGAAAGGCAGGCAGAGAATTCCCTGCTAGCACCTTCTCTGTGCCTGGGAAGCAGAAGTGTTCACATCGCTTCGCAAGAATCGCTTTTGTGCAGAAAACAGTAACACTTGTTCAGAAGGAAAGAAAGCACAGAGCCCCAGATTTGCTGTTGTCCTGGAGAGCTTGCAGAGCACTGGGGAAAGGCAGGCAGAGAATTCCCTGCTAGCACCTTCTCTGTGCCTGGGAAGCAGAAGTGTTCACATTGCTTCGCAAGAATAGCTTTTGTGCAGAAAACAGTAACACTTGTTCAGAAGGAAAGAAAGCACAGAGCCCCAGATTCTATGTTGTCCTGGAGAGCTTGCAGAGCACTGGGGAAAGGCAGGCAGAGAATTCCTTGCTAGCACCTTCTCTGTGCCTGGGAAGCAGAAGTGTTCACATCGCTTCGCAAGAATCGCTTTTGTGCAGAAAACACTAACACTTGTTCAGAAGGAAAGAAAGCACAGAGCCCCAGATTTGCTGTTGTCCTGGAGAGCTTGCAGAGCACTGGGGAAAGGCAGGCAGAGAATTCCCTGCTAGCACCTTCTCTGTGCCTGGGAAGCAGAAATGTTCACATTGCTTCGCAAGAATAGCTTTTGTGCAGAAAACAGTAACACTTGTTCAGAAGGAAAGAAAGCACAGAGCCCCAGATTCTATGTTGTCCTGGAGAGCTTGCAGAGCACTGGGGAAAGGCAGGCAGAGAATTCCTTGCTAGCACCTTCTCTGTGCCTGGGAAGCAGAAGTGTTCACATCGCTTCGCAAGAATCGCTTTTGTGCAGAAAACAGTAACACTTGTTCAGAAGGAAAGAAAGCACAGAGCCCCAGATTTTATGTTGTCCTGGAGAGCTTGCAGAGCACTGGGGAAAGGCAGGCAGAGAATTCCCTGCTAGCACCTTCTCTGTGCCTGTTCACATTGCTCCGCAGAATCGCTTTTGTGCAGAAAACAGTAACACTTGTTCAGAACGAAAGAAAGCACAGAGCCCCAGATTCTATGTTGTCCTGGAGAGCTTGCAGAGCACTGGGGAAAGGCAGGCAGAGAATTCCTTGCTAGCACCTTCTCTGTGCCTGGGAAGCAGAAGTGTTCACATCGCTTCGCAAGAATCGCTTTTGTGCAGAAAACAGTAACACTTGTTCAGAAGGAAAGAAAGCACAGAGCCCCAGATTTTATGTTGTCCTGGAGAGCTTGCAGATCACTGGGGAAAGGCAGGCAGAGAATTCCCTGATAGCACCTTCTCTGTGCCTGGGAAGCAGAAGTGTTCACATTGCTTCGCAGAATCGCTTTTGTGCAGAAAACAGTAACACTTGTTCAGAAGGAAAGAAAGCACAGAGCCCCAGATTCTATGTTGTCCTGGAGAGCTTGCAGAGCACTGGGGAAAGGCAGGCAGAGAATTCCTTGCTAGCACCTTCTCTGTCCCTGGGAAGCGGAAGTGTTCACATTGCTTCGCAAGAATCGCTTTTGTGCAGAAAACACTAACACTTGTTCAGAAGGAAAGAAAGCACAGAGCCCCAGATTTTATGTTATCCTGGAGAGCTTGCAGAGCACTGGGGAAAGGCAGGCAGAGAATTCCCTGCTAGCACCTTCTCTGTGCCTGTTCACATTTCTTCGCAGAATCGCTTTTGTGCAGAGAACAGTAACACTTGTTCAGAACGAAAGAAAGCACAGAGCCCCAGATTCTATGTTGTCCTGGAGAGCTTGCAGAGCACTGGGGAAAGGCAGGCAGAGAATTCCCTGCTAGCACCTTCTCTGTGCCTGGGAAGCAGAAGTGTTCACTTTGCTTCGCAAGAATACCTTTTGTGCAGAAAACAGTAACACTTGTTCAGAAGGAAAGAAAGCACAGAGCCCCAGATTCTATGTTGTCCTGGAGAGCTTGCAGAGCACTGGGGAAAGGCAGGCAGAGAATTCCTTGCTAGCACCTTCTCTGTGCCTGGGAAGCAGAAGTGTTCACATCGCTTCGCAAGAATCGCTTTTGTGCAGAAAACAGTAACACTTGTTCAGAAGGAAAGAAAGCACAGAGCCCCAGATTTTATGTTGTCCTGGAGAGCTTGCAGAGCACTGGGGAAAGGCAGGCAGAGAATTCCCTGCTAGCACCTTCTCTGTGCCTGTTCACATTGCTTCGCAGAATCGCTTTTGTGCAGAAAACAGTAACACTTGTTCAGAACGAAAGCAAGCACAGAGCCCCAGATTCTATGTTGTCTTGGAGAGCTTGCAGAGCACTGGGGAAAGGCAGGCAGAGAATTCCCTGCTAGCACCTTCTCTGTGCCTGGGAAGCAGAAGTGTTCACATTGCTTCGCAAGAATCGCTTTTGTGCAGAAAACAGTAACACTTGTTCAGAAGGAAAGAAAGCACAGAGCCCCAGATTTTATGTTGTCCTGGAGAGCTTGCAGAGCACTGGGGAAAGGCAGGCAGAGAATTCCCTGCTAGCACCTTCTCTGTGCCTGGGAAGCAGAAGTGTTCACATTGCTTCGCAGAATCGCTTTTGTGCAGAAAACAGTAACAGTTGTTCAGAACGAAAGAAAGCACAGAGCCCCAGATTCTATGTTGTCCTGGAGAGCTTGCAGAGCACTGGGGAAAGGCAGGCAGAGAATTCCCTGATAGCACCTTCTCTGTGCCTGGGAAGCAGAAGTGTTCACATCGCTTCGCAAGAATCGCTTTTGTGCAGAAAACAGTAACACTTGTTCAGAAGGAAAGAAAGCACAGAGCCCCAGATTTGCTGTTGTCCTGGAGAGCTTGCAGAGCACTGGGGAAAGGCAGGCAGAGAATTCCCTGCTAGCACCTTCTCTGTGCCTGGGAAGCAGAAGTGTTCACATTGCTTCGCAGAATCGCTTTTGTGCAGAAAACAGTAACACTTGTTCAGAAGGAAAGAAAGCACAGAGCCCCAGATTCTATGTTGTCCTGGAGAGCTTGCAGAGCACTGGGGAAAGGCAGGCAGAGAATTCCTTGCTAGCACCTTCTCTGTCCCTGGGAAGCAGAAGTGTTCACATTGCTTCGCAAGAATAGCTTTTGTGCAGAAAACAGTAACACTTGTTCAGAAGGAAAGAAAGCACAGAGCCCCAGATTTTATGTTGTCCTGGAGAGCTTGCAGAGCACTGGGGAAAGGCAGGCAGAGAATTCCCTGCTAGCACCTTCTCTGTGCCTGGGAAGCAGAAGTGTTCACATTGCTTCGCAGAATCGCTTTTGTGCAGAAAACAGTAACAGATGTTCAGAACGAAAGAAAGCACAGAGCCCCAGATTCTATGTTGTCCTGGAGAGCTTGCAGAGCACTGGGGAAAGGCAGGCAGAGAATTCCCTGCTAGCACCTTCTCTGTGCCTGGGAAGCAGAAGTGTTCACATCGCTTCGCAAGAATCGCTTTTGTGCAGAAAACAGTAACACTTGTTCAGAAGGAAAGAAAGCACAGAGCCCCAGATTTGCTGTTGTCCTGGAGAGCTTGCAGAGCACTGGGGAAAGGCAGGCAGAGAATTCCCTGCTAGCACCTTCTCTGTGCCTGGGAAGCAGAAGTGTTCACATTGCTTCGCAAGAATAGCTTTTGTGCAGAAAACAGTAACACTTGTTCAGAAGGAAAGAAAGCACAGAGCCCCAGATTCTATGTTGTCCTGGAGAGCTTGCAGAGCACTGGGGAAAGGCAGGCAGAGAATTCCTTGCTAGCACCTTCTCTGTGCCTGGGAAGCAGAAGTGTTCACATCGCTTCGCAAGAATCGCTTTTGTGCAGAAAACACTAACACTTGTTCAGAAGGAAAGAAAGCACAGAGCCCCAGATTTGCTGTTGTCCTGGAGAGCTTGCAGAGCACTGGGGAAAGGCAGGCAGAGAATTCCCTGCTAGCACCTTCTCTGTGCCTGGGAAGCAGAAATGTTCACATTGCTTCGCAAGAATAGCTTTTGTGCAGAAAACAGTAACACTTGTTCAGAAGGAAAGAAAGCACAGAGCCCCAGATTCTATGTTGTCCTGGAGAGCTTGCAGAGCACTGGGGAAAGGCAGGCAGAGAATTCCTTGCTAGCACCTTCTCTGTGCCTGGGAAGCAGAAGTGTTCACATCGCTTCGCAAGAATCGCTTTTGTGCAGAAAACAGTAACACTTGTTCAGAAGGAAAGAAAGCACAGAGCCCCAGATTTTATGTTGTCCTGGAGAGCTTGCAGAGCACTGGGGAAAGGCAGGCATAGAATTCCCTGCTAGCACCTTCTCTGTGCCTGGGAAGCAGAAGTGTTCACATTGCTTCGCAGAATCGCTTTTGTGCAGAAAACAGTAACACTTGTTCAGAAGGAAAGAAAGCACAGAGCCCCAGATTTTATGTTGTCCTGGAGAGCTTGCAGAGCACTGGGGAAAGGCAGGCAGAGAATTCCCTGCTAGCACCTTCTCTGTGCCTGTTCACATTGCTCCGCAGAATCGCTTTTGTGCAGAAAACAGTAACACTTGTTCAGAACGAAAGAAAGCACAGAGCCCCAGATTCTATGTTGTCCTGGAGAGCTTGCAGAGCACTGGGGAAAGGCAGGCAGAGAATTCCTTGCTAGCACCTTCTCTGTGCCTGGGAAGCAGAAGTGTTCACATCGCTTCGCAAGAATCGCTTTTGTGCAGAAAACAGTAACACTTGTTCAGAAGGAAAGAAAGCACAGAGCCCCAGATTTTATGTTGTCCTGGAGAGCTTGCAGATCACTGGGGAAAGGCAGGCAGAGAATTCCCTGATAGCACCTTCTCTGTGCCTGGGAAGCAGAAGTGTTCACATTGCTTCGCAGAATCGCTTTTGTGCAGAAAACAGTAACACTTGTTCAGAAGGAAAGAAAGCACAGAGCCCCAGATTCTATGTTGTCCTGGAGAGCTTGCAGAGCACTGGGGAAAGGCAGGCAGAGAATTCCTTGCTAGCACCTTCTCTGTCCCTGGGAAGCGGAAGTGTTCACATTGCTTCGCAAGAATCGCTTTTGTGCAGAAAACACTAACACTTGTTCAGAAGGAAAGAAAGCACAGAGCCCCAGATTTTATGTTATCCTGGAGAGCTTGCAGAGCACTGGGGAAAGGCAGGCAGAGAATTCCCTGCTAGCACCTTCTCTGTGCCTGTTCACATTTCTTCGCAGAATCGCTTTTGTGCAGAAAACAGTAACACTTGTTCAGAACGAAAGAAAGCACAGAGCCCCAGATTCTATGTTGTCCTGGAGAGCTTGCAGAGCACTGGGGAAAGGCAGGCAGAGAATTCCCTGCTAGCACCTTCTCTGTGCCTGGGAAGCAGAAGTGTTCACTTTGCTTCGCAAGAATACCTTTTGTGCAGAAAACAGTAACACTTGTTCAGAAGGAAAGAAAGCACAGAGCCCCAGATTCTATGTTGTCCTGGAGAGCTTGCAGAGCACTGGGGAAAGGCAGGCAGAGAATTCCCTGCTAGCACCTTCTCTGTGCCTGTTCACATTGCTTCGCAGAATCGCTTTTGTGCAGAAAACAGTAACACTTGTTCAGAACGAAAGCAAGCACAGAGCCCCAGATTCTATGTTGTCTTGGAGAGCTTGCAGAGCACTGGGGAAAGGCAGGCAGAGAATTCCTTGCTAGCACCTTCTCTGTGCCTGGGAAGCAGAAGTGTTCACATTGCTTCGCAAGAATCGCTTTTGTGCAGAAAACAGTAACACTTGTTCAGAAGGAAAGAAAGCACAGAGCCCCAGATTTTATGTTGTCCTGGAGAGCTTGCAGAGCACTGGGGAAAGGCAGGCAGAGAATTCCCTGCTAGCACCTTCTCTGTGCCTGGGAAGCAGAAGTGTTCACATTGCTTCGCAGAATCGCTTTTGTGCAGAAAACAGTAACAGTTGTTCAGAACGAAAGAAAGCACAGAGCCCCAGATTCTATGTTGTCCTGGAGAGCTTGCAGAGCACTGGGGAAAGGCAGGCAGAGAATTCCCTGATAGCACCTTCTCTGTGCCTGGGAAGCAGAAGTGTTCACATCGCTTCGCAAGAATCGCTTTTGTGCAGAAAACAGTAACACTTGTTCAGAAGGAAAGAAAGCACAGAGCCCCAGATTTGCTGTTGTCCTGGAGAGCTTGCAGAGCACTGGGGAAAGGCAGGCAGAGAATTCCCTGCTAGCACCTTCTCTGTGCCTGGGAAGCAGAAGTGTTCACATTGCTTCGCAGAATCGCTTTTGTGCAGAAAACAGTAACACTTGTTCAGAAGGAAAGAAAGCACAGAGCCCCAGATTCTATGTTGTCCTGGAGAGCTTGCAGAGCACTGGGGAAAGGCAGGCAGAGAATTCCCTGCTAGCACCTTCTCTGTGCCTGTTCACATTGCTTCGCAGAATCGCTTTTGTGCAGAAAACAGTAACACTTGTTCAGAACGAAAGAAAGCACAGAGCCCCAGATTCTATGTTGTCTTGGAGAGCTTGCAGAGCACTGGGGAAAGGCAGGCAGAGAATTCCTTGCTAGCACCTTCTCTGTGCCTGGGAAGCAGAAGTGTTCACATCGCTTCGCAAGAATCGCTTTTGTGCAGAAAACAGTAACACTTGTTCAGAAGGAAAGAAAGCACAGAGCCCCAGATTTTATGTTGTCCTGGAGAGCTTGCAGAGCACTGGGGAAAGGCAGGCAGAGAATTCCCTGCTAGCACCTTCTCTGTGCCTGTTCACATTGCTTCGCAGAATCGCTTTTGTGCAGAAAACAGTAACACTTGTTCAGAACGAAAGAAAGCACAGAGCCCCAGATTCTATGTTGTCCTGGAGAGCTTGCAGAGCACTGGGGAAAGGCAGGCAGAGAATTCCTTGCTAGCACCTTCTCTGTGCCTGGGAAGCAGAAGTGTTCACATTGCTTCGCAAGAATCGCTTTTGTGCAGAAAACAGTAACACTTGTTCAGAAGGAAAGAAAGCACAGAGCCCCAGATTCTATGTTGTCCTGGAGAGCTTGCAGAGCACTGGGGAAAGGCAGGCAGAGAATTCCCTGCTAGCACCTTCTCTGTGCCTGGGAAGCAGAAGTGTTCACATTGCTTCGCAGAATCGCTTTTGTGCAGAAAACAGTAACAGTTGTTCAGAACGAAAGAAAGCACAGAGCCCCAGATTCTATGTTGTCCTGGAGAGCTTGCAGAGCACTGGGGAAAGGCAGGCAGAGAATTCCCTGCTAGCACCTTCTCTGTGCCTGGGAAGCAGAAGTGTTCACATTGCTTCGCAAGAATAGCTTTTGTGCAGAAAACAGTAACACTTGTTCAGAAGGAAAGAAAGCACAGAGCCCCAGATTCTATGTTGTCCTGGAGAGCTTGCAGAGCACTGGGGAAAGGCAGGCAGAGAATTCCTTGCTAGCACCTTCTCTGTGCCTGGGAAGCAGAAGTGTTCTCATCGCTTCGCAAGAATCGCTTTTGTGCAGAAAACAGTAACACTTGTTCAGAAGGAAAGAAAGCACAGAGCCCCAGATTTTATGTTGTCCTGGAGAGCTTGCAGAGCACTGGGGAAAGGCAGGCAGAGAATTCCCTGCTAGCACCTTCTCTGTGCCTGGGAAGCAGAAGTGTTCACATTGCTTCGCAGAATCGCTTTTGTGCAGAAAACAGTAACACTTGTTCAGAAGGAAAGAAAGCACAGAGCCCCAGATTCTATGTTGTCCTGGAGAGCTTGCAGAGCACTGGGGAAAGGCAGGCAGAGAATTCCCTGCTAGCACCTTCTCTGTGCCTGGGAAGCAGAAGTGTTCACATTGCTTCGCAAGAATCGCTTTTGTGCAGAAAACAGTAACACTTGTTCAGAAGGAAAGAAAGCACACAGCCCCAGATTCTATGTTGTCCTGGAGAGCTTGCAGAGCACTGGGGAAAGGCAGGCAGAGAATTCCTTGCTAGCACCTTCTCTGTCCCTGGGAAGCAGAAGTGTTCACATCGCTTCGCAAGAATCGCTTTTGTGCAGAAAACAGTAACACTTGTTCAGAAGGAAAGAAAGCACAGAGCCCCAGATTTTATGTTGTCCTGGAGAGCTTGCAGAGCACTGGGGAAAGGCAGGCATAGAATTCCCTGCTAGCACCTTCTCTGTGCCTGGGAAGCAGAAGTGTTCACATTGCTTCGCAGAATCGCTTTTGTGCAGAAAACAGTAACACTTGTTCAGAAGGAAAGAAAGCACAGAGCCCCAGATTTTATGTTGTCCTGGAGAGCTTGCAGAGCACTGGGGAAAGGCAGGCAGAGAATTCCCTGCTAGCACCTTCTCTGTGCCTGTTCACATTGCTTCGCAGAATCGCTTTTGTGCAGAAAACAGTAACAGTTGTTCAGAACGAAAGAAAGCACAGAGCCCCAGATTCTATGTTGTCCTGGAGAGCTTGCAGAGCACTGGGGAAAGGCAGGCAGAGAATTCCCTGCTAGCACCTTCTCTGTGCCTGGGAAGCAGAAGTGTTCACATTGCTTCGCAAGAATAGCTTTTGTGCAGAAAACAGTAACACTTGTTCAGAAGGAAAGAAAGCACAGAGCCCCAGATTCTATGTTGTCCTGGAGAGCTTGCAGAGCACTGGGGAAAGGCAGGCAGAGAATTCCTTGCTAGCACCTTCTCTGTGCCTGGGAAGCAGAAGTGTTCTCATCGCTTCGCAAGAATCGCTTTTGTGCAGAAAACAGTAACACTTGTTCAGAAGGAAAGAAAGCACAGAGCCCCAGATTTTATGTTGTCCTGGAGAGCTTGCAGAGCACTGGGGAAAGGCAGGCAGAGAATTCCCTGCTAGCACCTTCTCTGTGCCTGGGAAGCAGAAGTGTTCACATTGCTTCGCAGAATCGCTTTTGTGCAGAAAACAGTAACACTTGTTCAGAAGGAAAGAAAGCACAGAGCCCCAGATTCTATGTTGTCCTGGAGAGCTTGCAGAGCACTGGGGAAAGGCAGGCAGAGAATTCCTTGCTAGCACCTTCTCTGTCCCTGGGAAGCAGAAGTGTTCACATTGCTTCGCAAGAATCGCTTTTGTGCAGAAAACAGTAACACTTGTTCAGAAGGAAAGAAAGCACAGAGCCCCAGATTTTATGTTGTCCTGGAGAGCTTGCAGAGCACTGGGGAAAGGCAGGCAGAGAATTCCCTGCTAGCACCTTCTCTGTGCCTGGGAAGCAGAAGTGTTCACATTGCTTCGCAGAATCGCTTTTGTGCAGAAAACAGTAACAGTTGTTCAGAACGAAAGAAAGCACAGAGCCCCAGATTCTATGTTGTCCTGGAGAGCTTGCAGAGCACTGGGGAAAGGCAGGCAGAGAATTCCCTGCTAGCACCTTCTCTGTGCCTGGGAAGCAGAAGTGTTCACATTGCTTCGCAAGAATCGCTTTTGTGCAGAAAACAGTAACACTTGTTCAGAAGGAAAGAAAGCACACAGCCCCAGATTCTATGTTGTCCTGGAGAGCTTGCAGAGCACTGGGGAAAGGCAGGCAGAGAATTCCTTGCTAGCACCTTCTCTGTCCCTGGGAAGCAGAAGTGTTCACATCGCTTCGCAAGAATCGCTTTTGTGCAGAAAACAGTAACACTTGTTCAGAAGGAAAGAAAGCACAGAGCCCCAGATTTTATGTTGTCCTGGAGAGCTTGCAGAGCACTGGGGAAAGGCAGGCATAGAATTCCCTGCTAGCACCTTCTCTGTGCCTGGGAAGCAGAAGTGTTCACATTGCTTCGCAGAATCGCTTTTGTGCAGAAAACAGTAACACTTGTTCAGAAGGAAAGAAAGCACAGAGCCCCAGATTTTATGTTGTCCTGGAGAGCTTGCAGAGCACTGGGGAAAGGCAGGCAGAGAATTCCCTGCTAGCACCTTCTCTGTGCCTGTTCACATTGCTTCGCAGAATCGCTTTTGTGCAGAAAACAGTAACACTTGTTCAGAACGAAAGAAAGCACAGAGCCCCAGATTCTATGTTGTCCTGGAGAGCTTGCAGAGCACTGGGGAAAGGCAGGCAGAGAATTCCTTGCTAGCACCTTCTCTGTGCCTGGGAAGCAGAAGTGTTCACATCGCTTCGCAAGAATCGCTTTTGTGCAGAAAACAGTAACACTTGTTCAGAAGGAAAGAAAGCACAGAGCCCCAGATTTTATGTTGTCCTGGAGAGCTTGCAGAGCACTGGGGAAAGGCAGGCAGAGAATTCCCTGCTAGCACCTTCTCTGTGCCTGGGAAGCAGAAGTGTTCACATTGCTTCGCAGAATCGCTTTTGTGCAGAAAACAGTAACACTTGTTCAGAAGGAAAGAAAGCACAGAGCCCCAGATTCTATGTTGTCCTGGAGAGCTTGCAGAGCACTGGGGAAAGGCAGGCAGAGAATTCCTTGCTAGCACCTTCTCTGTCCCTGGGAAGCGGAAGTGTTCACATTGCTTCGCAAGAATCGCTTTTGTGCAGAAAACAGTAACACTTGTTCAGAAGGAAAGAAAGCACAGAGCCCCAGATTTTATGTTGTCCTGGAGAGCTTGCAGAGCACTGGGGAAAGGCAGGCAGAGAATTCCCTGCTAGCACCTTCTCTGTGCCTGTTCACATTGCTTCGCAGAATCGCTTTTGTGCAGAAAACAGTAACACTTGTTCAGAACGAAAGAAAGCACAGAGCCCCAGATTCTATGTTGTCCTGGAGAGCTTGCAGAGCACTGGGGAAAGGCAGGCAGAGAATTCCCTGCTAGCACCTTCTCTGTGCCTGGGAAGCAGAAGTGTTCACTTTGCTTCGCAAGAATCGCTTTTGTGCAGAAAACAGTAACACTTGTTCAGAAGGAAAGAAAGCACAGAGCCCCAGATTCTATGTTGTCCTGGAGAGCTTGCAGAGCACTGGGGAAAGGCAGGCAGAGAATTCCTTGCTAGCACCTTCTCTGTGCCTGGGAAGCAGAAGTGTTCACATCGCTTCGCAAGAATCGCTTTTGTGCAGAAAACAGTAACACTTGTTCAGAAGGAAAGAAAGCACAGAGCCCCAGATTTTATGTTGTCCTGGAGAGCTTGCAGAGCACTGGGGAAAGGCAGGCAGAGAATTCCCTGCTAGCACCTTCTCTGTGCCTGTTCACATTGCTTCGCAGAATCGCTTTTGTGCAGAAAACAGTAACACTTGTTCAGAACGAAAGCAAGCACAGAGCCCCAGATTCTATGTTGTCTTGGAGAGCTTGCAGAGCACTGGGGAAAGGCAGGCAGAGAATTCCTTGCTAGCACCTTCTCTGTGCCTGGGAAGCAGAAGTGTTCACATTGCTTCGCAAGAATCGCTTTTGTGCAGAAAACAGTAACACTTGTTCAGAACGAAAGAAAGCACAGAGCCCCAGATTCTATGTTGTCCTGGAGAGCTTGCAGAGCACTGGGGAAAGGCAGGCAGAGAATTCCCTGCTAGCACCTTCTCTGTGCCTGGGAAGCAGAAGTGTTCACATTGCTTCGCAAGAATAGCTTTTGTGCAGAAAACAGTAACACTTGTTCAGAAGGAAAGAAAGCACAGAGCCCCAGATTCTATGTTGTCCTGGAGAGCTTGCAGAGCACTGGGGAAAGGCAGGCAGAGAATTCCTTGCTAGCACCTTCTCTGTGCCTGGGAAGCAGAAGTGTTCTCATCGCTTCGCAAGAATCGCTTTTGTGCAGAAAACAGTAACACTTGTTCAGAAGGAAAGAAAGCACAGAGCCCCAGATTTTATGTTGTCCTGGAGAGCTTGCAGAGCACTGGGGAAAGGCAGGCAGAGAATTCCCTGCTAGCACCTTCTCTGTGCCTGGGAAGCAGAAGTGTTCACATTGCTTCGCAGAATCGCTTTTGTGCAGAAAACAGTAACACTTGTTCAGAACGAAAGAAAGCACAGAGCCCCAGATTCTATGTTGTCCTGGAGAGCTTGCAGAGCACTGGGGAAAGGCAGGCAGAGAATTCCTTGCTAGCACCTTCTCTGTCCCTGGGAAGCAGAAGTGTTCACATCGCTTCGCAAGAATCGCTTTTGTGCAGAAAACAGTAACACTTGTTCAGAAGGAAAGAAAGCACAGAGCCCCAGATTTGCTGTTGTCCTGGAGAGCTTGCAGAGCACTGGGGAAAGGCAGGCAGAGAATTCCCTGCTAGCACCTTCTCTGTGCCTGGGAAGCAGAAGTGTTCACATTGCTTCGCAGAATCGCTTTTGTGCAGAAAACAGTAACAGTTGTTCAGAACGAAAGAAAGCACAGAGCCCCAGATTCTATGTTGTCCTGGAGAGCTTGCAGAGCACTGGGGAAAGGCAGGCAGAGAATTCCCTGCTAGCACCTTCTCTGTGCCTGGGAAGCAGAAGTGTTCACATTGCTTCGCAAGAATAGCTTTTGTGCAGAAAACAGTAACACTTGTTCAGAAGGAAAGAAAGCACAGAGCCCCAGATTCTATGTTGTCCTGGAGAGCTTGCAGAGCACTGGGGAAAGGCAGGCAGAGAATTCCTTGCTAGCACCTTCTCTGTGCCTGGGAAGCAGAAGTGTTCACATCGCTTCGCAAGAATCGCTTTTGTGCAGAAAACAGTAACACTTGTTCAGAAGGAAAGAAAGCACAGAGCCCCAGATTTTATGTTGTCCTGGAGAGCTTGCAGAGCACTGGGGAAAGGCAGGCATAGAATTCCCTGCTAGCACCTTCTCTGTGCCTGGGAAGCAGAAGTGTTCACATTGCTTCGCAGAATCGCTTTTGTGCAGAAAACAGTAACACTTGTTCAGAACGAAAGAAAGCACAGAGCCCCAGATTTTATGTTGTCCTGGAGAGCTTGCAGAGCACTGGGGAAAGGCAGGCAGAGAATTCCCTGCTAGCACCTTCTCTGTGCCTGTTCACATTGCTCCGCAGAATCGCTTTTGTGCAGAAAACAGTAACACTTGTTCAGAACGAAAGAAAGCACAGAGCCCCAGATTCTATGTTGTCCTGGAGAGCTTGCAGAGCACTGGGGAAAGGCAGGCAGAGAATTCCTTGCTAGCACCTTCTCTGTGCCTGGGAAGCAGAAGTGTTCACATCGCTTCGCAAGAATCGCTTTTGTGCAGAAAACAGTAACACTTGTTCAGAAGGAAAGAAAGCACAGAGCCCCAGATTTTATGTTGTCCTGGAGAGCTTGCAGATCACTGGGGAAAGGCAGGCAGAGAATTCCCTGATAGCACCTTCTCTGTGCCTGGGAAGCAGAAGTGTTCACATTGCTTCGCAGAATCGCTTTTGTGCAGAAAACAGTAACACTTGTTCAGAAGGAAAGAAAGCACAGAGCCCCAGATTCTATGTTGTCCTGGAGAGCTTGCAGAGCACTGGGGAAAGGCAGGCAGAGAATTCCTTGCTAGCACCTTCTCTGTCCCTGGGAAGCGGAAGTGTTCACATTGCTTCGCAAGAATCGCTTTTGTGCAGAAAACAGTAACACTTGTTCAGAAGGAAAGAAAGCACAGAGCCCCAGATTCTATGTTGTCCTGGAGAGCTTGCAGAGCACTGGGGAAAGGCAGGCAGAGAATTCCTTGCTAGCACCTTCTCTGTGCCTGGGAAGCAGAAGTGTTCACATCGCTTCGCAAGAATCGCTTTTGTGCAGAAAACAGTAACACTTGTTCAGAAGGAAAGAAAGCACAGAGCCCCAGATTTTATGTTGTCCTGGAGAGCTTGCAGAGCACTGGGGAAAGGCAGGCAGAGAATTCCCTGCTAGCACCTTCTCTGTGCCTGTTCACATTGCTTCGCAGAATCGCTTTTGTGCAGAAAACAGTAACACTTGTTCAGAACGAAAGAAAGCACAGAGCCCCAGATTCTATGTTGTCTTGGAGAGCTTGCAGAGCACTGGGGAAAGGCAGGCAGAGAATTCCTTGCTAGCACCTTCTCTGTGCCTGGGAAGCAGAAGTGTTCACATTGCTTCGCAAGAATCGCTTTTGTGCAGAAAACAGTAACACTTGTTCAGAAGGAAAGAAAGCACAGAGCCCCAGATTTGCTGTTGTCCTGGAGAGCTTGCAGAGCACTGGGGAAAGGCAGGCAGAGAATTCCCTGCTAGCACCTTCTCTGTGCCTGGGAAGCAGAAGTGTTCACATTGCTTCGCAGAATCGCTTTTGTGCAGAAAACAGTAACAGTTGTTCAGAACGAAAGAAAGCACAGAGCCCCAGATTCTATGTTGTCCTGGAGATCTTGCAGAGCACTGGGGAAAGGCAGGCAGAGAATTCCCTGCTAGCACCTTCTCTGTGCCTGGGAAGCAGAAGTGTTCACATTGCTTCGCAAGAATAGCTTTTGTGCAGAAAACAGTAACACTTGTTCAGAAGGAAAGAAAGCACAGAGCCCCAGATTCTATGTTGTCCTGGAGAGCTTGCAGAGCACTGGGGAAAGGCAGGCAGAGAATTCCTTGCTAGCACCTTCTCTGTGCCTGGGAAGCAGAAGTGTTCTCATCGCTTCGCAAGAATCGCTTTTGTGCAGAAAACAGTAACACTTGTTCAGAAGGAAAGAAAGCACAGAGCCCCAGATTTGCTGTTGTCCTGGAGAGCTTGCAGAGCACTGGGGAAAGGCAGGCAGAGAATTCCCTGCTAGCACCTTCTCTGTGCCTGGGAAGCAGAAGTGTTCACATTGCTTCGCAGAATCGCTTTTGTGCAGAAAACAGTAACACTTGTTCAGAACGAAAGAAAGCACAGAGCCCCAGATTCTATGTTGTCCTGGAGAGCTTGCAGAGCACTGGGGAAAGGCAGGCAGAGAATTCCCTGATAGCACCTTCTCTGTGCCTGTTCACATTGCTTCGCAGAATCGCTTTTGTGCAGAAAACAGTAACACTTGTTCAGAACGAAAGAAAGCACAGAGCCCCAGATTCTATGTTGTCCTGGAGAGCTTGCAGAGCACTCGGGAAAGGCAGGCAGAGAATTCCCTGATAGCACCTTCTCTGTGCCTGTTCACATTGCTTCGCAGAATCGCTTTTGTGCAGAAAACAGTAACACTTGTTCAGAAGGAAAGAAAGCACAGAGCCCCAGATTTTATGTTGTCCTGGAGATCTTGCAGATCACTGGGGAAAGGCAGGCAGAGAATTCCCTGATAGCACCTTCTCTGTGCCTGGGAAGCAGAAGTGTTCACATTGCTTCGCAGAATCGCTTTTGTGCAGAAAACAGTAACACTTGTTCAGAAGGAAAGAAAGCACAGAGCCCCAGATTCTATGTTGTCCTGGAGAGCTTGCAGAGCACTGGGGAAAGGCAGGCAGAGAATTCCTTGCTAGCACCTTCTCTGTCCCTGGGAAGCAGAAGTGTTCACATTGCTTCGCAAGAATCGCTTTTGTGCAGAAAACAGTAACACTTGTTCAGAAGGAAAGAAAGCACAGAGCCCCAGATTTTATGTTGTCCTGGAGAGCTTGCAGAGCACTGGGGAAAGGCAGGCAGAGAATTCCCTGCTAGCACCTTCTCTGTGCCTGTTCACATTGCTTCGCAGAATCGCTTTTGTGCAGAAAACAGTAACACTTGTTCAGAACGAAAGAAAGCACAGAGCCCCAGATTCTATGTTGTCTTGGAGAGCTTGCAGAGCACTGGGGAAAGGCAGGCAGAGAATTCCTTGCTAGCACCTTCTCTGTGCCTGGGAAGCAGAAGTGTTCACATTGCTTCGCAAGAATCGCTTTTGTGCAGAAAACAGTAACACTTGTTCAGAAGGAAAGAAAGCACAGAGCCCCAGATTTTATGTTGTCCTGGAGAGCTTGCAGAGCACTGGGGAAAGGCAGGCAGAGAATTCCCTGCTAGCACCTTCTCTGTGCCTGGGAAGCAGAAGTGTTCACATTGCTTCGCAGAATCGCTTTTGTGCAGAAAACAGTAACAGTTGTTCAGAACGAAAGAAAGCACAGAGCCCCAGATTCTATGTTGTCCTGGAGAGCTTGCAGAGCACTGGGGAAAGGCAGGCAGAGAATTCCCTGCTAGCACCTTCTCTGTGCCTGGGAAGCAGAAGTGTTCACATTGCTTCGCAAGAATAGCTTTTGTGCAGAAAACAGTAACACTTGTTCAGAAGGAAAGAAAGCACAGAGCCCCAGATTCTATGTTGTCCTGGAGAGCTTGCAGAGCACTGGGGAAAGGCAGGCAGAGAATTCCTTGCTAGCACCTTCTCTGTGCCTGGGAAGCAGAAGTGTTCTCATCGCTTCGCAAGAATCGCTTTTGTGCAGAAAACAGTAACACTTGTTCAGAAGGAAAGAAAGCACAGAGCCCCAGATTTTATGTTGTCCTGGAGAGCTTGCAGATCACTGGGGAAAGGCAGGCAGAGAATTCCCTGCTAGCACCTTCTCTGTGCCTGGGAAGCAGAAGTGTTCACATTGCTTCGCAGAATCGCTTTTGTGCAGAAAACAGTAACACTTGTTCAGAAGGAAAGAAAGCACAGAGCCCCAGATTCTATGTTGTCCTGGAGAGCTTGCAGAGCACTGGGGAAAGGCAGGCAGAGAATTCCTTGCTAGCACCTTCTCTGTCCCTGGGAAGCAGAAGTGTTCACATTGCTTCGCAAGAATCGCTTTTGTGCAGAAAACAGTAACACTTGTTCAGAAGGAAAGAAAGCACAGAGCCCCAGATTTTATGTTGTCCTGGAGAGCTTGCAGAGCACTGGGGAAAGGCAGGCAGAGAATTCCCTGCTAGCACCTTCTCTGTGCCTGGGAAGCAGAAGTGTTCACATTGCTTCGCAGAATCGCTTTTGTGCAGAAAACAGTAACAGTTGTTCAGAACGAAAGAAAGCACAGAGCCCCAGATTCTATGTTGTCCTGGAGAGCTTGCAGAGCACTGGGGAAAGGCAGGCAGAGAATTCCCTGCTAGCACCTTCTCTGTGCCTGGGAAGCAGAAGTGTTCACATTGCTTCGCAAGAATAGCTTTTGTGCAGAAAACAGTAACACTTGTTCAGAAGGAAAGAAAGCACAGAGCCCCAGATTCTATGTTGTCCTGGAGAGCTTGCAGAGCACTGGGGAAAGGCAGGCAGAGAATTCCTTGCTAGCACCTTCTCTGTGCCTGGGAAGCAGAAGTGTTCACATCGCTTCGCAAGAATCGCTTTTGTGCAGAAAACAGTAACACTTGTTCAGAACGAAAGAAAGCACAGAGCCCCAGATTCTATGTTGTCCTGGAGAGCTTGCAGAGCACTGGGGAAAGGCAGGCATAGAATTCCCTGCTAGCACCTTCTCTGTGCCTGGGAAGCAGAAGTGTTCACATTGCTTCGCAGAATCGCTTTTGTGCAGAAAACAGTAACACTTGTTCAGAAGGAAAGAAAGCACAGAGCCCCAGATTTTATGTTGTCCTGGAGAGCTTGCAGAGCACTGGGGAAAGGCAGGCAGAGAATTCCCTGCTAGCACCTTCTCTGTGCCTGTTCACATTGCTCCGCAGAATAGCTTTTGTGCAGAAAACAGTAACACTTTTTCAGAAGGAAAGAAAGCACAGAGCCCCAGATTCTATGTTGTCCTGGAGAGCTTGCAGAGCACTGGGGAAAGGCAGGCAGAGAATTCCTTGCTAGCACCTTCTCTGTGCCTGGGAAGCAGAAGTGTTCACATCGCTTCGCAAGAATCGCTTTTGTGCAGAAAACAGTAACACTTGTTCAGAAGGAAAGAAAGCACAGAGCCCCAGATTTTATGTTGTCCTGGAGAGCTTGCAGATCACTGGGGAAAGGCAGGCAGAGAATTCCCTGATAGCACCTTCTCTGTGCCTGGGAAGCAGAAGTGTTCACATGGCTTCGCAGAATCGCTTTTGTGCAGAAAACAGTAACACTTGTTCAGAAGGAAAGAAAGCACAGAGCCCCAGATTCTATGTTGTCCTGGAGAGCTTGCAGAGCACTGGGGAAAGGCAGGCAGAGAATTCCTTGCTAGCACCTTCTCTGTCCCTGGGAAGCGGAAGTGTTCACATTGCTTCGCAAGAATCGCTTTTGTGCAGAAAACAGTAACACTTGTTCAGAAGGAAAGAAAGCACAGAGCCCCAGATTTTATGTTATCCTGGAGAGCTTGCAGAGCACTGGGGAAAGGCAGGCAGAGAATTCCCTGCTAGCACCTTCTCTGTGCCTGTTCACATTTCTTCGCAGAATCGCTTTTGTGCAGAAAACAGTAACACTTGTTCAGAAGGAAAGAAAGCACAGAGCCCCAGATTCTATGTTGTCCTGGAGAGCTTGCAGAGCACTGGGGAAAGGCAGGCAGAGAATTCCCTGATAGCACCTTCTCTGTGCCTGGGAAGCAGAAGTGTTCACTTTGCTTCGCAAGAATACCTTTTGTGCAGAAAACAGTAACACTTGTTCAGAAGGAAAGAAAGCACAGAGCCCCAGATTCTATGTTGTCCTGGAGAGCTTGCAGAGCACTGGGGAAAGGCAGGCAGAGAATTCCTTGCTAGCACCTTCTCTGTGCCTGGGAAGCAGAAGTGTTCACATCGCTTCGCAAGAATCGCTTTTGTGCAGAAAACAGTAACACTTGTTCAGAAGGAAAGAAAGCACAGAGCCCCAGATTTTATGTTGTCCTGGAGAGCTTGCAGAGCACTGGGGAAAGGCAGGCAGAGAATTCCCTGCTAGCACCTTCTCTGTGCCTGTTCACATTGCTTCGCAGAATCGCTTTTGTGCAGAAAACAGTAACACTTGTTCAGAACGAAAGCAAGCACAGAGCCCCAGATTCTATGTTGTCTTGGAGAGCTTGCAGAGCACTGGGGAAAGGCAGGCAGAGAATTCCTTGCTAGCACCTTCTCTGTGCCTGGGAAGCAGAAGTGTTCACATTGCTTCGCAAGAATCGCTTTTGTGCAGAAAACAGTAACACTTCTTCAGAAGGAAAGAAAGCACAGAGCCCCAGATTTGCTGTTGTCCTGGAGAGCTTGCAGAGCACTGGGGAAAGGCAGGCAGAGAATTCCCTGCTAGCACCTTCTCTGTGCCTGGGAAGCAGAAGTGTTCACATTGCTTCGCAGAATCGCTTTTGTGCAGAAAACAGTAACAGTTGTTCAGAACGAAAGAAAGCACAGAGCCCCAGATTCTATGTTGTCCTGGAGAGCTTGCAGAGCACTGGGGAAAGGCAGGCAGAGAATTCCTTGCTAGCACCTTCTCTGTGCCTGGGAAGCAGAAGTGTTCACATCGCTTCGCAAGAATCGCTTTTGTGCAGAAAACAGTAACACTTGTTCAGAAGGAAAGAAAGCACAGAGCCCCAGATTTTATGTTGTCCTGGAGAGCTTGCAGAGCACTGGGGAAAGGCAGGCAGAGAATTCCCTGATAGCACCTTCTCTGTGCCTGGGAAGCAGAAGTGTTCTCATCGCTTCGCAAGAATCGCTTTTGTGCAGAAAACAGTAACACTTGTTCAGAACGAAAGAAAGCACAGAGCCCCAGATTTTATGTTGTCCTGGAGAGCTTGCAGATCACTGGGGAAAGGCAGGCAGAGAATTCCCTGATAGCACCTTCTCTGTGCCTGGGAAGCAGAAGTGTTCACATTGCTTCGCAGAATCGCTTTTGTGCAGAAAACAGTAACACTTGTTCAGAAGGAAAGAAAGCACAGAGCCCCAGATTCTATGTTGTCCTGGAGAGCTTGCAGAGCACTGGGGAAAGGCAGGCAGAGAATTCCTTGCTAGCACCTTCTCTGTCCCTGGGAAGCAGAAGTGTTCACATTGCTTCGCAAGAATAGCTTTTGTGCAGAAAACAGTAACACTTGTTCAGAAGGAAAGAAAGCACAGAGCCCCAGATTTTATGTTGTCCTGGAGAGCTTGCAGAGCACTGGGGAAAGGCAGGCAGAGAATTCCCTGCTAGCACCTTCTCTGTGCCTGGGAAGCAGAAGTGTTCACATTGCTTCGCAGAATCGCTTTTGTGCAGAAAACAGTAACAGATGTTCAGAACGAAAGAAAGCACAGAGCCCCAGATTCTATGTTGTCCTGGAGAGCTTGCAGAGCACTGGGGAAAGGCAGGCAGAGAATTCCCTGCTAGCACCTTCTCTGTGCCTGGGAAGCAGAAGTGTTCACATCGCTTCGCAAGAATCGCTTTTGTGCAGAAAACAGTAACATTTGTTCAGAAGGAAAGAAAGCACAGAGCCCCAGATTTGCTGTTGTCCTGGAGAGCTTGCAGAGCACTGGGGAAAGGCAGGCAGAGAATTCCCTGCTAGCGCCTTCTCTGTGCCTGGGAAGCAGAAGTGTTCACATTGCTTCGCAAGAATAGCTTTTGTGCAGAAAACAGTAACACTTGTTCAGAAGGAAAGAAAGCACAGAGCCCCAGATTCTATGTTGTCCTGGAGAGCTTGCAGAGCACTGGGGAAAGGCAGGCAGAGAATTCCTTGCTAGCACCTTCTCTGTGCCTGGGAAGCAGAAGTGTTCACATCGCTTCGCAAGAATCGCTTTTGTGCAGAAAACACTAACACTTGTTCAGAAGGAAAGAAAGCACAGAGCCCCAGATTTGCTGTTGTCCTGGAGAGCTTGCAGAGCACTGGGGAAAGGCAGGCAGAGAATTCCCTGCTAGCACCTTCTCTGTGCCTGGGAAGCAGAAATGTTCACATTGCTTCGCAAGAATAGCTTTTGTGCAGAAAACAGTAACACTTGTTCAGAAGGAAAGAAAGCACAGAGCCCCAGATTCTATGTTGTCCTGGAGAGCTTGCAGAGCACTGGGGAAAGGCAGGCAGAGAATTCCTTGCTAGCACCTTCTCTGTGCCTGGGAAGCAGAAGTGTTCACATCGCTTCGCAAGAATCGCTTTTGTGCAGAAAACAGTAACACTTGTTCAGAAGGAAAGAAAGCACAGAGCCCCAGATTTTATGTTGTCCTGGAGAGCTTGCAGAGCACTGGGGAAAGGCAGGCATAGAATTCCCTGCTAGCACCTTCTCTGTGCCTGGGAAGCAGAAGTGTTCACATTGCTTCGCAGAATCGCTTTTGTGCAGAAAACAGTAACACTTGTTCAGAAGGAAAGAAAGCACAGAGCCCCAGATTTTATGTTGTCCTGGAGAGCTTGCAGAGCACTGGGGAAAGGCAGGCAGAGAATTCCCTGCTAGCACCTTCTCTGTGCCTGTTCACATTGCTCCGCAGAATCGCTTTTGTGCAGAAAACAGTAACACTTGTTCAGAACGAAAGAAAGCACAGAGCCCCAGATTCTATGTTGTCCTGGAGAGCTTGCAGAGCACTGGGGAAAGGCAGGCAGAGAATTCCTTGCTAGCACCTTCTCTGTGCCTGGGAAGCAGAAGTGTTCACATCGCTTCGCAAGAATCGCTTTTGTGCAGAAAACAGTAACACTTGTTCAGAAGGAAAGAAAGCACAGAGCCCCAGATTTTATGTTGTCCTGGAGAGCTTGCAGAGCACTGGGGAAAGGCAGGCAGAGAATTCCCTGCTAGCACCTTCTCTGTGCCTGTTCACATTGCTTCGCAGAATCGCTTTTGTGCAGAAAACAGTAACACTTGTTCAGAACGAAAGAAAGCACAGAGCCCCAGATTCTATGTTGTCCTGGAGAGCTTGCAGAGCACTGGGGAAAGGCAGGCAGAGAATTCCCTGCTAGCACCTTCTCTGTGCCTGGGAAGCAGAAGTGTTCACTTTGCTTCGCAAGAATACCTTTTGTGCAGAAAACAGTAACACTTGTTCAGAAGGAAAGAAAGCACAGAGCCCCAGATTCTATGTTGTCCTGGAGAGCTTGCAGAGCACTGGGGAAAGGCAGGCAGAGAATTCCTTGCTAGCACCTTCTCTGTGCCTGGGAAGCAGAAGTGTTCACATCGCTTCGCAAGAATCGCTTTTGTGCAGAAAACAGTAACACTTGTTCAGAAGGAAAGAAAGCACAGAGCCCCAGATTTTATGTTGTCCTGGAGAGCTTGCAGAGCACTGGGGAAAGGCAGGCAGAGAATTCCCTGCTAGCACCTTCTCTGTGCCTTTTCACATTGCTTCGCAGAATCGCTTTTGTGCAGAAAACAGTAACACTTGTTCAGAACGAAAGCAAGCACAGAGCCCCAGATTCTATGTTGTCTTGGAGAGCTTGCAGAGCACTGGGGAAAGGCAGGCAGAGAATTCCTTGCTAGCACCTTCTCTGTGCCTGGGAAGCAGAAGTGTTCACATTGCTTCGCAAGAATCGCTTTTGTGCAGAAAACAGTAACACTTGTTCAGAAGGAAAGAAAGCACAGAGCCCCAGATTTTATGTTGTCCTGGAGAGCTTGCAGAGCACTGGGGAAAGGCAGGCAGAGAATTCCCTGCTAGCACCTTCTCTGTGCCTGGGAAGCAGAAGTGTTCACATTGCTTCGCAGAATCGCTTTTGTGCAGAAAACAGTAACAGTTGTTCAGAACGAAAGAAAGCACAGAGCCCCAGATTCTATGTTGTCCTGGAGAGCTTGCAGAGCACTGGGGAAAGGCAGGCAGAGAATTCCCTGATAGCACCTTCTCTGTGCCTGGGAAGCAGAAGTGTTCACATCGCTTCGCAAGAATCGCTTTTGTGCAGAAAACAGTAACACTTGTTCAGAAGGAAAGAAAGCACAGAGCCCCAGATTTGCTGTTGTCCTGGAGAGCTTGCAGAGCACTGGGGAAAGGCAGGCAGAGAATTCCCTGCTAGCACCTTCTCTGTGCCTGGGAAGCAGAAGTGTTCACATTGCTTCGCAGAATCGCTTTTGTGCAGAAAACAGTAACACTTGTTCAGAAGGAAAGAAAGCACAGAGCCCCAGATTCTATGTTGTCCTGGAGAGCTTGCAGAGCACTGGGGAAAGGCAGGCAGAGAATTCCTTGCTAGCACCTTCTCTGTGCCTGGGAAGCAGAAGTGTTCACATCGCTTCGCAAGAATCGCTTTTGTGCAGAAAACACTAACACTTGTTCAGAAGGAAAGAAAGCACAGAGCCCCAGATTTGCTGTTGTCCTGGAGAGCTTGCAGAGCACTGGGGAAAGGCAGGCAGAGAATTCCCTGCTAGCACCTTCTCTGTGCCTGGGAAGCAGAAATGTTCACATTGCTTCGCAAGAATAGCTTTTGTGCAGAAAACAGTAACACTTGTTCAGAAGGAAAGAAAGCACAGAGCCCCAGATTCTATGTTGTCCTGGAGAGCTTGCAGAGCACTGGGGAAAGGCAGGCAGAGAATTCCTTGCTAGCACCTTCTCTGTGCCTGGGAAGCAGAAGTGTTCACATCGCTTCGCAAGAATCGCTTTTGTGCAGAAAACAGTAACACTTGTTCAGAAGGAAAGAAAGCACAGAGCCCCAGATTTTATGTTGTCCTGGAGAGCTTGCAGAGCACTGGGGAAAGGCAGGCATAGAATTCCCTGCTAGCACCTTCTCTGTGCCTGGGAAGCAGAAGTGTTCACATTGCTTCGCAGAATCGCTTTTGTGCAGAAAACAGTAACACTTGTTCAGAAGGAAAGAAAGCACAGAGCCCCAGATTTTATGTTGTCCTGGAGAGCTTGCAGAGCACTGGGGAAAGGCAGGCAGAGAATTCCCTGCTAGCACCTTCTCTGTGCCTGTTCACATTGCTCCGCAGAATCGCTTTTGTGCAGAAAACAGTAACACTTGTTCAGAACGAAAGAAAGCACAGAGCCCCAGATTCTATGTTGTCCTGGAGAGCTTGCAGAGCACTGGGGAAAGGCAGGCAGAGAATTCCTTGCTAGCACCTTCTCTGTGCCTGGGAAGCAGAAGTGTTCACATCGCTTCGCAAGAATCGCTTTTGTGCAGAAAACAGTAACACTTGTTCAGAAGGAAAGAAAGCACAGAGCCCCAGATTTTATGTTGTCCTGGAGAGCTTGCAGATCACTGGGGAAAGGCAGGCAGAGAATTCCCTGATAGCACCTTCTCTGTGCCTGGGAAGCAGAAGTGTTCACATTGCTTCGCAGAATCGCTTTTGTGCAGAAAACAGTAACACTTGTTCAGAAGGAAAGAAAGCACAGAGCCCCAGATTCTATGTTGTCCTGGAGAGCTTGCAGAGCACTGGGGAAAGGCAGGCAGAGAATTCCTTGCTAGCACCTTCTCTGTCCCTGGGAAGCGGAAGTGTTCACATTGCTTCGCAAGAATCGCTTTTGTGCAGAAAACAGTAACACTTGTTCAGAAGGAAAGAAAGCACAGAGCCCCAGATTTTATGTTATCCTGGAGAGCTTGCAGAGCACTGGGGAAAGGCAGGCAGAGAATTCCCTGCTAGCACCTTCTCTGTGCCTGTTCACATTTCTTCGCAGAATCGCTTTTGTGCAGAAAACAGTAACACTTGTTCAGAACGAAAGAAAGCACAGAGCCCCAGATTCTATGTTGTCCTGGAGAGCTTGCAGAGCACTGGGGAAAGGCAGGCAGAGAATTCCCTGCTAGCACCTTCTCTGTGCCTGGGAAGCAGAAGTGTTCACTTTGCTTCGCAAGAATACCTTTTGTGCAGAAAACAGTAACACTTGTTCAGAAGGAAAGAAAGCACAGAGCCCCAGATTCTATGTTGTCCTGGAGAGCTTGCAGAGCACTGGGGAAAGGCAGGCAGAGAATTCCTTGCTAGCACCTTCTCTGTGCCTGGGAAGCAGAAGTGTTCACATCGCTTCGCAAGAATCGCTTTTGTGCAGAAAACAGTAACACTTGTTCAGAAGGAAAGAAAGCACAGAGCCCCAGATTTTATGTTGTCCTGGAGAGCTTGCAGAGCACTGGGGAAAGGCAGGCAGAGAATTCCCTGCTAGCACCTTCTCTGTGCCTTTTCACATTGCTTCGCAGAATCGCTTTTGTGCAGAAAACAGTAACACTTGTTCAGAACGAAAGCAAGCACAGAGCCCCAGATTCTATGTTGTCTTGGAGAGCTTGCAGAGCACTGGGGAAAGGCAGGCAGAGAATTCCTTGCTAGCACCTTCTCTGTGCCTGGGAAGCAGAAGTGTTCACATTGCTTCGCAAGAATCGCTTTTGTGCAGAAAACAGTAACACTTGTTCAGAAGGAAAGAAAGCACAGAGCCCCAGATTTTATGTTGTCCTGGAGAGCTTGCAGAGCACTGGGGAAAGGCAGGCAGAGAATTCCCTGCTAGCACCTTCTCTGTGCCTGGGAAGCAGAAGTGTTCACATTGCTTCGCAGAATCGCTTTTGTGCAGAAAACAGTAACAGTTGTTCAGAACGAAAGAAAGCACAGAGCCCCAGATTCTATGTTGTCCTGGAGAGCTTGCAGAGCACTGGGGAAAGGCAGGCAGAGAATTCCCTGATAGCACCTTCTCTGTGCCTGGGAAGCAGAAGTGTTCACATCGCTTCGCAAGAATCGCTTTTGTGCAGAAAACAGTAACACTTGTTCAGAAGGAAAGAAAGCACAGAGCCCCAGATTTGCTGTTGTCCTGGAGAGCTTGCAGAGCACTGGGGAAAGGCAGGCAGAGAATTCCCTGCTAGCACCTTCTCTGTGCCTGGGAAGCAGAAGTGTTCACATTGCTTCGCAGAATCGCTTTTGTGCAGAAAACAGTAACACTTGTTCAGAAGGAAAGAAAGCACAGAGCCCCAGATTCTATGTTGTCCTGGAGAGCTTGCAGAGCACTGGGGAAAGGCAGGCAGAGAATTCCCTGCTAGCACCTTCTCTGTGCCTGTTCACATTGCTTCGCAGAATCGCTTTTGTGCAGAAAACAGTAACACTTGTTCAGAACGAAAGAAAGCACAGAGCCCCAGATTCTATGTTGTCTTGGAGAGCTTGCAGAGCACTGGGGAAAGGCAGGCAGAGAATTCCTTGCTAGCACCTTCTCTGTGCCTGGGAAGCAGAAGTGTTCACATCGCTTCGCAAGAATCGCTTTTGTGCAGAAAACAGTAACACTTGTTCAGAAGGAAAGAAAGCACAGAGCCCCAGATTTTATGTTGTCCTGGAGAGCTTGCAGAGCACTGGGGAAAGGCAGGCATAGAATTCCCTGCTAGCACCTTCTCTGTGCCTGGGAAGCAGAAGTGTTCACATTGCTTCGCAGAATCGCTTTTGTGCAGAAAACAGTAACACTTGTTCAGAAGGAAAGAAAGCACAGAGCCCCAGATTTTATGTTGTCCTGGAGAGCTTGCAGAGCACTGGGGAAAGGCAGGCAGAGAATTCCCTGCTAGCACCTTCTCTGTGCCTGTTCACATTGCTCCGCAGAATCGCTTTTGTGCAGAAAACAGTAACACTTGTTCAGAACGAAAGAAAGCACAGAGCCCCAGATTCTATGTTGTCCTGGAGAGCTTGCAGAGCACTGGGGAAAGGCAGGCAGAGAATTCCTTGCTAGCACCTTCTCTGTGCCTGGGAAGCAGAAGTGTTCACATCGCTTCGCAAGAATCGCTTTTGTGCAGAAAACAGTAACACTTGTTCAGAAGGAAAGAAAGCACAGAGCCCCAGATTTTATGTTGTCCTGGAGAGCTTGCAGATCACTGGGGAAAGGCAGGCAGAGAATTCCCTGATAGCACCTTCTCTGTGCCTGGGAAGCAGAAGTGTTCACATTGCTTCGCAGAATCGCTTTTGTGCAGAAAACAGTAACACTTGTTCAGAAGGAAAGAAAGCACAGAGCCCCAGATTCTATGTTGTCCTGGAGAGCTTGCAGAGCACTGGGGAAAGGCAGGCAGAGAATTCCTTGCTAGCACCTTCTCTGTCCCTGGGAAGCGGAAGTGTTCACATTGCTTCGCAAGAATCGCTTTTGTGCAGAAAACAGTAACACTTGTTCAGAAGGAAAGAAAGCACAGAGCCCCAGATTTTATGTTATCCTGGAGAGCTTGCAGAGCACTGGGGAAAGGCAGGCAGAGAATTCCCTGCTAGCACCTTCTCTGTGCCTGTTCACATTTCTTCGCAGAATCGCTTTTGTGCAGAAAACAGTAACACTTGTTCAGAACGAAAGAAAGCACAGAGCCCCAGATTCTATGTTGTCCTGGAGAGCTTGCAGAGCACTGGGGAAAGGCAGGCAGAGAATTCCCTGCTAGCACCTTCTCTGTGCCTGGGAAGCAGAAGTGTTCACTTTGCTTCGCAAGAATACCTTTTGTGCAGAAAACAGTAACACTTGTTCAGAAGGAAAGAAAGCACAGAGCCCCAGATTCTATGTTGTCCTGGAGAGCTTGCAGAGCACTGGGGAAAGGCAGGCAGAGAATTCCTTGCTAGCACCTTCTCTGTGCCTGGGAAGCAGAAGTGTTCACATCGCTTCGCAAGAATCGCTTTTGTGCAGAAAACAGTAACACTTGTTCAGAAGGAAAGAAAGCACAGAGCCCCAGATTTTATGTTGTCCTGGAGAGCTTGCAGAGCACTGGGGAAAGGCAGGCAGAGAATTCCCTGCTAGCACCTTCTCTGTGCCTTTTCACATTGCTTCGCAGAATCGCTTTTGTGCAGAAAACAGTAACACTTGTTCAGAACGAAAGAAAGCACAGAGCCCCAGATTCTATGTTGTCCTGGAGAGCTTGCAGAGCACTGGGGAAAGGCAGGCAGAGAATTCCTTGCTAGCACCTTCTCTGTGCCTGGGAAGCAGAAGTGTTCACATCGCTTCGCAAGAATCGCTTTTGTGCAGAAAACAGTAACACTTGTTCAGAAGGAAAGAAAGCACAGAGCCCCAGATTTTATGTTGTCCTGGAGAGCTTGCAGATCACTGGGGAAAGGCAGGCAGAGAATTCCCTGATAGCACCTTCTCTGTGCCTGGGAAGCAGAAGTGTTCACATTGCTTCGCAGAATCGCTTTTGTGCAGAAAACAGTAACACTTGTTCAGAAGGAAAGAAAGCACAGAGCCCCAGATTCTATGTTGTCCTGGAGAGCTTGCAGAGCACTGGGGAAAGGCAGGCAGAGAATTCCTTGCTAGCACCTTCTCTGTCCCTGGGAAGCGGAAGTGTTCACATTGCTTCGCAAGAATCGCTTTTGTGCAGAAAACAGTAACACTTGTTCAGAAGGAAAGAAAGCACAGAGCCCCAGATTCTATGTTGTCCTGGAGAGCTTGCAGAGCACTGGGGAAAGGCAGGCAGAGAATTCCTTGCTAGCACCTTCTCTGTGCCTGGGAAGCAGAAGTGTTCACATCGCTTCGCAAGAATCGCTTTTGTGCAGAAAACAGTAACACTTGTTCAGAAGGAAAGAAAGCACAGAGCCCCAGATTTTATGTTGTCCTGGAGAGCTTGCAGAGCACTGGGGAAAGGCAGGCAGAGAATTCCCTGCTAGCACCTTCTCTGTGCCTGTTCACATTGCTTCGCAGAATCGCTTTTGTGCAGAAAACAGTAACACTTGTTCAGAAGGAAAGAAAGCACAGAGCCCCAGATTCTATGTTGTCTTGGAGAGCTTGCAGAGCACTGGGGAAAGGCAGGCAGAGAATTCCTTGCTAGCACCTTCTCTGTGCCTGGGAAGCAGAAGTGTTCACATTGCTTCGCAAGAATCGCTTTTGTGCAGAAAACAGTAACACTTGTTCAGAAGGAAAGAAAGCACAGAGCCCCAGATTTGCTGTTGTCCTGGAGAGCTTGCAGAGCACTGGGGAAAGGCAGGCAGAGAATTCCCTGCTAGCACCTTCTCTGTGCCTGGGAAGCAGAAGTGTTCACATTGCTTCGCAGAATCGCTTTTGTGCAGAAAACAGTAACAGTTGTTCAGAACGAAAGAAAGCACAGAGCCCCAGATTCTATGTTGTCCTGGAGATCTTGCAGAGCACTGGGGAAAGGCAGGCAGAGAATTCCCTGCTAGCACCTTCTCTGTGCCTGGGAAGCAGAAGTGTTCACATTGCTTCGCAAGAATAGCTTTTGTGCAGAAAACAGTAACACTTGTTCAGAAGGAAAGAAAGCACAGAGCCCCAGATTCTATGTTGTCCTGGAGAGCTTGCAGAGCACTGGGGAAAGGCAGGCAGAGAATTCCTTGCTAGCACCTTCTCTGTGCCTGGGAAGCAGAAGTGTTCTCATCGCTTCGCAAGAATCGCTTTTGTGCAGAAAACAGTAACACTTGTTCAGAAGGAAAGAAAGCACAGAGCCCCAGATTTGCTGTTGTCCTGGAGAGCTTGCAGAGCACTGGGGAAAGGCAGGCAGAGAATTCCCTGCTAGCACCTTCTCTGTGCCTGGGAAGCAGAAGTGTTCACATTGCTTCGCAGAATCGCTTTTGTGCAGAAAACAGTAACACTTGTTCAGAACGAAAGAAAGCACAGAGCCCCAGATTCTATGTTGTCCTGGAGAGCTTGCAGAGCACTGGGGAAAGGCAGGCAGAGAATTCCCTGATAGCACCTTCTCTGTGCCTGTTCACATTGCTTCGCAGAATCGCTTTTGTGCAGAAAACAGTAACACTTGTTCAGAACGAAAGAAAGCACAGAGCCCCAGATTCTATGTTGTCCTGGAGAGCTTGCAGAGCACTCGGGAAAGGCAGGCAGAGAATTCCCTGATAGCACCTTCTCTGTGCCTGTTCACATTGCTTCGCAGAATCGCTTTTGTGCAGAAAACAGTAACACTTGTTCAGAAGGAAAGAAAGCACAGAGCCCCAGATTTTATGTTGTCCTGGAGATCTTGCAGATCACTGGGGAAAGGCAGGCAGAGAATTCCCTGATAGCACCTTCTCTGTGCCTGGGAAGCAGAAGTGTTCACATTGCTTCGCAGAATCGCTTTTGTGCAGAAAACAGTAACACTTGTTCAGAAGGAAAGAAAGCACAGAGCCCCAGATTCTATGTTGTCCTGGAGAGCTTGCAGAGCACTGGGGAAAGGCAGGCAGAGAATTCCTTGCTAGCACCTTCTCTGTCCCTGGGAAGCAGAAGTGTTCACATTGCTTCGCAAGAATCGCTTTTGTGCAGAAAACAGTAACACTTGTTCAGAAGGAAAGAAAGCACAGAGCCCCAGATTTTATGTTGTCCTGGAGAGCTTGCAGAGCACTGGGGAAAGGCAGGCAGAGAATTCCCTGATAGCACCTTCTCTGTGCCTGTTCACATTGCTTCGCAGAATCGCTTTTGTGCAGAAAACAGTAACACTTGTTCAGAACGAAAGAAAGCACAGAGCCCCAGATTCTATGTTGTCTTGGAGAGCTTGCAGAGCACTGGGGAAAGGCAGGCAGAGAATTCCTTGCTAGCACCTTCTCTGTGCCTGGGAAGCAGAAGTGTTCACATCGCTTCGCAAGAATCGCTTTTGTGCAGAAAACAGTAACACTTGTTCAGAAGGAAAGAAAGCACAGAGCCCCAGATTTTATGTTGTCCTGGAGAGCTTGCAGAGCACTGGGGAAAGGCAGGCAGAGAATTCCCTGCTAGCACCTTCTCTGTGCCTGGGAAGCAGAAGTGTTCACATTGCTTCGCAGAATCGCTTTTGTGCAGAAAACAGTAACAGTTGTTCAGAACGAAAGAAAGCACAGAGCCCCAGATTCTATGTTGTCCTGGAGAGCTTGCAGAGCACTGGGGAAAGGCAGGCAGAGAATTCCCTGCTAGCACCTTCTCTGTGCCTGGGAAGCAGAAGTGTTCACATTGCTTCGCAAGAATAGCTTTTGTGCAGAAAACAGTAACACTTGTTCAGAAGGAAAGAAAGCACAGAGCCCCAGATTCTATGTTGTCCTGGAGAGCTTGCAGAGCACTGGGGAAAGGCAGGCAGAGAATTCCTTGCTAGCACCTTCTCTGTGCCTGGGAAGCAGAAGTGTTCTCATCGCTTCGCAAGAATCGCTTTTGTGCAGAAAACAGTAACACTTGTTCAGAAGGAAAGAAAGCACAGAGCCCCAGATTTTATGTTGTCCTGGAGAGCTTGCAGATCACTGGGGAAAGGCAGGCAGAGAATTCCCTGCTAGCACCTTCTCTGTGCCTGGGAAGCAGAAGTGTTCACATTGCTTCGCAGAATCGCTTTTGTGCAGAAAACAGTAACACTTGTTCAGAAGGAAAGAAAGCACAGAGCCCCAGATTCTATGTTGTCCTGGAGAGCTTGCAGAGCACTGGGGAAAGGCAGGCAGAGAATTCCTTGCTAGCACCTTCTCTGTCCCTGGGAAGCAGAAGTGTTCACATTGCTTCGCAAGAATCGCTTTTGTGCAGAAAACAGTAACACTTGTTCAGAAGGAAAGAAAGCACAGAGCCCCAGATTTTATGTTGTCCTGGAGAGCTTGCAGAGCACTGGGGAAAGGCAGGCAGAGAATTCCCTGCTAGCACCTTCTCTGTGCCTGGGAAGCAGAAGTGTTCACATTGCTTCGCAGAATCGCTTTTGTGCAGAAAACAGTAACAGTTGTTCAGAACGAAAGAAAGCACAGAGCCCCAGATTCTATGTTGTCCTGGAGAGCTTGCAGAGCACTGGGGAAAGGCAGGCAGAGAATTCCCTGCTAGCACCTTCTCTGTGCCTGGGAAGCAGAAGTGTTCACATTGCTTCGCAAGAATAGCTTTTGTGCAGAAAACAGTAACACTTGTTCAGAAGGAAAGAAAGCACAGAGCCCCAGATTCTATGTTGTCCTGGAGAGCTTGCAGAGCACTGGGGAAAGGCAGGCAGAGAATTCCTTGCTAGCACCTTCTCTGTGCCTGGGAAGCAGAAGTGTTCACATCGCTTCGCAAGAATCGCTTTTGTGCAGAAAACAGTAACACTTGTTCAGAACGAAAGAAAGCACAGAGCCCCAGATTCTATGTTGTCCTGGAGAGCTTGCAGAGCACTGGGGAAAGGCAGGCATAGAATTCCCTGCTAGCACCTTCTCTGTGCCTGGGAAGCAGAAGTGTTCACATTGCTTCGCAGAATCGCTTTTGTGCAGAAAACAGTAACACTTGTTCAGAAGGAAAGAAAGCACAGAGCCCCAGATTTTATGTTGTCCTGGAGAGCTTGCAGAGCACTGGGGAAAGGCAGGCAGAGAATTCCCTGCTAGCACCTTCTCTGTGCCTGTTCACATTGCTCCGCAGAATAGCTTTTGTGCAGAAAACAGTAACACTTTTTCAGAAGGAAAGAAAGCACAGAGCCCCAGATTCTATGTTGTCCTGGAGAGCTTGCAGAGCACTGGGGAAAGGCAGGCAGAGAATTCCTTGCTAGCACCTTCTCTGTGCCTGGGAAGCAGAAGTGTTCACATCGCTTCGCAAGAATCGCTTTTGTGCAGAAAACAGTAACACTTGTTCAGAAGGAAAGAAAGCACAGAGCCCCAGATTTTATGTTGTCCTGGAGAGCTTGCAGATCACTGGGGAAAGGCAGGCAGAGAATTCCCTGATAGCACCTTCTCTGTGCCTGGGAAGCAGAAGTGTTCACATTGCTTCGCAGAATCGCTTTTGTGCAGAAAACAGTAACACTTGTTCAGAAGGAAAGAAAGCACAGAGCCCCAGATTCTATGTTGTCCTGGAGAGCTTGCAGAGCACTGGGGAAAGGCAGGCAGAGAATTCCTTGCTAGCACCTTCTCTGTCCCTGGGAAGCGGAAGTGTTCACATTGCTTCGCAAGAATCGCTTTTGTGCAGAAAACAGTAACACTTGTTCAGAAGGAAAGAAAGCACAGAGCCCCAGATTTTATGTTATCCTGGAGAGCTTGCAGAGCACTGGGGAAAGGCAGGCAGAGAATTCCCTGCTAGCACCTTCTCTGTGCCTGTTCACATTTCTTCGCAGAATCGCTTTTGTGCAGAAAACAGTAACACTTGTTCAGAAGGAAAGAAAGCACAGAGCCCCAGATTCTATGTTGTCCTGGAGAGCTTGCAGAGCACTGGGGAAAGGCAGGCAGAGAATTCCCTGATAGCACCTTCTCTGTGCCTGGGAAGCAGAAGTGTTCACTTTGCTTCGCAAGAATACCTTTTGTGCAGAAAACAGTAACACTTGTTCAGAAGGAAAGAAAGCACAGAGCCCCAGATTCTATGTTGTCCTGGAGAGCTTGCAGAGCACTGGGGAAAGGCAGGCAGAGAATTCCTTGCTAGCACCTTCTCTGTGCCTGGGAAGCAGAAGTGTTCACATCGCTTCGCAAGAATCGCTTTTGTGCAGAAAACAGTAACACTTGTTCAGAAGGAAAGAAAGCACAGAGCCCCAGATTTTATGTTGTCCTGGAGAGCTTGCAGAGCACTGGGGAAAGGCAGGCAGAGAATTCCCTGCTAGCACCTTCTCTGTGCCTGTTCACATTGCTTCGCAGAATCGCTTTTGTGCAGAAAACAGTAACACTTGTTCAGAACGAAAGCAAGCACAGAGCCCCAGATTCTATGTTGTCTTGGAGAGCTTGCAGAGCACTGGGGAAAGGCAGGCAGAGAATTCCTTGCTAGCACCTTCTCTGTGCCTGGGAAGCAGAAGTGTTCACATTGCTTCGCAAGAATCGCTTTTGTGCAGAAAACAGTAACACTTCTTCAGAAGGAAAGAAAGCACAGAGCCCCAGATTTGCTGTTGTCCTGGAGAGCTTGCAGAGCACTGGGGAAAGGCAGGCAGAGAATTCCCTGCTAGCACCTTCTCTGTGCCTGGGAAGCAGAAGTGTTCACATTGCTTCGCAGAATCGCTTTTGTGCAGAAAACAGTAACAGTTGTTCAGAACGAAAGAAAGCACAGAGCCCCAGATTCTATGTTGTCCTGGAGAGCTTGCAGAGCACTGGGGAAAGGCAGGCAGAGAATTCCCTGATAGCACCTTCTCTGTGCCTGGGAAGCAGAAGTGTTCTCATCGCTTCGCAAGAATCGCTTTTGTGCAGAAAACAGTAACACTTGTTCAGAACGAAAGAAAGCACAGAGCCCCAGATTTTATGTTGTCCTGGAGAGCTTGCAGAGCACTGGGGAAAGGCAGGCAGAGAATTCCCTGCTAGCACCTTCTCTGTGCCTGGGAAGCAGAAGTGTTCACATTGCTTCGCAGAATCGCTTTTGTGCAGAAAACAGTAACACTTGTTCAGAAGGAAAGAAAGCACAGAGCCCCAGATTCTATGTTGTCCTGGAGAGCTTGCAGAGCACTGGGGAAAGGCAGGCAGAGAATTCCTTGCTAGCACCTTCTCTGTCCCTGGGAAGCAGAAGTGTTCACATTGCTTCGCAAGAATAGCTTTTGTGCAGAAAACAGTAACACTTGTTCAGAAGGAAAGAAAGCACAGAGCCCCAGATTTGCTGTTGTCCTGGAGAGCTTGCAGAGCACTGGGGAAAGGCAGGCAGAGAATTCCCTGCTAGCACCTTCTCTGTGCCTGGGAAGCAGAAGTGTTCACATTGCTTCGCAGAATCGCTTTTGTGCAGAAAACAGTAACACTTGTTCAGAACGAAAGAAAGCACAGAGCCCCAGATTCTATGTTGTCCTGGAGAGCTTGCAGAGCACTGGGGAAAGGCAGGCAGAGAATTCCCTGATAGCACCTTCTCTGTGCCTGTTCACATTGCTTCGCAGAATCGCTTTTGTGCAGAAAACAGTAACACTTGTTCAGAACGAAAGAAAGCACAGAGCCCCAGATTCTATGTTGTCCTGGAGAGCTTGCAGAGCACTCGGGAAAGGCAGGCAGAGAATTCCCTGATAGCACCTTCTCTGTGCCTGTTCACATTGCTTCGCAGAATCGCTTTTGTGCAGAAAACAGTAACACTTGTTCAGAAGGAAAGAAAGCACAGAGCCCCAGATTTTATGTTGTCCTGGAGATCTTGCAGATCACTGGGGAAAGGCAGGCAGAGAATTCCCTGATAGCACCTTCTCTGTGCCTGGGAAGCAGAAGTGTTCACATTGCTTCGCAGAATCGCTTTTGTGCAGAAAACAGTAACACTTGTTCAGAAGGAAAGAAAGCACAGAGCCCCAGATTCTATGTTGTCCTGGAGAGCTTGCAGAGCACTGGGGAAAGGCAGGCAGAGAATTCCTTGCTAGCACCTTCTCTGTCCCTGGGAAGCAGAAGTGTTCACATTGCTTCGCAAGAATCGCTTTTGTGCAGAAAACAGTAACACTTGTTCAGAAGGAAAGAAAGCACAGAGCCCCAGATTTTATGTTGTCCTGGAGAGCTTGCAGAGCACTGGGGAAAGGCAGGCAGAGAATTCCCTGATAGCACCTTCTCTGTGCCTGTTCACATTGCTTCGCAGAATCGCTTTTGTGCAGAAAACAGTAACACTTGTTCAGAACGAAAGAAAGCACAGAGCCCCAGATTCTATGTTGTCTTGGAGAGCTTGCAGAGCACTGGGGAAAGGCAGGCAGAGAATTCCTTGCTAGCACCTTCTCTGTGCCTGGGAAGCAGAAGTGTTCACATCGCTTCGCAAGAATCGCTTTTGTGCAGAAAACAGTAACACTTGTTCAGAAGGAAAGAAAGCACAGAGCCCCAGATTTTATGTTGTCCTGGAGAGCTTGCAGAGCACTGGGGAAAGGCAGGCAGAGAATTCCCTGCTAGCACCTTCTCTGTGCCTGGGAAGCAGAAGTGTTCACATTGCTTCGCAGAATCGCTTTTGTGCAGAAAACAGTAACAGTTGTTCAGAACGAAAGAAAGCACAGAGCCCCAGATTCTATGTTGTCCTGGAGAGCTTGCAGAGCACTGGGGAAAGGCAGGCAGAGAATTCCCTGCTAGCACCTTCTCTGTGCCTGGGAAGCAGAAGTGTTCACATTGCTTCGCAAGAATAGCTTTTGTGCAGAAAACAGTAACACTTGTTCAGAAGGAAAGAAAGCACAGAGCCCCAGATTCTATGTTGTCCTGGAGAGCTTGCAGAGCACTGGGGAAAGGCAGGCAGAGAATTCCTTGCTAGCACCTTCTCTGTGCCTGGGAAGCAGAAGTGTTCTCATCGCTTCGCAAGAATCGCTTTTGTGCAGAAAACAGTAACACTTGTTCAGAAGGAAAGAAAGCACAGAGCCCCAGATTTTATGTTGTCCTGGAGAGCTTGCAGATCACTGGGGAAAGGCAGGCAGAGAATTCCCTGCTAGCACCTTCTCTGTGCCTGGGAAGCAGAAGTGTTCACATTGCTTCGCAGAATCGCTTTTGTGCAGAAAACAGTAACACTTGTTCAGAAGGAAAGAAAGCACAGAGCCCCAGATTCTATGTTGTCCTGGAGAGCTTGCAGAGCACTGGGGAAAGGCAGGCAGAGAATTCCTTGCTAGCACCTTCTCTGTCCCTGGGAAGCAGAAGTGTTCACATTGCTTCGCAAGAATCGCTTTTGTGCAGAAAACAGTAACACTTGTTCAGAAGGAAAGAAAGCACAGAGCCCCAGATTTTATGTTGTCCTGGAGAGCTTGCAGAGCACTGGGGAAAGGCAGGCAGAGAATTCCCTGCTAGCACCTTCTCTGTGCCTGGGAAGCAGAAGTGTTCACATTGCTTCGCAGAATCGCTTTTGTGCAGAAAACAGTAACAGTTGTTCAGAACGAAAGAAAGCACAGAGCCCCAGATTCTATGTTGTCCTGGAGAGCTTGCAGAGCACTGGGGAAAGGCAGGCAGAGAATTCCCTGCTAGCACCTTCTCTGTGCCTGGGAAGCAGAAGTGTTCACATTGCTTCGCAAGAATAGCTTTTGTGCAGAAAACAGTAACACTTGTTCAGAAGGAAAGAAAGCACAGAGCCCCAGATTCTATGTTGTCCTGGAGAGCTTGCAGAGCACTGGGGAAAGGCAGGCAGAGAATTCCTTGCTAGCACCTTCTCTGTGCCTGGGAAGCAGAAGTGTTCACATCGCTTCGCAAGAATCGCTTTTGTGCAGAAAACAGTAACACTTGTTCAGAACGAAAGAAAGCACAGAGCCCCAGATTCTATGTTGTCCTGGAGAGCTTGCAGAGCACTGGGGAAAGGCAGGCATAGAATTCCCTGCTAGCACCTTCTCTGTGCCTGGGAAGCAGAAGTGTTCACATTGCTTCGCAGAATCGCTTTTGTGCAGAAAACAGTAACGCTTGTTCAGAAGGAAAGAAAGCACAGAGCCCCAGATTTTATGTTGTCCTGGAGAGCTTGCAGAGCACTGGGGAAAGGCAGGCAGAGAATTCCCTGCTAGCACCTTCTCTGTGCCTGTTCACATTGCTCCGCAGAATAGCTTTTGTGCAGAAAACAGTAACACTTTTTCAGAAGGAAAGAAAGCACAGAGCCCCAGATTCTATGTTGTCCTGGAGAGCTTGCAGAGCACTGGGGAAAGGCAGGCAGAGAATTCCTTGCTAGCACCTTCTCTGTGCCTGGGAAGCAGAAGTGTTCACATCGCTTCGCAAGAATCGCTTTTGTGCAGAAAACAGTAACACTTGTTCAGAAGGAAAGAAAGCACAGAGCCCCAGATTTTATGTTGTCCTGGAGAGCTTGCAGATCACTGGGGAAAGGCAGGCAGAGAATTCCCTGATAGCACCTTCTCTGTGCCTGGGAAGCAGAAGTGTTCACATTGCTTCGCAGAATCGCTTTTGTGCAGAAAACAGTAACACTTGTTCAGAAGGAAAGAAAGCACAGAGCCCCAGATTCTATGTTGTCCTGGAGAGCTTGCAGAGCACTGGGGAAAGGCAGGCAGAGAATTCCTTGCTAGCACCTTCTCTGTCCCTGGGAAGCGGAAGTGTTCACATTGCTTCGCAAGAATCGCTTTTGTGCAGAAAACAGTAACACTTGTTCAGAAGGAAAGAAAGCACAGAGCCCCAGATTTTATGTTATCCTGGAGAGCTTGCAGAGCACTGGGGAAAGGCAGGCAGAGAATTCCCTGCTAGCACCTTCTCTGTGCCTGTTCACATTTCTTCGCAGAATCGCTTTTGTGCAGAAAACAGTAACACTTGTTCAGAAGGAAAGAAAGCACAGAGCCCCAGATTCTATGTTGTCCTGGAGAGCTTGCAGAGCACTGGGGAAAGGCAGGCAGAGAATTCCCTGATAGCACCTTCTCTGTGCCTGGGAAGCAGAAGTGTTCACTTTGCTTCGCAAGAATACCTTTTGTGCAGAAAACAGTAACACTTGTTCAGAAGGAAAGAAAGCACAGAGCCCCAGATTCTATGTTGTCCTGGAGAGCTTGCAGAGCACTGGGGAAAGGCAGGCAGAGAATTCCTTGCTAGCACCTTCTCTGTGCCTGGGAAGCAGAAGTGTTCACATCGCTTCGCAAGAATCGCTTTTGTGCAGAAAACAGTAACACTTGTTCAGAAGGAAAGAAAGCACAGAGCCCCAGATTTTATGTTGTCCTGGAGAGCTTGCAGAGCACTGGGGAAAGGCAGGCAGAGAATTCCCTGCTAGCACCTTCTCTGTGCCTGTTCACATTGCTTCGCAGAATCGCTTTTGTGCAGAAAACAGTAACACTTGTTCAGAACGAAAGCAAGCACAGAGCCCCAGATTCTATGTTGTCTTGGAGAGCTTGCAGAGCACTGGGGAAAGGCAGGCAGAGAATTCCTTGCTAGCACCTTCTCTGTGCCTGGGAAGCAGAAGTGTTCACATTGCTTCGCAAGAATCGCTTTTGTGCAGAAAACAGTAACACTTCTTCAGAAGGAAAGAAAGCACAGAGCCCCAGATTTGCTGTTGTCCTGGAGAGCTTGCAGAGCACTGGGGAAAGGCAGGCAGAGAATTCCCTGCTAGCACCTTCTCTGTGCCTGGGAAGCAGAAGTGTTCACATTGCTTCGCAGAATCGCTTTTGTGCAGAAAACAGTAACAGTTGTTCAGAACGAAAGAAAGCACAGAGCCCCAGATTCTATGTTGTCCTGGAGAGCTTGCAGAGCACTGGGGAAAGGCAGGCAGAGAATTCCCTGATAGCACCTTCTCTGTGCCTGGGAAGCAGAAGTGTTCTCATCGCTTCGCAAGAATCGCTTTTGTGCAGAAAACAGTAACACTTGTTCAGAACGAAAGAAAGCACAGAGCCCCAGATTTTATGTTGTCCTGGAGAGCTTGCAGAGCACTGGGGAAAGGCAGGCAGAGAATTCCCTGATAGCACCTTCTCTGTGCCTGGGAAGCAGAAGTGTTCACATTGCTTCGCAGAATCGCTTTTGTGCAGAAAACAGTAACACTTGTTCAGAAGGAAAGAAAGCACAGAGCCCCAGATTCTATGTTGTCCTGGAGAGCTTGCAGAGCACTGGGGAAAGGCAGGCAGAGAATTCCTTGCTAGCACCTTCTCTGTCCCTGGGAAGCAGAAGTGTTCACATTGCTTCGCAAGAATAGCTTTTGTGCAGAAAACAGTAACACTTGTTCAGAAGGAAAGAAAGCACAGAGCCCCAGATTTTATGTTGTCCTGGAGAGCTTGCAGAGCACTGGGGAAAGGCAGGCAGAGAATTCCCTGCTAGCACCTTCTCTGTGCCTGGGAAGCAGAAGTGTTCACATTGCTTCGCAGAATCGCTTTTGTGCAGAAAACAGTAACAGATGTTCAGAACGAAAGAAAGCACAGAGCCCCAGATTCTATGTTGTCCTGGAGAGCTTGCAGAGCACTGGGGAAAGGCAGGCAGAGAATTCCCTGCTAGCACCTTCTCTGTGCCTGGGAAGCAGAAGTGTTCACATCGCTTCGCAAGAATCGCTTTTGTGCAGAAAACAGTAACACTTGTTCAGAAGGAAAGAAAGCACAGAGCCCCAGATTTGCTGTTGTCCTGGAGAGCTTGCAGAGCACTGGGGAAAGGCAGGCAGAGAATTCCCTGCTAGCACCTTCTCTGTGCCTGGGAAGCAGAAGTGTTCACATTGCTTCGCAAGAATAGCTTTTGTGCAGAAAACAGTAACACTTGTTCAGAAGGAAAGAAAGCACAGAGCCCCAGATTCTATGTTGTCCTGGAGAGCTTGCAGAGCACTGGGGAAAGGCAGGCAGAGAATTCCTTGCTAGCACCTTCTCTGTGCCTGGGAAGCAGAAGTGTTCACATCGCTTCGCAAGAATCGCTTTTGTGCAGAAAACACTAACACTTGTTCAGAAGGAAAGAAAGCACAGAGCCCCAGATTTGCTGTTGTCCTGGAGAGCTTGCAGAGCACTGGGGAAAGGCAGGCAGAGAATTCCCTGCTAGCACCTTCTCTGTGCCTGGGAAGCAGAAATGTTCACATTGCTTCGCAAGAATAGCTTTTGTGCAGAAAACAGTAACACTTGTTCAGAAGGAAAGAAAGCACAGAGCCCCAGATTCTATGTTGTCCTGGAGAGCTTGCAGAGCACTGGGGAAAGGCAGGCAGAGAATTCCTTGCTAGCACCTTCTCTGTGCCTGGGAAGCAGAAGTGTTCACATCGCTTCGCAAGAATCGCTTTTGTGCAGAAAACAGTAACACTTGTTCAGAAGGAAAGAAAGCACAGAGCCCCAGATTTTATGTTGTCCTGGAGAGCTTGCAGAGCACTGGGGAAAGGCAGGCATAGAATTCCCTGCTAGCACCTTCTCTGTGCCTGGGAAGCAGAAGTGTTCACATTGCTTCGCAGAATCGCTTTTGTGCAGAAAACAGTAACACTTGTTCAGAAGGAAAGAAAGCACAGAGCCCCAGATTTTATGTTGTCCTGGAGAGCTTGCAGAGCACTGGGGAAAGGCAGGCAGAGAATTCCCTGCTAGCACCTTCTCTGTGCCTGTTCACATTGCTCCGCAGAATCGCTTTTGTGCAGAAAACAGTAACACTTGTTCAGAACGAAAGAAAGCACAGAGCCCCAGATTCTATGTTGTCCTGGAGAGCTTGCAGAGCACTGGGGAAAGGCAGGCAGAGAATTCCTTGCTAGCACCTTCTCTGTGCCTGGGAAGCAGAAGTGTTCACATCGCTTCGCAAGAATCGCTTTTGTGCAGAAAACAGTAACACTTGTTCAGAAGGAAAGAAAGCACAGAGCCCCAGATTTTATGTTGTCCTGGAGAGCTTGCAGATCACTGGGGAAAGGCAGGCAGAGAATTCCCTGATAGCACCTTCTCTGTGCCTGGGAAGCAGAAGTGTTCACATTGCTTCGCAGAATCGCTTTTGTGCAGAAAACAGTAACACTTGTTCAGAAGGAAAGAAAGCACAGAGCCCCAGATTCTATGTTGTCCTGGAGAGCTTGCAGAGCACTGGGGAAAGGCAGGCAGAGAATTCCTTGCTAGCACCTTCTCTGTCCCTGGGAAGCGGAAGTGTTCACATTGCTTCGCAAGAATCGCTTTTGTGCAGAAAACAGTAACACTTGTTCAGAAGGAAAGAAAGCACAGAGCCCCAGATTTTATGTTATCCTGGAGAGCTTGCAGAGCACTGGGGAAAGGCAGGCAGAGAATTCCCTGCTAGCACCTTCTCTGTGCCTGTTCACATTTCTTCGCAGAATCGCTTTTGTGCAGAAAACAGTAACACTTGTTCAGAACGAAAGAAAGCACAGAGCCCCAGATTCTATGTTGTCCTGGAGAGCTTGCAGAGCACTGGGGAAAGGCAGGCAGAGAATTCCCTGCTAGCACCTTCTCTGTGCCTGGGAAGCAGAAGTGTTCACTTTGCTTCGCAAGAATACCTTTTGTGCAGAAAACAGTAACACTTGTTCAGAAGGAAAGAAAGCACAGAGCCCCAGATTCTATGTTGTCCTGGAGAGCTTGCAGAGCACTGGGGAAAGGCAGGCAGAGAATTCCTTGCTAGCACCTTCTCTGTGCCTGGGAAGCAGAAGTGTTCACATCGCTTCGCAAGAATCGCTTTTGTGCAGAAAACAGTAACACTTGTTCAGAAGGAAAGAAAGCACAGAGCCCCAGATTTTATGTTGTCCTGGAGAGCTTGCAGAGCACTGGGGAAAGGCAGGCAGAGAATTCCCTGCTAGCACCTTCTCTGTGCCTTTTCACATTGCTTCGCAGAATCGCTTTTGTGCAGAAAACAGTAACACTTGTTCAGAACGAAAGCAAGCACAGAGCCCCAGATTCTATGTTGTCTTGGAGAGCTTGCAGAGCACTGGGGAAAGGCAGGCAGAGAATTCCTTGCTAGCACCTTCTCTGTGCCTGGGAAGCAGAAGTGTTCACATTGCTTCGCAAGAATCGCTTTTGTGCAGAAAACAGTAACACTTGTTCAGAAGGAAAGAAAGCACAGAGCCCCAGATTTTATGTTGTCCTGGAGAGCTTGCAGAGCACTGGGGAAAGGCAGGCAGAGAATTCCCTGCTAGCACCTTCTCTGTGCCTGGGAAGCAGAAGTGTTCACATTGCTTCGCAGAATCGCTTTTGTGCAGAAAACAGTAACAGTTGTTCAGAACGAAAGAAAGCACAGAGCCCCAGATTCTATGTTGTCCTGGAGAGCTTGCAGAGCACTGGGGAAAGGCAGGCAGAGAATTCCCTGATAGCACCTTCTCTGTGCCTGGGAAGCAGAAGTGTTCACATCGCTTCGCAAGAATCGCTTTTGTGCAGAAAACAGTAACACTTGTTCAGAAGGAAAGAAAGCACAGAGCCCCAGATTTGCTGTTGTCCTGGAGAGCTTGCAGAGCACTGGGGAAAGGCAGGCAGAGAATTCCCTGCTAGCACCTTCTCTGTGCCTGGGAAGCAGAAGTGTTCACATTGCTTCGCAGAATCGCTTTTGTGCAGAAAACAGTAACACTTGTTCAGAAGGAAAGAAAGCACAGAGCCCCAGATTCTATGTTGTCCTGGAGAGCTTGCAGAGCACTGGGGAAAGGCAGGCAGAGAATTCCCTGCTAGCACCTTCTCTGTGCCTGTTCACATTGCTTCGCAGAATCGCTTTTGTGCAGAAAACAGTAACACTTGTTCAGAACGAAAGAAAGCACAGAGCCCCAGATTCTATGTTGTCTTGGAGAGCTTGCAGAGCACTGGGGAAAGGCAGGCAGAGAATTCCTTGCTAGCACCTTCTCTGTGCCTGGGAAGCAGAAGTGTTCACATCGCTTCGCAAGAATCGCTTTTGTGCAGAAAACAGTAACACTTGTTCAGAAGGAAAGAAAGCACAGAGCCCCAGATTTTATGTTGTCCTGGAGAGCTTGCAGAGCACTGGGGAAAGGCAGGCATAGAATTCCCTGCTAGCACCTTCTCTGTGCCTGGGAAGCAGAAGTGTTCACATTGCTTCGCAGAATCGCTTTTGTGCAGAAAACAGTAACACTTGTTCAGAAGGAAAGAAAGCACAGAGCCCCAGATTTTATGTTGTCCTGGAGAGCTTGCAGAGCACTGGGGAAAGGCAGGCAGAGAATTCCCTGCTAGCACCTTCTCTGTGCCTGTTCACATTGCTCCGCAGAATCGCTTTTGTGCAGAAAACAGTAACACTTGTTCAGAACGAAAGAAAGCACAGAGCCCCAGATTCTATGTTGTCCTGGAGAGCTTGCAGAGCACTGGGGAAAGGCAGGCAGAGAATTCCTTGCTAGCACCTTCTCTGTGCCTGGGAAGCAGAAGTGTTCACATCGCTTCGCAAGAATCGCTTTTGTGCAGAAAACAGTAACACTTGTTCAGAAGGAAAGAAAGCACAGAGCCCCAGATTTTATGTTGTCCTGGAGAGCTTGCAGATCACTGGGGAAAGGCAGGCAGAGAATTCCCTGATAGCACCTTCTCTGTGCCTGGGAAGCAGAAGTGTTCACATTGCTTCGCAGAATCGCTTTTGTGCAGAAAACAGTAACACTTGTTCAGAAGGAAAGAAAGCACAGAGCCCCAGATTCTATGTTGTCCTGGAGAGCTTGCAGAGCACTGGGGAAAGGCAGGCAGAGAATTCCTTGCTAGCACCTTCTCTGTCCCTGGGAAGCGGAAGTGTTCACATTGCTTCGCAAGAATCGCTTTTGTGCAGAAAACAGTAACACTTGTTCAGAAGGAAAGAAAGCACAGAGCCCCAGATTTTATGTTATCCTGGAGAGCTTGCAGAGCACTGGGGAAAGGCAGGCAGAGAATTCCCTGCTAGCACCTTCTCTGTGCCTGTTCACATTTCTTCGCAGAATCGCTTTTGTGCAGAAAACAGTAACACTTGTTCAGAACGAAAGAAAGCACAGAGCCCCAGATTCTATGTTGTCCTGGAGAGCTTGCAGAGCACTGGGGAAAGGCAGGCAGAGAATTCCCTGCTAGCACCTTCTCTGTGCCTGGGAAGCAGAAGTGTTCACTTTGCTTCGCAAGAATACCTTTTGTGCAGAAAACAGTAACACTTGTTCAGAAGGAAAGAAAGCACAGAGCCCCAGATTCTATGTTGTCCTGGAGAGCTTGCAGAGCACTGGGGAAAGGCAGGCAGAGAATTCCCTGCTAGCACCTTCTCTGTGCCTGGGAAGCAGAAGTGTTCACTTTGCTTCGCAAGAATACCTTTTGTGCAGAAAACAGTAACACTTGTTCAGAAGGAAAGAAAGCACAGAGCCCCAGATTCTATGTTGTCCTGGAGAGCTTGCAGAGCACTGGGGAAAGGCAGGCAGAGAATTCCTTGCTAGCACCTTCTCTGTGCCTGGGAAGCAGAAGTGTTCACATCGCTTCGCAAGAATCGCTTTTGTGCAGAAAACAGTAACACTTGTTCAGAAGGAAAGAAAGCACAGAGCCCCAGATTTTATGTTGTCCTGGAGAGCTTGCAGAGCACTGGGGAAAGGCAGGCAGAGAATTCCCTGCTAGCACCTTCTCTGTGCCTTTTCACATTGCTTCGCAGAATCGCTTTTGTGCAGAAAACAGTAACACTTGTTCAGAACGAAAGCAAGCACAGAGCCCCAGATTCTATGTTGTCTTGGAGAGCTTGCAGAGCACTGGGGAAAGGCAGGCAGAGAATTCCTTGCTAGCACCTTCTCTGTGCCTGGGAAGCAGAAGTGTTCACATTGCTTCGCAAGAATCGCTTTTGTGCAGAAAACACTAACACTTGTTCAGAAGGAAAGAAAGCACAGAGCCCCAGATTTTATGTTGTCCTGGAGAGCTTGCAGAGCACTGGGGAAAGGCAGGCAGAGAATTCCCTGCTAGCACCTTCTCTGTGCCTGGGAAGCAGAAGTGTTCACATTGCTTCGCAGAATCGCTTTTGTGCAGAAAACAGTAACAGTTGTTCAGAACGAAAGAAAGCACAGAGCCCCAGATTCTATGTTGTCCTGGAGAGCTTGCAGAGCACTGGGGAAAGGCAGGCAGAGAATTCCCTGATAGCACCTTCTCTGTGCCTGGGAAGCAGAAGTGTTCACATCGCTTCGCAAGAATCGCTTTTGTGCAGAAAACAGTAACACTTGTTCAGAAGGAAAGAAAGCACAGAGCCCCAGATTTGCTGTTGTCCTGGAGAGCTTGCAGAGCACTGGGGAAAGGCAGGCAGAGAATTCCCTGCTAGCACCTTCTCTGTGCCTGGGAAGCAGAAGTGTTCACATTGCTTCGCAGAATCGCTTTTGTGCAGAAAACAGTAACACTTGTTCAGAAGGAAAGAAAGCACAGAGCCCCAGATTCTATGTTGTCCTGGAGAGCTTGCAGAGCACTGGGGAAAGGCAGGCAGAGAATTCCCTGCTAGCACCTTCTCTGTGCCTGTTCACATTGCTTCGCAGAATCGCTTTTGTGCAGAAAACAGTAACACTTGTTCAGAACGAAAGAAAGCACAGAGCCCCAGATTCTATGTTGTCTTGGAGAGCTTGCAGAGCACTGGGGAAAGGCAGGCAGAGAATTCCTTGCTAGCACCTTCTCTGTGCCTGGGAAGCAGAAGTGTTCACATCGCTTCGCAAGAATCGCTTTTGTGCAGAAAACAGTAACACTTGTTCAGAAGGAAAGAAAGCACAGAGCCCCAGATTTTATGTTGTCCTGGAGAGCTTGCAGAGCACTGGGGAAAGGCAGGCATAGAATTCCCTGCTAGCACCTTCTCTGTGCCTGGGAAGCAGAAGTGTTCACATTGCTTCGCAGAATCGCTTTTGTGCAGAAAACAGTAACACTTGTTCAGAAGGAAAGAAAGCACAGAGCCCCAGATTTTATGTTGTCCTGGAGAGCTTGCAGAGCACTGGGGAAAGGCAGGCAGAGAATTCCCTGCTAGCACCTTCTCTGTGCCTGTTCACATTGCTCCGCAGAATCGCTTTTGTGCAGAAAACAGTAACACTTGTTCAGAACGAAAGAAAGCACAGAGCCCCAGATTCTATGTTGTCCTGGAGAGCTTGCAGAGCACTGGGGAAAGGCAGGCAGAGAATTCCTTGCTAGCACCTTCTCTGTGCCTGGGAAGCAGAAGTGTTCACATCGCTTCGCAAGAATCGCTTTTGTGCAGAAAACAGTAACACTTGTTCAGAAGGAAAGAAAGCACAGAGCCCCAGATTTTATGTTGTCCTGGAGAGCTTGCAGATCACTGGGGAAAGGCAGGCAGAGAATTCCCTGATAGCACCTTCTCTGTGCCTGGGAAGCAGAAGTGTTCACATTGCTTCGCAGAATCGCTTTTGTGCAGAAAACAGTAACACTTGTTCAGAAGGAAAGAAAGCACAGAGCCCCAGATTCTATGTTGTCCTGGAGAGCTTGCAGAGCACTGGGGAAAGGCAGGCAGAGAATTCCTTGCTAGCACCTTCTCTGTCCCTGGGAAGCGGAAGTGTTCACATTGCTTCGCAAGAATCGCTTTTGTGCAGAAAACAGTAACACTTGTTCAGAAGGAAAGAAAGCACAGAGCCCCAGATTTTATGTTATCCTGGAGAGCTTGCAGAGCACTGGGGAAAGGCAGGCAGAGAATTCCCTGCTAGCACCTTCTCTGTGCCTGTTCACATTTCTTCGCAGAATCGCTTTTGTGCAGAAAACAGTAACACTTGTTCAGAACGAAAGAAAGCACAGAGCCCCAGATTCTATGTTGTCCTGGAGAGCTTGCAGAGCACTGGGGAAAGGCAGGCAGAGAATTCCCTGCTAGCACCTTCTCTGTGCCTGGGAAGCAGAAGTGTTCACTTTGCTTCGCAAGAATACCTTTTGTGCAGAAAACAGTAACACTTGTTCAGAAGGAAAGAAAGCACAGAGCCCCAGATTCTATGTTGTCCTGGAGAGCTTGCAGAGCACTGGGGAAAGGCAGGCAGAGAATTCCTTGCTAGCACCTTCTCTGTGCCTGGGAAGCAGAAGTGTTCACATCGCTTCGCAAGAATCGCTTTTGTGCAGAAAACAGTAACACTTGTTCAGAAGGAAAGAAAGCACAGAGCCCCAGATTTTATGTTGTCCTGGAGAGCTTGCAGAGCACTGGGGAAAGGCAGGCAGAGAATTCCCTGCTAGCACCTTCTCTGTGCCTTTTCACATTGCTTCGCAGAATCGCTTTTGTGCAGAAAACAGTAACACTTGTTCAGAACGAAAGCAAGCACAGAGCCCCAGATTCTATGTTGTCTTGGAGAGCTTGCAGAGCACTGGGGAAAGGCAGGCAGAGAATTCCTTGCTAGCACCTTCTCTGTGCCTGGGAAGCAGAAGTGTTCACATTGCTTCGCAAGAATCGCTTTTGTGCAGAAAACAGTAACACTTGTTCAGAAGGAAAGAAAGCACAGAGCCCCAGATTTTATGTTGTCCTGGAGAGCTTGCAGAGCACTGGGGAAAGGCAGGCAGAGAATTCCCTGCTAGCACCTTCTCTGTGCCTGGGAAGCAGAAGTGTTCACATTGCTTCGCAGAATCGCTTTTGTGCAGAAAACAGTAACAGTTGTTCAGAACGAAAGAAAGCACAGAGCCCCAGATTCTATGTTGTCCTGGAGAGCTTGCAGAGCACTGGGGAAAGGCAGGCAGAGAATTCCCTGATAGCACCTTCTCTGTGCCTGGGAAGCAGAAGTGTTCACATCGCTTCGCAAGAATCGCTTTTGTGCAGAAAACAGTAACACTTGTTCAGAAGGAAAGAAAGCACAGAGCCCCAGATTTGCTGTTGTCCTGGAGAGCTTGCAGAGCACTGGGGAAAGGCAGGCAGAGAATTCCCTGCTAGCACCTTCTCTGTGCCTGGGAAGCAGAAGTGTTCACATTGCTTCGCAGAATCGCTTTTGTGCAGAAAACAGTAACACTTGTTCAGAAGGAAAGAAAGCACAGAGCCCCAGATTCTATGTTGTCCTGGAGAGCTTGCAGAGCACTGGGGAAAGGCAGGCAGAGAATTCCCTGCTAGCACCTTCTCTGTGCCTGTTCACATTGCTTCGCAGAATCGCTTTTGTGCAGAAAACAGTAACACTTGTTCAGAACGAAAGAAAGCACAGAGCCCCAGATTCTATGTTGTCTTGGAGAGCTTGCAGAGCACTGGGGAAAGGCAGGCAGAGAATTCCTTGCTAGCACCTTCTCTGTGCCTGGGAAGCAGAAGTGTTCACATCGCTTCGCAAGAATCGCTTTTGTGCAGAAAACAGTAACACTTGTTCAGAAGGAAAGAAAGCACAGAGCCCCAGATTTTATGTTGTCCTGGAGAGCTTGCAGAGCACTGGGGAAAGGCAGGCAGAGAATTCCCTGCTAGCACCTTCTCTGTGCCTGTTCACATTGCTTCGCAGAATCGCTTTTGTGCAGAAAACAGTAACACTTGTTCAGAACGAAAGAAAGCACAGAGCCCCAGATTCTATGTTGTCTTGGAGAGCTTGCAGAGCACTGGGGAAAGGCAGGCAGAGAATTCCTTGCTAGCACCTTCTCTGTGCCTGGGAAGCAGAAGTGTTCACATTGCTTCGCAAGAATCGCTTTTGTGCAGAAAACAGTAACACTTGTTCAGAAGGAAAGAAAGCACAGAGCCCCAGATTTTATGTTGTCCTGGAGAGCTTGCAGAGCACTGGGGAAAGGCAGGCAGAGAATTCCCTGCTAGCACCTTCTCTGTGCCTGTTCACATTGCTTCGCAGAATCGCTTTTGTGCAGAAAACAGTAACACTTGTTCAGAACGAAAGAAAGCACAGAGCCCCAGATTCTATGTTGTCTTGGAGAGCTTGCAGAGCACTGAGGAAAGGCAGGCAGAGAATTCCTTGCTAGCACCTTCTCTGTGCCTGGGAAGCAGAAGTGTTCACATTGCTTCGCAAGAATCGCTTTTGTGCAGAAAACAGTAACACTTGTTCAGAAGGAAAGAAAGCACAGAGCCCCAGATTCTATGTTGTCCTGGAGAGCTTGCAGAGCACTGGGGAAAGGCAGGCAGAGAATTCCCTGCTAGCACCTTCTCTGTGCCTGGGAAGCAGAAGTGTTCACATTGCTTCGCAGAATCGCTTTTGTGCAGAAAACAGTAACAGTTGTTCAGAACGAAAGAAAGCACAGAGCCCCAGATTCTATGTTGTCCTGGAGAGCTTGCAGAGCACTGGGGAAAGGCAGGCAGAGAATTCCCTGCTAGCACCTTCTCTGTGCCTGGGAAGCAGAAGTGTTCACATTGCTTCGCAAGAATAGCTTTTGTGCAGAAAACAGTAACACTTGTTCAGAAGGAAAGAAAGCACAGAGCCCCAGATTCTATGTTGTCCTGGAGAGCTTGCAGAGCACTGGGGAAAGGCAGGCAGAGAATTCCTTGCTAGCACCTTCTCTGTGCCTGGGAAGCAGAAGTGTTCTCATCGCTTCGCAAGAATCGCTTTTGTGCAGAAAACAGTAACACTTGTTCAGAAGGAAAGAAAGCACAGAGCCCCAGATTTTATGTTGTCCTGGAGAGCTTGCAGAGCACTGGGGAAAGGCAGGCAGAGAATTCCCTGCTAGCACCTTCTCTGTGCCTGGGAAGCAGAAGTGTTCACATTGCTTCGCAGAATCGCTTTTGTGCAGAAAACAGTAACACTTGTTCAGAAGGAAAGAAAGCACAGAGCCCCAGATTCTATGTTGTCCTGGAGAGCTTGCAGAGCACTGGGGAAAGGCAGGCAGAGAATTCCTTGCTAGCACCTTCTCTGTCCCTGGGAAGCAGAAGTGTTCACATTGCTTCGCAAGAATCGCTTTTGTGCAGAAAACAGTAACACTTGTTCAGAAGGAAAGAAAGCACAGAGCCCCAGATTTTATGTTGTCCTGGAGAGCTTGCAGAGCACTGGGGAAAGGCAGGCAGAGAATTCCCTGCTAGCACCTTCTCTGTGCCTGGGAAGCAGAAGTGTTCACATTGCTTCGCAGAATCGCTTTTGTGCAGAAAACAGTAACAGTTGTTCAGAACGAAAGAAAGCACAGAGCCCCAGATTCTATGTTGTCCTGGAGAGCTTGCAGAGCACTGGGGAAAGGCAGGCAGAGAATTCCCTGCTAGCACCTTCTCTGTGCCTGGGAAGCAGAAGTGTTCACATTGCTTCGCAAGAATCGCTTTTGTGCAGAAAACAGTAACACTTGTTCAGAAGGAAAGAAAGCACACAGCCCCAGATTCTATGTTGTCCTGGAGAGCTTGCAGAGCACTGGGGAAAGGCAGGCAGAGAATTCCTTGCTAGCACCTTCTCTGTCCCTGGGAAGCAGAAGTGTTCACATCGCTTCGCAAGAATCGCTTTTGTGCAGAAAACAGTAACACTTGTTCAGAAGGAAAGAAAGCACAGAGCCCCAGATTTTATGTTGTCCTGGAGAGCTTGCAGAGCACTGGGGAAAGGCAGGCATAGAATTCCCTGCTAGCACCTTCTCTGTGCCTGGGAAGCAGAAGTGTTCACATTGCTTCGCAGAATCGCTTTTGTGCAGAAAACAGTAACACTTGTTCAGAAGGAAAGAAAGCACAGAGCCCCAGATTTTATGTTGTCCTGGAGAGCTTGCAGAGCACTGGGGAAAGGCAGGCAGAGAATTCCCTGCTAGCACCTTCTCTGTGCCTGTTCACATTGCTTCGCAGAATCGCTTTTGTGCAGAAAACAGTAACACTTGTTCAGAACGAAAGAAAGCACAGAGCCCCAGATTCTATGTTGTCCTGGAGAGCTTGCAGAGCACTGGGGAAAGGCAGGCAGAGAATTCCTTGCTAGCACCTTCTCTGTGCCTGGGAAGCAGAAGTGTTCACATCGCTTCGCAAGAATCGCTTTTGTGCAGAAAACAGTAACACTTGTTCAGAAGGAAAGAAAGCACAGAGCCCCAGATTTTATGTTGTCCTGGAGAGCTTGCAGATCACTGGGGAAAGGCAGGCAGAGAATTCCCTGATAGCACCTTCTCTGTGCCTGGGAAGCAGAAGTGTTCACATTGCTTCGCAGAATAGCTTTTGAGCAGAAAACAGTAACACTTGTTCAGAAGGAAAGAAAGCACAGAGCCCCAGATTCTATGTTGTCCTGGAGAGCTTGCAGAGCACTGGGGAAAGGCAGGCAGAGAATTCCTTGCTAGCACCTTCTCTGTGCCTGGGAAGCGGAAGTGTTCACATTGCTTCGCAAGAATCGCTTTTGTGCAGAAAACAGTAACACTTGTTCAGAAGGAAAGAAAGCACAGAGCCCCAGATTTTATGTTGTCCTGGAGAGCTTGCAGAGCACTGGGGAAAGGCAGGCAGAGAATTCCCTGCTAGCACCTTCTCTGTGCCTGTTCACATTGCTTCGCAGAATCGCTTTTGTGCAGAAAACAGTAACACTTGTTCAGAAGGAAAGAAAGCACAGAGCCCCAGATTCTATGTTGTCCTGGAGAGCTTGCAGAGCACTGGGGAAAGGCAGGCAGAGAATTCCCTGCTAGCACCTTCTCTGTGCCTGGGAAGCAGAAGTGTTCACTTTGCTTCGCAAGAATAGCTTTTGTGCAGAAAACAGTAACACTTGTTCAGAAGGAAAGAAAGCACAGAGCCCCAGATTCTATGTTGTCCTGGAGAGCTTGCAGAGCACTGGGGAAAGGCAGGCAGAGAATTCCTTGCTAGCACCTTCTCTGTGCCTGGGAAGCAGAAGTGTTCACATTGCTTCGCAAGAATCGCTTTTGTGCAGAAAACAGTAACAGTTGTTCAGAAGGAAAGAAAGCACAGAGCCCCAGATTTTATGTTGTCCTGGAGAGCTTGCAGAGCACTGGGGAAAGGCAGGCAGAGAATTCCCTGCTAGCACCTTCTCTGTGCCTGTTCACATTGCTTCGCAGAATCGCTTTTGTGCAGAAAACAGTAACACTTGTTCAGAACGAAAGCAAGCACAGAGCCCCAGATTCTATGTTGTCTTGGAGAGCTTGCAGAGCACTGGGGAAAGGCAGGCAGAGAATTCCTTGCTAGCACCTTCTCTGTGCCTGGGAAGCAGAAGTGTTCACATTGCTTCGCAAGAATCGCTTTTGTGCAGAAAACAGTAACACTTGTTCAGAACGAAAGAAAGCACAGAGCCCCAGATTCTATGTTGTCCTGGAGAGCTTGCAGAGCACTGGGGAAAGGCAGGCAGAGAATTCCCTGCTAGCACCTTCTCTGTGCCTGGGAAGCAGAAGTGTTCACATTGCTTCGCAAGAATAGCTTTTGTGCAGAAAACAGTAACACTTGTTCAGAAGGAAAGAAAGCACAGAGCCCCAGATTCTATGTTGTCCTGGAGAGCTTGCAGAGCACTGGGGAAAGGCAGGCAGAGAATTCCTTGCTAGCACCTTCTCTGTGCCTGGGAAGCAGAAGTGTTCTCATCGCTTCGCAAGAATCGCTTTTGTGCAGAAAACAGTAACACTTGTTCAGAACGAAAGAAAGCACAGAGCCCCAGATTTTATGTTGTCCTGGAGAGCTTGCAGAGCACTGGGGAAAGGCAGGCAGAGAATTCCCTGCTAGCACCTTCTCTGTGCCTGGGAAGCAGAAGTGTTCACATTGCTTCGCAGAATCGCTTTTGTGCAGAAAACAGTAACACTTGTTCAGAACGAAAGAAAGCACAGAGCCCCAGATTCTATGTTGTCCTGGAGAGCTTGCAGAGCACTGGGGAAAGGCAGGCAGAGAATTCCTTGCTAGCACCTTCTCTGTCCCTGGGAAGCAGAAGTGTTCACATTGCTTCGCAAGAATCGCTTTTGTGCAGAAAACAGTAACACTTGTTCAGAAGGAAAGAAAGCACAGAGCCCCAGATTTGCTGTTGTCCTGGAGAGCTTGCAGAGCACTGGGGAAAGGCAGGCAGAGAATTCCCTGCTAGCACCTTCTCTGTGCCTGGGAAGCAGAAGTGTTCACATTGCTTCGCAGAATCGCTTTTGTGCAGAAAACAGTAACAGTTGTTCAGAACGAAAGAAAGCACAGAGCCCCAGATTCTATGTTGTCCTGGAGAGCTTGCAGAGCACTGGGGAAAGGCAGGCAGAGAATTCCCTGCTAGCACCTTCTCTGTGCCTGGGAAGCAGAAGTGTTCACATTGCTTCGCAAGAATAGCTTTTGTGCAGAAAACAGTAACACTTGTTCAGAAGGAAAGAAAGCACAGAGCCCCAGATTCTATGTTGTCCTGGAGAGCTTGCAGAGCACTGGGGAAAGGCAGGCAGAGAATTCCTTGCTAGCACCTTCTCTGTGCCTGGGAAGCAGAAGTGTTCACATCGCTTCGCAAGAATCGCTTTTGTGCAGAAAACAGTAACACTTGTTCAGAAGGAAAGAAAGCACAGAGCCCCAGATTTTATGTTGTCCTGGAGAGCTTGCAGAGCACTGGGGAAAGGCAGGCATAGAATTCCCTGCTAGCACCTTCTCTGTGCCTGGGAAGCAGAAGTGTTCACATTGCTTCGCAGAATCGCTTTTGTGCAGAAAACAGTAACACTTGTTCAGAAGGAAAGAAAGCACAGAGCCCCAGATTTTATGTTGTCCTGGAGAGCTTGCAGAGCACTGGGGAAAGGCAGGCAGAGAATTCCCTGCTAGCACCTTCTCTGTGCCTGTTCACATTGCTCCGCAGAATCGCTTTTGTGCAGAAAACAGTAACACTTGTTCAGAACGAAAGAAAGCACAGAGCCCCAGATTCTATGTTGTCCTGGAGAGCTTGCAGAGCACTGGGGAAAGGCAGGCAGAGAATTCCTTGCTAGCACCTTCTCTGTGCCTGGGAAGCAGAAGTGTTCACATCGCTTCGCAAGAATCGCTTTTGTGCAGAAAACAGTAACACTTGTTCAGAAGGAAAGAAAGCACAGAGCCCCAGATTTTATGTTGTCCTGGAGAGCTTGCAGATCACTGGGGAAAGGCAGGCAGAGAATTCCCTGATAGCACCTTCTCTGTGCCTGGGAAGCAGAAGTGTTCACATTGCTTCGCAGAATCGCTTTTGTGCAGAAAACAGTAACACTTGTTCAGAAGGAAAGAAAGCACAGAGCCCCAGATTCTATGTTGTCCTGGAGAGCTTGCAGAGCACTGGGGAAAGGCAGGCAGAGAATTCCTTGCTAGCACCTTCTCTGTCCCTGGGAAGCGGAAGTGTTCACATTGCTTCGCAAGAATCGCTTTTGTGCAGAAAACAGTAACACTTGTTCAGAAGGAAAGAAAGCACAGAGCCCCAGATTCTATGTTGTCCTGGAGAGCTTGCAGAGCACTGGGGAAAGGCAGGCAGAGAATTCCTTGCTAGCACCTTCTCTGTGCCTGGGAAGCAGAAGTGTTCACATCGCTTCGCAAGAATCGCTTTTGTGCAGAAAACAGTAACACTTGTTCAGAAGGAAAGAAAGCACAGAGCCCCAGATTTTATGTTGTCCTGGAGAGCTTGCAGAGCACTGGGGAAAGGCAGGCAGAGAATTCCCTGCTAGCACCTTCTCTGTGCCTGGGAAGCAGAAGTGTTCACATTGCTTCGCAAGAATAGCTTTTGTGCAGAAAACAGTAACACTTGTTCAGAAGGAAAGAAAGCACAGAGCCCCAGATTCTATGTTGTCCTGGAGAGCTTGCAGAGCACTGGGGAAAGGCAGGCAGAGAATTCCTTGCTAGCACCTTCTCTGTGCCTGGGAAGCAGAAGTGTTCTCATCGCTTCGCAAGAATCGCTTTTGTGCAGAAAACAGTAACACTTGTTCAGAAGGAAAGAAAGCACAGAGCCCCAGATTTGCTGTTGTCCTGGAGAGCTTGCAGAGCACTGGGGAAAGGCAGGCAGAGAATTCCCTGCTAGCACCTTCTCTGTGCCTGGGAAGCAGAAGTGTTCACATTGCTTCGCAGAATCGCTTTTGTGCAGAAAACAGTAACACTTGTTCAGAACGAAAGAAAGCACAGAGCCCCAGATTCTATGTTGTCCTGGAGAGCTTGCAGAGCACTGGGGAAAGGCAGGCAGAGAATTCCCTGATAGCACCTTCTCTGTGCCTGTTCACATTGCTTCGCAGAATCGCTTTTGTGCAGAAAACAGTAACACTTGTTCAGAACGAAAGAAAGCACAGAGCCCCAGATTCTATGTTGTCCTGGAGAGCTTGCAGAGCACTCGGGAAAGGCAGGCAGAGAATTCCCTGATAGCACCTTCTCTGTGCCTGTTCACATTGCTTCGCAGAATCGCTTTTGTGCAGAAAACAGTAACACTTGTTCAGAAGGAAAGAAAGCACAGAGCCCCAGATTCTATGTTGTCCTGGAGAGCTTGCAGATCACTGGGGAAAGGCAGGCAGAGAATTCCCTGCTAGCACCTTCTCTGTGCCTGGGAAGCAGAAGTGTTCACATTGCTTCGCAAGAATAGCTTTTGTGCAGAAAACAGTAACACTTGTTCAGAAGGAAAGAAAGCACAGAGCCCCAGATTCTATGTTGTCCTGGAGAGCTTGCAGAGCACTGGGGAAAGGCAGGCAGAGAATTCCTTGCTAGCACCTTCTCTGTGCCTGGGAAGCAGAAGTGTTCTCATCGCTTCGCAAGAATCGCTTTTGTGCAGAAAACAGTAACACTTGTTCAGAAGGAAAGAAAGCACAGAGCCCCAGATTTTATGTTGTCCTGGAGATCTTGCAGATCACTGGGGAAAGGCAGGCAGAGAATTCCCTGCTAGCACCTTCTCTGTGCCTGGGAAGCAGAAGTGTTCACATTGCTTCGCAGAATCGCTTTTGTGCAGAAAACAGTAACACTTGTTCAGAAGGAAAGAAAGCACAGAGCCCCAGATTCTATGTTGTCCTGGAGAGCTTGCAGAGCACTGGGGAAAGGCAGGCAGAGAATTCCTTGCTAGCACCTTCTCTGTCCCTGGGAAGCAGAAGTGTTCACATTGCTTCGCAAGAATCGCTTTTGTGCAGAAAACAGTAACACTTGTTCAGAAGGAAAGAAAGCACAGAGCCCCAGATTTTATGTTGTCCTGGAGAGCTTGCAGAGCACTGGGGAAAGGCAGGCAGAGAATTCCCTGCTAGCACCTTCTCTGTGCCTGTTCACATTGCTTCGCAGAATCGCTTTTGTGCAGAAAACAGTAACACTTGTTCAGAACGAAAGAAAGCACAGAGCCCCAGATTCTATGTTGTCTTGGAGAGCTTGCAGAGCACTGGGGAAAGGCAGGCAGAGAATTCCTTGCTAGCACCTTCTCTGTGCCTGGGAAGCAGAAGTGTTCACATCGCTTCGCAAGAATCGCTTTTGTGCAGAAAACAGTAACACTTGTTCAGAAGGAAAGAAAGCACAGAGCCCCAGATTTTATGTTGTCCTGGAGAGCTTGCAGAGCACTGGGGAAAGGCAGGCAGAGAATTCCCTGCTAGCACCTTCTCTGTGCCTGTTCACATTGCTTCGCAGAATCGCTTTTGTGCAGAAAACAGTAACACTTGTTCAGAACGAAAGAAAGCACAGAGCCCCAGATTCTATGTTGTCTTGGAGAGCTTGCAGAGCACTGGGGAAAGGCAGGCAGAGAATTCCTTGCTAGCACCTTCTCTGTGCCTGGGAAGCAGAAGTGTTCACATTGCTTCGCAAGAATCGCTTTTGTGCAGAAAACAGTAACACTTGTTCAGAAGGAAAGAAAGCACAGAGCCCCAGATTCTATGTTGTCCTGGAGAGCTTGCAGAGCACTGGGGAAAGGCAGGCAGAGAATTCCCTGCTAGCACCTTCTCTGTGCCTGGGAAGCAGAAGTGTTCACATTGCTTCGCAGAATCGCTTTTGTGCAGAAAACAGTAACAGTTGTTCAGAACGAAAGAAAGCACAGAGCCCCAGATTCTATGTTGTCCTGGAGAGCTTGCAGAGCACTGGGGAAAGGCAGGCAGAGAATTCCCTGCTAGCACCTTCTCTATGCCTGGGAAGCAGAAGTGTTCACATTGCTTCGCAAGAATAGCTTTTGTGCAGAAAACAGTAACACTTGTTCAGAAGGAAAGAAAGCACAGAGCCCCAGATTCTATGTTGTCCTGGAGAGCTTGCAGAGCACTGGGGAAAGGCAGGCAGAGAATTCCTTGCTAGCACCTTCTCTGTGCCTGGGAAGCAGAAGTGTTCTCATCGCTTCGCAAGAATCGCTTTTGTGCAGAAAACAGTAACACTTGTTCAGAAGGAAAGAAAGCACAGAGCCCCAGATTTTATGTTGTCCTGGAGAGCTTGCAGAGCACTGGGGAAAGGCAGGCAGAGAATTCCCTGCTAGCACCTTCTCTGTGCCTGGGAAGCAGAAGTGTTCACATTGCTTCGCAGAATCGCTTTTGTGCAGAAAACAGTAACACTTGTTCAGAAGGAAAGAAAGCACAGAGCCCCAGATTCTATGTTGTCCTGGAGAGCTTGCAGAGCACTGGGGAAAGGCAGGCAGAGAATTCCTTGCTAGCACCTTCTCTGTCCCTGGGAAGCAGAAGTGTTCACATTGCTTCGCAAGAATCGCTTTTGTGCAGAAAACAGTAACACTTGTTCAGAAGGAAAGAAAGCACAGAGCCCCAGATTTTATGTTGTCCTGGAGAGCTTGCAGAGCACTGGGGAAAGGCAGGCAGAGAATTCCCTGCTAGCACCTTCTCTGTGCCTGGGAAGCAGAAGTGTTCACATTGCTTCGCAGAATCGCTTTTTTGCAGAAAACAGTAACAGTTGTTCAGAACGAAAGAAAGCACAGAGCCCCAGATTCTATGTTGTCCTGGAGAGCTTGCAGAGCACTGGGGAAAGGCAGGCAGAGAATTCCCTGCTAGCACCTTCTCTGTGCCTGGGAAGCAGAAGTGTTCACATTGCTTCGCAAGAATAGCTTTTGTGCAGAAAACAGTAACACTTGTTCAGAAGGAAAGAAAGCACAGAGCCCCAGATTCTATGTTGTCCTGGAGAGCTTGCAGAGCACTGGGGAAAGGCAGGCAGAGAATTCCTTGCTAGCACCTTCTCTGTGCCTGGGAAGCAGAAGTGTTCTCATCGCTTCGCAAGAATCGCTTTTGTGCAGAAAACTCTAACACTTGTTCAGAAGGAAAGAAAGCACAGAGCCCCAGATTTTATGTTGTCCTGGAGAGCTTGCAGAGCACTGGGGAAAGGCAGGCAGAGAATTCCCTGCTAGCACCTTCTCTGTGCCTGGGAAGCAGAAGTGTTCACGTTGCTTCGCAGAATCGCTTTTGTGCAGAAAACAGTAACACTTGTTCAGAAGGAAAGAAAGCACAGAGCCCCAGATTCTATGTTGTCCTGGAGAGCTTGCAGAGCACTGGGGAAAGGCAGGCAGAGAATTCCTTGCTAGCACCTTCTCTGTCCCTGGGAAGCAGAAGTGTTCACATTGCTTCGCAAGAATCGCTTTTGTGCAGAAAACAGTAACACTTGTTCAGAAGGAAAGAAAGCACAGAGCCCCAGATTTTATGTTGTCCTGGAGAGCTTGCAGAGCACTGGGGAAAGGCAGGCAGAGAATTCCCTGCTAGCACCTTCTCTGTGCCTGGGAAGCAGAAGTGTTCACATTGCTTCGCAGAATCGCTTTTGTGCAGAAAACAGTAACAGTTGTTCAGAACGAAAGAAAGCACAGAGCCCCAGATTCTATGTTGTCCTGGAGAGCTTGCAGAGCACTGGGGAAAGGCAGGCAGAGAATTCCCTGCTAGCACCTTCTCTGTGCCTGGGAAGCAGAAGTGTTCACATTGCTTCGCAAGAATAGCTTTTGTGCAGAAAACAGTAACACTTGTTCAGAAGGAAAGAAAGCACAGAGCCCCAGATTCTATGTTGTCCTGGAGAGCTTGCAGAGCACTGGGGAAAGGCAGGCAGAGAATTCCCTGCTAGCACCTTCTCTGTGCCTGTTCACATTGCTCCGCAGAATCGCTTTTGTGCAGAAAACAGTAACACTTGTTCAGAACGAAAGAAAGCACAGAGCCCCAGATTCTATGTTGTCCTGGAGAGCTTGCAGAGCACTGGGGAAAGGCAGGCAGAGAATTCCTTGCTAGCACCTTCTCTGTGCCTGGGAAGCAGAAGTGTTCACATCGCTTCGCAAGAATCGCTTTTGTGCAGAAAACAGTAACACTTGTTCAGAAGGAAAGAAAGCACAGAGCCCCAGATTTTATGTTGTCCTGGAGAGCTTGCAGATCACTGGGGAAAGGCAGGCAGAGAATTCCCTGATAGCACCTTCTCTGTGCCTGGGAAGCAGAAGTGTTCACATTGCTTCGCAGAATCGCTTTTGTGCAGAAAACAGTAACACTTGTTCAGAAGGAAAGAAAGCACAGAGCCCCAGATTCTATGTTGTCCTGGAGAGCTTGCAGAGCACTGGGGAAAGGCAGGCAGAGAATTCCTTGCTAGCACCTTCTCTGTCCCTGGGAAGCGGAAGTGTTCACATTGCTTCGCAAGAATCGCTTTTGTGCAGAAAACAGTAACACTTGTTCAGAAGGAAAGAAAGCACAGAGCCCCAGATTTTATGTTGTCGTGGAGAGCTTGCAGAGCACTGGGGAAAGGCAGGCAGAGAATTCCCTGCTAGCACCTTCTCTGTGCCTGTTCACATTTCTTCGCAGAATCGCTTTTGTGCAGAAAACAGTAACACTTGTTCAGAACGAAAGAAAGCACAGAGCCCCAGATTCTATGTTGTCCTGGAGAGCTTGCAGAGCACTGGGGAAAGGCAGGCAGAGAATTCCCTGCTAGCACCTTCTCTGTGCCTGGGAAGCAGAAGTGTTCACTTTGCTTCGCAAGAATACCTTTTGTGCAGAAAACAGTAACACTTGTTCAGAACGAAAGAAAGCACAGAGCCCCAGATTCTATGTTGTCCTGGAGAGCTTGCAGAGCACTGGGGAAAGGCAGGCAGAGAATTCCTTGCTAGCACCTTCTCTGTGCCTGGGAAGCAGAAGTGTTCACATCGCTTCGCAAGAATCGCTTTTGTGCAGAAAACAGTAACACTTGTTCAGAAGGAAAGAAAGCACAGAGCCCCAGATTTTATGTTGTCCTGGAGAGCTTGCAGAGCACTGGGGAAAGGCAGGCAGAGAATTCCCTGCTAGCACCTTCTCTGTGCCTGTTCACATTGCTTCGCAGAATCGCTTTTGTGCAGAAAACAGTAACACTTGTTCAGAAGGAAAGAAAGCACAGAGCCCCAGATTTTATGTTGTCCTGGAGAGCTTGCAGATCACTGGGGAAAGGCAGGCAGAGAATTCCCTGATAGCACCTTCTCTGTGCCTGGGAAGCAGAAGTGTTCACATTGCTTCGCAGAATCGCTTTTGTGCAGAAAACAGTAACACTTGTTCAGAAGGAAAGAAAGCACAGAGCCCCAGATTCTATGTTGTCCTGCAGAGCTTGCAGAGCACTGGGGAAAGGCAGGCAGAGAATTCCTTGCTAGCACCTTCTCTGTCCCTGGGAAGCGGAAGTGTTCACATTGCTTCGCAAGAATCGCTTTTGTGCAGAAAACAGTAACACTTGTTCAGAAGGAAAGAAAGCACAGAGCCCCAGATTTTATGTTGTCCTGGAGAGCTTGCAGAGCACTGGGGAAAGGCAGGCAGAGAATTCCCTGCTAGCACCTTCTCTGTGCCTGTTCACATTTCTTCGCAGAATCGCTTTTGTGCAGAAAACAGTAACACTTGTTCAGAACGAAAGAAAGCACAGAGCCCCAGATTCTATGTTGTCCTGGAGAGCTTGCAGAGCACTGGGGAAAGGCAGGCAGAGAATTCCCTGCTAGCACCTTCTCTGTGCCTGGGAAGCAGAAGTGTTCACTTTGCTTCGCAAGAATACCTTTTGTGCAGAAAACAGTAACACTTGTTCAGAAGGAAAGAAAGCACAGAGCCCCAGATTCTATGTTGTCCTGGAGAGCTTGCAGAGCACTGGGGAAAGGCAGGCAGAGAATTCCCTGCTAGCACCTTCTCTGTGCCTGGGAAGCAGAAGTGTTCACATCGCTTCGCAAGAATCGCTTTTGTGCAGAAAACAGTAACACTTGTTCAGAAGGAAAGAAAGCACAGAGCCCCAGATTTTATGTTGTCCTGGAGAGCTTGCAGAGCACTGGGGAAAGGCAGGCAGAGAATTCCCTGCTAGCACCTTCTCTGTGCCTGGGAAGCAGAAGTGTTCACATTGCTTCGCAGAATCGCTTTTGTGCAGAAAACAGTAACAGTTGTTCAGAACGAAAGAAAGCACAGAGCCCCAGATTCTATGTTGTCCTGGAGAGCTTGCAGAGCACTGGGGAAAGGCAGGCAGAGAATTCCCTGCTAGCACCTTCTCTGTGCCTGGGAAGCAGAAGTGTTCACATTGCTTCGCAAGAATAGCTTTTGTGCAGAAAACAGTAACACTTGTTCAGAAGGAAAGAAAGCACAGAGCCCCAGATTCTATGTTGTCCTGGAGAGCTTGCAGAGCACTGGGGAAAGGCAGGCAGAGAATTCCTTGCTAGCACCTTCTCTGTGCCTGGGAAGCAGAAGTGTTCTCATCGCTTCGCAAGAATCGCTTTTGTGCAGAAAACAGTAACACTTGTTCAGAAGGAAAGAAAGCACAGAGCCCCAGATTTTATGTTGTCCTGGAGAGCTTGCAGAGCACTGGGGAAAGGCAGGCAGAGAATTCCCTGATAGCACCTTCTCTGTGCCTGTTCACATTGCTTCGCAAGAATCGCTTTTGTGCAGAAAACAGTAACACTTGTTCAGAACGAAAGAAAGCACAGAGCCCCAGATTCTATGTTGTCCTGGAGAGCTTGCAGAGCACTGGGGAAAGGCAGGCAGAGAATTCCCTGCTAGCACCTTCTCTGTGCCTGGGAAGCAGAAGTGTTCACATTGCTTCGCAGAATCGCTTTTGTGCAGAAAACAGTAACACTTGTTCAGAAGGAAAGAAAGCACAGAGCCCCAGATTCTATGTTGTCCTGGAGAGCTTGCAGAGCACTGGGGAAAGGCAGGCAGAGAATTCCTTGCTAGCACCTTCTCTGTCCCTGGGAAGCAGAAGTGTTCACATTGCTTCGCAAGAATCGCTTTTGTGCAGAAAACAGTAACACTTGTTCAGAAGGAAAGAAAGCACAGAGCCCCAGATTTTATGTTGTCCTGGAGAGCTTGCAGAGCACTGGGGAAAGGCAGGCAGAGAATTCCCTGCTAGCACCTTCTCTGTGCCTGGGAAGCAGAAGTGTTCACATTGCTTCGCAGAATCGCTTTTGTGCAGAAAACAGTAACAGTTGTTCAGAACGAAAGAAAGCACAGAGCCCCAGATTCTATGTTGTCCTGGAGAGCTTGCAGAGCACTGGGGAAAGGCAGGCAGAGAATTCCCTGCTAGCACCTTCTCTGTGCCTGGGAAGCAGAAGTGTTCACTTTGCTTCGCAAGAATAGCTTTTGTGCAGAAAACAGTAACACTTGTTCAGAAGGAAAGAAAGCACAGAGCCCCAGATTCTATGTTGTCCTGGAGAGCTTGCAGAGCACTGGGGAAAGGCAGGCAGAGAATTCCTTGCTAGCACCTTCTCTGTGCCTGGGAAGCAGAAGTGTTCACATCGCTTCGCAAGAATCGCTTTTGTGCAGAAAACAGTAACACTTGTTCAGAAGGAAAGAAAGCACAGAGCCCCAGATTTTATGTTGTCCTGGAGAGCTTGCAGAGCACTGGGGAAAGGCAGGCAGAGAATTCCCTGCTAGCACCTTCTCTGTGCCTGGGAAGCAGAAGTGTTCACATTGCTTCGCAGAATCGCTTTTGTGCAGAAAACAGTAACACTTGTTCAGAAGGAAAGAAAGCACAGAGCCCCAGATTTTATGTTGTCCTGGAGAGCTTGCAGAGCACTGGGGAAAGGCAGGCAGAGAATTCCCTGCTAGCACCTTCTCTGTGCCTGTTCACATTGCTCCGCAGAATCGCTTTTGTGCAGAAAACAGTAACACTTGTTCAGAACGAAAGAAAGCACAGAGCCCCAGATTCTATGTTGTCTTGGAGTGCTTGCAGAGCACTGGGGAAAGGCAGGCAGAGAATTCCTTGCTAGCACCTTCTCTGTGCCTGGGAAGCAGAAGTGTTCACATTGCTTCGCAAGAATCGCTTTTGTGCAGAAAACAGTAACACTTGTTCAGAAGGAAAGAAAGCACAGAGCCCCAGATTTTATGTTGTCCTGGAGAGCTTGCAGAGCACTGGGGAAAGGCAGGCAGAGAATTCCCTGATAGCACCTTCTCTGTGGCTGTTCACATTGCTTCGCAGAATCGCTTTTGTGCAGAAAACAGTAACACTTGTTCAGAACGAAAGAAAGCACAGAGCCCCAGATTCTATGTTGTCTTGGAGAGCTTGCAGAGCACTGGGGAAAGGCAGGCAGAGAATTCCTTGCTAGCACCTTCTCTGTGCCTGGGAAGCAGAAGTGTTCACATCGCTTCGCAAGAATCGCTTTTGTGCAGAAAACAGTAACACTTGTTCAGAAGGAAAGAAAGCACAGAGCCCCAGATTTTATGTTGTCCTGGAGAGCTTGCAGAGCACTGGGGAAAGGCAGGCAGAGAATTCCTTGCTAGCACCTTCTCTGTGCCTGGGAAGCAGAAGTGTTCACATTGCTTCGCAGAATCGCTTTTGTGCAGAAAACAGTAACAGTTGTTCAGAACGAAAGAAAGCACAGAGCCCCAGATTCTATGTTGTCCTGGAGAGCTTGCAGAGCACTGGGGAAAGGCAGGCAGAGAATTCCCTGCTAGCACCTTCTCTGTGCCTGGGAAGCAGAAGTGTTCACATTGCTTCGCAAGAATAGCTTTTGTGCAGAAAACAGTAACACTTGTTCAGAAGGAAAGAAAGCACAGAGCCCCAGATTTGCTGTTGTCCTGGAGAGCTTGCAGAGCACTGGGGAAAGGCAGGCAGAGAATTCCTTGCTAGCACCTTCTCTGTGCCTGGGAAGCAGAAGTGTTCACTTTGCTTCGCAAGAATACCTTTTGTGCAGAAAACAGTAACACTTGTTCAGAAGGAAAGAAAGCACAGAGCCCCAGATTTTATGTTGTCCTGGAGAGCTTGCAGAGCACTGGGGAAAGGCAGGCAGAGAATTCCCTGCTAGCACCTTCTCTGTGCCTGGGAAGCAGAAGTGTTCACATTGCTTCGCAGAATCGCTTTTGTGCAGAAAACAGTAACACTTGTTCAGAAGGAAAGAAAGCACAGAGCCCCAGATTCTATGTTGTCCTGGAGAGCTTGCAGAGCACTGGGGAAAGGCAGGCAGAGAATTCCTTGCTAGCACCTTCTCTGTGCCTGTTCACATTGCTTCGCAGAATCGCTTTTGTGCAGAAAACAGTAACACTTGTTCAGAAGGAAAGAAAGCACAGAGCCCCAGATTCTATGTTGTCTTGGAGAGCTTGCAGAGCACTGGGGAAAGGCAGGCAGAGAATTCCTTGCTAGCACCTTCTCTGTGCCTGGGAAGCAGAAGTGTTCACATCGCTTCGCAAGAATCGCTTTTGTGCAGAAAACTCTAACACTTGTTCAGAAGGAAAGAAAGCACAGAGCCCCAGATTTTATGTTGTCCTGGAGAGCTTGCAGAGCACTGGGGAAAGGCAGGCAGAGAATTCCCTGCTAGCACCTTCTCTGTGCCTGTTCACATTGCTTCGCAGAATCGCTTTTGTGCAGAAAACAGTAACACTTGTTCAGAACGAAAGAAAGCACAGAGCCCCAGATTCTATGTTGTCTTGGAGAGCTTGCAGAGCACTGGGGAAAGGCAGGCAGAGAATTCCTTGCTAGCACCTTCTCTGTGCCTGGGAAGCAGAAGTGTTCACATCGCTTCGCAAGAATCGCTTTTGTGCAGAAAACAGTAACACTTGTTCAGAAGGAAAGAAAGCACAGAGCCCCAGATTTTATGTTGTCCTGGAGAGCTTGCAGAGCACTGGGGAAAGGCAGGCAGAGAATTCCCTGCTAGCACCTTCTCTGTGCCTGTTCACATTGCTTCGCAGAATCGCTTTTGTGCAGAAAACAGTAACACTTGTTCAGAACGAAAGAAAGCACAGAGCCCCAGATTCTATGTTGTCCTGGAGAGCTTGCAGAGCACTGGGGAAAGGCAGGCAGAGAATTCCTTGCTAGCACCTTCTCTGTGCCTGGGAAGCAGAAGTGTTCACATCGCTTCGCAGGAATCGCTTTTGTGCAGAAAACAGTAACACTTGTTCAGAAGGAAAGAAAGCACAGAGCCCCAGATTTTATGTTGTCCTGGAGAGCTTGCAGAGCACTGGGGAAAGGCAGGCAGAGAATTCCCTGCTAGCACCTTCTCTGTGCCTGGGAAGCAGAAGTGTTCACATTGCTTCGCAGAATCGCTTTTGTGCAGAAAACAGTAACACTTGTTCAGAACGAAAGAAAGCACAGAGCCCCAGATTCTATGTTGTCCTGGAGAGCTTGCAGAGCACTGGGGAAAGGCAGGCAGAGAATTCCCTGCTAGCACCTTCTCTGTGCCTGGGAAGCAGAAGTGTTCACATTGCTTCGCAGAATCGCTTTTGTGCAGAAAACAGTAACACTTGTTCAGAAGGAAAGAAAGCACAGAGCCCCAGATTCTATGTTGTCCTGGAGAGCTTGCAGAGCACTGGGGAAAGGCAGGCAGAGAATTCCCTGATAGCACCTTCTCTGTGCCTGTTCACATTGCTTCGCAGAATCGCTTTTGTGCAGAAAACAGTAACACTTGTTCAGAACGAAAGAAAGCACAGAGCCCCAGATTCTATGTTGTCTTGGAGAGCTTGCAGAGCACTGGGGAAAGGCAGGCAGAGAATTCCTTGCTAGCACCTTCTCTGTGCCTGGGAAGCAGAAGTGTTCACATCGCTTCGCAAGAATCGCTTTTGTGCAGAAAACAGTAACACTTGTTCAGAAGGAAAGAAAGCACAGAGCCCCAGATTTTATGTTGTCCTGGAGAGCTTGCAGAGCACTGGGGAAAGGCAGGCAGAGAATTCCCTGCTAGCACCTTCTCTGTGCCTGTTCACATTGCTTCGCAGAATCGCTTTTGTGCAGAAAACAGTAACACTTGTTCAGAACGAAAGAAAGCACAGAGCCCCAGATTCTATGTTGTCCTGGAGAGCTTGCAGAGCACTGGGGAAAGGCAGGCAGAGAATTCCTTGCTAGCACCTTCTCTGTGCCTGGGAAGCAGAAGTGTTCACATCGCTTCGCAAGAATCGCTTTTGTGCAGAAAACAGTAACACTTGTTCAGAAGGAAAGAAAGCACAGAGCCCCAGATTCTATGTTGTCCTGGAGAGCTTGCAGAGCACTGGGGAAAGGCAGGCAGAGAATTCCTTGCTAGCACCTTCTCTGTGCCTGGGAAGCAGAAGTGTTCACATCGCTTCGCAAGAATCGCTTTTGTGCAGAAAACAGTAACACTTGTTCAGAAGGAAAGAAAGCACAGAGCCCCAGATTTTATGTTGTCCTGGAGAGCTTGCAGAGCACTGGGGAAAGGCAGGCAGAGAATTCCCTGCTAGCACCTTCTCTGTGCCTGGGAAGCAGAAGTGTTCACATTGCTTCGCAGAATCGCTTTTGTGCAGAAAACAGTAACACTTTTCAGAAGGAAAGAAAGCACAGAGCCCCAGATTCTATGTTGTCCTGGAGAGCTTGCAGAGCACTGGGGAAAGGCAGGCAGAGAATTCCTTGCTAGCACCTTCTCTGTGCCTGTTCACATTGCTTCGCAGAATCGCTTTTGTGCAGAAAACAGTAACACTTGTTCAGAACGAAAGAAAGCACAGAGCCCCAGATTCTATGTTGTCTTGGAGAGCTTGCAGAGCACTGGGGAAAGGCAGGCAGAGAATTCCTTGCTAGCACCTTCTCTGTGCCTGGGAAGCAGAAGTGTTCACATCGCTTCGCAAGAATCGCTTTTGTGCAGAAAACTCTAACACTTGTTCAGAATGAAAGAAAGCACAGAGCCCCAGATTTTATGTTGTCCTGGAGAGCTTGCAGAGCACTGGGGAAAGGCAGGCAGAGAATTCCCTGCTAGCACCTTCTCTGTGCCTGTTCACATTGCTTCGCAGAATCGCTTTTGTGCAGAAAACAGTAACACTTGTTCAGAACGAAAGAAAGCACAGAGCCCCAGATTCTATGTTGTCTTGGAGAGCTTGCAGAGCACTGGGGAAAGGCAGGCAGAGAATTCCTTGCTAGCACCTTCTCTGTGCCTGGGAAGCAGAAGTGTTCACATCGCTTCGCAAGAATCGCTTTTGTGCAGAAAACAGTAACACTTGTTCAGAAGGAAAGAAAGCACAGAGCCCCAGATTTTATGTTGTCCTGGAGAGCTTGCAGAGCACTGGGGAAAGGCAGGCAGAGAATTCCCTGCTAGCACCTTCTCTGTGCCTGTTCACATTGCTTCGCAGAATCGCTTTTGTGCAGAAAACAGTAACACTTGTTCAGAACGAAAGAAAGCACAGAGCCCCAGATTCTATGTTGTCCTGGAGAGCTTGCAGAGCACTGGGGAAAGGCAGGCAGAGAATTCCTTGCTAGCACCTTCTCTGTGCCTGGGAAGCAGAAGTGTTCACATCGCTTCGCAAGAATCGCTTTTGTGCAGAAAACAGTAACACTTGTTCAGAAGGAAAGAAAGCACAGAGCCCCAGATTTTATGTTGTCCTGGAGAGCTTGCAGAGCACTGGGGAAAGGCAGGCAGAGAATTCCCTGCTAGCACCTTCTCTGTGCCTGGGAAGCAGAAGTGTTCACATTGCTTCGCAGAATCGCTTTTGTGCAGAAAACAGTAACAGTTGTTCAGAACGAAAGCAAACACAGAGCCCCAGATTCTATGTTGTCCTGGAGAGCTTGCAGAGCACTGGGGAAAGGCAGGCAGAGAATTCCCTGCTAGCACCTTCTCTGTGCCTGTTCACATTGCTTCGCAGAATCGCTTTTGTGCAGAAAACAGTAACACTTGTTCAGAAGGAAAGAAAGCACAGAGCCCCAGATTCTATGTTGTCTTGGAGAGCTTGCAGAGCACTGGGGAAAGGCAGGCAGAGAATTCCTTGCTAGCACCTTCTCTGTGCCTGGGAAGCAGAAGTGTTCACATCGCTTCGCAAGAATCGCTTTTGTGCAGTAAACAGTAACACTTGTTCAGAAGGAAAGAAAGCACAGAGCCCCAGATTTTATGTTGTCCTGGAGAGCTTGCAGAGCACTGGGGAAAGGCAGGCAGAGAATTCCCTGATAGCACCTTCTCTGTGCCTGGGAAGCAGAAGTGTTCACATTGCTTCGCAGAATCGCTTTTGTGCAGAAAACAGTAACACTTGTTCAGAACGAAAGAAAGCACAGAGCCCCAGATTTGCTGTTGTCCTGGAGAGCTTGCAGAGCACTGGGGAAAGGCAGGCAGAGAATTCCCTGCTAGCACCTTCTCTGTGCCTGGGAAGCAGAAGTGTTCACATTGCTTCGCAAGAATCGCTTTTGTGCAGAAAACAGTAACACTTGTTCAGAAGGAAAGAAAGCACAGAGCCCCAGATTCTATGTTGTCCTGGAGAGCTTGCAGAGCACTGGGGAAAGGCAGGCAGAGAATTCCCTGATAGCACCTTCTCTGTGCCTGGGAAGCAGAAGTGTTCACATTGCTTCGCAGAATCGCTTTTGTGCGGAAAACACTAACACTTGTTCAGAAGGAAAGAAAGCACAGAGCCCCAGATTTTATGTTGTCCTGGAGAGCTTGCAGAGCACTGGGGAAAGGCAGGCAGAGAATTCCCTGATAGCACCTTCTCTGTGCCTGGGAAGCAGAAGTGTTCACATTGCTTCGCAGAATCGCTTTTGTGCGGAAAACACTAACACTTGTTCAGAAGGAAAGAAAGCACAGAGCCCCAGATTTTATGTTGTCCTGGAGAGCTTGCAGAGCACTGGGGAAAGGCAGGCAGAGAATTCCCTGCTAGCACCTTCTCTGTGCCTGTTCACATTGCTTCGCAGAATCGCTTTTGTGCAGAAAACAGTAACACTTGTTCAGAACGAAAGAAAGCACAGAGCCCCAGATTTTATGTTGTCCTGGAGAGCTTGCAGAGCACTGGGGAAAGGCAGGCAGAGAATTCCCTGATAGCACCTTCTCTGTGCCTGGGAAGCAGAAGTGTTCACATTGCTTCGCAGAATCGCTTTTGTGCAGAAAACAGTAACACTTGTTCAGAAGGAAAGAAAGCACAGAGCCCCAGATTCTATGTTGTCCTGGAGAGCTTGCAGAGCACTGGGGAAAGGCAGGCAGAGAATTCCCTGATAGCACCTTCTCTGTGCCTGTTCACATTGCTTCGCAGAATCGCTTTTGTGCAGAAAACAGTAACACTTGTTCAGAAGGAAAGAAAGCACAGAGCCCCAGATTTGCTGTTGTCCTGGAGAGCTTGCAGAGCACTGGGGAAAGGCAGGCAGAGAATTCCCTGCTAGCACCTTCTCTGTGCCTGGGAAGCAGAAGTGTTCACATTGCTTCGCAAGAATCGCTTTTGTGCAGAAAACAGTAACACTTGTTCAGAACGAAAGAAAGCACAGAGCCCCAGATTCTATGTTGTCCTGGAGAGCTTGCAGAGCACTGGGGAAAGGCAGGCAGAGAATTCCCTGATAGAACCTTCTCTGTGCCTGGGAAGCAGAAGTGTTCACATCGCTTCGCAAGAATCGCTTTTGTGCAGAAAACAGTAACACTTGTTCAGAAGGAAAGAAAGCACAGAGCCCCAGATTTTATGTTGTCCTGGAGAGCTTGCAGAGCACTGGGGAAAGGCAGGCAGAGAATTCCCTGATAGCACCTTCTCTGTGCCTGGGAAGCAGAAGTGTTCACATTGCTTCGCAGAATCGCTTTTGTGCAGAAAACAGTAACACTTGTTCAGAAGGAAAGAAAGCACAGAGCCCCAGATTCTATGTTGTCCTGGAGAGCTTGCAGAGCACTGGGGAAAGGCAGGCAGAGAATTCCCTGATAGCACCTTCTCTGTGCCTGTTCACATTGCTTCGCAGAATCGCTTTTGTGCAGAAAACAGTAACACTTGTTCAGAACGAAAGAAAGCACAGAGCCCCAGATTTGCTGTTGTCCTGGAGAGCTTGCAGAGCACTGGGGAAAGGCAGGCAGAGAATTCCTTGCTAGCACCTTCTCTGTGCCTGGGAAGCAGAAGTGTTCACATTGCTTCGCAAGAATCGCTTTTGTGCAGAAAACTCTAACACTTGTTCAGAACGAAAGAAAGCACAGAGCCCCAGATTCTATGTTGTCCTGGAGAGCTTGCAGAGCACTGGGGAAAGGCAGGCAGAGAATTCCCTGATAGCACCTTCTCTGTGCCTGGGAAGCAGAAGTGTTCACATTGCTTCGCAGAATCGCTTTTGTGCGGAAAACACTAACACTTGTTCAGAAGGAAAGAAAGCACAGAGCCCCAGATTTTATGTTGTCCTGGAGAGCTTGCAGAGCACTGGGGAAAGGCAGGCAGAGAATTCCCTGATAGCACCTTCTCTGTGCCTGTTCACATTGCTTCGCAAGAATCGCTTTTGTGCAGAAAACAGTAACACTTGTTCAGAACGAAAGAAAGCACAGAGCCCCAGATTTTATGTTGTCCTGGAGAGCTTGCAGAGCACTGGGGAAAGGCAGGCAGAGAATTCCCTGCTAGCACCTTCTCTGTGCCTGGGAAGCAGAAGTGTTCACATTGCTTCGCAGAATCGCTTTTGTGCAGAAAAGACTAACACTTGTTCAGAACGAAAGAAAGCACAGAGCCCCAGATTCTATGTTGTCCTGGAGAGCTTGCAGAGCACTGGGGAAAGGCAGGCAGAGAATTCCCTGATAGCACCTTCTCTGTGCCTGTTCACATGGCTTCGCAAGAATCGCTTTTGTGCAGAAAACACTAACACTTGTTCAGAAGGAAAGAAAGCACAGAGCCCCAGATTCTATGTTGTCCTGGAGAGCTTGCAGAGCACTGGGGAAAGGCAGGCAGAGAATTCCTTGCTAGCACCTTCTCTGTCCCTGGGAAGCAGAAGTGTTCACATTGCTTCGCAAGAATCGCTTTTGTGCAGAAAACAGTAACACTTGTTCAGAAGGAAAGAAAGCACAGAGCCCCAGATTTTATGTTGTCCTGGAGAGCTTGCAGAGCACTGGGGAAAGGCAGGCAGAGAATTCCTTGCTAGCACCTTCTCTGTGCCTGGGAAGCAGAAGTGTTCACATCGCTTCGCAGAATCGCTTTTGTGCAGAAAACAGTAACACTTGTTCAGAAGGAAAGAAAGCACAGAGCCCCAGATTCTATGTTGTCCTGGAGAGCTTGCAGAGCACTGGGGAAAGGCAGGCAGAGAATTCCCTGATAGCACCTTCTCTGTGCCTGTTCACATTGCTTCGCAAGAATCGCTTTTGTGCAGAAAACAGTAACAGTTGTTCAGAAGGAAAGAAAGCACAGAGCCCCAGATTTTATGTTGTCCTGGAGAGCTTGCAGAGCACTGGGGAAAGGCAGGCAGAGAATTCCTTGCTAGCACCTTCTCTGTGCCTGGGAAGCAGAAGTGTTCACATTGCTTCGCAAGAATCGCTTTTGTGCAGAAAACAGTAACACTTGTTCAGAAGGAAAGAAAGCACAGAGCCCCAGATTTTATGTTGTCCTGGAGAGCTTGCAGAGCACAGGGGAAAGGCAGGCAGAGAATTCCCTGCTAGCACCTTCTCTGTGCCTGGGAAGCAGAAGTGTTCACATTGCTTCGCAGAATCGCTTTTGTGCAGAAAACAGTAACACTTGTTCAGAAGGAAAGAAAGCACAGAGCCCCAGATTCTATGTTGTCCTGGAGAGCTTGCAGAGCACTGGGGAAAGGCAGGCAGAGAATTCCCTGATAGCACCTTCTCTGTGCCTGTTCACATTGCTTCGCAGAATCGCTTTTGTGCAGAAAACAGTAACACTTGTTCAGAAGGAAAGAAAGCACAGAGCCCCAGATTTTATGTTGTCCTGGAGAGCTTGCAGAGCACTGGGGAAAGGCAGGCAGAGAATTCCCTGCTAGCACCTTCTCTGTGCCTGGGAAGCAGAAGTGTTCACATTGCTTCGCAAGAATCGCTTTTGTGCAGAAAACAGTAACACTTGTTCAGAACGAAAGAAAGCACAGAGCCCCAGATTCTATGTTGTCCTGGAGAGCTTGCAGAGCACTGGGGAAAGGCAGGCAGAGAATTCCCTGATAGCACCTTCTCTGTGCCTGGGAAGCAGAAGTGTTCACATTGCTTCGCAGAATCGCTTTTGTGCGGAAAACACTAACACTTGTTCAGAAGGAAAGAAAGCACAGAGCCCCAGATTTTATGTTGTCCTGGAGAGCTTGCAGAGCACTGGGGAAAGGCAGGCAGAGAATTCCCTGATAGCACCTTCTCTGTGCCTGGGAAGCAGAAGTGTTCACATTGCTTCGCAGAATCGCTTTTGTGCAGAAAACAGTAACACTTGTTCAGAAGGAAAGAAAGCACAGAGCCCCAGATTCTATGTTGTCCCGGAGAGCTTGCAGAGCACTGGGGAAAGGCAGGCAGAGAATTCCCTGCTAGCACCTTCTCTGTGCCTGTTCACATTGCTTCGCAGAATCGCTTTTGTGCAGAAAACAGTAACACTTGTTCAGAAGGAAAGAAAGCACAGAGCCCCAGATTTGCTGTTGTCCTGGAGAGCTTGCAGAGCACTGGGGAAAGGCAGGCAGAGAATTCCCTGCTAGCACCTTCTCTGTGCCTGGGAAGCAGAAGTGTTCACATTGCTTTGCAAGAATCGCTTTTGTGCAGAAAACAGTAACAGTTGTTCAGAACGAAAGAAAGCACAGAGCCCCAGATTCTATGTTGTCCTGGAGAGCTTGCAGAGCACTGGGGAAAGGCAGGCAGAGAATTCCCTGATAGCACCTTCTCTGTGCCTGGGAAGCAGAAGTGTTCACATCGCTTCGCAAGAATCGCTTTTGTGCAGAAAACAGTAACACTTGTTCAGAAGGAAAGAAAGCACAGAGCCCCAGATTTGCTGTTGTCCTGGAGAGCTTGCAGAGCACTGGGGAAAGGCAGGCAGAGAATTCCCTGCTAGCACCTTCTCTGTGCCTGGGAAGCAGAAGTGTTCACATTGCTTCGCAGAATCGCTTTTGTGCAGAAAACAGTAACACTTGTTCAGAAGGAAAGAAAGCACAGAGCCCCAGATTCTATGTTGTCCTGGAGAGCTTGCAGAGCACTGGGGAAAGGCAGGCAGAGAATTCCCTGCTAGCACCTTCTCTGTGCCTGTTCACATTGCTTCGCAGAATCGCTTTTGTGCAGAAAACGCTAACACTTGTTCAGAACGAAAGAAAGCACAGAGCCCCAGATTCTATGTTGTCTTGGAGAGCTTGCAGAGCACTGGGGAAAGGCAGGCAGAGAATTCCTTGCTAGCACCTTCTCTGTGCCTGGGAAGCAGAAGTGTTCACATCGCTTCGCAAGAATCGCTTTTGTGCAGAAAACAGTAACACTTGTTCAGAAGGAAAGAAAGCACAGAGCCCCAGATTTTATGTTGTCCTGGAGAGCTTGCAGAGCACTGGGGAAAGGCAGGCAGAGAATTCCCTGCTAGCACCTTCTCTGTGCCTGTTCACATTGCTTCGCAGAATCGCTTTTGTGCAGAAAACAGTAACACTTGTTCAGAACGAAAGAAAGCACAGAGCCCCAGATTCTATGTTGTCTTGGAGAGCTTGCAGAGCACTGGGGAAAGGCAGGCAGAGAATTCCTTGCTAGCACCTTCTCTGTGCCTGGGAAGCAGAAGTGTTCACATTGCTTCGCAAGAATCGCTTTTGTGCAGAAAACAGTAACACTTGTTCAGAACGAAAGAAAGCACAGAGCCCCAGATTTTATGTTGTCCTGGAGAGCTTGCAGAGCACTGGGGAAAGGCAGGCAGAGAATTCCCTGCTAGCACCTTCTCTGTGCCTGGGAAGCAGAAGTGTTCACATTGCTTCGCAGAATCGCTTTTGTGCAGAAAAGACTAACACTTGTTCAGAACGAAAGAAAGCACAGAGCCCCAGATTCTATGTTGTCCTGGAGAGCTTGCAGAGCACTGGGGAAAGGCAGGCAGAGAATTCCCTGATAGCACCTTCTCTGTGCCTGTTCACATGGCTTCGCAAGAATCGCTTTTGTGCAGAAAACACTAACACTTGTTCAGAAGGAAAGAAAGCACAGAGCCCCAGATTCTATGTTGTCCTGGAGAGCTTGCAGAGCACTGGGGAAAGGCAGGCAGAGAATTCCTTGCTAGCACCTTCTCTGTCCCTGGGAAGCAGAAGTGTTCACATTGCTTCGCAAGAATCGCTTTTGTGCAGAAAACAGTAACACTTGTTCAGAAGGAAAGAAAGCACAGAGCCCCAGATTTTATGTTGTCCTGGAGAGCTTGCAGAGCACTGGGGAAAGGCAGGCAGAGAATTCCTTGCTAGCACCTTCTCTGTGCCTGGGAAGCAGAAGTGTTCACATCGCTTCGCAGAATCGCTTTTGTGCAGAAAACAGTAACACTTGTTCAGAAGGAAAGAAAGCACAGAGCCCCAGATTCTATGTTGTCCTGGAGAGCTTGCAGAGCACTGGGGAAAGGCAGGCAGAGAATTCCCTGATAGCACCTTCTCTGTGCCTGTTCACATTGCTTCGCAAGAATCGCTTTTGTGCAGAAAACAGTAACAGTTGTTCAGAAGGAAAGAAAGCACAGAGCCCCAGATTTTATGTTGTCCTGGAGAGCTTGCAGAGCACTGGGGAAAGGCAGGCAGAGAATTCCTTGCTAGCACCTTCTCTGTGCCTGGGAAGCAGAAGTGTTCACATTGCTTCGCAAGAATCGCTTTTGTGCAGAAAACAGTAACACTTGTTCAGAAGGAAAGAAAGCACAGAGCCCCAGATTTTATGTTGTCCTGGAGAGCTTGCAGAGCACAGGGGAAAGGCAGGCAGAGAATTCCCTGCTAGCACCTTCTCTGTGCCTGGGAAGCAGAAGTGTTCACATTGCTTCGCAGAATCGCTTTTGTGCAGAAAACAGTAACACTTGTTCAGAAGGAAAGAAAGCACAGAGCCCCAGATTCTATGTTGTCCTGGAGAGCTTGCAGAGCACTGGGGAAAGGCAGGCAGAGAATTCCCTGATAGCACCTTCTCTGTGCCTGTTCACATTGCTTCGCAGAATCGCTTTTGTGCAGAAAACAGTAACACTTGTTCAGAAGGAAAGAAAGCACAGAGCCCCAGATTTTATGTTGTCCTGGAGAGCTTGCAGAGCACTGGGGAAAGGCAGGCAGAGAATTCCCTGCTAGCACCTTCTCTGTGCCTGGGAAGCAGAAGTGTTCACATTGCTTCGCAAGAATCGCTTTTGTGCAGAAAACAGTAACACTTGTTCAGAACGAAAGAAAGCACAGAGCCCCAGATTCTATGTTGTCCTGGAGAGCTTGCAGAGCACTGGGGAAAGGCAGGCAGAGAATTCCCTGATAGCACCTTCTCTGTGCCTGGGAAGCAGAAGTGTTCACATTGCTTCGCAGAATCGCTTTTGTGCGGAAAACACTAACACTTGTTCAGAAGGAAAGAAAGCACAGAGCCCCAGATTTTATGTTGTCCTGGAGAGCTTGCAGAGCACTGGGGAAAGGCAGGCAGAGAATTCCCTGATAGCACCTTCTCTGTGCCTGGGAAGCAGAAGTGTTCACATTGCTTCGCAGAATCGCTTTTGTGCAGAAAACAGTAACACTTGTTCAGAAGGAAAGAAAGCACAGAGCCCCAGATTCTATGTTGTCCCGGAGAGCTTGCAGAGCACTGGGGAAAGGCAGGCAGAGAATTCCCTGCTAGCACCTTCTCTGTGCCTGTTCACATTGCTTCGCAGAATCGCTTTTGTGCAGAAAACAGTAACACTTGTTCAGAAGGAAAGAAAGCACAGAGCCCCAGATTTGCTGTTGTCCTGGAGAGCTTGCAGAGCACTGGGGAAAGGCAGGCAGAGAATTCCCTGCTAGCACCTTCTCTGTGCCTGGGAAGCAGAAGTGTTCACATTGCTTTGCAAGAATCGCTTTTGTGCAGAAAACAGTAACAGTTGTTCAGAACGAAAGAAAGCACAGAGCCCCAGATTCTATGTTGTCCTGGAGAGCTTGCAGAGCACTGGGGAAAGGCAGGCAGAGAATTCCCTGATAGCACCTTCTCTGTGCCTGGGAAGCAGAAGTGTTCACATCGCTTCGCAAGAATCGCTTTTGTGCAGAAAACAGTAACACTTGTTCAGAAGGAAAGAAAGCACAGAGCCCCAGATTTGCTGTTGTCCTGGAGAGCTTGCAGAGCACTGGGGAAAGGCAGGCAGAGAATTCCCTGCTAGCACCTTCTCTGTGCCTGGGAAGCAGAAGTGTTCACATTGCTTCGCAGAATCGCTTTTGTGCAGAAAACAGTAACACTTGTTCAGAAGGAAAGAAAGCACAGAGCCCCAGATTCTATGTTGTCCTGGAGAGCTTGCAGAGCACTGGGGAAAGGCAGGCAGAGAATTCCCTGCTAGCACCTTCTCTGTGCCTGTTCACATTGCTTCGCAGAATCGCTTTTGTGCAGAAAACGCTAACACTTGTTCAGAACGAAAGAAAGCACAGAGCCCCAGATTCTATGTTGTCTTGGAGAGCTTGCAGAGCACTGGGGAAAGGCAGGCAGAGAATTCCTTGCTAGCACCTTCTCTGTGCCTGGGAAGCAGAAGTGTTCACATCGCTTCGCAAGAATCGCTTTTGTGCAGAAAACAGTAACACTTGTTCAGAAGGAAAGAAAGCACAGAGCCCCAGATTTTATGTTGTCCTGGAGAGCTTGCAGAGCACTGGGGAAAGGCAGGCAGAGAATTCCCTGCTAGCACCTTCTCTGTGCCTGTTCACATTGCTTCGCAGAATCGCTTTTGTGCAGAAAACAGTAACACTTGTTCAGAACGAAAGAAAGCACAGAGCCCCAGATTCTATGTTGTCTTGGAGAGCTTGCAGAGCACTGGGGAAAGGCAGGCAGAGAATTCCTTGCTAGCACCTTCTCTGTGCCTGGGAAGCAGAAGTGTTCACATTGCTTCGCAAGAATCGCTTTTGTGCAGAAAACAGTAACACTTGTTCAGAAGGAAAGAAAGCACAGAGCCCCAGATTCTATGTTGTCCTGGAGAGCTTGCAGAGCACTGGGGAAAGGCAGGCAGAGAATTCCCTGCTAGCACCTTCTCTGTGCCTGGGAAGCAGAAGTGTTCACATTGCTTCGCAGAATCGCTTTTGTGCAGAAAACAGTAACAGTTGTTCAGAACGAAAGAAAGCACAGAGCCCCAGATTCTATGTTGTCCTGGAGAGCTTGCAGAGCACTGGGGAAAGGCAGGCAGAGAATTCCCTGCTAGCACCTTCTCTGTGCCTGGGAAGCAGAAGTGTTCACATTGCTTCGCAAGAATAGCTTTTGTGCAGAAAACAGTAACACTTGTTCAGAAGGAAAGAAAGCACAGAGCCCCAGATTCTATGTTGTCCTGGAGAGCTTGCAGAGCACTGGGGAAAGGCAGGCAGAGAATTCCTTGCTAGCACCTTCTCTGTGCCTGGGAAGCAGAAGTGTTCTCATCGCTTCGCAAGAATCGCTTTTGTGCAGAAAACAGTAACACTTGTTCAGAAGGAAAGAAAGCACAGAGCCCCAGATTTTATGTTGTCCTGGAGAGCTTGCAGAGCACTGGGGAAAGGCAGGCAGAGAATTCCCTGCTAGCACCTTCTCTGTGCCTGGGAAGCAGAAGTGTTCACATTGCTTCGCAGAATCGCTTTTGTGCAGAAAACAGTAACACTTGTTCAGAAGGAAAGAAAGCACAGAGCCCCAGATTCTATGTTGTCCTGGAGAGCTTGCAGAGCACTGGGGAAAGGCAGGCAGAGAATTCCTTGCTAGCACCTTCTCTGTCCCTGGGAAGCAGAAGTGTTCACATTGCTTCGCAAGAATCGCTTTTGTGCAGAAAACAGTAACACTTGTTCAGAAGGAAAGAAAGCACAGAGCCCCAGATTTTATGTTGTCCTGGAGAGCTTGCAGAGCACTGGGGAAAGGCAGGCAGAGAATTCCCTGCTAGCACCTTCTCTGTGCCTGGGAAGCAGAAGTGTTCACATTGCTTCGCAGAATCGCTTTTGTGCAGAAAACAGTAACAGTTGTTCAGAACGAAAGAAAGCACAGAGCCCCAGATTCTATGTTGTCCTGGAGAGCTTGCAGAGCACTGGGGAAAGGCAGGCAGAGAATTCCTTGCTAGCACCTTCTCTGTGCCTGGGAAGCAGAAGTGTTCACATCGCTTCGCAAGAATCGCTTTTGTGCAGAAAACAGTAACACTTGTTCAGAAGGAAAGAAAGCACACAGCCCCAGATTCTATGTTGTCCTGGAGAGCTTGCAGAGCACTGGGGAAAGGCAGGCAGAGAATTCCTTGCTAGCACCTTCTCTGTCCCTGGGAAGCAGAAGTGTTCACATCGCTTCGCAAGAATCGCTTTTGTGCAGAAAACAGTAACACTTGTTCAGAAGGAAAGAAAGCACAGAGCCCCAGATTTTATGTTGTCCTGGAGAGCTTGCAGAGCACTGGGGAAAGGCAGGCATAGAATTCCCTGCTAGCACCTTCTCTGTGCCTGGGAAGCAGAAGTGTTCACATTGCTTCGCAGAATCGCTTTTGTGCAGAAAACAGTAACACTTGTTCAGAAGGAAAGAAAGCACAGAGCCCCAGATTTTATGTTGTCCTGGAGAGCTTGCAGAGCACTGGGGAAAGGCAGGCAGAGAATTCCCTGCTAGCACCTTCTCTGTGCCTGTTCACATTGCTTCGCAGAATCGCTTTTGTGCAGAAAACAGTAACACTTGTTCAGAACGAAAGAAAGCACAGAGCCCCAGATTCTATGTTGTCCTGGAGAGCTTGCAGAGCACTGGGGAAAGGCAGGCAGAGAATTCCTTGCTAGCACCTTCTCTGTGCCTGGGAAGCAGAAGTGTTCACATCGCTTCGCAAGAATCGCTTTTGTGCAGAAAACAGTAACACTTGTTCAGAAGGAAAGAAAGCACAGAGCCCCAGATTTTATGTTGTCCTGGAGAGCTTGCAGATCACTGGGGAAAGGCAGGCAGAGAATTCCCTGATAGCACCTTCTCTGTGCCTGGGAAGCAGAAGTGTTGACATTGCTTCGCAGAATCGCTTTTGTGCAGAAAACAGTAACACTTGTTCAGAAGGAAAGAAAGCACAGAGCCCCAGATTCTATGTTGTCCTGGAGAGCTTGCAGAGCACTGGGGAAAGGCAGGCAGAGAATTCCTTGCTAGCACCTTCTCTGTCCCTGGGAAGCGGAAGTGTTCACATTGCTTCGCAAGAATCGCTTTTGTGCAGAAAACAGTAACACTTGTTCAGAAGGAAAGAAAGCACAGAGCCCCAGATTTTATGTTGTCCTGGAGAGCTTGCAGAGCACTGGGGAAAGGCAGGCAGAGAATTCCCTGCTAGCACCTTCTCTGTGCCTGGGAAGCAGAAGTGTTCACATTGCTTCGCAAGAATAGCTTTTGTGCAGAAAACAGTAACAGTTGTTCAGAACGAAAGAAAGCACAGAGCCCCAGATTCTATGTTGTCCTGGAGAGCTTGCAGAGCACTGGGGAAAGGCAGGCAGAGAATTCCTTGCTAGCACCTTCTCTGTGCCTGGGAAGCAGAAGTGTTCACATCGCTTCGCAAGAATCGCTTTTGTGCAGAAAACAGTAACACTTGTTCAGAAGGAAAGAAAGCACACAGCCCCAGATTCTATGTTGTCCTGGAGAGCTTGCAGAGCACTGGGGAAAGGCAGGCAGAGAATTCCTTGCTAGCACCTTCTCTGTCCCTGGGAAGCAGAAGTGTTCACATCGCTTCGCAAGAATCGCTTTTGTGCAGAAAACAGTAACACTTGTTCAGAAGGAAAGAAAGCACAGAGCCCCAGATTTTATGTTGTCCTGGAGAGCTTGCAGAGCACTGGGGAAAGGCAGGCATAGAATTCCCTGCTAGCACCTTCTCTGTGCCTGGGAAGCAGAAGTGTTCACATTGCTTCGCAGAATCGCTTTTGTGCAGAAAACAGTAACACTTGTTCAGAAGGAAAGAAAGCACAGAGCCCCAGATTTTATGTTGTCCTGGAGAGCTTGCAGAGCACTGGGGAAAGGCAGGCAGAGAATTCCCTGCTAGCACCTTCTCTGTGCCTGTTCACATTGCTTCGCAGAATCGCTTTTGTGCAGAAAACAGTAACACTTGTTCAGAACGAAAGAAAGCACAGAGCCCCAGATTCTATGTTGTCCTGGAGAGCTTGCAGAGCACTGGGGAAAGGCAGGCAGAGAATTCCTTGCTAGCACCTTCTCTGTGCCTGGGAAGCAGAAGTGTTCACATCGCTTCGCAAGAATCGCTTTTGTGCAGAAAACAGTAACACTTGTTCAGAAGGAAAGAAAGCACAGAGCCCCAGATTTTATGTTGTCCTGGAGAGCTTGCAGATCACTGGGGAAAGGCAGGCAGAGAATTCCCTGATAGCACCTTCTCTGTGCCTGGGAAGCAGAAGTGTTCACATTGCTTCGCAGAATCGCTTTTGTGCAGAAAACAGTAACACTTGTTCAGAAGGAAAGAAAGCACAGAGCCCCAGATTCTATGTTGTCCTGGAGAGCTTGCAGAGCACTGGGGAAAGGCAGGCAGAGAATTCCTTGCTAGCACCTTCTCTGTCCCTGGGAAGCGGAAGTGTTCACATTGCTTCGCAAGAATCGCTTTTGTGCAGAAAACAGTAACACTTGTTCAGAAGGAAAGAAAGCACAGAGCCCCAGATTTTATGTTGTCCTGGAGAGCTTGCAGAGCACTGGGGAAAGGCAGGCAGAGAATTCCCTGCTAGCACCTTCTCTGTGCCTGTTCACATTGCTTCGCAGAATCGCTTTTGTGCAGAAAACAGTAACACTTGTTCAGAACGAAAGAAAGCACAGAGCCCCAGATTCTATGTTGTCCTGGAGAGCTTGCAGAGCACTGGGGAAAGGCAGGCAGAGAATTCCCTGCTAGCACCTTCTCTGTGCCTGGGAAGCAGAAGTGTTCACTTTGCTTCGCAAGAATAGCTTTTGTGCAGAAAACAGTAACACTTGTTCAGAAGGAAAGAAAGCACAGAGCCCCAGATTCTATGTTGTCCTGGAGAGCTTGCAGAGCACTGGGGAAAGGCAGGCAGAGAATTCCTTGCTAGCACCTTCTCTGTGCCTGGGAAGCAGAAGTGTTCACATCGCTTCGCAAGAATCGCTTTTGTGCAGAAAACAGTAACACTTGTTCAGAAGGAAAGAAAGCACAGAGCCCCAGATTTTATGTTGTCCTGGAGAGCTTGCAGAGCACTGGGGAAAGGCAGGCAGAGAATTCCCTGCTAGCACCTTCTCTGTGCCTGTTCACATTGCTTCGCAGAATCGCTTTTGTGCAGAAAACAGTAACACTTGTTCAGAACGAAAGCAAGCACAGAGCCCCAGATTCTATGTTGTCTTGGAGAGCTTGCAGAGCACTGGGGAAAGGCAGGCAGAGAATTCCTTGCTAGCACCTTCTCTGTGCCTGGGAAGCAGAAGTGTTCACATTGCTTCGCAAGAATCGCTTTTGTGCAGAAAACAGTAACACTTGTTCAGAACGAAAGAAAGCACAGAGCCCCAGATTCTATGTTGTCCTGGAGAGCTTGCAGAGCACTGGGGAAAGGCAGGCAGAGAATTCCCTGCTAGCACCTTCTCTGTGCCTGGGAAGCAGAAGTGTTCACATTGCTTCGCAAGAATAGCTTTTGTGCAGAAAACAGTAACACTTGTTCAGAACGAAAGAAAGCACAGAGCCCCAGATTCTATGTTGTCCTGGAGAGCTTGCAGAGCACTGGGGAAAGGCAGGCAGAGAATTCCCTGATAGCACCTTCTCTGTGCCTGGGAAGCAGAAGTGTTCACATTGCTTCGCAGAATCGCTTTTGTGCGGAAAACACTAACACTTGTTCAGAAGGAAAGAAAGCACAGAGCCCCAGATTTTATGTTGTCCTGGAGAGCTTGCAGAGCACTGGGGAAAGGCAGGCAGAGAATTCCCTGATAGCACCTTCTCTGTGCCTGGGAAGCAGAAGTGTTCACATTGCTTCGCAGAATCGCTTTTGTGCAGAAAACAGTAACACTTGTTCAGAAGGAAAGAAAGCACAGAGCCCCAGATTCTATGTTGTCCCGGAGAGCTTGCAGAGCACTGGGGAAAGGCAGGCAGAGAATTCCCTGCTAGCACCTTCTCTGTGCCTGTTCACATTGCTTCGCAGAATCGCTTTTGTGCAGAAAACAGTAACACTTGTTCAGAAGGAAAGAAAGCACAGAGCCCCAGATTTGCTGTTGTCCTGGAGAGCTTGCAGAGCACTGGGGAAAGGCAGGCAGAGAATTCCCTGCTAGCACCTTCTCTGTGCCTGGGAAGCAGAAGTGTTCACATTGCTTCGCAAGAATCGCTTTTGTGCAGAAAACAGTAACAGTTGTTCAGAACGAAAGAAAGCACAGAGCCCCAGATTCTATGTTGTCCTGGAGAGCTTGCAGAGCACTGGGGAAAGGCAGGCAGAGAATTCCCTGATAGCACCTTCTCTGTGCCTGGGAAGCAGAAGTGTTCACATCGCTTCGCAAGAATCGCTTTTGTGCAGAAAACAGTAACACTTGTTCAGAAGGAAAGAAAGCACAGAGCCCCAGATTTGCTGTTGTCCTGGAGAGCTTGCAGAGCACTGGGGAAAGGCAGGCAGAGAATTCCCTGCTAGCACCTTCTCTGTGCCTGGGAAGCAGAAGTGTTCACATTGCTTCGCAGAATCGCTTTTGTGCAGAAAACAGTAACACTTGTTCAGAAGGAAAGAAAGCACAGAGCCCCAGATTCTATGTTGTCCTGGAGAGCTTGCAGAGCACTGGGGAAAGGCAGGCAGAGAATTCCCTGCTAGCACCTTCTCTGTGCCTGTTCACATTGCTTCGCAGAATCGCTTTTGTGCAGAAAACGCTAACACTTGTTCAGAACGAAAGAAAGCACAGAGCCCCAGATTCTATGTTGTCTTGGAGAGCTTGCAGAGCACTGGGGAAAGGCAGGCAGAGAATTCCTTGCTAGCACCTTCTCTGTGCCTGGGAAGCAGAAGTGTTCACATCGCTTCGCAAGAATCGCTTTTGTGCAGAAAACAGTAACACTTGTTCAGAAGGAAAGAAAGCACAGAGCCCCAGATTTTATGTTGTCCTGGAGAGCTTGCAGAGCACTGGGGAAAGGCAGGCAGAGAATTCCCTGCTAGCACCTTCTCTGTGCCTGTTCACATTGCTTCGCAGAATCGCTTTTGTGCAGAAAACAGTAACACTTGTTCAGAACGAAAGAAAGCACAGAGCCCCAGATTCTATGTTGTCTTGGAGAGCTTGCAGAGCACTGGGGAAAGGCAGGCAGAGAATTCCTTGCTAGCACCTTCTCTGTGCCTGGGAAGCAGAAGTGTTCACATTGCTTCGCAAGAATCGCTTTTGTGCAGAAAACAGTAACACTTGTTCAGAAGGAAAGAAAGCACAGAGCCCCAGATTCTATGTTGTCCTGGAGAGCTTGCAGAGCACTGGGGAAAGGCAGGCAGAGAATTCCCTGCTAGCACCTTCTCTGTGCCTGGGAAGCAGAAGTGTTCACATTGCTTCGCAGAATCGCTTTTGTGCAGAAAACAGTAACAGTTGTTCAGAACGAAAGAAAGCACAGAGCCCCAGATTCTATGTTGTCCTGGAGAGCTTGCAGAGCACTGGGGAAAGGCAGGCAGAGAATTCCCTGCTAGCACCTTCTCTGTGCCTGGGAAGCAGAAGTGTTCACATTGCTTCGCAAGAATAGCTTTTGTGCAGAAAACAGTAACACTTGTTCAGAAGGAAAGAAAGCACAGAGCCCCAGATTCTATGTTGTCCTGGAGAGCTTGCAGAGCACTGGGGAAAGGCAGGCAGAGAATTCCTTGCTAGCACCTTCTCTGTGCCTGGGAAGCAGAAGTGTTCTCATCGCTTCGCAAGAATCGCTTTTGTGCAGAAAACAGTAACACTTGTTCAGAAGGAAAGAAAGCACAGAGCCCCAGATTTTATGTTGTCCTGGAGAGCTTGCAGAGCACTGGGGAAAGGCAGGCAGAGAATTCCCTGCTAGCACCTTCTCTGTGCCTGGGAAGCAGAAGTGTTCACATTGCTTCGCAGAATCGCTTTTGTGCAGAAAACAGTAACACTTGTTCAGAAGGAAAGAAAGCACAGAGCCCCAGATTTTATGTTGTCCTGGAGAGCTTGCAGAGCACTGGGGAAAGGCAGGCAGAGAATTCCCTGCTAGCACCTTCTCTGTGCCTGGGAAGCAGAAGTGTTCACATTGCTTCGCAGAATCGCTTTTGTGCAGAAAACAGTAACAGTTGTTCAGAACGAAAGAAAGCACAGAGCCCCAGATTCTATGTTGTCCTGGAGAGCTTGCAGAGCACTGGGGAAAGGCAGGCAGAGAATTCCTTGCTAGCACCTTCTCTGTGCCTGGGAAGCAGAAGTGTTCACATCGCTTCGCAAGAATCGCTTTTGTGCAGAAAACAGTAACACTTGTTCAGAAGGAAAGAAAGCACACAGCCCCAGATTCTATGTTGTCCTGGAGAGCTTGCAGAGCACTGGGGAAAGGCAGGCAGAGAATTCCTTGCTAGCACCTTCTCTGTCCCTGGGAAGCAGAAGTGTTCACATCGCTTCGCAAGAATCGCTTTTGTGCAGAAAACAGTAACACTTGTTCAGAAGGAAAGAAAGCACAGAGCCCCAGATTTTATGTTGTCCTGGAGAGCTTGCAGAGCACTGGGGAAAGGCAGGCATAGAATTCCCTGCTAGCACCTTCTCTGTGCCTGGGAAGCAGAAGTGTTCACATTGCTTCGCAGAATCGCTTTTGTGCAGAAAACAGTAACACTTGTTCAGAAGGAAAGAAAGCACAGAGCCCCAGATTTTATGTTGTCCTGGAGAGCTTGCAGAGCACTGGGGAAAGGCAGGCAGAGAATTCCCTGCTAGCACCTTCTCTGTGCCTGTTCACATTGCTTCGCAGAATCGCTTTTGTGCAGAAAACAGTAACACTTGTTCAGAACGAAAGAAAGCACAGAGCCCCAGATTCTATGTTGTCCTGGAGAGCTTGCAGAGCACTGGGGAAAGGCAGGCAGAGAATTCCTTGCTAGCACCTTCTCTGTGCCTGGGAAGCAGAAGTGTTCACATCGCTTCGCAAGAATCGCTTTTGTGCAGAAAACAGTAACACTTGTTCAGAAGGAAAGAAAGCACAGAGCCCCAGATTTTATGTTGTCCTGGAGAGCTTGCAGATCACTGGGGAAAGGCAGGCAGAGAATTCCCTGATAGCACCTTCTCTGTGCCTGGGAAGCAGAAGTGTTCACATTGCTTCGCAGAATCGCTTTTGTGCAGAAAACAGTAACACTTGTTCAGAAGGAAAGAAAGCACAGAGCCCCAGATTCTATGTTGTCCTGGAGAGCTTGCAGAGCACTGGGGAAAGGCAGGCAGAGAATTCCTTGCTAGCACCTTCTCTGTCCCTGGGAAGCGGAAGTGTTCACATTGCTTCGCAAGAATCGCTTTTGTGCAGAAAACAGTAACACTTGTTCAGAAGGAAAGAAAGCACAGAGCCCCAGATTTTATGTTGTCCTGGAGAGCTTGCAGAGCACTGGGGAAAGGCAGGCAGAGAATTCCCTGCTAGCACCTTCTCTGTGCCTGTTCACATTGCTTCGCAGAATCGCTTTTGTGCAGAAAACAGTAACACTTGTTCAGAACGAAAGAAAGCACAGAGCCCCAGATTCTATGTTGTCCTGGAGAGCTTGCAGAGCACTGGGGAAAGGCAGGCAGAGAATTCCCTGCTAGCACCTTCTCTGTGCCTGGGAAGCAGAAGTGTTCACTTTGCTTCGCAAGAATAGCTTTTGTGCAGAAAACAGTAACACTTGTTCAGAAGGAAAGAAAGCACAGAGCCCCAGATTCTATGTTGTCCTGGAGAGCTTGCAGAGCACTGGGGAAAGGCAGGCAGAGAATTCCTTGCTAGCACCTTCTCTGTGCCTGGGAAGCAGAAGTGTTCACATCGCTTCGCAAGAATCGCTTTTGTGCAGAAAACAGTAACACTTGTTCAGAAGGAAAGAAAGCACAGAGCCCCAGATTTTATGTTGTCCTGGAGAGCTTGCAGAGCACTGGGGAAAGGCAGGCAGAGAATTCCCTGCTAGCACCTTCTCTGTGCCTGTTCACATTGCTTCGCAGAATCGCTTTTGTGCAGAAAACAGTAACACTTGTTCAGAACGAAAGCAAGCACAGAGCCCCAGATTCTATGTTGTCTTGGAGAGCTTGCAGAGCACTGGGGAAAGGCAGGCAGAGAATTCCTTGCTAGCACCTTCTCTGTGCCTGGGAAGCAGAAGTGTTCACATTGCTTCGCAAGAATCGCTTTTGTGCAGAAAACAGTAACACTTGTTCAGAACGAAAGAAAGCACAGAGCCCCAGATTCTATGTTGTCCTGGAGAGCTTGCAGAGCACTGGGGAAAGGCAGGCAGAGAATTCCCTGCTAGCACCTTCTCTGTGCCTGGGAAGCAGAAGTGTTCACATTGCTTCGCAAGAATAGCTTTTGTGCAGAAAACAGTAACACTTGTTCAGAACGAAAGAAAGCACAGAGCCCCAGATTCTATGTTGTCCTGGAGAGCTTGCAGAGCACTGGGGAAAGGCAGGCAGAGAATTCCCTGATAGCACCTTCTCTGTGCCTGGGAAGCAGAAGTGTTCACATTGCTTCGCAGAATCGCTTTTGTGCGGAAAACACTAACACTTGTTCAGAAGGAAAGAAAGCACAGAGCCCCAGATTTTATGTTGTCCTGGAGAGCTTGCAGAGCACTGGGGAAAGGCAGGCAGAGAATTCCCTGATAGCACCTTCTCTGTGCCTGGGAAGCAGAAGTGTTCACATTGCTTCGCAGAATCGCTTTTGTGCAGAAAACAGTAACACTTGTTCAGAAGGAAAGAAAGCACAGAGCCCCAGATTCTATGTTGTCCCGGAGAGCTTGCAGAGCACTGGGGAAAGGCAGGCAGAGAATTCCCTGCTAGCACCTTCTCTGTGCCTGTTCACATTGCTTCGCAGAATCGCTTTTGTGCAGAAAACAGTAACACTTGTTCAGAAGGAAAGAAAGCACAGAGCCCCAGATTTGCTGTTGTCCTGGAGAGCTTGCAGAGCACTGGGGAAAGGCAGGCAGAGAATTCCCTGCTAGCACCTTCTCTGTGCCTGGGAAGCAGAAGTGTTCACATTGCTTCGCAAGAATCGCTTTTGTGCAGAAAACAGTAACAGTTGTTCAGAACGAAAGAAAGCACAGAGCCCCAGATTCTATGTTGTCCTGGAGAGCTTGCAGAGCACTGGGGAAAGGCAGGCAGAGAATTCCCTGATAGCACCTTCTCTGTGCCTGGGAAGCAGAAGTGTTCACATCGCTTCGCAAGAATCGCTTTTGTGCAGAAAACAGTAACACTTGTTCAGAAGGAAAGAAAGCACAGAGCCCCAGATTTGCTGTTGTCCTGGAGAGCTTGCAGAGCACTGGGGAAAGGCAGGCAGAGAATTCCCTGCTAGCACCTTCTCTGTGCCTGGGAAGCAGAAGTGTTCACATTGCTTCGCAGAATCGCTTTTGTGCAGAAAACAGTAACACTTGTTCAGAAGGAAAGAAAGCACAGAGCCCCAGATTCTATGTTGTCCTGGAGAGCTTGCAGAGCACTGGGGAAAGGCAGGCAGAGAATTCCCTGCTAGCACCTTCTCTGTGCCTGTTCACATTGCTTCGCAGAATCGCTTTTGTGCAGAAAACGCTAACACTTGTTCAGAACGAAAGAAAGCACAGAGCCCCAGATTCTATGTTGTCTTGGAGAGCTTGCAGAGCACTGGGGAAAGGCAGGCAGAGAATTCCTTGCTAGCACCTTCTCTGTGCCTGGGAAGCAGAAGTGTTCACATCGCTTCGCAAGAATCGCTTTTGTGCAGAAAACAGTAACACTTGTTCAGAAGGAAAGAAAGCACAGAGCCCCAGATTTTATGTTGTCCTGGAGAGCTTGCAGAGCACTGGGGAAAGGCAGGCAGAGAATTCCCTGCTAGCACCTTCTCTGTGCCTGTTCACATTGCTTCGCAGAATCGCTTTTGTGCAGAAAACAGTAACACTTGTTCAGAACGAAAGAAAGCACAGAGCCCCAGATTCTATGTTGTCTTGGAGAGCTTGCAGAGCACTGGGGAAAGGCAGGCAGAGAATTCCTTGCTAGCACCTTCTCTGTGCCTGGGAAGCAGAAGTGTTCACATTGCTTCGCAAGAATCGCTTTTGTGCAGAAAACAGTAACACTTGTTCAGAAGGAAAGAAAGCACAGAGCCCCAGATTCTATGTTGTCCTGGAGAGCTTGCAGAGCACTGGGGAAAGGCAGGCAGAGAATTCCCTGCTAGCACCTTCTCTGTGCCTGGGAAGCAGAAGTGTTCACATTGCTTCGCAGAATCGCTTTTGTGCAGAAAACAGTAACAGTTGTTCAGAACGAAAGAAAGCACAGAGCCCCAGATTCTATGTTGTCCTGGAGAGCTTGCAGAGCACTGGGGAAAGGCAGGCAGAGAATTCCCTGCTAGCACCTTCTCTGTGCCTGGGAAGCAGAAGTGTTCACATTGCTTCGCAAGAATAGCTTTTGTGCAGAAAACAGTAACACTTGTTCAGAAGGAAAGAAAGCACAGAGCCCCAGATTCTATGTTGTCCTGGAGAGCTTGCAGAGCACTGGGGAAAGGCAGGCAGAGAATTCCTTGCTAGCACCTTCTCTGTGCCTGGGAAGCAGAAGTGTTCTCATCGCTTCGCAAGAATCGCTTTTGTGCAGAAAACAGTAACACTTGTTCAGAAGGAAAGAAAGCACAGAGCCCCAGATTTTATGTTGTCCTGGAGAGCTTGCAGAGCACTGGGGAAAGGCAGGCAGAGAATTCCCTGCTAGCACCTTCTCTGTGCCTGGGAAGCAGAAGTGTTCACATTGCTTCGCAGAATCGCTTTTGTGCAGAAAACAGTAACACTTGTTCAGAAGGAAAGAAAGCACAGAGCCCCAGATTCTATGTTGTCCTGGAGAGCTTGCAGAGCACTGGGGAAAGGCAGGCAGAGAATTCCTTGCTAGCACCTTCTCTGTGCCTGGGAAGCAGAAGTGTTCACATTGCTTCGCAGAATCGCTTTTGTGCAGAAAACAGTAACAGTTGTTCAGAACGAAAGAAAGCACAGAGCCCCAGATTCTATGTTGTCCTGGAGAGCTTGCAGAGCACTGGGGAAAGGCAGGCAGAGAATTCCCTGCTAGCACCTTCTCTGTGCCTGGGAAGCAGAAGTGTTCACATTGCTTCGCAAGAATCGCTTTTGTGCAGAAAACAGTAACACTTGTTCAGAAGGAAAGAAAGCACACAGCCCCAGATTTTATGTTGTCCTGGAGAGCTTGCAGAGCACTGGGGAAAGGCAGGCATAGAATTCCCTGCTAGCACCTTCTCTGTGCCTGGGAAGCAGAAGTGTTCACATTGCTTCGCAGAATCGCTTTTGTGCAGAAAACAGTAACACTTGTTCAGAAGGAAAGAAAGCACAGAGCCCCAGATTTTATGTTGTCCTGGAGAGCTTGCAGAGCACTGGGGAAAGGCAGGCAGAGAATTCCCTGCTAGCACCTTCTCTGTGCCTGTTCACATTGCTTCGCAGAATCGCTTTTGTGCAGAAAACAGTAACACTTGTTCAGAACGAAAGAAAGCACAGAGCCCCAGATTCTATGTTGTCCTGGAGAGCTTGCAGAGCACTGGGGAAAGGCAGGCAGAGAATTCCTTGCTAGCACCTTCTCTGTGCCTGGGAAGCAGAAGTGTTCACATCGCTTCGCAAGAATCGCTTTTGTGCAGAAAACAGTAACACTTGTTCAGAAGGAAAGAAAGCACAGAGCCCCAGATTTTATGTTGTCCTGGAGAGCTTGCAGATCACTGGGGAAAGGCAGGCAGAGAATTCCCTGATAGCACCTTCTCTGTGCCTGGGAAGCAGAAGTGTTCACATTGCTTCGCAGAATCGCTTTTGTGCAGAAAACAGTAACACTTGTTCAGAAGGAAAGAAAGCACAGAGCCCCAGATTCTATGTTGTCCTGGAGAGCTTGCAGAGCACTGGGGAAAGGCAGGCAGAGAATTCCTTGCTAGCACCTTCTCTGTCCCTGGGAAGCGGAAGTGTTCACATTGCTTCGCAAGAATCGCTTTTGTGCAGAAAACAGTAACACTTGTTCAGAAGGAAAGAAAGCACAGAGCCCCAGATTTTATGTTGTCCTGGAGAGCTTGCAGAGCACTGGGGAAAGGCAGGCAGAGAATTCCCTGCTAGCACCTTCTCTGTGCCTGTTCACATTGCTTCGCAGAATCGCTTTTGTGCAGAAAACAGTAACACTTGTTCAGAACGAAAGAAAGCACAGAGCCCCAGATTCTATGTTGTCCTGGAGAGCTTGCAGAGCACTGGGGAAAGGCAGGCAGAGAATTCCCTGCTAGCACCTTCTCTGTGCCTGGGAAGCAGAAGTGTTCACTTTGCTTCGCAAGAATAGCTTTTGTGCAGAAAACAGTAACACTTGTTCAGAAGGAAAGAAAGCACAGAGCCCCAGATTCTATGTTGTCCTGGAGAGCTTGCAGAGCACTGGGGAAAGGCAGGCAGAGAATTCCTTGCTAGCACCTTCTCTGTGCCTGGGAAGCAGAAGTGTTCACATCGCTTCGCAAGAATCGCTTTTGTGCAGAAAACAGTAACACTTGTTCAGAAGGAAAGAAAGCACAGAGCCCCAGATTTTATGTTGTCCTGGAGAGCTTGCAGAGCACTGGGGAAAGGCAGGCAGAGAATTCCCTGCTAGCACCTTCTCTGTGCCTGTTCACATTGCTTCGCAGAATCGCTTTTGTGCAGAAAACAGTAACACTTGTTCAGAACGAAAGCAAGCACAGAGCCCCAGATTCTATGTTGTCTTGGAGAGCTTGCAGAGCACTGGGGAAAGGCAGGCAGAGAATTCCTTGCTAGCACCTTCTCTGTGCCTGGGAAGCAGAAGTGTTCACATTGCTTCGCAAGAATCGCTTTTGTGCAGAAAACAGTAACACTTGTTCAGAACGAAAGAAAGCACAGAGCCCCAGATTCTATGTTGTCCTGGAGAGCTTGCAGAGCACTGGGGAAAGGCAGGCAGAGAATTCCCTGCTAGCACCTTCTCTGTGCCTGGGAAGCAGAAGTGTTCACATTGCTTCGCAAGAATAGCTTTTGTGCAGAAAACAGTAACACTTGTTCAGAAGGAAAGAAAGCACAGAGCCCCAGATTCTATGTTGTCCTGGAGAGCTTGCAGAGCACTGGGGAAAGGCAGGCAGAGAATTCCTTGCTAGCACCTTCTCTGTGCCTGGGAAGCAGAAGTGTTCTCATCGCTTCGCAAGAATCGCTTTTGTGCAGAAAACAGTAACACTTGTTCAGAAGGAAAGAAAGCACAGAGCCCCAGATTTTATGTTGTCCTGGAGAGCTTGCAGAGCACTGGGGAAAGGCAGGCAGAGAATTCCCTGCTAGCACCTTCTCTGTGCCTGGGAAGCAGAAGTGTTCACATCGCTTCGCAGAATCGCTTTTGTGCAGAAAACAGTAACACTTGTTCAGAACGAAAGAAAGCACAGAGCCCCAGATTCTATGTTGTCCTGGAGAGCTTGCAGAGCACTGGGGAAAGGCAGGCAGAGAATTCCTTGCTAGCACCTTCTCTGTCCCTGGGAAGCAGAAGTGTTCACATTGCTTCGCAAGAATCGCTTTTGTGCAGAAAACAGTAACACTTGTTCAGAAGGAAAGAAAGCACAGAGCCCCAGATTTGCTGTTGTCCTGGAGAGCTTGCAGAGCACTGGGGAAAGGCAGGCAGAGAATTCCCTGCTAGCACCTTCTCTGTGCCTGGGAAGCAGAAGTGTTCACATTGCTTCGCAGAATCGCTTTTGTGCAGAAAACAGTAACAGTTGTTCAGAACGAAAGAAAGCACAGAGCCCCAGATTCTATGTTGTCCTGGAGAGCTTGCAGAGCACTGGGGAAAGGCAGGCAGAGAATTCCCTGCTAGCACCTTCTCTGTGCCTGGGAAGCAGAAGTGTTCACATTGCTTCGCAAGAATAGCTTTTGTGCAGAAAACAGTAACACTTGTTCAGAAGGAAAGAAAGCACAGAGCCCCAGATTCTATGTTGTCCTGGAGAGCTTGCAGAGCACTGGGGAAAGGCAGGCAGAGAATTCCTTGCTAGCACCTTCTCTGTGCCTGGGAAGCAGAAGTGTTCACATCGCTTCGCAAGAATCGCTTTTGTGCAGAAAACAGTAACACTTGTTCAGAAGGAAAGAAAGCACAGAGCCCCAGATTTTATGTTGTCCTGGAGAGCTTGCAGAGCACTGGGGAAAGGCAGGCATAGAATTCCCTGCTAGCACCTTCTCTGTGCCTGGGAAGCAGAAGTGTTCACATTGCTTCGCAGAATCGCTTTTGTGCAGAAAACAGTAACACTTGTTCAGAAGGAAAGAAAGCACAGAGCCCCAGATTTTATGTTGTCCTGGAGAGCTTGCAGAGCACTGGGGAAAGGCAGGCAGAGAATTCCCTGCTAGCACCTTCTCTGTGCCTGTTCACATTGCTCCGCAGAATCGCTTTTGTGCAGAAAACAGTAACACTTGTTCAGAACGAAAGAAAGCACAGAGCCCCAGATTCTATGTTGTCCTGGAGAGCTTGCAGAGCACTGGGGAAAGGCAGGCAGAGAATTCCTTGCTAGCACCTTCTCTGTGCCTGGGAAGCAGAAGTGTTCACATCGCTTCGCAAGAATCGCTTTTGTGCAGAAAACAGTAACACTTGTTCAGAAGGAAAGAAAGCACAGAGCCCCAGATTTTATGTTGTCCTGGAGAGCTTGCAGATCACTGGGGAAAGGCAGGCAGAGAATTCCCTGATAGCACCTTCTCTGTGCCTGGGAAGCAGAAGTGTTCACATTGCTTCGCAGAATCGCTTTTGTGCAGAAAACAGTAACACTTGTTCAGAACGAAAGAAAGCACAGAGCCCCAGATTCTATGTTGTCTTGGAGAGCTTGCAGAGCACTGGGGAAAGGCAGGCAGAGAATTCCTTGCTAGCACCTTCTCTGTGCCTGGGAAGCAGAAGTGTTCACATTGCTTCGCAAGAATCGCTTTTGTGCAGAAAACAGTAACACTTGTTCAGAAGGAAAGAAAGCACAGAGCCCCAGATTCTATGTTGTCCTGGAGAGCTTGCAGAGCACTGGGGAAAGGCAGGCAGAGAATTCCTTGCTAGCACCTTCTCTGTGCCTGGGAAGCAGAAGTGTTCACATCGCTTCGCAAGAATCGCTTTTGTGCAGAAAACAGTAACACTTGTTCAGAAGGAAAGAAAGCACAGAGCCCCAGATTTTATGTTGTCCTGGAGAGCTTGCAGAGCACTGGGGAAAGGCAGGCAGAGAATTCCCTGCTAGCACCTTCTCTGTGCCTGGGAAGCAGAAGTGTTCACATTGCTTCGCAAGAATAGCTTTTGTGCAGAAAACAGTAACACTTGTTCAGAAGGAAAGAAAGCACAGAGCCCCAGATTCTATGTTGTCCTGGAGAGCTTGCAGAGCACTGGGGAAAGGCAGGCAGAGAATTCCTTGCTAGCACCTTCTCTGTGCCTGGGAAGCAGAAGTGTTCTCATCGCTTCGCAAGAATCGCTTTTGTGCAGAAAACAGTAACACTTGTTCAGAAGGAAAGAAAGCACAGAGCCCCAGATTTGCTGTTGTCCTGGAGAGCTTGCAGAGCACTGGGGAAAGGCAGGCAGAGAATTCCCTGCTAGCACCTTCTCTGTGCCTGGGAAGCAGAAGTGTTCACATTGCTTCGCAGAATCGCTTTTGTGCAGAAAACAGTAACACTTGTTCAGAACGAAAGAAAGCACAGAGCCCCAGATTCTATGTTGTCCTGGAGAGCTTGCAGAGCACTGGGGAAAGGCAGGCAGAGAATTCCCTGATAGCACCTTCTCTGTGCCTGTTCACATTGCTTCGCAGAATCGCTTTTGTGCAGAAAACAGTAACACTTGTTCAGAACGAAAGAAAGCACAGAGCCCCAGATTCTATGTTGTCCTGGAGAGCTTGCAGAGCACTCGGGAAAGGCAGGCAGAGAATTCCCTGATAGCACCTTCTCTGTGCCTGTTCACATTGCTTCGCAGAATCGCTTTTGTGCAGAAAACAGTAACACTTGTTCAGAAGGAAAGAAAGCACAGAGCCCCAGATTCTATGTTGTCCTGGAGAGCTTGCAGAGCACTGGGGAAAGGCAGGCAGAGAATTCCCTGCTAGCACCTTCTCTGTGCCTGGGAAGCAGAAGTGTTCACATTGCTTCGCAAGAATAGCTTTTGTGCAGAAAACAGTAACACTTGTTCAGAAGGAAAGAAAGCACAGAGCCCCAGATTCTATGTTGTCCTGGAGAGCTTGCAGAGCACTGGGGAAAGGCAGGCAGAGAATTCCTTGCTAGCACCTTCTCTGTGCCTGGGAAGCAGAAGTGTTCTCATCGCTTCGCAAGAATCGCTTTTGTGCAGAAAACAGTAACACTTGTTCAGAAGGAAAGAAAGCACAGAGCCCCAGATTTTATGTTGTCCTGGAGATCTTGCAGATCACTGGGGAAAGGCAGGCAGAGAATTCCCTGATAGCACCTTCTCTGTGCCTGGGAAGCAGAAGTGTTCACATTGCTTCGCAGAATCGCTTTTGTGCAGAAAACAGTAACACTTGTTCAGAAGGAAAGAAAGCACAGAGCCCCAGATTCTATGTTGTCCTGGAGAGCTTGCAGAGCACTGGGGAAAGGCAGGCAGAGAATTCCTTGCTAGCACCTTCTCTGTCCCTGGGAAGCAGAAGTGTTCACATTGCTTCGCAAGAATCGCTTTTGTGCAGAAAACAGTAACACTTGTTCAGAAGGAAAGAAAGCACAGAGCCCCAGATTTTATGTTGTCCTGGAGAGCTTGCAGAGCACTGGGGAAAGGCAGGCAGAGAATTCCCTGCTAGCACCTTCTCTGTGCCTGTTCACATTGCTTCGCAGAATCGCTTTTGTGCAGAAAACAGTAACACTTGTTCAGAAGGAAAGAAAGCACAGAGCCCCAGATTCTATGTTGTCTTGGAGAGCTTGCAGAGCACTGGGGAAAGGCAGGCAGAGAATTCCTTGCTAGCACCTTCTCTGTGCCTGGGAAGCAGAAGTGTTCACATCGCTTCGCAAGAATCGCTTTTGTGCAGAAAACAGTAACACTTGTTCAGAAGGAAAGAAAGCACAGAGCCCCAGATTTTATGTTGTCCTGGAGAGCTTGCAGAGCACTGGGGAAAGGCAGGCAGAGAATTCCCTGCTAGCACCTTCTCTGTGCCTGTTCACATTGCTTCGCAGAATCGCTTTTGTGCAGAAAACAGTAACACTTGTTCAGAACGAAAGAAAGCACAGAGCCCCAGATTCTATGTTGTCTTGGAGAGCTTGCAGAGCACTGGGGAAAGGCAGGCAGAGAATTCCTTGCTAGCACCTTCTCTGTGCCTGGGAAGCAGAAGTGTTCACATTGCTTCGCAAGAATCGCTTTTGTGCAGAAAACAGTAACACTTGTTCAGAAGGAAAGAAAGCACAGAGCCCCAGATTCTATGTTGTCCTGGAGAGCTTGCAGAGCACTGGGGAAAGGCAGGCAGAGAATTCCCTGCTAGCACCTTCTCTGTGCCTGGGAAGCAGAAGTGTTCACATTGCTTCGCAGAATCGCTTTTGTGCAGAAAACAGTAACAGTTGTTCAGAACGAAAGAAAGCACAGAGCCCCAGATTCTATGTTGTCCTGGAGAGCTTGCAGAGCACTGGGGAAAGGCAGGCAGAGAATTCCCTGCTAGCACCTTCTCTATGCCTGGGAAGCAGAAGTGTTCACATTGCTTCGCAAGAATAGCTTTTGTGCAGAAAACAGTAACACTTGTTCAGAAGGAAAGAAAGCACAGAGCCCCAGATTCTATGTTGTCCTGGAGAGCTTGCAGAGCACTGGGGAAAGGCAGGCAGAGAATTCCTTGCTAGCACCTTCTCTGTGCCTGGGAAGCAGAAGTGTTCTCATCGCTTCGCAAGAATCGCTTTTGTGCAGAAAACAGTAACACTTGTTCAGAAGGAAAGAAAGCACAGAGCCCCAGATTTTATGTTGTCCTGGAGAGCTTGCAGAGCACTGGGGAAAGGCAGGCAGAGAATTCCCTGCTAGCACCTTCTCTGTGCCTGGGAAGCAGAAGTGTTCACATTGCTTCGCAGAATCGCTTTTGTGCAGAAAACAGTAACACTTGTTCAGAAGGAAAGAAAGCACAGAGCCCCAGATTCTATGTTGTCCTGGAGAGCTTGCAGAGCACTGGGGAAAGGCAGGCAGAGAATTCCTTGCTAGCACCTTCTCTGTCCCTGGGAAGCAGAAGTGTTCACATTGCTTCGCAAGAATCGCTTTTGTGCAGAAAACAGTAACACTTGTTCAGAAGGAAAGAAAGCACAGAGCCCCAGATTTTATGTTGTCCTGGAGAGCTTGCAGAGCACTGGGGAAAGGCAGGCAGAGAATTCCCTGCTAGCACCTTCTCTGTGCCTGGGAAGCAGAAGTGTTCACATTGCTTCGCAGAATCGCTTTTTTGCAGAAAACAGTAACAGTTGTTCAGAACGAAAGAAAGCACAGAGCCCCAGATTCTATGTTGTCCTGGAGAGCTTGCAGAGCACTGGGGAAAGGCAGGCAGAGAATTCCCTGCTAGCACCTTCTCTGTGCCTGGGAAGCAGAAGTGTTCACATTGCTTCGCAAGAATAGCTTTTGTGCAGAAAACAGTAACACTTGTTCAGAAGGAAAGAAAGCACAGAGCCCCAGATTCTATGTTGTCCTGGAGAGCTTGCAGAGCACTGGGGAAAGGCAGGCAGAGAATTCCTTGCTAGCACCTTCTCTGTGCCTGGGAAGCAGAAGTGTTCTCATCGCTTCGCAAGAATCGCTTTTGTGCAGAAAACAGTAACACTTGTTCAGAAGGAAAGAAAGCACAGAGCCCCAGATTTTATGTTGTCCTGGAGAGCTTGCAGATCACTGGGGAAAGGCAGGCAGAGAATTCCCTGCTAGCACCTTCTCTGTGCCTGGGAAGCAGAAGTGTTCACGTTGCTTCGCAGAATCGCTTTTGTACAGAAAACAGTAACACTTGTTCAGAAGGAAAGAAAGCACAGAGCCCCAGATTCTATGTTGTCCTGGAGAGCTTGCAGAGCACTGGGGAAAGGCAGGCAGAGAATTCCTTGCTAGCACCTTCTCTGTCCCTGGGAAGCAGAAGTGTTCACATTGCTTCGCAAGAATCGCTTTTGTGCAGAAAACAGTAACACTTGTTCAGAAGGAAAGAAAGCACAGAGCCCCAGATTTTATGTTGTCCTGGAGAGCTTGCAGAGCACTGGGGAAAGGCAGGCAGAGAATTCCCTGCTAGCACCTTCTCTGTGCCTGGGAAGCAGAAGTGTTCACATTGCTTCGCAGAATCGCTTTTGTGCAGAAAACAGTAACAGTTGTTCAGAACGAAAGAAAGCACAGAGCCCCAGATTCTATGTTGTCCTGGAGAGCTTGCAGAGCACTGGGGAAAGGCAGGCAGAGAATTCCCTGCTAGCACCTTCTCTGTGCCTGGGAAGCAGAAGTGTTCACATTGCTTCGCAAGAATAGCTTTTGTGCAGAAAACAGTAACACTTGTTCAGAAGGAAAGAAAGCACAGAGCCCCAGATTTTATGTTGTCCTGGAGAGCTTGCAGATCACTGGGGAAAGGCAGGCAGAGAATTCCCTGATAGCACCTTCTCTGTGCCTGGGAAGCAGAAGTGTTCACATTGCTTCGCAGAATCGCTTTTGTGCAGAAAACAGTAACACTTGTTCAGAAGGAAAGAAAGCACAGAGCCCCAGATTCTATGTTGTCCTGGAGAGCTTGCAGAGCACTGGGGAAAGGCAGGCAGAGAATTCCTTGCTAGCACCTTCTCTGTCCCTGGGAAGCGGAAGTGTTCACATTGCTTCGCAAGAATCGCTTTTGTGCAGAAAACAGTAACACTTGTTCAGAAGGAAAGAAAGCACAGAGCCCCAGATTTTATGTTGTCCTGGAGAGCTTGCAGAGCACTGGGGAAAGGCAGGCAGAGAATTCCCTGCTAGCACCTTCTCTGTGCCTGTTCACATTTCTTCGCAGAATCGCTTTTGTGCAGAAAACAGTAACACTTGTTCAGAACGAAAGAAAGCACAGAGCCCCAGATTCTATGTTGTCCTGGAGAGCTTGCAGAGCACTGGGGAAAGGCAGGCAGAGAATTCCCTGCTAGCACCTTCTCTGTGCCTGGGAAGCAGAAGTGTTCACTTTGCTTCGCAAGAATACCTTTTGTGCAGAAAACAGTAACACTTGTTCAGAACGAAAGAAAGCACAGAGCCCCAGATTCTATGTTGTCCTGGAGAGCTTGCAGAGCACTGGGGAAAGGCAGGCAGAGAATTCCTTGCTAGCACCTTCTCTGTGCCTGGGAAGCAGAAGTGTTCACATCGCTTCGCAAGAATCGCTTTTGTGCAGAAAACAGTAACACTTGTTCAGAAGGAAAGAAAGCACAGAGCCCCAGATTTTATGTTGTCCTGGAGAGCTTGCAGAGCACTGGGGAAAGGCAGGCAGAGAATTCCCTGCTAGCACCTTCTCTGTGCCTGTTCACATTGCTTCGCAGAATCGCTTTTGTGCAGAAAACAGTAACACTTGTTCAGAAGGAAAGAAAGCACAGAGCCCCAGATTTTATGTTGTCCTGGAGAGCTTGCAGATCACTGGGGAAAGGCAGGCAGAGAATTCCCTGATAGCACCTTCTCTGTGCCTGGGAAGCAGAAGTGTTCACATTGCTTCGCAGAATCGCTTTTGTGCAGAAAACAGTAACACTTGTTCAGAAGGAAAGAAAGCACAGAGCCCCAGATTCTATGTTGTCCTGGAGAGCTTGCAGAGCACTGGGGAAAGGCAGGCAGAGAATTCCTTGCTAGCACCTTCTCTGTCCCTGGGAAGCGGAAGTGTTCACATTGCTTCGCAAGAATCGCTTTTGTGCAGAAAACAGTAACACTTGTTCAGAAGGAAAGAAAGCACAGAGCCCCAGATTTTATGTTGTCCTGGAGAGCTTGCAGAGCACTGGGGAAAGGCAGGCAGAGAATTCCCTGCTAGCACCTTCTCTGTGCCTGTTCACATTTCTTCGCAGAATCGCTTTTGTGCAGAAAACAGTAACACTTGTTCAGAACGAAAGAAAGCACAGAGCCCCAGATTCTATGTTGTCCTGGAGAGCTTGCAGAGCACTGGGGAAAGGCAGGCAGAGAATTCCCTGCTAGCACCTTCTCTGTGCCTGGGAAGCAGAAGTGTTCACTTTGCTTCGCAAGAATACCTTTTGTGCAGAAAACAGTAACACTTGTTCAGAAGGAAAGAAAGCACAGAGCCCCAGATTCTATGTTGTCCTGGAGAGCTTGCAGAGCACTGGGGAAAGGCAGGCAGAGAATTCCCTGCTAGCACCTTCTCTGTCCCTGGGAAGCAGAAGTGTTCACATTGCTTCGCAAGAATCGCTTTTGTGCAGAAAACAGTAACACTTGTTCAGAAGGAAAGAAAGCACAGAGCCCCAGATTTGCTGTTGTCCTGGAGAGCTTGCAGAGCACTGGGGAAAGGCAGGCAGAGAATTCCCTGCTAGCACCTTCTCTGTGCCTGGGAAGCAGAAGTGTTCACATTGCTTCGCAGAATCGCTTTTGTGCAGAAAACAGTAACAGTTGTTCAGAACGAAAGAAAGCACAGAGCCCCAGATTCTATGTTGTCCTGGAGAGCTTGCAGAGCACTGGGGAAAGGCAGGCAGAGAATTCCCTGCTAGCACCTTCTCTGTGCCTGGGAAGCAGAAGTGTTCACTTTGCTTCGCAAGAATAGCTTTTGTGCAGAAAACAGTAACACTTGTTCAGAAGGAAAGAAAGCACAGAGCCCCAGATTCTATGTTGTCCTGGAGAGCTTGCAGAGCACTGGGGAAAGGCAGGCAGAGAATTCCTTGCTAGCACCTTCTCTGTGCCTGGGAAGCAGAAGTGTTCACATCGCTTCGCAAGAATCGCTTTTGTGCAGAAAACAGTAACACTTGTTCAGAAGGAAAGAAAGCACAGAGCCCCAGATTTTATGTTGTCCTGGAGAGCTTGCAGAGCACTGGGGAAAGGCAGGCAGAGAATTCCCTGCTAGCACCTTCTCTGTGCCTGGGAAGCAGAAGTGTTCACATTGCTTCGCAGAATCGCTTTTGTGCAGAAAACAGTAACACTTGTTCAGAAGGAAAGAAAGCACAGAGCCCCAGATTTGCTGTTGTCCTGGAGAGCTTGCAGAGCACTGGGGAAAGGCAGGCAGAGAATTCCTTGCTAGCACCTTCTCTGTGCCTGGGAAGCAGAAGTGTTCACATCGCTTCGCAAGAATCGCTTTTGTGCAGAAAACACTAACACTTGTTCAGAAGGAAAGAAAGCACAGAGCCCCAGATTTTATGTTGTCCTGGAGAGCTTGCAGAGCACTGGGGAAAGGCAGGCAGAGAATTCCCTGCTAGCACCTTCTCTGTGCCTGGGAAGCAGAAGTGTTCACATTGCTTCGCAGAATCGCTTTTGTGCAGAAAACAGTAACACTTGTTCAGAAGGAAAGAAAGCACAGAGCCCCAGATTCTATGTTGTCCTGGAGAGCTTGCAGAGCACTGGGGAAAGGCAGGCAGAGAATTCCTTGCTAGCACCTTCTCTGTGCCTGTTCACATTGCTTCGCAGAATCGCTTTTGTGCAGAAAACAGTAACACTTGTTCAGAAGGAAAGAAAGCACAGAGCCCCAGATTCTATGTTGTCTTGGAGAGCTTGCAGAGCACTGGGGAAAGGCAGGCAGAGAATTCCTTGCTAGCACCTTCTCTGTGCCTGGGAAGCAGAAGTGTTCACATCGCTTCGCAAGAATCGCTTTTGTGCAGAAAACTCTAACACTTGTTCAGAAGGAAAGAAAGCACAGAGCCCCAGATTTTATGTTGTCCTGGAGAGCTTGCAGAGCACTGGGGAAAGGCAGGCAGAGAATTCCCTGCTAGCACCTTCTCTGTGCCTGTTCACATTGCTTCGCAGAATCGCTTTTGTGCAGAAAACAGTAACACTTGTTCAGAACGAAAGAAAGCACAGAGCCCCAGATTCTATGTTGTCTTGGAGAGCTTGCAGAGCACTGGGGAAAGGCAGGCAGAGAATTCCTTGCTAGCACCTTCTCTGTGCCTGGGAAGCAGAAGTGTTCACATCGCTTCGCAAGAATCGCTTTTGTGCAGAAAACAGTAACACTTGTTCAGAAGGAAAGAAAGCACAGAGCCCCAGATTTTATGTTGTCCTGGAGAGCTTGCAGAGCACTGGGGAAAGGCAGGCAGAGAATTCCCTGCTAGCACCTTCTCTGTGCCTGTTCACATTGCTTCGCAGAATCGCTTTTGTGCAGAAAACAGTAACACTTGTTCAGAAGGAAAGAAAGCACAGAGCCCCAGATTCTATGTTGTCCTGGAGAGCTTGCAGAGCACTGGGGAAAGGCAGGCAGAGAATTCCTTGCTAGCACCTTCTCTGTGCCTGGGAAGCAGAAGTGTTCACATCGCTTCGCAAGAATCGCTTTTGTGCAGAAAACAGTAACACTTGTTCAGAAGGAAAGAAAGCACAGAGCCCCAGATTTTATGTTGTCCTGGAGAGCTTGCAGAGCACTGGGGAAAGGCAGGCAGAGAATTCCCTGCTAGCACCTTCTCTGTGCCTGGGAAGCAGAAGTGTTCACATTGCTTCGCAGAATCGCTTTTGTGCAGAAAACAGTAACAGTTGTTCAGAACGAAAGCAAGCACAGAGCCCCAGATTCTATGTTGTCCTGGAGAGCTTGCAGAGCACTGGGGAAAGGCAGGCAGAGAATTCCCTGCTAGCACCTTCTCTGTGCCTGGGAAGCAGAAGTGTTCACATTGCTTCGCAGAATCGCTTTTGTGCAGAAAACAGTAACACTTGTTCAGAAGGAAAGAAAGCACAGAGCCCCAGATTCTATGTTGTCCTGGAGAGCTTGCAGAGCACTGGGGAAAGGCAGGCAGAGAATTCCTTGCTAGCACCTTCTCTGTGCCTGGGAAGAAGAAGTGTTCACATTGCTTCGCAAGAATCGCTTTTGTGCAGAAAACAGTAACACTTGTTCAGAAGGAAAGAAAGCACAGAGCCCCAGATTTTATGTTGTCCTGGAGAGCTTGCAGAGCACTGGGGAAAGGCAGGCAGAGAATTCCCTGCTAGCACCTTCTCTGTGCCTGGGAAGCAGAAGTGTTCACATTGCTTCGCAAGAATAGCTTTTGTGCAGAAAACAGTAACACTTGTTCAGAAGGAAAGAAAGCACAGAGCCCCAGATTCTATGTTGTCCTGGAGAGCTTGCAGAGCACTGGGGAAAGGCAGGCAGAGAATTCCTTGCTAGCACCTTCTCTGTGCCTGGGAAGCAGAAGTGTTCACATCGCTTCGCAAGAATCACTTTTGTGCAGAAAACAGTAACACTTGTTCAGAAGGAAAGAAAGCACAGAGCCCCAGATTTTATGTTGTCCTGGAGAGCTTGCAGAGCACTGGGGAAAGGCAGGCAGAGAATTCCCTGCTAGCACCTTCTCTGTGCCTGGGAAGCAGAAGTGTTCACATTGCTTCGCAGAATCGCTTTTGTGCAGAAAACAGTAACACTTGTTCAGAAGGAAAGAAAGCACAGAGCCCCAGATTCTATGTTGTCCTGGAGAGCTTGCAGAGCACTGGGGAAAGGCAGGCAGAGAATTCCTTGCTAGCACCTTCTCTGTGCCTGTTCACATTGCTTCGCAGAATCGCTTTTGTGCAGAAAACAGTAACACTTGTTCAGAACGAAAGAAAGCACAGAGCCCCAGATTCTATGTTGTCTTGGAGAGCTTGCAGAGCACTGGGGAAAGGCAGGCAGAGAATTCCTTGCTAGCACCTTCTCTGTGCCTGGGAAGCAGAAGTGTTCACATCGCTTCGCAAGAATCGCTTTTGTGCAGAAAACTCTAACACTTGTTCAGAATGAAAGAAAGCACAGAGCCCCAGATTTTATGTTGTCCTGGAGAGCTTGCAGAGCACTGGGGAAAGGCAGGCAGAGAATTCCCTGCTAGCACCTTCTCTGTGCCTGTTCACATTGCTTCGCAGAATCGCTTTTGTGCAGAAAACAGTAACACTTGTTCAGAACGAAAGAAAGCACAGAGCCCCAGATTCTATGTTGTCTTGGAGAGCTTGCAGAGCACTGGGGAAAGGCAGGCAGAGAATTCCTTGCTAGCACCTTCTCTGTGCCTGGGAAGCAGAAGTGTTCACATCGCTTCGCAAGAATCGCTTTTGTGCAGAAAACAGTAACACTTGTTCAGAAGGAAAGAAAGCACAGAGCCCCAGATTTTATGTTGTCCTGGAGAGCTTGCAGAGCACTGGGGAAAGGCAGGCAGAGAATTCCCTGCTAGCACCTTCTCTGTGCCTGTTCACATTGCTTCGCAGAATCGCTTTTGTGCAGAAAACAGTAACACTTGTTCAGAACGAAAGAAAGCACAGAGCCCCAGATTCTATGTTGTCCTGGAGAGCTTGCAGAGCACTGGGGAAAGGCAGGCAGAGAATTCCCTGCTAGCACCTTCTCTGTGCCTGGGAAGCAGAAGTGTTCACATTGCTTCGCAGAATCGCTTTTGTGCAGAAAACAGTAACAGTTGTTCAGAACGAAAGCAAGCACAGAGCCCCAGATTCTATGTTGTCCTGGAGAGCTTGCAGAGCACTGGGGAAAGGCAGGCAGAGAATTCCCTGCTAGCACCTTCTCTGTGCCTGGGAAGCAGAAGTGTTCACATTGCTTCGCAGAATCGCTTTTGTGCAGAAAACAGTAACACTTGTTCAGAAGGAAAGAAAGCACAGAGCCCCAGATTCTATGTTGTCCTGGAGAGCTTGCAGAGCACTGGGGAAAGGCAGGCAGAGAATTCCTTGCTAGCACCTTCTCTGTGCCTGGGAAGAAGAAGTGTTCACATTGCTTCGCAAGAATCGCTTTTGTGCAGAAAACAGTAACACTTGTTCAGAAGGAAAGAAAGCACAGAGCCCCAGATTTTATGTTGTCCTGGAGAGCTTGCAGAGCACTGGGGAAAGGCAGGCAGAGAATTCCTTGCTAGCACCTTCTCTGTGCCTGGGAAGCAGAAGTGTTCACATCGCTTCGCAGAATCGCTTTTGTGCAGAAAACAGTAACACTTGTTCAGAAGGAAAGAAAGCACAGAGCCCCAGATTCTATGTTGTCCTGGAGAGCTTGCAGAGCACTGGGGAAAGGCAGGCAGAGAATTCCCTGATAGCACCTTCTCTGTGCCTGGGAAGCAGAAGTGTTCACATTGCTTCGCAGAATCGCTTTTGTGCAGAAAACAGTAACACTTGTTCAGAACGAAAGAAAGCACAGAGCCCCAGATTTGCTGTTGTCCTGGAGAGCTTGCAGAGCACTGGGGAAAGGCAGGCAGAGAATTCCCTGCTAGCACCTTCTCTGTGCCTGGGAAGCAGAAGTGTTCACATTGCTTCGCAAGAATCGCTTTTGTGCAGAAAACAGTAACACTTGTTCAGAACGAAAGAAAGCACAGAGCCCCAGATTCTATGTTGTCCTGGAGAGCTTGCAGAGCACTGGGGAAAGGCAGGCAGAGAATTCCCTGATAGCACCTTCTCTGTGCCTGGGAAGCAGAAGTGTTCACATTGCTTCGCAGAATCGCTTTTGTGCGGAAAACACTAACACTTGTTCAGAAGGAAAGAAAGCACAGAGCCCCAGATTTTATGTTGTCCTGGAGAGCTTGCAGAGCACTGGGGAAAGGCAGGCAGAGAATTCCCTGATAGCACCTTCTCTGTGCCTGGGAAGCAGAAGTGTTCACATTGCTTCGCAGAATCGCTTTTGTGCGGAAAACACTAACACTTGTTCAGAAGGAAAGAAAGCACAGAGCCCCAGATTTTATGTTGTCCTGGAGAGCTTGCAGAGCACTGGGGAAAGGCAGGCAGAGAATTCCCTGCTAGCACCTTCTCTGTGCCTGTTCACATTGCTTCGCAAGAATCGCTTTTGTGCAGAAAACAGTAACACTTGTTCAGAACGAAAGAAAGCACAGAGCCCCAGATTCTATGTTGTCTTGGAGAGCTTGCAGAGCACTGGGGAAAGGCAGGCAGAGAATTCCTTGCTAGCACCTTCTCTGTGCCTGGGAAGCAGAAGTGTTCACATCGCTTCGCAAGAATCGCTTTTGTGCAGAAAACAGTAACACTTGTTCAGAAGGAAAGAAAGCACAGAGCCCCAGATTTTATGTTGTCCTGGAGAGCTTGCAGAGCACTGGGGAAAGGCAGGCAGAGAATTCCCTGATAGCACCTTCTCTGTGCCTGGGAAGCAGAAGTGTTCACATTGCTTCGCAGAATCGCTTTTGTGCAGAAAACAGTAACACTTGTTCAGAAGGAAAGAAAGCACAGAGCCCCAGATTCTATGTTGTCCTGGAGAGCTTGCAGAGCACTGGGGAAAGGCAGGCAGAGAATTCCCTGATAGCACCTTCTCTGTGCCTGTTCACATTGCTTCGCAGAATCGCTTTTGTGCAGAAAACAGTAACACTTGTTCAGAAGGAAAGAAAGCACAGAGCCCCAGATTTGCTGTTGTCCTGGAGAGCTTGCAGAGCACTGGGGAAAGGCAGGCAGAGAATTCCCTGCTAGCACCTTCTCTGTGCCTGGGAAGCAGAAGTGTTCACATTGCTTCGCAAGAATCGCTTTTGTGCAGAAAACAGTAACACTTGTTCAGAACGAAAGAAAGCACAGAGCCCCAGATTCTATGTTGTCCTGGAGAGCTTGCAGAGCACTGGGGAAAGGCAGGCAGAGAATTCCCTGATAGCACCTTCTCTGTGCCTGGGAAGCAGAAGTGTTCACATTGCTTCGCAGAATCGCTTTTGTGCGGAAAACACTAACACTTGTTCAGAAGGAAAGAAAGCACAGAGCCCCAGATTTTATGTTGTCCTGGAGAGCTTGCAGAGCACTGGGGAAAGGCAGGCAGAGAATTCCCTGATAGCACCTTCTCTGTGCCTGTTCACATTGCTTCGCAAGAATCGCTTTTGTGCAGAAAACAGTAACACTTGTTCAGAACGAAAGAAAGCACAGAGCCCCAGATTTTATGTTGTCCTGGAGAGCTTGCAGAGCACTGGGGAAAGGCAGGCAGAGAATTCCCTGCTAGCACCTTCTCTGTGCCTGGGAAGCAGAAGTGTTCACATTGCTTCGCAGAATCGCTTTTGTGCAGAAAAGACTAACACTTGTTCAGAACGAAAGAAAGCACAGAGCCCCAGATTCTATGTTGTCCTGGAGAGCTTGCAGAGCACTGGGGAAAGGCAGGCAGAGAATTCCCTGATAGCACCTTCTCTGTGCCTGTTCACATGGCTTCGCAAGAATCGCTTTTGTGCAGAAAACACTAACACTTGTTCAGAAGGAAAGAAAGCACAGAGCCCCAGATTCTGTGTTGTCCTGGAGAGCTTGCAGAGCACTGGGGAAAGGCAGGCAGAGAATTCCTTGCTAGCACCTTCTCTGTCCCTGGGAAGCAGAAGTGTTCACATTGCTTCGCAAGAATCGCTTTTGTGCAGAAAACAGTAACACTTGTTCAGAAGGAAAGAAAGCACAGAGCCCCAGATTTTATGTTGTCCTGGAGAGCTTGCAGAGCACTGGGGAAAGGCAGGCAGAGAATTCCTTGCTAGCACCTTCTCTGTGCCTGGGAAGCAGAAGTGTTCACATCGCTTCGCAGAATCGCTTTTGTGCAGAAAACAGTAACACTTGTTCAGAAGGAAAGAAAGCACAGAGCCCCAGATTCTATGTTGTCCTGGAGAGCTTGCAGAGCACTGGGGAAAGGCAGGCAGAGAATTCCCTGATAGCACCTTCTCTGTGCCTGTTCACATTGCTTCGCAAGAATCGCTTTTGTGCAGAAAACAGTAACAGTTGTTCAGAAGGAAAGAAAGCACAGAGCCCCAGATTTTATGTTGTCCTGGAGAGCTTGCAGAGCACTGGGGAAAGGCAGGCAGAGAATTCCTTGCTAGCACCTTCTCTGTGCCTGGGAAGCAGAAGTGTTCACATTGCTTCGCAAGAATCGCTTTTGTGCAGAAAACAGTAACACTTGTTCAGAAGGAAAGAAAGCACAGAGCCCCAGATTTTATGTTGTCCTGGAGAGCTTGCAGAGCACAGGGGAAAGGCAGGCAGAGAATTCCCTGCTAGCACCTTCTCTGTGCCTGGGAAGCAGAAGTGTTCACATTGCTTCGCAGAATCGCTTTTGTGCAGAAAACAGTAACACTTGTTCAGAAGGAAAGAAAGCACAGAGCCCCAGATTCTATGTTGTCCTGGAGAGCTTGCAGAGCACTGGGGAAAGGCAGGCAGAGAATTCCCTGATAGCACCTTCTCTGTGCCTGTTCACATTGCTTCGCAGAATCGCTTTTGTGCAGAAAACAGTAACACTTGTTCAGAAGGAAAGAAAGCACAGAGCCCCAGATTTTATGTTGTCCTGGAGAGCTTGCAGAGCACTGGGGAAAGGCAGGCAGAGAATTCCCTGCTAGCACCTTCTCTGTGCCTGGGAAGCAGAAGTGTTCACATTGCTTCGCAAGAATCGCTTTTGTGCAGAAAACAGTAACACTTGTTCAGAACGAAAGAAAGCACAGAGCCCCAGATTCTATGTTGTCCTGGAGAGCTTGCAGAGCACTGGGGAAAGGCAGGCAGAGAATTCCCTGATAGCACCTTCTCTGTGCCTGGGAAGCAGAAGTGTTCACATTGCTTCGCAGAATCGCTTTTGTGCGGAAAACACTAACACTTGTTCAGAAGGAAAGAAAGCACAGAGCCCCAGATTTTATGTTGTCCTGGAGAGCTTGCAGAGCACTGGGGAAAGGCAGGCAGAGAATTCCCTGATAGCACCTTCTCTGTGCCTGGGAAGCAGAAGTGTTCACATTGCTTCGCAGAATCGCTTTTGTGCAGAAAACAGTAACACTTGTTCAGAAGGAAAGAAAGCACAGAGCCCCAGATTCTATGTTGTCCCGGAGAGCTTGCAGAGCACTGGGGAAAGGCAGGCAGAGAATTCCCTGCTAGCACCTTCTCTGTGCCTGTTCACATTGCTTCGCAGAATCGCTTTTGTGCAGAAAACAGTAACACTTGTTCAGAAGGAAAGAAAGCACAGAGCCCCAGATTTGCTGTTGTCCTGGAGAGCTTGCAGAGCACTGGGGAAAGGCAGGCAGAGAATTCCCTGCTAGCACCTTCTCTGTGCCTGGGAAGCAGAAGTGTTCACATTGCTTCGCAAGAATCGCTTTTGTGCAGAAAACAGTAACACTTGTTCAGAACGAAAGAAAGCACAGAGCCCCAGATTCTATGTTGTCCTGGAGAGCTTGCAGAGCACTGGGGAAAGGCAGGCAGAGAATTCCCTGATAGCACCTTCTCTGTGCCTGGGAAGCAGAAGTGTTCACATTGCTTCGCAGAATCGCTTTTGTGCGGAAAACACTAACACTTGTTCAGAAGGAAAGAAAGCACAGAGCCCCAGATTTTATGTTGTCCTGGAGAGCTTGCAGAGCACTGGGGAAAGGCAGGCAGAGAATTCCCTGATAGCACCTTCTCTGTGCCTGTTCACATTGCTTCGCAAGAATCGCTTTTGTGCAGAAAACAGTAACACTTGTTCAGAACGAAAGAAAGCACAGAGCCCCAGATTTTATGTTGTCCTGGAGAGCTTGCAGAGCACTGGGGAAAGGCAGGCAGAGAATTCCCTGCTAGCACCTTCTCTGTGCCTGGGAAGCAGAAGTGTTCACATTGCTTCGCAGAATCGCTTTTGTGCAGAAAACAGTAACACTTGTTCAGAAGGAAAGAAAGCACAGAGCCCCAGATTCTATGTTGTCCTGGAGAGCTTGCAGAGCACTGGGGAAAGGCAGGCAGAGAATTCCCTGATAGCACCTTCTCTGTGCCTGTTCACATGGCTTCGCAAGAATCGCTTTTGTGCAGAAAACACTAACACTTGTTCAGAAGGAAAGAAAGCACAGAGCCCCAGATTCTATGTTGTCCTGGAGAGCTTGCAGAGCACTGGGGAAAGGCAGGCAGAGAATTCCTTGCTAGCACCTTCTCTGTCCCTGGGAAGCAGAAGTGTTCACATTGCTTCGCAAGAATCGCTTTTGTGCAGAAAACAGTAACACTTGTTCAGAAGGAAAGAAAGCACAGAGCCCCAGATTTTATGTTGTCCTGGGGAGCTTGCAGAGCACTGGGGAAAGGCAGGCAGAGAATTCCTTGCTAGCACCTTCTCTGTGCCTGGGAAGCAGAAGTGTTCACATCGCTTCGCAGAATCGCTTTTGTGCAGAAAACAGTAACACTTGTTCAGAAGGAAAGAAAGCACAGAGCCCCAGATTCTATGTTGTCCTGGAGAGCTTGCAGAGCACTGGGGAAAGGCAGGCAGAGAATTCCCTGATAGCACCTTCTCTGTGCCTGTTCACATTGCTTCGCAGAATCGCTTTTGTGCAGAAAACAGTAACACTTGTTCAGAACGAAAGAAAGCACAGAGCCCCAGATTTTATGTTGTCCTGGAGAGCTTGCAGAGCACTGGGGAAAGGCAGGCAGAGAATTCCCTGATAGCACCTTCTCTGTGCCTGGGAAGCAGAAGTGTTCACATTGTTTCGCAGAATCGCTTTTGTGCAGAAAACAGTAACACTTGTTCAGAAGGAAAGAAAGCACAGAGCCCCAGATTCTATGTTGTCCTGGAGAGCTTGCAGAGCACTGGGGAAAGGCAGGCAGAGAATTCCCTGATAGCACCTTCTCTGTGCCTGTTCACATTGCTTCGCAGAATCGCTTTTGTGCAGAAAACAGTAACACTTGTTCAGAAGGAAAGAAAGCACAGAGCCCCAGATTTGCTGTTGTCCTGGAGAGCTTGCAGAGCACTGGGGAAAGGCAGGCAGAGAATTCCCTGCTAGCACCTTCTCTGTGCCTGGGAAGCAGAAGTGTTCACATTGCTTCGCAAGAATCGCTTTTGTGCGGAAAACACTAACACTTGTTCAGAAGGAAAGAAAGCACAGAGCCCCAGATTTTATGTTGTCCTGGAGAGCTTGCAGAGCACTGGGGAAAGGCAGGCAGAGAATTCCCTGATAGCACCTTCTCTGTGCCTGTTCACATTGCTTCGCAAGAATCGCTTTTGTGCAGAAAACAGTAACACTTGTTCAGAACGAAAGAAAGCACAGAGCCCCAGATTCTATGTTGTCCTGGAGAGCTTGCAGAGCACTGGGGAAAGGCAGGCAGAGAATTCCCTGATAGCACCTTCTCTGTGCCTGGGAAGCAGAAGTGTTCACATTGCTTCGCAGAATCGCTTTTGTGCGGAAAACACTAACACTTGTTCAGAAGGAAAGAAAGCACAGAGCCCCAGATTTTATGTTGTCCTGGAGAGCTTGCAGAGCACTGGGGAAAGGCAGGCAGAGAATTCCCTGATAGCACCTTCTCTGTGCCTGTTCACATTGCTTCGCAAGAATCGCTTTTGTGCAGAAAACAGTAACACTTGTTCAGAAGGAAAGAAAGCACAGAGCCCCAGATTTTATGTTGTCCTGGAGAGCTTGCAGAGCACTGGGGAAAGGCAGGCAGAGAATTCCCTGCTAGCACCTTCTCTGTGCCTGGGAAGCAGAAGTGTTCACATTGCTTCGCAGAATCGCTTTTGTGCAGAAAACAGTAACACTTGTTCAGAACGAAAGAAAGCACAGAGCCCCAGATTCTATGTTGTCCTGGAGAGCTTGCAGAGCACTGGGGAAAGGCAGGCAGAGAATTCCCTGATAGCACCTTCTCTGTGCCTGTTCACATGGCTTCGCAAGAATCGCTTTTGTGCAGAAAACACTAACACTTGTTCAGAAGGAAAGAAAGCACAGAGCCCCAGATTCTGTGTTGTCCTGGAGAGCTTGCAGAGCACTGGGGAAAGGCAGGCAGAGAATTCCTTGCTAGCACCTTCTCTGTCCCTGGGAAGCAGAAGTGTTCACATTGCTTCGCAAGAATCGCTTTTGTGCAGAAAACAGTAACACTTGTTCAGAAGGAAAGAAAGCACAGAGCCCCAGATTTTATGTTGTCCTGGAGAGCTTGCAGAGCACTGGGGAAAGGCAGGCAGAGAATTCCTTGCTAGCACCTTCTCTGTGCCTGGGAAGCAGAAGTGTTCACATCGCTTCGCAGAATCGCTTTTGTGCAGAAAACAGTAACACTTGTTCAGAAGGAAAGAAAGCACAGAGCCCCAGATTCTATGTTGTCCTGGAGAGCTTGCAGAGCACTGGGGAAAGGCAGGCAGAGAATTCCCTGATAGCACCTTCTCTGTGCCTGTTCACATTGCTTCGCAAGAATCGCTTTTGTGCAGAAAACAGTAACAGTTGTTCAGAAGGAAAGAAAGCACAGAGCCCCAGATTTTATGTTGTCCTGGAGAGCTTGCAGAGCACTGGGGAAAGGCAGGCAGAGAATTCCTTGCTAGCACCTTCTCTGTGCCTGGGAAGCAGAAGTGTTCACATTGCTTCGCAAGAATCGCTTTTGTGCAGAAAACAGTAACACTTGTTCAGAAGGAAAGAAAGCACAGAGCCCCAGATTTTATGTTGTCCTGGAGAGCTTGCAGAGCACAGGGGAAAGGCAGGCAGAGAATTCCCTGCTAGCACCTTCTCTGTGCCTGGGAAGCAGAAGTGTTCACATTGCTTCGCAGAATCGCTTTTGTGCAGAAAACAGTAACACTTGTTCAGAAGGAAAGAAAGCACAGAGCCCCAGATTCTATGTTGTCCTGGAGAGCTTGCAGAGCACTGGGGAAAGGCAGGCAGAGAATTCCCTGATAGCACCTTCTCTGTGCCTGTTCACATTGCTTCGCAGAATCGCTTTTGTGCAGAAAACAGTAACACTTGTTCAGAAGGAAAGAAAGCACAGAGCCCCAGATTTTATGTTGTCCTGGAGAGCTTGCAGAGCACTGGGGAAAGGCAGGCAGAGAATTCCCTGCTAGCACCTTCTCTGTGCCTGGGAAGCAGAAGTGTTCACATTGCTTCGCAAGAATCGCTTTTGTGCAGAAAACAGTAACACTTGTTCAGAACGAAAGAAAGCACAGAGCCCCAGATTCTATGTTGTCCTGGAGAGCTTGCAGAGCACTGGGGAAAGGCAGGCAGAGAATTCCCTGATAGCACCTTCTCTGTGCCTGGGAAGCAGAAGTGTTCACATTGCTTCGCAGAATCGCTTTTGTGCGGAAAACACTAACACTTGTTCAGAAGGAAAGAAAGCACAGAGCCCCAGATTTTATGTTGTCCTGGAGAGCTTGCAGAGCACTGGGGAAAGGCAGGCAGAGAATTCCCTGATAGCACCTTCTCTGTGCCTGGGAAGCAGAAGTGTTCACATTGCTTCGCAGAATCGCTTTTGTGCAGAAAACAGTAACACTTGTTCAGAAGGAAAGAAAGCACAGAGCCCCAGATTCTATGTTGTCCCGGAGAGCTTGCAGAGCACTGGGGAAAGGCAGGCAGAGAATTCCCTGCTAGCACCTTCTCTGTGCCTGTTCACATTGCTTCGCAGAATCGCTTTTGTGCAGAAAACAGTAACACTTGTTCAGAAGGAAAGAAAGCACAGAGCCCCAGATTTGCTGTTGTCCTGGAGAGCTTGCAGAGCACTGGGGAAAGGCAGGCAGAGAATTCCCTGCTAGCACCTTCTCTGTGCCTGGGAAGCAGAAGTGTTCACATTGCTTCGCAAGAATCGCTTTTGTGCAGAAAACAGTAACACTTGTTCAGAACGAAAGAAAGCACAGAGCCCCAGATTCTATGTTGTCCTGGAGAGCTTGCAGAGCACTGGGGAAAGGCAGGCAGAGAATTCCCTGATAGCACCTTCTCTGTGCCTGGGAAGCAGAAGTGTTCACATTGCTTCGCAGAATCGCTTTTGTGCGGAAAACACTAACACTTGTTCAGAAGGAAAGAAAGCACAGAGCCCCAGATTTTATGTTGTCCTGGAGAGCTTGCAGAGCACTGGGGAAAGGCAGGCAGAGAATTCCCTGATAGCACCTTCTCTGTGCCTGTTCACATTGCTTCGCAAGAATCGCTTTTGTGCAGAAAACAGTAACACTTGTTCAGAACGAAAGAAAGCACAGAGCCCCAGATTTTATGTTGTCCTGGAGAGCTTGCAGAGCACTGGGGAAAGGCAGGCAGAGAATTCCCTGCTAGCACCTTCTCTGTGCCTGGGAAGCAGAAGTGTTCACATTGCTTCGCAGAATCGCTTTTGTGCAGAAAACAGTAACACTTGTTCAGAAGGAAAGAAAGCACAGAGCCCCAGATTCTATGTTGTCCTGGAGAGCTTGCAGAGCACTGGGGAAAGGCAGGCAGAGAATTCCCTGATAGCACCTTCTCTGTGCCTGTTCACATGGCTTCGCAAGAATCGCTTTTGTGCAGAAAACACTAACACTTGTTCAGAAGGAAAGAAAGCACAGAGCCCCAGATTCTATGTTGTCCTGGAGAGCTTGCAGAGCACTGGGGAAAGGCAGGCAGAGAATTCCTTGCTAGCACCTTCTCTGTCCCTGGGAAGCAGAAGTGTTCACATTGCTTCGCAAGAATCGCTTTTGTGCAGAAAACAGTAACACTTGTTCAGAAGGAAAGAAAGCACAGAGCCCCAGATTTTATGTTGTCCTGGGGAGCTTGCAGAGCACTGGGGAAAGGCAGGCAGAGAATTCCTTGCTAGCACCTTCTCTGTGCCTGGGAAGCAGAAGTGTTCACATCGCTTCGCAGAATCGCTTTTGTGCAGAAAACAGTAACACTTGTTCAGAAGGAAAGAAAGCACAGAGCCCCAGATTCTATGTTGTCCTGGAGAGCTTGCAGAGCACTGGGGAAAGGCAGGCAGAGAATTCCCTGATAGCACCTTCTCTGTGCCTGTTCACATTGCTTCGCAGAATCGCTTTTGTGCAGAAAACAGTAACACTTGTTCAGAACGAAAGAAAGCACAGAGCCCCAGATTTTATGTTGTCCTGGAGAGCTTGCAGAGCACTGGGGAAAGGCAGGCAGAGAATTCCCTGATAGCACCTTCTCTGTGCCTGGGAAGCAGAAGTGTTCACATTGTTTCGCAGAATCGCTTTTGTGCAGAAAACAGTAACACTTGTTCAGAAGGAAAGAAAGCACAGAGCCCCAGATTCTATGTTGTCCTGGAGAGCTTGCAGAGCACTGGGGAAAGGCAGGCAGAGAATTCCCTGATAGCACCTTCTCTGTGCCTGTTCACATTGCTTCGCAGAATCGCTTTTGTGCAGAAAACAGTAACACTTGTTCAGAAGGAAAGAAAGCACAGAGCCCCAGATTTGCTGTTGTCCTGGAGAGCTTGCAGAGCACTGGGGAAAGGCAGGCAGAGAATTCCCTGCTAGCACCTTCTCTGTGCCTGGGAAGCAGAAGTGTTCACATTGCTTCGCAAGAATCGCTTTTGTGCGGAAAACACTAACACTTGTTCAGAAGGAAAGAAAGCACAGAGCCCCAGATTTTATGTTGTCCTGGAGAGCTTGCAGAGCACTGGGGAAAGGCAGGCAGAGAATTCCCTGATAGCACCTTCTCTGTGCCTGTTCACATTGCTTCGCAAGAATCGCTTTTGTGCAGAAAACAGTAACACTTGTTCAGAACGAAAGAAAGCACAGAGCCCCAGATTTTATGTTGTCCTGGAGAGCTTGCAGAGCACTGGGGAAAGGCAGGCAGAGAATTCCCTGCTAGCACCTTCTCTGTGCCTGGGAAGCAGAAGTGATCACATTGCTTCGCAGAATCGCTTTTGTGCAGAAAACAGTAACAGTTGTTCAGAACGAAAGAAAGCACAGAGCCCCAGATTCTATGTTGTCCTGGAGAGCTTGCAGAGCACTGGGGAAAGGCAGGCAGAGAATTCCCTGCTAGCACCTTCTCTGTGCCTGTTCACATTTCTTCGCAAGAATCGCTTTTGTGCAGAAAACACTAACACTTGTTCAGAAGGAAAGAAAGCACAGAGCCCCAGATTCTATGTTGTCCTGGAGAGCTTGCAGAGCACTGGGGAAAGGCAGGCAGAGAATTCCTTGCTAGCACCTTCTCTGTCCCTGGGAAGCAGAAGTGTTCACATTGCTTCGCAAGAATCGCTTTTGTGCAGAAAACAGTAACACTTGTTCAGAAGGAAAGAAAGCACAGAGCCCCAGATTTTATGTTGTCCTGGAGAGCTTGCAGAGCACTGGGGAAAGGCAGGCAGAGAATTCCTTGCTAGCACCTTCTCTGTGCCTGGGAAGCAGAAGTGTTCACATCGCTTCGCAGAATCGCTTTTGTGCAGAAAACAGTAACACTTGTTCAGAAGGAAAGAAAGCACAGAGCCCCAGATTCTATGTTGTCCTGGAGAGCTTGCAGAGCACTGGGGAAAGGCAAGCAGAGAATTCCCTGCTAGCACCTTCTCTGTGCCTGTTCACATTGCTTCGCAGAATCGCTTTTGTGCAGAAAACAGTAACACTTGTTCAGAAGGAAAGAAAGCACAGAGCCCCAGATTTGCTGTTGTCCTGGAGAGCTTGCAGAGCACTGGGGAAAGGCAGGCAGAGAATTCCCTGCTAGCACCTTCTCTGTGCCTGGGAAGCAGAAGTGTTCACATTGCTTCGCAAGAATCGCTTTTGTGCAGAAAACAGTAACACTTGTTCAGAAGGAAAGAAAGCACAGAGCCCCAGATTTTATGTTGTCCTGGAGAGCTTGCAGAGCACTGGGGAAAGGCAGGCAGAGAATTCCCTGCTAGCACCTTCTCTGTGCCTGGGAAGCAGAAGTGTTCACATTGCTTCGCAGAATCGCTTTTGTGCAGAAAACAGTAACACTTGTTCAGAAGGAAAGAAAGCACAGAGCCCCAGATTCTATGTTGTCCTGGAGAGCTTGCAGAGCACTGGGGAAAGGCAGGCAGAGAATTCCTTGCTAGCACCTTCTCTGTGCCTGTTCACATTGCTTCGCAGAATCGCTTTTGTGCAGAAAACAGTAACACTTGTTCAGAAGGAAAGAAAGCACAGAGCCCCAGATTTGCTGTTGTCCTGGAGAGCTTGCAGAGCACTGGGGAAAGGCAGGCAGAGAATTCCCTGCTAGCACCTTCTCTGTGCCTGGGAAGCAGAAGTGTTCACATTGCTTCGCAGAATCGCTTTTGTGCGGAAAACACTAACACTTGTTCAGAAGGAAAGAAAGCACAGAGCCCCAGATTTTATGTTGTCCTGGAGAGCTTGCAGAGCACTGGGGAAAGGCAGGCAGAGAATTCCCTGATAGCACCTTCTCTGTGCCTGTTCACATTGCTTCGCAAGAATCGCTTTTGTGCAGAAAACAGTAACACTTGTTCAGAACGAAAGAAAGCACAGAGCCCCAGATTTTATGTTGTCCTGGAGAGCTTGCAGAGCACTGGGGAAAGGCAGGCAGAGAATTCCCTGCTAGCACCTTCTCTGTGCCTGGGAAGCAGAAGTGTTCACATTGCTTCGCAGAATCGCTTTTGTGCAGAAAACAGTAACAGTTGTTCAGAACGAAAGAAAGCACAGAGCCCCAGATTCTATGTTGTCCTGGAGAGCTTGCAGAGCACTGGGGAAAGGCAGGCAGAGAATTCCCTGATAGCACCTTCTCTGTGCCTGTTCACATGGCTTTGCAAGAATCGCTTTTGTGCAGAAAACACTAACAGTTGTTCAGAAGGAAAGAAAGCACAGAGCCCCAGATTTTATGTTGTCCTGGAGAGCTTGCAGAGCACTGGGGAAAGGCAGGCAGAGAATTCCTTGCTAGCACCTTCTCTGTGCCTGGGAAGCAGAAGTGTTCACATTGCTTCGCAAGAATCGCTTTTGTGCAGAAAACAGTAACACTTGTTCAGAAGGAAAGAAAGCACAGAGCCCCAGATTCTATGTTGTCCTGGAGAGCTTGCAGAGCACTGGGGAAAGGCAGGCAGAGAATTCCTTGCTAGCACCTTCTCTGTGCCTGGGAAGCAGAAGTGTTCACATCGCTTCGCAGAATCGCTTTTGTGCAGAAAACAGTAACACTTGTTCAGAAGGAAAGAAAGCACAGAGCCCCAGATTCTATGTTGTCCTGGAGAGCTTGCAGAGCACTGGGGAAAGGCAGGCAGAGAATTCCCTGCTAGCACCTTCTCTGTGCCTGTTCACATTGCTTCGCAGAATCGCTTTTGTGCAGAAAACAGTAACACTTGTTCAGAACGAAAGAAAGCACAGAGCCCCAGATTCTATGTTGTCTTGGAGAGCTTGCAGAGCACTGGGGAAAGGCAGGCAGAGAATTCCTTGCTAGCACCTTCTCTGTGCCTGGGAAGCAGAAGTGTTCACATCGCTTCGCAAGAATCGCTTTTGTGCAGAAAACAGTAACACTTGTTCAGAAGGAAAGAAAGCACAGAGCCCCAGATTTGCTGTTGTCCTGGAGAGCTTGCAGAGCACTGGGGAAAGGCAGGCAGAGAATTCCCTGATAGCACCTTCTCTGTGCCTGGGAAGCAGAAGTGTTCACATTGCTTCGCAGAATCGCTTTTGTGCAGAAAACAGTAACACTTGTTCAGAAGGAAAGAAAGCACAGAGCCCCAGATTCTATGTTGTCCTGGAGAGCTTGCAGAGCACTGGGGAAAGGCAGGCAGAGAATTCCCTGATAGCACCTTCTCTGTGCCTGTTCACATTGCTTCGCAGAATCGCTTTTGTGCAGAAAACAGTAACACTTGTTCAGAAGGAAAGAAAGCACAGAGCCCCAGATTTGCTGTTGTCCTGGAGAGCTTGCAGAGCACTGGGGAAAGGCAGGCAGAGAATTCCCTGATAGCACCTTCTCTGTGCCTGGGAAGCAGAAGTGTTCACATTGCTTCGCAAGAATCGCTTTTGTGCAGAAAACACTAACACTTGTTCAGAACGAAAGAAAGCACAGAGCCCCAGATTCTATGTTGTCCTGGAGAGCTTGCAGAGCACTGGGGAAAGGCAGGCAGAGAATTCCCTGATAGAACCTTCTCTGTGCCTGGGAAGCAGAAGTGTTCACATCGCTTCGCAAGAATCGCTTTTGTGCAGAAAACAGTAACACTTGTTCAGAAGGAAAGAAAGCACAGAGCCCCAGATTTTATGTTGTCCTGGAGAGCTTGCAGAGCACTGGGGAAAGGCAGGCAGAGAATTCCCTGATAGCACCTTCTCTGTGCCTGGGAAGCAGAAGTGTTCACATTGCTTCGCAGAATCGCTTTTGTGCAGAAAACAGTAACACTTGTTCAGAAGGAAAGAAAGCACAGAGCCCCAGATTCTATGTTGTCCTGGAGAGCTTGCAGAGCACTGGGGAAAGGCAGGCAGAGAATTCCCTGATAGCACCTTCTCTGTGCCTGTTCACATTGCTTCGCAGAATCGCTTTTGTGCAGAAAACAGTAACACTTGTTCAGAAGGAAAGAAAGCACAGAGCCCCAGATTTTATGTTGTCCTGGAGAGCTTGCAGAGCACTGGGGAAAGGCAGGCAGAGAATTCCCTGATAGCACCTTCTCTGTGCCTGTTCACATTGCTTCGCAGAATCGCTTTTGTGCAGAAAACAGTAACACTTGTTCAGAAGGAAAGAAAGCACAGAGCCCCAGATTTTATGTTGTCCTGGAGAGCTTGCAGAGCACTGGGGAAAGGCAGGCAGAGAATTCCCTGATAGCACCTTCTCTGTGCCTGTTCACATTGCTTCGCAAGAATCGCTTTTGTGCAGAAAACATTAACACTTGTTCAGAAGGAAAGAAAGCACAGAGCCCCAGATTTGCTGTTGTCCTGGAGAGCTTGCAGAGCACTGGGGAAAGGCAGGCAGAGAATTCCCTGCTAGCACCTTCTCTGTGCCTGGGAAGCAGAAGTGTTCACATTGCTTCGCAAGAATCGCTTTTGTGCAGAAAACAGTAACACTTGTTCAGAACGAAAGAAAGCACAGAGCCCCAGATTCTATGTTGTCCTGGAGAGCTTGCAGAGCACTGGGGAAAGGCAGGCAGAGAATTCCCTGATAGAACCTTCTCTGTGCCTGGGAAGCAGAAGTGTTCACATTGCTTCGCAGAATCGCTTTTGTGCGGAAAACACTAACACTTGTTCAGAAGGAAAGAAAGCACAGAGCCCCAGATTTTATGTTGTCCTGGAGAGCTTGCAGAGCACTGGGGAAAGGCAGGCAGAGAATTCCCTGATAGCACCTTCTCTGTGCCTGTTCACATTGCTTCGCAGAATCGCTTTTGTGCGGAAAACACTAACACTTGTTCAGAACGAAAGAAAGCACAGAGCCCCAGATTTTATGTTGTCCTGGAGAGCTTGCAGAGCACTGGGGAAAGGCAGGCAGAGAATTCCCTGCTAGCACCTTCTCTGTGCCTGGGAAGCAGAAGTGTTCACATTGCTTCGCAGAATCGCTTTTGTGCAGAAAACAGTAACAGTTGTTCAGAACGAAAGAAAGCACAGAGCCCCAGATTCTATGTTGTCCTGGAGAGCTTGCAGAGCACTGGGGAAAGGCAGGCAGAGAATTCCCTGATAGCACCTTCTCTGTGCCTGTTCACATGGCTTCGCAAGAATCGCTTTTGTGCAGAAAACACTAACACTTGTTCAGAAGGAAAGAAAGCACAGAGCCCCAGATTCTATGTTGTCCTGGAGAGCTTGCAGAGCACTGGGGAAAGGCAGGCAGAGAATTCCTTGCTAGCACCTTCTCTGTCCCTGGGAAGCAGAAGTGTTCACATTGCTTCGCAAGAATCGCTTTTGTGCAGAAAACAGTAACACTTGTTCAGAAGGAAAGAAAGCACAGAGCCCCAGATTTTATGTTGTCCTGGAGAGCTTGCAGAGCACTGGGGAAAGGCAGGCAGAGAATTCCTTGCTAGCACCTTCTCTGTGCCTGGGAAGCAGAAGTGTTCACATCGCTTCGCAGAATCGCTTTTGTGCAGAAAACAGTAACACTTGTTCAGAAGGAAAGAAAGCACAGAGCCCCAGATTCTATGTTGTCCTGGAGAGCTTGCAGAGCACTGGGGAAAGGCAGGCAGAGAATTCCCTGATAGCACCTTCTCTGTGCCTGTTCACATTGCTTCGCAAGAATCGCTTTTGTGCAGAAAACAGTAACAGTTGTTCAGAAGGAAAGAAAGCACAGAGCCCCAGATTTTATGTTGTCCTGGAGAGCTTGCAGAGCACTGGGGAAAGGCAGGCAGAGAATTCCTTGCTAGCACCTTCTCTGTGCCTGGGAAGCAGAAGTGTTCACATTGCTTCGCAAGAATCGCTTTTGTGCAGAAAACAGTAACACTTGTTCAGAAGGAAAGAAAGCACAGAGCCCCAGATTTTATGTTGTCCTGGAGAGCTTGCAGAGCACAGGGGAAAGGCAGGCAGAGAATTCCCTGCTAGCACCTTCTCTGTGCCTGGGAAGCAGAAGTGTTCACATTGCTTCGCAGAATCGCTTTTGTGCAGAAAACAGTAACACTTGTTCAGAAGGAAAGAAAGCACAGAGCCCCAGATTCTATGTTGTCCTGGAGAGCTTGCAGAGCACTGGGGAAAGGCAGGCAGAGAATTCCCTGATAGCACCTTCTCTGTGCCTGTTCACATTGCTTCGCAGAATCGCTTTTGTGCAGAAAACAGTAACACTTGTTCAGAAGGAAAGAAAGCACAGAGCCCCAGATTTTATGTTGTCCTGGAGAGCTTGCAGAGCACTGGGGAAAGGCAGGCAGAGAATTCCCTGCTAGCACCTTCTCTGTGCCTGGGAAGCAGAAGTGTTCACATTGCTTCGCAAGAATCGCTTTTGTGCAGAAAACAGTAACACTTGTTCAGAACGAAAGAAAGCACAGAGCCCCAGATTCTATGTTGTCCTGGAGAGCTTGCAGAGCACTGGGGAAAGGCAGGCAGAGAATTCCCTGATAGCACCTTCTCTGTGCCTGGGAAGCAGAAGTGTTCACATTGCTTCGCAGAATCGCTTTTGTGCGGAAAACACTAACACTTGTTCAGAAGGAAAGAAAGCACAGAGCCCCAGATTTTATGTTGTCCTGGAGAGCTTGCAGAGCACTGGGGAAAGGCAGGCAGAGAATTCCCTGATAGCACCTTCTCTGTGCCTGGGAAGCAGAAGTGTTCACATTGCTTCGCAGAATCGCTTTTGTGCAGAAAACAGTAACACTTGTTCAGAAGGAAAGAAAGCACAGAGCCCCAGATTCTATGTTGTCCCGGAGAGCTTGCAGAGCACTGGGGAAAGGCAGGCAGAGAATTCCCTGCTAGCACCTTCTCTGTGCCTGTTCACATTGCTTCGCAGAATCGCTTTTGTGCAGAAAACAGTAACACTTGTTCAGAAGGAAAGAAAGCACAGAGCCCCAGATTTGCTGTTGTCCTGGAGAGCTTGCAGAGCACTGGGGAAAGGCAGGCAGAGAATTCCCTGCTAGCACCTTCTCTGTGCCTGGGAAGCAGAAGTGTTCACATTGCTTCGCAAGAATCGCTTTTGTGCAGAAAACAGTAACACTTGTTCAGAACGAAAGAAAGCACAGAGCCCCAGATTCTATGTTGTCCTGGAGAGCTTGCAGAGCACTGGGGAAAGGCAGGCAGAGAATTCCCTGATAGCACCTTCTCTGTGCCTGGGAAGCAGAAGTGTTCACATTGCTTCGCAGAATCGCTTTTGTGCGGAAAACACTAACACTTGTTCAGAAGGAAAGAAAGCACAGAGCCCCAGATTTTATGTTGTCCTGGAGAGCTTGCAGAGCACTGGGGAAAGGCAGGCAGAGAATTCCCTGATAGCACCTTCTCTGTGCCTGTTCACATTGCTTCGCAAGAATCGCTTTTGTGCAGAAAACAGTAACACTTGTTCAGAACGAAAGAAAGCACAGAGCCCCAGATTTTATGTTGTCCTGGAGAGCTTGCAGAGCACTGGGGAAAGGCAGGCAGAGAATTCCCTGCTAGCACCTTCTCTGTGCCTGGGAAGCAGAAGTGTTCACATTGCTTCGCAGAATCGCTTTTGTGCAGAAAACAGTAACAGTTGTTCAGAACGAAAGAAAGCACAGAGCCCCAGATTCTATGTTGTCCTGGAGAGCTTGCAGAGCACTGGGGAAAGGCAGGCAGAGAATTCCCTGATAGCACCTTCTCTGTGCCTGTTCACATGGCTTCGCAAGAATCGCTTTTGTGCAGAAAACACTAACACTTGTTCAGAAGGAAAGAAAGCACAGAGCCCCAGATTCTATGTTGTCCTGGAGAGCTTGCAGAGCACTGGGGAAAGGCAGGCAGAGAATTCCTTGCTAGCACCTTCTCTGTCCCTGGGAAGCAGAAGTGTTCACATTGCTTCGCAAGAATCGCTTTTGTGCAGAAAACAGTAACACTTGTTCAGAAGGAAAGAAAGCACAGAGCCCCAGATTTTATGTTGTCCTGGAGAGCTTGCAGAGCACTGGGGAAAGGCAGGCAGAGAATTCCTTGCTAGCACCTTCTCTGTGCCTGGGAAGCAGAAGTGTTCACATCGCTTCGCAGAATCGCTTTTGTGCAGAAAACAGTAACACTTGTTCAGAAGGAAAGAAAGCACAGAGCCCCAGATTCTATGTTGTCCTGCAGAGCTTGCAGAGCACTGGGGAAAGGCAGGCAGAGAATTCCCTGATAGCACCTTCTCTGTGCCTGTTCACATTGCTTCGCAGAATCGCTTTTGTGCAGAAAACAGTAACACTTGTTCAGAACGAAAGAAAGCACAGAGCCCCAGATTTTATGTTGTCCTGGAGAGCTTGCAGAGCACTGGGGAAAGGCAGGCAGAGAATTCCCTGATAGCACCTTCTCTGTGCCTGGGAAGCAGAAGTGTTCACATTGCTTCGCAGAATCGCTTTTGTGCAGAAAACAGTAACACTTGTTCAGAAGGAAAGAAAGCACAGAGCCCCAGATTCTATGTTGTCCTGGAGAGCTTGCAGAGCACTGGGGAAAGGCAGGCAGAGAATTCCCTGATAGCACCTTCTCTGTGCCTGTTCACATTGCTTCGCAGAATCGCTTTTGTGCAGAAAACAGTAACACTTGTTCAGAAGGAAAGAAAGCACAGAGCCCCAGAGTCTATGTTGTCCTGGAGAGCTTGCAGAGCACTGGGGAAAGGCAGGCAGAGAATTCCCTGCTAGCACCTTCTCTGTGCCTGGGAAGCAGAAGTGTTCACATTGCTTCGCAAGAATCGCTTTTGTGCGGAAAACACTAACACTTGTTCAGAAGGAAAGAAAGCACAGAGCCCCAGATTTTATGTTGTCCTGGAGAGCTTGCAGAGCACTGGGGAAAGGCAGGCAGAGAATTCCCTGATAGCACCTTCTCTGTGCCTGTTCACATTGCTTCGCAAGAATCGCTTTTGTGCAGAAAACAGTAACACTTGTTCAGAACGAAAGAAAGCACAGAGCCCCAGATTTTATGTTGTCCTGGAGAGCTTGCAGAGCACTGGGGAAAGGCAGGCAGAGAATTCCCTGCTAGCACCTTCTCTGTGCGTGGGAAGCAGAAGTGATCACATTGCTTCGCAGAATCGCTTTTGTGCAGAAAACAGTAACAGTTGTTCAGAACGAAAGAAAGCACAGAGCCCCAGATTCTATGTTGTCCTGGAGAGCTTGCAGAGCACTGGGGAAAGGCAGGCAGAGAATTCCCTGCTAGCACCTTCTCTGTGCCTGTTCACATTTCTTCGCAAGAATCGCTTTTGTGCAGAAAACACTAACACTTGTTCAGAAGGAAAGAAAGCACAGAGCCCCAGATTCTATGTTGTCCTGGAGAGCTTGCAGAGCACTGGGGAAAGGCAGGCAGAGAATTCCTTGCTAGCACCTTCTCTGTCCCTGGGAAGCAGAAGTGTTCACATTGCTTCGCAAGAATCGCTTTTGTGCAGAAAACAGTAACACTTGTTCAGAAGGAAAGAAAGCACAGAGCCCCAGATTTTATGTTGTCCTGGAGAGCTTGCAGAGCACTGGGGAAAGGCAGGCAGAGAATTCCTTGCTAGCACCTTCTCTGTGCCTGGGAAGCAGAAGTGTTCACATCGCTTCGCAGAATCGCTTTTGTGCAGAAAACAGTAACACTTGTTCAGAAGGAAAGAAAGCACAGAGCCCCAGATTCTATGTTGTCCTGGAGAGCTTGCAGAGCACTGGGGAAAGGCAAGCAGAGAATTCCCTGCTAGCACCTTCTCTGTGCCTGTTCACATTGCTTCGCAGAATCGCTTTTGTGCAGAAAACAGTAACACTTGTTCAGAAGGAAAGAAAGCACAGAGCCCCAGATTTGCTGTTGTCCTGGAGAGCTTGCAGAGCACTGGGGAAAGGCAGGCAGAGAATTCCCTGCTAGCACCTTCTCTGTGCCTGGGAAGCAGAAGTGTTCACATTGCTTCGCAAGAATCGCTTTTGTGCAGAAAACAGTAACACTTGTTCAGAAGGAAAGAAAGCACAGAGCCCCAGATTTTATGTTGTCCTGGAGAGCTTGCAGAGCACTGGGGAAAGGCAGGCAGAGAATTCCCTGATAGCACCTTCTCTGTGCCTGTTCACATTGCTTCGCAAGAATCGCTTTTGTGCAGAAAACAGTAACACTTGTTCAGAACGAAAGAAAGCACAGAGCCCCAGATTTTATGTTGTCCTGGAGAGCTTGCAGAGCACTGGGGAAAGGCAGGCAGAGAATTCCCTGCTAGCACCTTCTCTGTGCCTGGGAAGCAGAAGTGATCACATTGCTTCGCAGAATCGCTTTTGTGCAGAAAACAGTAACAGTTGTTCAGAACGAAAGAAAGCACAGAGCCCCAGATTCTATGTTGTCCTGGAGAGCTTGCAGAGCACTGGGGAAAGGCAGGCAGAGAATTCCCTGCTAGCACCTTCTCTGTGCCTGTTCACATTTCTTCGCAAGAATCGCTTTTGTGCAGAAAACACTAACACTTGTTCAGAAGGAAAGAAAGCACAGAGCCCCAGATTCTATGTTGTCCTGGAGAGCTTGCAGAGCACTGGGGAAAGGCAGGCAGAGAATTCCTTGCTAGCACCTTCTCTGTCCCTGGGAAGCAGAAGTGTTCACATTGCTTCGCAAGAATCGCTTTTGTGCAGAAAACAGTAACACTTGTTCAGAAGGAAAGAAAGCACAGAGCCCCAGATTTTATGTTGTCCTGGAGAGCTTGCAGAGCACTGGGGGAAGGCAGGCAGAGAATTCCTTGCTAGCACCTTCTCTGTGCCTGGGAAGCAGAAGTGTTCACATCGCTTCGCAGAATCGCTTTTGTGCAGAAAACAGTAACACTTGTTCAGAAGGAAAGAAAGCACAGAGCCCCAGATTCTATGTTGTCCTGGAGAGCTTGCAGAGCACTGGGGAAAGGCAAGCAGAGAATTCCCTGCTAGCACCTTCTCTGTGCCTGTTCACATTGCTTCGCAGAATCGCTTTTGTGCAGAAAACAGTAACACTTGTTCAGAAGGAAAGAAAGCACAGAGCCCCAGATTTGCTGTTGTCCTGGAGAGCTTGCAGAGCACTGGGGAAAGGCAGGCAGAGAATTCCCTGCTAGCACCTTCTCTGTGCCTGGGAAGCAGAAGTGTTCACATTGCTTCGCAAGAATCGCTTTTGTGCAGAAAACAGTAACACTTGTTCAGAAGGAAAGAAAGCACAGAGCCCCAGATTTTATGTTGTCCTGGAGAGCTTGCAGAGCACTGGGGAAAGGCAGGCAGAGAATTCCCTGATAGCACCTTCTCTGTGCCTGGGAAGCAGAAGTGTTCACATTGCTTCGCAGAATCGCTTTTGTGCAGAAAACAGTAACACTTGTTCAGAAGGAAAGAAAGCACAGAGCCCCAGATTCTATGTTGTCCTGGAGAGCTTGCAGAGCACTGGGGAAAGGCAGGCAGAGAATTCCTTGCTAGCACCTTCTCTGTGCCTGTTCACATTGCTTCGCAGAATCGCTTTTGTGCAGAAAACACTAACACTTGTTCAGAAGGAAAGAAAGCACAGAGCCCCAGATTTGCTGTTGTCCTGGAGAGCTTGCAGAGCACTGGGGAAAGGCAGGCAGAGAATTCCCTGCTAGCACCTTCTCTGTGCCTGGGAAGCAGAAGTGTTCACATTGCTTCGCAAGAATCGCTTTTGTGCAGAAAACAGTAACACTTGTTCAGAACGAAAGAAAGCACAGAGCCCCAGATTCTATGTTGTCCTGGAGAGCTTGCAGAGCACTGGGGAAAGTCAGGCAGAGAATTCCCTGCTAGCACCTTCTCTGTGCCTGGGAAGCAGAAGTGTTCACATTGCTTCGCAGAATCGCTTTTGTGCGGAAAACACTAACACTTGTTCAGAAGGAAAGAAAGCACAGAGCCCCAGATTTTATGTTGTCCTGGAGAGCTTGCAGAGCACTGGGGAAAGGCAGGCAGAGAATTCCCTGATAGCACCTTCTCTGTGCCTGTTCACATTGCTTCGCAAGAATCGCTTTTGTGCAGAAAACAGTAACACTTGTTCAGAACGAAAGAAAGCACAGAGCCCCAGATTTTATGTTGTCCTGGAGAGCTTGCAGAGCACTGGGGAAAGGCAGGCAGAGAATTCCCTGCTAGCACCTTCTCTGTGCCTGGGAAGCAGAAGTGTTCACATTGCTTCGCAGAATCGCTTTTGTGCAGAAAACAGTAACAGTTGTTCAGAACGAAAGAAAGCACAGAGCCCCAGATTCTATGTTGTCCTGGAGAGCTTGCAGAGCACTGGGGAAAGGCAGGCAGAGAATTCCCTGATAGCACCTTCTCTGTGCCTGTTCACATGGCTTCGCAAGAATCGCTTTTGTGCAGAAAACACTAACAGTTGTTCAGAAGGAAAGAAAGCACAGAGCCCCAGATTTTATGTTGTCCTGGAGAGCTTGCAGAGCACTGGGGAAAGGCAGGCAGAGAATTCCTTGCTAGCACCTTCTCTGTGCCTGGGAAGCAGAAGTGTTCACATTGCTTCGCAAGAATCGCTTTTGTGCAGAAAACAGTAACACTTGTTCAGAAGGAAAGAAAGCACAGAGCCCCAGATTTTATGTTGTCCTGGAGAGCTTGCAGAGCACTGGGGAAAGGCAGGCAGAGAATTCCTTGCTAGCACCTTCTCTGTGCCTGGGAAGCAGAAGTGTTCACATCGCTTCGCAGAATCGCTTTTGTGCAGAAAACAGTAACACTTGTTCAGAAGGAAAGAAAGCACAGAGCCCCAGATTCTATGTTGTCCTGGAGAGCTTGCAGAGCACTGGGGAAAGGCAGGCAGAGAATTCCCTGCTAGCACCTTCTCTGTGCCTGTTCACATTGCTTCGCAGAATCGCTTTTGTGCAGAAAACAGTAACACTTGTTCAGAACGAAAGAAAGCACAGAGCCCCAGATTCTATGTTGTCTTGGAGAGCTTGCAGAGCACTGGGGAAAGGCAGGCAGAGAATTCCTTGCTAGCACCTTCTCTGTGCCTGGGAAGCAGAAGTGTTCACATCGCTTCGCAAGAATCGCTTTTGTGCAGAAAACAGTAACACTTGTTCAGAAGGAAAGAAAGCACAGAGCCCCAGATTTGCTGTTGTCCTGGAGAGCTTGCAGAGCACTGGGGAAAGGCAGGCAGAGAATTCCCTGATAGCACCTTCTCTGTGCCTGGGAAGCAGAAGTGTTCACATTGCTTCGCAGAATCGCTTTTGTGCAGAAAACAGTAACACTTGTTCAGAAGGAAAGAAAGCACAGAGCCCCAGATTCTATGTTGTCCTGGAGAGCTTGCAGAGCACTGGGGAAAGGCAGGCAGAGAATTCCCTGATAGCACCTTCTCTGTGCCTGTTCACATTGCTTCGCAGAATCGCTTTTGTGCAGAAAACAGTAACACTTGTTCAGAAGGAAAGAAAGCACAGAGCCCCAGATTTGCTGTTGTCCTGGAGAGCTTGCAGAGCACTGGGGAAAGGCAGGCAGAGAATTCCCTGATAGCACCTTCTCTGTGCCTGGGAAGCAGAAGTGTTCACATTGCTTCGCAAGAATCGCTTTTGTGCAGAAAACACTAACACTTGTTCAGAACGAAAGAAAGCACAGAGCCCCAGATTCTATGTTGTCCTGGAGAGCTTGCAGAGCACTGGGGAAAGGCAGGCAGAGAATTCCCTGATAGAACCTTCTCTGTGCCTGGGAAGCAGAAGTGTTCACATCGCTTCGCAAGAATCGCTTTTGTGCAGAAAACAGTAACACTTGTTCAGAAGGAAAGAAAGCACAGAGCCCCAGATTTTATGTTGTCCTGGAGAGCTTGCAGAGCACTGGGGAAAGGCAGGCAGAGAATTCCCTGATAGCACCTTCTCTGTGCCTGGGAAGCAGAAGTGTTCACATTGCTTCGCAGAATCGCTTTTGTGCAGAAAACAGTAACACTTGTTCAGAAGGAAAGAAAGCACAGAGCCCCAGATTCTATGTTGTCCTGGAGAGCTTGCAGAGCACTGGGGAAAGGCAGGCAGAGAATTCCCTGATAGCACCTTCTCTGTGCCTGTTCACATTGCTTCGCAGAATCGCTTTTGTGCAGAAAACAGTAACACTTGTTCAGAAGGAAAGAAAGCACAGAGCCCCAGATTTTATGTTGTCCTGGAGAGCTTGCAGAGCACTGGGGAAAGGCAGGCAGAGAATTCCCTGATAGCACCTTCTCTGTGCCTGTTCACATTGCTTCGCAGAATCGCTTTTGTGCAGAAAACAGTAACACTTGTTCAGAACGAAAGAAAGCACAGAGCCCCAGATTTTATGTTGTCCTGGAGAGCTTGCAGAGCACTGGGGAAAGGCAGGCAGAGAATTCCCTGATAGCACCTTCTCTGTGCCTGTTCACATTGCTTCGCAAGAATCGCTTTTGTGCAGAAAACATTAACACTTGTTCAGAAGGAAAGAAAGCACAGAGCCCCAGATTTGCTGTTGTCCTGGAGAGCTTGCAGAGCACTGGGGAAAGGCAGGCAGAGAATTCCCTGCTAGCACCTTCTCTGTGCCTGGGAAGCAGAAGTGTTCACATTGCTTCGCAAGAATCGCTTTTGTGCAGAAAACAGTAACACTTGTTCAGAACGAAAGAAAGCACAGAGCCCCAGATTCTATGTTGTCCTGGAGAGCTTGCAGAGCACTGGGGAAAGGCAGGCAGAGAATTCCCTGATAGAACCTTCTCTGTGCCTGGGAAGCAGAAGTGTTCACATTGCTTCGCAGAATCGCTTTTGTGCGGAAAACACTAACACTTGTTCAGAAGGAAAGAAAGCACAGAGCCCCAGATTTTATGTTGTCCTGGAGAGCTTGCAGAGCACTGGGGAAAGGCAGGCAGAGAATTCCCTGCTAGCACCTTCTCTGTGCCTGGGAAGCAGAAGTGTTCACATTGCTTCGCAGAATCGCTTTTGTGCAGAAAACAGTAACAGTTGTTCAGAACGAAAGAAAGCACAGAGCCCCAGATTCTATGTTGTCCTGGAGAGCTTGCAGAGCACTGGGGAAAGGCAGGCAGAGAATTCCCTGATAGCACCTTCTCTGTGCCTGTTCACATGGCTTCGCAAGAATCGCTTTTGTGCAGAAAACACTAACAGTTGTTCAGAAGGAAAGAAAGCACAGAGCCCCAGATTTTATGTTGTCCTGGAGAGCTTGCAGAGCACTGGGGAAAGGCAGGCAGAGAATTCCTTGCTAGCACCTTCTCTGTGCCTGGGAAGCAGAAGTGTTCACATTGCTTCGCAAGAATCGCTTTTGTGCAGAAAACAGTAACACTTGTTCAGAAGGAAAGAAAGCACAGAGCCCCAGATTTTATGTTGTCCTGGAGAGCTTGCAGAGCACTGGGGAAAGGCAGGCAGAGAATTCCTTGCTAGCACCTTCTCTGTGCCTGGGAAGCAGAAGTGTTCACATCGCTTCGCAGAATCGCTTTTGTGCAGAAAACAGTAACACTTGTTCAGAAGGAAAGAAAGCACAGAGCCCCAGATTCTATGTTGTCCTGGAGAGCTTGCAGAGCACTGGGGAAAGGCAGGCAGAGAATTCCCTGCTAGCACCTTCTCTGTGCCTGTTCACATTGCTTCGCAGAATCGCTTTTGTGCAGAAAACAGTAACACTTGTTCAGAACGAAAGAAAGCACAGAGCCCCAGATTCTATGTTGTCTTGGAGAGCTTGCAGAGCACTGGGGAAAGGCAGGCAGAGAATTCCTTGCTAGCACCTTCTCTGTGCCTGGGAAGCAGAAGTGTTCACATCGCTTCGCAAGAATCGCTTTTGTGCAGAAAACAGTAACACTTGTTCAGAAGGAAAGAAAGCACAGAGCCCCAGATTTGCTGTTGTCCTGGAGAGCTTGCAGAGCACTGGGGAAAGGCAGGCAGAGAATTCCCTGATAGCACCTTCTCTGTGCCTGGGAAGCAGAAGTGTTCACATTGCTTCGCAGAATCGCTTTTGTGCAGAAAACAGTAACACTTGTTCAGAAGGAAAGAAAGCACAGAGCCCCAGATTCTATGTTGTCCTGGAGAGCTTGCAGAGCACTGGGGAAAGGCAGGCAGAGAATTCCCTGATAGCACCTTCTCTGTGCCTGTTCACATTGCTTCGCAGAATCGCTTTTGTGCAGAAAACAGTAACACTTGTTCAGAAGGAAAGAAAGCACAGAGCCCCAGATTTGCTGTTGTCCTGGAGAGCTTGCAGAGCACTGGGGAAAGGCAGGCAGAGAATTCCCTGATAGCACCTTCTCTGTGCCTGGGAAGCAGAAGTGTTCACATTGCTTCGCAAGAATCGCTTTTGTGCAGAAAACACTAACACTTGTTCAGAACGAAAGAAAGCACAGAGCCCCAGATTCTATGTTGTCCTGGAGAGCTTGCAGAGCACTGGGGAAAGGCAGGCAGAGAATTCCCTGATAGAACCTTCTCTGTGCCTGGGAAGCAGAAGTGTTCACATCGCTTCGCAAGAATCGCTTTTGTGCAGAAAACAGTAACACTTGTTCAGAAGGAAAGAAAGCACAGAGCCCCAGATTTTATGTTGTCCTGGAGAGCTTGCAGAGCACTGGGGAAAGGCAGGCAGAGAATTCCCTGATAGCACCTTCTCTGTGCCTGGGAAGCAGAAGTGTTCACATTGCTTCGCAGAATCGCTTTTGTGCAGAAAACAGTAACACTTGTTCAGAAGGAAAGAAAGCACAGAGCCCCAGATTCTATGTTGTCCTGGAGAGCTTGCAGAGCACTGGGGAAAGGCAGGCAGAGAATTCCCTGATAGCACCTTCTCTGTGCCTGTTCACATTGCTTCGCAGAATCGCTTTTGTGCAGAAAACAGTAACACTTGTTCAGAAGGAAAGAAAGCACAGAGCCCCAGATTTTATGTTGTCCTGGAGAGCTTGCAGAGCACTGGGGAAAGGCAGGCAGAGAATTCCCTGATAGCACCTTCTCTGTGCCTGTTCACATTGCTTCGCAGAATCGCTTTTGTGCAGAAAACAGTAACACTTGTTCAGAACGAAAGAAAGCACAGAGCCCCAGATTTTATGTTGTCCTGGAGAGCTTGCAGAGCACTGGGGAAAGGCAGGCAGAGAATTCCCTGATAGCACCTTCTCTGTGCCTGTTCACATTGCTTCGCAAGAATCGCTTTTGTGCAGAAAACATTAACACTTGTTCAGAAGGAAAGAAAGCACAGAGCCCCAGATTTGCTGTTGTCCTGGAGAGCTTGCAGAGCACTGGGGAAAGGCAGGCAGAGAATTCCCTGCTAGCACCTTCTCTGTGCCTGGGAAGCAGAAGTGTTCACATTGCTTCGCAAGAATCGCTTTTGTGCAGAAAACAGTAACACTTGTTCAGAACGAAAGAAAGCACAGAGCCCCAGATTCTATGTTGTCCTGGAGAGCTTGCAGAGCACTGGGGAAAGGCAGGCAGAGAATTCCCTGATAGAACCTTCTCTGTGCCTGGGAAGCAGAAGTGTTCACATTGCTTCGCAGAATCGCTTTTGTGCGGAAAACACTAACACTTGTTCAGAAGGAAAGAAAGCACAGAGCCCCAGATTTTATGTTGTCCTGGAGAGCTTGCAGAGCACTGGGGAAAGGCAGGCAGAGAATTCCCTGATAGCACCTTCTCTGTGCCTGTTCACATTGCTTCGCAGAATCGCTTTTGTGCGGAAAACACTAACACTTGTTCAGAACGAAAGAAAGCACAGAGCCCCAGATTTTATGTTGTCCTGGAGAGCTTGCAGAGCACTGGGGAAAGGCAGGCAGAGAATTCCCTGATAGCACCTTCTCTGTGCCTGTTCACATTGCTTCGCAGAATCGCTTTTGTGCAGAAAACAGTAACACTTGTTCAGAACGAAAGAAAGCACAGAGCCCCAGATTTTATGTTGTCCTGGAGAGCTTGCAGAGCACTGGGGAAAGGCAGGCAGAGAATTCCTTGCTAGCACCTTCTCTGTGCCTGGGAAGCAGAAGTGTTCACATTGCTTCACAGAATCGCTTTTGTGCAGAAAACAGTAACACTTGTTCAGAAGGAAAGAAAGCACAGAGCCCCAGATTCTATGTTGTCCTGGAGAGCTTGCAGAGCACTGGGGAAAGGCAGGCAGAGAATTCCCTGCTAGCACCTTCTCTGTGCCTGTTCACATTGCTTCGCAGAATCGCTTTTGTGCAGAAAACAGTAACACTTGTTCAGAAGGAAAGAAAGCACAGAGCCCCAGATTCTATGTTGTCTTGGAGAGCTTGCAGAGCACTGGGGAAAGGCAGGCAGAGAATTCCTTGCTAGCACCTTCTCTGTGCCTGGGAAGCAGAAGTGTTCACATTGCTTCGCAGAATCGCTTTTGTGCAGAAAACAGTAACACTTGTTCAGAAGGAAAGAAAGCACAGAGCCCCAGATTTTATGTTGTCCTGGAGAGCTTGCAGAGCACTGGGGAAAGGCAGGCAGAGAATTCCCTGATAGCACCTTCTCTGTGCCTGGGAAGCAGAAGTGTTCACATTGCTTCGCAGAATCGCTTTTGTGCAGAAAACAGTAACACTTGTTCAGAAGGAAAGAAAGCACAGAGCCCCAGATTCTATGTTGTCCTGGAGAGCTTGCAGAGCACTGGGGAAAGGCAGGCAGAGAATTCCCTGATAGCACCTTCTCTGTGCCTGTTCACATTGCTTCGCAGAATCGCTTTTGTGCAGAAAACAGTAACACTTGTTCAGAAGGAAAGAAAGCACAGAGCCCCAGATTTGCTGTTGTCCTGGAGAGCTTGCAGAGCACTGGGGAAAGGCAGGCAGAGAATTCCCTGCTAGCACCTTCTCTGTGCCTGGGAAGCAGAAGTGTTCACATTGCTTCGCAAGAATCGCTTTTGTGCAGAAAACAGTAACACTTGTTCAGAACGAAAGAAAGCACAGAGCCCCAGATTCTATGTTGTCCTGGAGAGCTTGCAGAGCACTGGGGAAAGGCAGGCAGAGAATTCCCTGATAGAACCTTCTCTGTGCCTGGGAAGCAGAAGTGTTCACATCGCTTCGCAAGAATCGCTTTTGTGCAGAAAACAGTAACACTTGTTCAGAAGGAAAGAAAGCACAGAGCCCCAGATTTGCTGTTGTCCTGGAGAGCTTGCAGAGCACTGGGGAAAGGCAGGCAGAGAATTCCCTGATAGCACCTTCTCTGTGCCTGGGAAGCAGAAGTGTTCACATTGCTTCGCAGAATCGCTTTTGTGCAGAAAACAGTAACACTTGTTCAGAAGGAAAGAAAGCACAGAGCCCCAGATTCTATGTTGTCCTGGAGAGCTTGCAGAGCACTGGGGAAAGGCAGGCAGAGAATTCCCTGATAGCACCTTCTCTGTGCCTGTTCACATTGCTTCGCAGAATCGCTTTTGTGCAGAAAACAGTAACACTTGTTCAGAAGGAAAGAAAGCACAGAGCCCCAGATTCTATGTTGTCCTGGAGAGCTTGCAGAGCACTGGGGAAAGGCAGGCAGAGAATTCCCTGATAGCACCTTCTCTGTGCCTGGGAAGCAGAAATGTTCACATTGCTTCGCAGAATCGCTTTTGTGCGGAAAACAGTAACACTTGTTCAGAAGGAAAGAAAGCACAGAGCCCCAGATTTTATGTTGTCCTGGAGAGCTTGCAGAGCACTGGGGAAAGGCAGGCAGAGAATTCCCTGATAGCACCTTCTCTGTGCCTGTTCACATTGCTTCGCAAGAATCGCTTTTGTGCAGAAAACAGTAACACTTGTTCAGAACGAAAGAAAGCACAGAGCCCCAGATTTTATGTTGTCCTGGAGAGCTTGCAGAGCACTGGGGAAAGGCAGGCAGAGAATTCCCTGCTAGCACCTTCTCTGTGCCTGGGAAGCAGAAGTGTTCACATTGCTTCGCAGAATCGCTTTTGTGCAGAAAACAGTAACAGTTGTTCAGAACGAAAGAAAGCACAGAGCCCCAGATTCTATGTTGTCCTGGAGAGCTTGCAGAGCACTGGGGAAAGGCAGGCAGAGAATTCCCTGATAGCACCTTCTCTGTGCCTGTTCACATGGCTTCGCAAGAATCGCTTTTGTGCAGAAAACACTAACACTTGTTCAGAAGGAAAGAAAGCACAGAGCCCCAGATTCTATGTTGTCCTGGAGAGCTTGCAGAGCACTGGGGAAAGGCAGGCAGAGAATTCCTTGCTAGCACCTTCTCTGTGCCTGGGAAGCAGAAGTGTTCACATTGCTTCGCAAGAATCGCTTTTGTGCAGAAAACAGTAACACTTGTTCAGAAGGAAAGAAAGCACAGAGCCCCAGATTTTATGTTGTCCTGGAGAGCTTGCAGAGCACTGGGGAAAGGCAGGCAGAGAATTCCCTGATAGCACCTTCTCTGTGCCTGGGAAGCAGAAGTGTTCACATCGCTTCGCAGAATCGCTTTTGTGCAGAAAACAGTAACACTTGTTCAGAAGGAAAGAAAGCACAGAGCCCCAGATTCTATGTTGTCCTGGAGAGCTTGCAGAGCACTGGGGAAAGGCAGGCAGAGAATTCCCTGCTAGCACCTTCTCTGTGCCTGTTCACATTGCTTCGCAGAATCGCTTTTGTGCAGAAAACAGTAACACTTGTTCAGAACGAAAGAAAGCACAGAGCCCCAGATTCTATGTTGTCTTGGAGAGCTTGCAGAGCACTGGGGAAAGGCAGGCAGAGAATTCCTTGCTAGCACCTTCTCTGTGCCTGGGAAGCAGAAGTGTTCACATCGCTTCGCAAGAATCGCTTTTGTGCAGAAAACAGTAACACTTGTTCAGAAGGAAAGAAAGCACAGAGCCCCAGATTTTATGTTGTCCTGGAGAGCTTGCAGAGCACTGGGGAAAGGCAGGCAGAGAATTCCCTGATAGCACCTTCTCTGTGCCTGGGAAGCAGAAGTGTTCACATTGCTTCGCAGAATCGCTTTTGTGCAGAAAACAGTAACACTTGTTCAGAAGGAAAGAAAGCACAGAGCCCCAGATTCTATGTTGTCCTGGAGAGCTTGCAGAGCACTGGGGAAAGGCAGGCAGAGAATTCCCTGATAGCACCTTCTCTGTGCCTGTTCACATTGCTTCGCAGAATCGCTTTTGTGCAGAAAACAGTAACACTTGTTCAGAAGGAAAGAAAGCACAGAGCCCCAGATTTGCTGTTGTCCTGGAGAGCTTGCAGAGCACTGGGGAAAGGCAGGCAGAGAATTCCCTGCTAGCACCTTCTCTGTGCCTGGGAAGCAGAAGTGTTCACATTGCTTCGCAAGAATCGCTTTTGTGCAGAAAACAGTAACACTTGTTCAGAACGAAAGAAAGCACAGAGCCCCAGATTCTATGTTGTCCTGGAGAGCTTGCAGAGCACTGGGGAAAGGCAGGCAGAGAATTCCCTGATAGAACCTTCTCTGTGCCTGGGAAGCAGAAGTGTTCACATCGCTTCGCAAGAATCGCTTTTGTGCAGAAAACAGTAACAATTGTTCAGAAGGAAAGAAAGCACAGAGCCCCAGATTTGCTGTTGTCCTGGAGAGCTTGCAGAGCACTGGGGAAAGGCAGGCAGAGAATTCCCTGATAGCACCTTCTCTGTGCCTGGGAAGCAGAAGTGTTCACATTGCTTCGCAGAATCGCTTTTGTGCAGAAAACAGTAACACTTGTTCAGAAGGAAAGAAAGCACAGAGCCCCAGATTCTATGTTGTCCTGGAGAGCTTGCAGAGCACTGGGGAAAGGCAGGCAGAGAATTCCCTGATAGCACCTTCTCTGTGCCTGTTCACATTGCTTCGCAGAATCGCTTTTGTGCAGAAAACAGTAACACTTGTTCAGAAGGAAAGAAAGCACAGAGCCCCAGATTTGCTGTTGTCCTGGAGAGCTTGCAGAGCACTGGGGAAAGGCAGGCAGAGAATTACCTGCTAGCACCTTCTCTGTGCCTGGGAAGCAGAAGTGTTCACATTGCTTCGCAGAATCGCTTTTGTGCAGAAAACAGTAACACTTGTTCAGAACGAAAGAAAGCACAGAGCCCCAGATTCTATGTTGTCCTGGAGAGCTTGCAGAGCACTGGGGAAAGGCAGGCAGAGAATTCCCTGATAGCACCTTCTCTGTGCCTGGGAAGCAGAAGTGTTCACATTGCTTCGCAGAATCGCTTTTGTGCGGAAAACACTAACACTTGTTCAGAAGGAAAGAAAGCACAGAGCCCCAGATTTTATGTTGTCCTGGAGAGCTTGCAGAGCACTGGGGAAAGGCAGGCAGAGAATTCCCTGCTAGCACCTTCTCTGTGCCTGTTCACATTGCTTCGCAAGAATCGCTTTTGTGCAGAAAACAGTAACACTTGTTCAGAACGAAAGAAAGCACAGAGCCCCAGATTTTATGTTGTCCTGGAGAGCTTGCAGAGCACTGGGGAAAGGCAGGCAGAGAATTCCCTGCTAGCACCTTCTCTGTGCCTGGGAAGCAGAAGTGTTCACATTGCTTCGCAGAATCGCTTTTGTGCAGAAAACAGTAACAGTTGTTCAGAAGGAAAGAAAGCACAGAGCCCCAGATTCTATGTTGTCCTGGAGAGCTTGCAGAGCACTGGGGAAAGGCAGGCAGAGAATTCCCTGATAGCACCTTCTCTGTGCCTGTTCACATGGCTTCGCAAGAATCGCTTTTGTGCAGAAAACACTAACACTTGTTCAGAAGGAAAGAAAGCACAGAGCCCCAGATTCTATGTTGTCCTGGAGAGCTTGCAGAGCACTGGGGAAAGGCAGGCAGAGAATTCCTTGCTAGCACCTTCTCTGTGCCTGGGAAGCAGAAGTGTTCACATTGCTTCGCAAGAATCGCTTTTGTGCAGAAAACAGTAACACTTGTTCAGAAGGAAAGAAAGCACAGAGCCCCAGATTTTATGTTGTCCTGGAGAGCTTGCAGAGCACTGGGGAAAGGCAGGCAGAGAATTCCTTGCTAGCACCTTCTCTGTGCCTGGGAAGCAGAAGTGTTCACATCGCTTCGCAGAATCGCTTTTGTGCAGAAAACAGTAACACTTGTTCAGAAGGAAAGAAAGCACAGAGCCCCAGATTCTATGTTGTCCTGGAGAGCTTGCAGAGCACTGGGGAAAGGCAGGCAGAGAATTCCCTGCTAGCACCTTCTCTGTGCCTGTTCACATTGCTTCGCAGAATCGCTTTTGTGCAGAAAACAGTAACACTTGTTCAGAACGAAAGAAAGCACAGAGCCCCAGATTCTATGTTGTCTTGGAGAGCTTGCAGAGCACTGGGGAAAGGCAGGCAGAGAATTCCCTGCTAGCACCTTCTCTGTGCCTGGGAAGCAGAAGTGTTCACATCGCTTCGCAAGAATCGCTTTTGTGCAGAAAACAGTAACACTTGTTCAGAAGGAAAGAAAGCACAGAGCCCCAGATTTTATGTTGTCCTGGAGAGCTTGCAGAGCACTGGGGAAAGGCAGGCAGAGAATTCCCTGATAGCACCTTCTCTGTGCCTGGGAAGCAGAAGTGTTCACATTGCTTCGCAGAATCGCTTTTGTGCAGAAAACAGTAACACTTGTTCAGAAGGAAAGAAAGCACAGAGCCCCAGATTCTATGTTGTCCTGGAGAGCTTGCAGAGCACTGGGGAAAGGCAGGCAGAGAATTCCCTGATAGCACCTTCTCTGTGCCTGTTCACATTGCTTCGCAGAATCGCTTTTGTGCAGAAAACAGTAACACTTGTTCAGAAGGAAAGAAAGCACAGAGCCCCAGATTTGCTGTTGTCCTGGAGAGCTTGCAGAGCACTGGGGAAAGGCAGGCAGAGAATTCCCTGCTAGCACCTTCTCTGTGCCTGGGAAGCAGAAGTGTTCACATTGCTTCGCAAGAATCGCTTTTGTGCAGAAAACAGTAACACTTGTTCAGAACGAAAGAAAGCACAGAGCCCCAGATTCTATGTTGTCCTGGAGAGCTTGCAGAGCACTGGGGAAAGGCAGGCAGAGAATTCCCTGATAGAACCTTCTCTGTGCCTGGGAAGCAGAAGTGTTCACATCGCTTCGCAAGAATCGCTTTTGTGCAGAAAACAGTAACACTTGTTCAGAAGGAAAGAAAGCACAGAGCCCCAGATTCTATGTTGTCCTGGAGAGCTTGCAGAGCACTGGGGAAAGGCAGGCAGAGAATTCCCTGATAGCACCTTCTCTGTGCCTGTTCACATTGCTTCGCAGAATCGCTTTTGTGCAGAAAACAGTAACACTTGTTCAGAAGGAAAGAAAGCACAGAGCCCCAGATTCTATGTTGTCCTGGAGAGCTTGCAGAGCACTGGGGAAAGGCAGGCAGAGAATTCCCTGATAGCACCTTCTCTGTGCCTGTTCACATTGCTTCGCAGAATCGCTTTTGTGCAGAAAACAGTAACACTTGTTCAGAAGGAAAGAAAGCACAGAGCCCCAGATTTTATGTTGTCCTGGAGAGCTTGCAGAGCACTGGGGAAAGGCAGGCAGAGAATTCCCTGATAGCACCTTCTCTGTGCCTGTTCACATTGCTTCGCAGAATCGCTTTTGTGCAGAAAACAGTAACACTTGTTCAGAAGGAAAGAAAGCACAGAGCCCCAGATTTGCTGTTGTCCTGGAGAGCTTGCAGAGCACTGGGGAAAGGCAGGCAGAGAATTCCCTGCTAGCACCTTCTCTGTGCCTGGGAAGCAGAAGTGTTCACATTGCTTCGCAAGAATCGCTTTTGTGCAGAAAACAGTAACACTTGTTCAGAACGAAAGAAAGCACAGAGCCCCAGATTCTATGTTGTCCTGGAGAGCTTGCAGAGCACTGGGGAAAGGCAGGCAGAGAATTCCCTGATAGAACCTTCTCTGTGCCTGGGAAGCAGAAGTGTTCACATTGCTTCGCAGAATCGCTTTTGTGCGGAAAACACTAACACTTGTTCAGAACGAAAGAAAGCACAGAGCCCCAGATTCTATGTTGTCCTGGAGAGCTTGCAGAGCACTGGGGAAAGGCAGGCAGAGAATTCCCTGATAGCACCTTCTCTGTGCCTGTTCACATTGCTTCGCAAGAATCGCTTTTGTGCAGAAAACAGTAACACTTGTTCAGAAGGAAAGAAAGCACAGAGCCCCAGATTTGCTGTTGTCCTGGAGAGCTTGCAGAGCACTGGGGAAAGGCAGGCAGAGAATTCCCTGCTAGCACCTTCTCTGTGCCTGGGAAGCAGAAGTGTTCACATTGCTTCGCAAGAATCGCTTTTGTGCAGAAAACAGTAACAGTTGTTCAGAAGGAAAGAAAGCACAGAGCCCCAGAGTCTATGTTGTCCTGGAGAGCTTGCAGAGCACTGGGGAAAGGCAGGCAGAGAATTCCCTGATAGCACCTTCTCTGTGCCTGGGAAGCAGAAGTGTTCACATTGCTTCGCAGAATCGCTTTTGTGCAGAAAACAGTAACACTTGTTCAGAACGAAAGAAAGCACACAGCCCCAGATTTGCTGTTGTCCTGGAGAGCTTGCAGAGCACTGGGGAAAGGCAGGCAGAGAATTCCCTGATAGCACCTTCTCTGTGCCTGTTCACATTGCTTCGCAGAATCGCTTTTGTGCAGAAAACAGTAACAGTTGTTCAGAAGGAAAGAAAGCACAGAGCCCCAGATTTTATGTTGCCCTGGAGAGCTTGCAGAGCACTGGGGAAAGGCAGGCAGAGAATTCCCTGATAGCACCTTCTCTGTGCCTGGGAAGCAGAAGTGTTCACATCGCTTCGCAAGAATCGCTTTTGTGCAGAAAACAGTAACACTTGTTCAGAAGGAAAGAAAGCACAGAGCCCCAGATTTTATGTTGTCCTGGAGAGCTTGCAGAGCACTGGGGAAAGGCAGGCAGAGAATTCCCTGATAGCACCTTCTCTGTGCCTGGGAAGCAGTAGTGTTCACATTGCTTCGCAGAATCGCTTTTGTGCAGAAAACAGTAACACTTGTTCAGAACGAAAGAAAGCACAGAGCCCCAGATTCTATGTTGTCCTGGAGAGCTTGCAGAGCACTGGGGAAAGGCAGGCAGAGAATTCCCTGATAGCACCTTCTCTGTGCCTGTTCACATTGCTTCGCAGAATCGCTTTTGTGCAGAAAACAGTAACACTTGTTCAGAACGAAAGAAAGCACAGAGCCCCAGATTCTATGTTGTCCTGGAGAGCTTGCAGAGCACTGGGGAAAGGCAGGCAGAGAATTCCCTGATAGCACCTTCTCTGTGCCTGTTCACATTGCTTCGCAGAATCGCTTTTGTGCAGAAAACAGTAACACTTGTTCAGAAGGAAAGAAAGCACAGAGCCCCAGATTTTATGTTGTCCTGGAGAGCTTGCAGAGCACAGGGGAAAGGCAGGCAGAGAATTCCCTGATAGCACCTTCTCTGTGCCTGGGAAGCAGAAGTGTTCACATTGCTTCGCAGAATCGCTTTTGTGCAGAAAACAGTAACACTTGTTCAGAAGGAAAGAAAGCACAGAGCCCCAGATTCTATGTTGTCCTGGAGAGCTTGCAGAGCACTGGGGAAAGGCAGGCAGAGAATTCCCTGATAGCACCTTCTCTGTGCCTGTTCACATTGCTTCGCAGAATCGCTTTTGTGCAGAAAACAGTAACACTTGTTCAGAAGGAAAGAAAGCACAGAGCCCCAGATTCTATGTTGTCCTGGAGAGCTTGCAGAGCACTGGGGAAAGGCAGGCAGAGAATTCCCTGATAGCACCTTCTCTGTGCCTGTTCACATTGCTTCGCAGAATCGCTTTTGTGCAGAAAACAGTAACACTTGTTCAGAAGGAAAGAAAGCACAGCGCCCCAGATTTGCTGTTGTCCTGGAGAGCTTGCAGAGCACTGGGGAAAGGCAGGCAGAGAATTCCCTGCTAGCACCTTCTCTGTGCCTGGGAAGCAGAAGTGTTCACATTGCTTCGCAAGAATCGCTTTTGTGCAGAAAACAGTAACACTTGTTCAGAACGAAAGAAAGCACAGAGCCCCAGATTCTATGTTGTCCTGGAGAGCTTGCAGAGCACTGGGGAAAGGCAGGCAGAGAATTCCCTGATAGCACCTTCTCTGTGCCTGGGAAGCAGAAGTGTTCACATTGCTTCGCAAGAATCGCTTTTGTGCAGAAAACAATTAAAGTTGTTCAGAACGAAAGAAAGCACAGAGCCCCAGATTCTATGTTGTCCTGGAGAGCTTGCAGAGCACTGGGGAAAGGCAGGCAGAGAATTCCCTGCTAGCACCTTCTCTGTGCCTGGGAAGCAGAAGTGTTCACATTGCTTCGCAGAATCGCTTTTGTGCGGAAAACACTAACACTTGTTCAGAAGGAAAGAAAGCACAGAGCCCCAGATTTTATGTTGTCCTGGAGAGCTTGCAGAGCACTGGGGAAAGGCAGGCAGAGAATTCCCTGATCGCACCTTCTCTGTGCCTGTTCACATTGCTTCGCAGAATCGCTTTTGTGCAGAAAACAGTAACACTTGTTCAGAAGGAAAGAAAGCACAGAGCCCCAGATTTTATGTTGTCCTGGAGAGCTTGCAGAGCACTGGGGAAAGGCAGGCAGAGAATTCCCTGATAGCACCTTCTCTGTGCCTGGGAAGCAGAAGTGTTCACATTGCTTCGCAGAATCGCTTTTGTGCAGAAAACAGTAACACTTGTTCAGAAGGAAAGAAAGCACAGAGCCCCAGATTTTATGTTGTCCTGGAGAGCTTGCAGAGCACTGGGGAAAGGCAGGCAGAGAATTCCCTGATAGCACCTTCTCTGTGCCTGGGAAGCAGAAGTGTTCACATTGCTTCGCAGAATCGCTTTTGTGCAGAAAACAGTAACACTTGTTCAGAAGGAAAGAAAGCACAGAGCCCCAGATTCTATGTTGTCCTGGAGAGCTTGCAGAGCACTGGGGAAAGGCAGGCAGAGAATTCCCTGCTAGCACCTTCTCTGTGCCTGTTCACATTGCTTCGCAGAATCGCTTTTGTGCAGAAAAAAGTAACACTTGTTCAGAAGGAAAGAAAGCACAGAGCCCCAGATTTGCTGTTGTCCTGGAGAGCTTGCAGAGCACTGGGGAAAGGCAGGCAGAGAATTCCCTGATAGCACCTTCTCTGTGCCTGGGAAGCAGAAGTGTTCACATTGCTTCGCAAGAATCGCTTTTGTGCAGAAAACACTAACACTTGTTCAGAAGGAAAGAAAGCACAGAGCCCCAGATTCTATGTTGTCCTGGAGAGCTTGCAGAGCACTGGGGAAAGGCAGGCAGAGAATTCCCTGATAGCACCTTCTCTGTGCCTGTTCACATTGCTTCGCAGAATCGCTTTTGTGCAGAAAACAGTAACAGTTGTTCAGAACGAAAGAAAGCACAGAGCCCCAGATTCTATGTTGTCCTGGAGAGCTTGCAGAGCACTGGGGAAAGGCAGGCAGAGAATTCCCTGCTAGCACCTTCTCTGTGCCTGGGAAGCAGAAGTGTTCACATTGCTTCGCAGAATCGCTTTTGTGCAGAAAACAGTAACACTTGTTCAGAACTAAAGAAAGCACAGAGCCCCAGATTCTATGTTGTCCTGGAGAGCTTGCAGAGCACTGGGGAAAGGCAGGCAGAGAATTCCCTGATAGCACCTTCTCTGTGCCTGTTCACATTGCTTCGCAGAATCGCTTTTGTGCAGAAAACAGTAACACTTGTTCAGAAGGAAAGAAAGCACAGAGCCCCAGATTTTATGTTGTCCTGGAGAGCTTGCAGAGCACTGGGGAAAGGCAGGCAGAGAATTCCTTGCTAGCACCTTCTCTGTGCCTGGGAAGCAAAAGTGTTCACATTGCTTCGCAGAATCGCTTTTGTGCAGAAAACAGTAACACTTGTTCAGAAGGAAAGAAAGCACAGAGCCCCAGATTTTATGTTGCCCTGGAGAGCTTGCAGAGCACTGGGGAAAGGCAGGCAGAGAATTCCCTGCTAGCACCTTCTCTGTGCCTGGGAAGCAGAAGTGTTCACATTGCTTCGCAGAATCGCTTTTGTGCAGAAAACAGTAACACTTGTTCAGAACTAAAGAAAGCACAGAGCCCCAGATTCTATGTTGTCCTGGAGAGCTTGCAGAGCACTGGGGAAAGGCAGGCAGAGAATTCCCTGCTAGCACCTTCTCTGTGGCTGTTCACATTGCTTCGCAGAATCGCTTTTGTGCAGAAAACAGTAACACTTGTTCAGAACGAAAGAAAGCACAGAGCCCCAGATTCTATGTTGTCCTGGAGAGCTTGCAGAGCACTGGGGAAAGGCAGGCAGAGAATTCCCTGCTAGCACCTTCTCTGTGCCTGGGAAGCAGTAGTGTTCACATTGCTTCGCAGAATCGCTTTTGTACAGAAAACAGTAACAGTTGTTCAGAACGAAAGAAAGCACAGAGCCCCAGATTTTATGTTGTCCTGGAGAGCTTGCAGAGCACTGGGGAAAGGCAGGCAGAGAATTCCCTGATAGCACCTTCTCTGTGCCTGGGAAGCAGAAGTGTTCACATTGCTTCGCAGAATCGCTTTTGTGCGGAAAACACTAACACTTGTTCAGAAGGAAAGAAAGCACAGAGCCCCAGATTTTATGTTGTCCTGGAGAGCTTGCAGAGCACTGGGGAAAGGCAGGCAGAGAATTCCCTGATAGCACCTTCTCTGTGCCTGTTCACATTGCTTCGCAAGAATCGCTTTTGTGCAGAAAACACTAACATTTGTTCAGAAGGAAAGAAAGCACAGAGCCCCAGATTCTATGTTGTCCTGGAGAGCTTGCAGAGCACTGGGGAAAGGCAGGCAGAGAATTCCTTGCTAGCACCTTCTCTGTGCCTGGGAAGCAGAAGTGTTCACATTGCTTCGCAAGAATCGCTTTTGTGCAGAAAACAGTAACACTTGTTCAGAAGGAAAGAAAGCACAGAGCCCCAGATTCTATGTTGTCCTGGAGAGCTTGCAGAGCACTGGGGAAAGGCAGGCAGAGAATTCCCTTATAGCACCTTCTCTGTGCCTGTTCACATTGCTTCGCAGGATCGGTTTTGTGCAGAAAACAGTAACACTTGTTCAGAAGGAAAGAAAGCACAGAGCCCCAGAGTCTATGTTGTCCTGGAGAGCTTGCAGAGCACTGGGGAAAGGCAGGCAGAGAATTCCCTGCTAGCACCTCTCTGTGCCTGGAAGCAGAAGTGTTCACATTGCTTCGCAAGAATCGCTTTTGTGCAGAAAACAGTAACAGTTGTTCAGAAGGAAAGAAAGCACAGAGCCCCAGATTTTATGTTGTCCTGGAGAGCTTGCAGAGCACTGGGGAAAGGCAGGCAGAGAATTCCTTGCTAGCACCTTCTCTGTGCCTGGGAAGCAGAAGTGTTCACATTGCTTCGCAGAATCGCTTTTGTGCAGAAAACAGTAACACTTGTTCAGAAGGAAAGAAAGCACAGAGCCCCAGATTCTATGTTGTCCTGGAGAGCTTGCAGAGCACTGGGGAAAGGCAGGCAGAGAATTCCCTGATAGCACCTTCTCTGTGCCTGGGAAGCAGAAGTGTTCACATTGCTTCGCAAGAATCGCTTTTGTGCGGAAAACACTAACACTTGTTCAGAAGGAAAGAAAGCACAGAGCCCCAGATTTTATGTTGTCCTGGAGAGCTTGCAGAGCACTGGGGAAAGGCAGGCAGAGAATTCCCTGATAGCACCTTCTCTGTGCCTGTTCACATTGCTTCGCAAGAATCGCTTTTGTGCAGAAAACACTAACACTTGTTCAGAAGGAAAGAAAGCACAGAGCCCCAGATTCTATGTTGTCCTGGAGAGCTTGCAGAGCACTGGGGAAAGGCAGGCAGAGAATTCCTTGCTAGCACCTTCTCTGTGCCTGGGAAGCAGAAGTGTTCACATTGCTTCGCAAGAATCGCTTTTGTGCAGAAAACAGTAACACTTGTTCAGAAGGAAAGAAAGCACAGAGCCCCAGATTCTATGTTGTCCTGGAGAGCTTGCAGAGCACTGGGGAAAGGCAGGCAGAGAATTCCCTGATAGCACCTTCTCTGTGCCTGTTCACATTGCTTCGCAGGATCGGTTTTGTGCAGAAAACAGTAACACTTGTTCAGAACGAAAGAAAGCACAGAGCCCCAGAGTCTATGTTGTCCTGGAGAGCTTGCAGAGCACTGGGGAAAGGCAGGCAGAGAATTCCCTGCTAGCACCTCTCTGTGCCTGGGAAGCAGAAGTGTTCACATTGCTTCGCAGAATCGCTTTTGTGCAGAAAACATTAACACTTGTTCAGAAGGAAAGAAAGCACAGAGCCCCAGATTTTATGTTGTCCTGGAGAGCTTGCAGAGCACTGGGGAAAGGCAGGCAGAGAATTCCCTGCTAGCACCTTCTCTGTGCCTGTTCACATTGCTTCGCAGAATCGCTTTTGTGCAGAAAACAGTAACACTTGTTCAGAAGGAAAGAAAGCACAGAGCCCCAGATTTTATGTTGTCCTGGAGAGCTTGCAGAGCACTGGGGAAAGGCAGGCAGAGAATTCCTTGCTAGCACCTTCTCTGTGCCTGAGAAGCAGAAGTGTTCACATTGCTTCGCAGAATCGCTTTTGTGCAGAAAACAGTAACACTTGTTCAGAAGGAAAGAAAGCACAGAGCCCCAGATTTTATGTTGTCCTGGAGAGCTTGCAGAGCACTGGGGAAAGGCAGGCAGAGAATTCCCTGCTAGCACCTTCTCTGTGCCTGGGAAGCAGAAGTGTTCACATCGCTTCGCAGAATCGCTTTTGTGCAGAAAACAGTAACACTTGTTCAGAAGGAAAGAAAGCACAGAGCCCCAGATTCTATGTTGTCCTGGAGAGCTTGCAGAGCACTGGGGAAAGGCAGGCAGAGAATTCCCTGATAGCACCTTCTCTGTGCCTGGGAAGCAGAAGTGTTCACATTGCTTCGCAAGAATCGCTTTTGTGCAGAAAACAGTAACACTTGTTCAGAAGGAAAGAAAGCACAGAGCCCCAGATTCTATGTTGTCCTGGAGAGCTTGCAGAGCACTGGGGAAAGGCAGGCAGAGAATTCCCTGATAGCACCTTCTCTGTGCCTGGGAAGCAGAAGTGTTCACATTGCTTCGCAGAATCGCTTTTGTGCAGAAAACAGTAACACTTGTTCAGAAGGAAAGAAAGCACAGAGCCCCAGATTCTATGTTGTCCTGGAGAGCTTGCAGAGCACTGGGGAAAGGCAGGCAGAGAATTCCCTGATAGCACCTTCTCTGTGCCTGTTCACATTGCTTCGCAGGATCGGTTTTGTGCAGAAAACAGTAACACTTGTTCAGAACGAAAGAAAGCACAGAGCCCCAGAGTCTATGTTGTCCTGGAGAGCTTGCAGAGCACTGGGGAAAGGCAGGCAGAGAATTCCCTGCTAGCACCTCTCTGTGCCTGGAAGCAGAAGTGTTCACATTGCTTCGCAGAATCGCTTTTGTGCAGAAAACATTAACACTTGTTCAGAAGGAAAGAAAGCACAGAGCCCCAGATTTTATGTTGTCCTGGAGAGCTTGCAGAGCACTGGGGAAAGGCAGGCAGAGAATTCCCTGCTAGCACCTTCTCTGTGCCTGTTCACATTGCTTCGCAGAATCGCTTTTGTGCAGAAAACAGTAACACTTGTTCAGAAGGAAAGAAAGCACAGAGCCCCAGATTTTATGTTGTCCTGGAGAGCTTGCAGAGCACTGGGGAAAGGCAGGCAGAGAATTCCTTGCTAGCACCTTCTCTGTGCCTGAGAAGCAGAAGTGTTCACATTGCTTCGCAGAATCGCTTTTGTGCAGAAAACAGTAACACTTGTTCAGAAGGAAAGAAAGCACAGAGCCCCAGATTTTATGTTGTCCTGGAGAGCTTGCAGAGCACTGGGGAAAGGCAGGCAGAGAATTCCCTGCTAGCACCTTCTCTGTGCCTGGGAAGCAGAAGTGTTCACATCGCTTCGCAGAATCGCTTTTGTGCAGAAAACAGTAACACTTGTTCAGAAGGAAAGAAAGCACAGAGCCCCAGATTCTATGTTGTCCTGGAGAGCTTGCAGAGCACTGGGGAAAGGCAGGCAGAGAATTCCCTGATAGCACCTTCTCTGTGCCTGGGAAGCAGAAGTGTTCACATTGCTTCGCAAGAATCGCTTTTGTGCAGAAAACAGTAACACTTGTTCAGAAGGAAAGAAAGCACAGAGCCCCAGATTCTATGTTGTCCTGGAGAGCTTGCAGAGCACTGGGGAAAGGCAGGCAGAGAATTCCCTGATAGCACCTTCTCTGTGCCTGTTCACATTGCTTCGCAGAATCGCTTTTGTGCAGAAAACAGTAACACTTGTTCAGAACGAAAGAAAGCACAGAGCCCCAGATTTTATGTTGTCCTGGAGAGCTTGCAGAGCACTGGGGAAAGGCAGGCAGAGAATTCCCTGATAGCACCTTCTCTGTGCCTGTTCACATTGCTTCGCAGAATCGCTTTTGTGCAGAAAACAGTAACACTTGTTCAGAACTAAAGAAAGCACAGAGCCCCAGATTCTATGTTGTCCTGGAGAGCTTGCAGAGCACTGGGGAAAGGCAGGCAGAGAATTCCCTGATAGCACCTTCTCTGTGCCTGGGAAGCAGAAGTGTTCACATTGCTTCGCAAGAATCGCTTTTGTGCAGAAAACAGTAACAGTTGTTCAGAACGAAAGAAAGCACAGAGCCCCAGATTCTATGTTGTCCTGGAGAGCTTGCAGAGCACTGGGGAAAGGCAGGCAGAGAATTCCCTGATAGAACCTTCTCTGTGCCTGGGAAGCACAAGTGTTCACATTGCTTCGCAGAATCGCTTTTGTGCGGAAAACACTGACACTTGTTCAGAAGGAAAGAAAGCACAGAGCCCCAGATTTTATGTTGTCCTGGAGAGCTTGCAGAGCACTGGGGAAAGGCAGGCAGAGAATTCCCTGATAGCACCTTCTCTGTGCCTGTTCACACTGCTTCGCAGAATCGCTTTTGTGCAGAAAACAGTAACACTTGTTCAGAAGGAAAGAAAGCACAGAGCCCCAGATTTTATGTTGTCCTGGAGAGCTTGCAGAACACTGGGGAAAGGCAGGCAGAGAATTCCCTGATAGCACCTTCTCTGTGCCTGGGAAGCAGAAGTGTTCACATTGCTTCGCAGAATCGCTTTTGTGCAGAAAACAGTAACACTTGTTCAGAAGGAAAGAAAGCACAGAGCCCCAGATTTTATGTTGTCCTGGAGAGCTTGCAGAGCACTGGGGAAAGGCAGGCAGAGAATTCCCTGCTAGCACCTTCTCTGTGCCTGTTCACATTGCTTCGCAGAATCGCTTTTGTGCAGAAAACAGTAACACTTGTTCAGAAGGAAAGAAAGCACAGAGCCCCAGATTTTATGTTGTCCTGGAGAGCTTGCAGAGCACTGGGGAAAGGCAGGCAGAGAATTCCTTGCTAGCACCTTCTCTGTGCCTGAGAAGCAGAAGTGTTCACATTGCTTCGCAGAATCGCTTTTGTGCAGAAAACAGTAACACTTGTTCAGAAGGAAAGAAAGCACAGAGCCCCAGATTTTTTGTTGTCCTGGAGAGCTTGCAGAGCACTGGGGAAAGGCAGGCAGAGAATTCCCTGCTAGCACCTTCTCTGTGCCTGGGAAGCAGAAGTGTTCACATCGCTTCGCAGAATCGCTTTTGTGCAGAAAACAGTAACACTTGTTCAGAACGAAAGAAAGCACAGAGCCCCAGATTCTATGTTGTCCTGGAGAGCTTGCAGAGCACTGGGGAAAGGCAGGCAGAGAATTCCCTGATAGCACCTTCTCTGTGCCTGTTCACATTGCTTCGCAGAATCGCTTTTGTGCAGAAAACAGTAACACTTGTTCAGAACGAAAGAAAGCACAGAGCCCCAGATTTTATGTTGTCCTGGAGAGCTTGCAGAGCACTGGGGAAAGGCAGGCAGAGAATTCCCTGATAGCACCTTCTCTGTGCCTGTTCACATTGCTTCGCAGAATCGCTTTTGTGCAGAAAACAGTAACACTTGTTCAGAACTAAAGAAAGCACAGAGCCCCAGATTCTATGTTGTCCTGGAGAGCTTGCAGAGCACTGGGGAAAGGCAGGCAGAGAATTCCCTGATAGCACCTTCTCTGTGCCTGGGAAGCAGAAGTGTTCACATTGCTTCGCAAGAATCGCTTTTGTGCAGAAAACAGTAACAGTTGTTCAGAACGAAAGAAAGCACAGAGCCCCAGATTCTATGTTGTCCTGGAGAGCTTGCAGAGCACTGGGGAAAGGCAGGCAGAGAATTCCCTGATAGCACCTTCTCTGTGCCTGTTCACATTGCTTCGCAGAATCGCTTTTGTGCAGAAAACAGTAACACTTGTTCAGAAGGAAAGAAAGCACAGAGCCCCAGATTCTATGTTGTCCTGGAGAGCTTGCAGAGCACTGGGGAAAGGCAGGCAGAGAATTCCCTGATAGCACCTTCTCTGTGCCTGTTCACATTGCTTCGCAGAATCGCTTTTGTGCAGAAAACAGTAACACTTGTTCAGAAGGAAAGAAAGCACAGCGCCCCAGATTTGCTGTTGTCCTGGAGAGCTTGCAGAGCACTGGGGAAAGGCAGGCAGAGAATTCCCTGCTAGCACCTTCTCTGTGCCTGGGAAGCAGAAGTGTTCACATTGCTTCGCAAGAATCGCTTTTGTGCAGAAAACAGTAACACTTGTTCAGAACGAAAGAAAGCACAGAGCCCCAGATTCTATGTTGTCCTGGAGAGCTTGCAGAGCACTGGGGAAAGGCAGGCAGAGAATTCCCTGATAGCACCTTCTCTGTGCCTGGGAAGCAGAAGTGTTCACATTGCTTCGCAAGAATCGCTTTTGTGCAGAAAACAATTAAAGTTGTTCAGAACGAAAGAAAGCACAGAGCCCCAGATTCTATGTTGTCCTGGAGAGCTTGCAGAGCACTGGGGAAAGGCAGGCAGAGAATTCCCTGCTAGCACCTTCTCTGTGCCTGGGAAGCAGAAGTGTTCACATTGCTTCGCAGAATCGCTTTTGTGCGGAAAACACTAACACTTGTTCAGAAGGAAAGAAAGCACAGAGCCCCAGATTTTATGTTGTCCTGGAGAGCTTGCAGAGCACTGGGGAAAGGCAGGCAGAGAATTCCCTGATCGCACCTTCTCTGTGCCTGTTCACATTGCTTCGCAGAATCGCTTTTGTGCAGAAAACAGTAACACTTGTTCAGAAGGAAAGAAAGCACAGAGCCCCAGATTTTATGTTGTCCTGGAGAGCTTGCAGAGCACTGGGGAAAGGCAGGCAGAGAATTCCCTGATAGCACCTTCTCTGTGCCTGGGAAGCAGAAGTGTTCACATTGCTTCGCAGAATCGCTTTTGTGCAGAAAACAGTAACACTTGTTCAGAAGGAAAGAAAGCACAGAGCCCCAGATTTTATGTTGTCCTGGAGAGCTTGCAGAGCACTGGGGAAAGGCAGGCAGAGAATTCCCTGATAGCACCTTCTCTGTGCCTGGGAAGCAGAAGTGTTCACATTGCTTCGCAGAATCGCTTTTGTGCAGAAAACAGTAACACTTGTTCAGAAGGAAAGAAAGCACAGAGCCCCAGATTCTATGTTGTCCTGGAGAGCTTGCAGAGCACTGGGGAAAGGCAGGCAGAGAATTCCCTGCTAGCACCTTCTCTGTGCCTGTTCACATTGCTTCGCAGAATCGCTTTTGTGCAGAAAAAAGTAACACTTGTTCAGAAGGAAAGAAAGCACAGAGCCCCAGATTTGCTGTTGTCCTGGAGAGCTTGCAGAGCACTGGGGAAAGGCAGGCAGAGAATTCCCTGATAGCACCTTCTCTGTGCCTGGGAAGCAGAAGTGTTCACATTGCTTCGCAAGAATCGCTTTTGTGCAGAAAACACTAACACTTGTTCAGAAGGAAAGAAAGCACAGAGCCCCAGATTCTATGTTGTCCTGGAGAGCTTGCAGAGCACTGGGGAAAGGCAGGCAGAGAATTCCCTGATAGCACCTTCTCTGTGCCTGTTCACATTGCTTCGCAGAATCGCTTTTGTGCAGAAAACAGTAACAGTTGTTCAGAACGAAAGAAAGCACAGAGCCCCAGATTCTATGTTGTCCTGGAGAGCTTGCAGAGCACTGGGGAAAGGCAGGCAGAGAATTCCCTGCTAGCACCTTCTCTGTGCCTGGGAAGCAGAAGTGTTCACATTGCTTCGCAGAATCGCTTTTGTGCAGAAAACAGTAACACTTGTTCAGAACTAAAGAAAGCACAGAGCCCCAGATTCTATGTTGTCCTGGAGAGCTTGCAGAGCACTGGGGAAAGGCAGGCAGAGAATTCCCTGATAGCACCTTCTCTGTGCCTGTTCACATTGCTTCGCAGAATCGCTTTTGTGCAGAAAACAGTAACACTTGTTCAGAAGGAAAGAAAGCACAGAGCCCCAGATTTTATGTTGTCCTGGAGAGCTTGCAGAGCACTGGGGAAAGGCAGGCAGAGAATTCCTTGCTAGCACCTTCTCTGTGCCTGGGAAGCAAAAGTGTTCACATTGCTTCGCAGAATCGCTTTTGTGCAGAAAACAGTAACACTTGTTCAGAAGGAAAGAAAGCACAGAGCCCCAGATTTTATGTTGCCCTGGAGAGCTTGCAGAGCACTGGGGAAAGGCAGGCAGAGAATTCCCTGCTAGCACCTTCTCTGTGCCTGGGAAGCAGAAGTGTTCACATTGCTTCGCAGAATCGCTTTTGTGCAGAAAACAGTAACACTTGTTCAGAACTAAAGAAAGCACAGAGCCCCAGATTCTATGTTGTCCTGGAGAGCTTGCAGAGCACTGGGGAAAGGCAGGCAGAGAATTCCCTGCTAGCACCTTCTCTGTGGCTGTTCACATTGCTTCGCAGAATCGCTTTTGTGCAGAAAACAGTAACACTTGTTCAGAACGAAAGAAAGCACAGAGCCCCAGATTCTATGTTGTCCTGGAGAGCTTGCAGAGCACTGGGGAAAGGCAGGCAGAGAATTCCCTGCTAGCACCTTCTCTGTGCCTGGGAAGCAGTAGTGTTCACATTGCTTCGCAGAATCGCTTTTGTACAGAAAACAGTAACAGTTGTTCAGAACGAAAGAAAGCACAGAGCCCCAGATTTTATGTTGTCCTGGAGAGCTTGCAGAGCACTGGGGAAAGGCAGGCAGAGAATTCCCTGATAGCACCTTCTCTGTGCCTGGGAAGCAGAAGTGTTCACATTGCTTCGCAGAATCGCTTTTGTGCGGAAAACACTAACACTTGTTCAGAAGGAAAGAAAGCACAGAGCCCCAGATTTTATGTTGTCCTGGAGAGCTTGCAGAGCACTGGGGAAAGGCAGGCAGAGAATTCCCTGATAGCACCTTCTCTGTGCCTGTTCACATTGCTTCGCAAGAATCGCTTTTGTGCAGAAAACACTAACATTTGTTCAGAAGGAAAGAAAGCACAGAGCCCCAGATTCTATGTTGTCCTGGAGAGCTTGCAGAGCACTGGGGAAAGGCAGGCAGAGAATTCCTTGCTAGCACCTTCTCTGTGCCTGGGAAGCAGAAGTGTTCACATTGCTTCGCAAGAATCGCTTTTGTGCAGAAAACAGTAACACTTGTTCAGAAGGAAAGAAAGCACAGAGCCCCAGATTCTATGTTGTCCTGGAGAGCTTGCAGAGCACTGGGGAAAGGCAGGCAGAGAATTCCCTTATAGCACCTTCTCTGTGCCTGTTCACATTGCTTCGCAGGATCGGTTTTGTGCAGAAAACAGTAACACTTGTTCAGAAGGAAAGAAAGCACAGAGCCCCAGAGTCTATGTTGTCCTGGAGAGCTTGCAGAGCACTGGGGAAAGGCAGGCAGAGAATTCCCTGCTAGCACCTCTCTGTGCCTGGAAGCAGAAGTGTTCACATTGCTTCGCAAGAATCGCTTTTGTGCAGAAAACAGTAACAGTTGTTCAGAAGGAAAGAAAGCACAGAGCCCCAGATTTTATGTTGTCCTGGAGAGCTTGCAGAGCACTGGGGAAAGGCAGGCAGAGAATTCCTTGCTAGCACCTTCTCTGTGCCTGGGAAGCAGAAGTGTTCACATTGCTTCGCAGAATCGCTTTTGTGCAGAAAACAGTAACACTTGTTCAGAAGGAAAGAAAGCACAGAGCCCCAGATTCTATGTTGTCCTGGAGAGCTTGCAGAGCACTGGGGAAAGGCAGGCAGAGAATTCCCTGATAGCACCTTCTCTGTGCCTGGGAAGCAGAAGTGTTCACATTGCTTCGCAAGAATCGCTTTTGTGCGGAAAACACTAACACTTGTTCAGAAGGAAAGAAAGCACAGAGCCCCAGATTTTATGTTGTCCTGGAGAGCTTGCAGAGCACTGGGGAAAGGCAGGCAGAGAATTCCCTGATAGCACCTTCTCTGTGCCTGTTCACATTGCTTCGCAAGAATCGCTTTTGTGCAGAAAACACTAACACTTGTTCAGAAGGAAAGAAAGCACAGAGCCCCAGATTCTATGTTGTCCTGGAGAGCTTGCAGAGCACTGGGGAAAGGCAGGCAGAGAATTCCTTGCTAGCACCTTCTCTGTGCCTGGGAAGCAGAAGTGTTCACATTGCTTCGCAAGAATCGCTTTTGTGCAGAAAACAGTAACACTTGTTCAGAAGGAAAGAAAGCACAGAGCCCCAGATTCTATGTTGTCCTGGAGAGCTTGCAGAGCACTGGGGAAAGGCAGGCAGAGAATTCCCTGATAGCACCTTCTCTGTGCCTGTTCACATTGCTTCGCAGGATCGGTTTTGTGCAGAAAACAGTAACACTTGTTCAGAACGAAAGAAAGCACAGAGCCCCAGAGTCTATGTTGTCCTGGAGAGCTTGCAGAGCACTGGGGAAAGGCAGGCAGAGAATTCCCTGCTAGCACCTCTCTGTGCCTGGGAAGCAGAAGTGTTCACATTGCTTCGCAGAATCGCTTTTGTGCAGAAAACATTAACACTTGTTCAGAAGGAAAGAAAGCACAGAGCCCCAGATTTTATGTTGTCCTGGAGAGCTTGCAGAGCACTGGGGAAAGGCAGGCAGAGAATTCCCTGCTAGCACCTTCTCTGTGCCTGTTCACATTGCTTCGCAGAATCGCTTTTGTGCAGAAAACAGTAACACTTGTTCAGAAGGAAAGAAAGCACAGAGCCCCAGATTTTATGTTGTCCTGGAGAGCTTGCAGAGCACTGGGGAAAGGCAGGCAGAGAATTCCTTGCTAGCACCTTCTCTGTGCCTGAGAAGCAGAAGTGTTCACATTGCTTCGCAGAATCGCTTTTGTGCAGAAAACAGTAACACTTGTTCAGAAGGAAAGAAAGCACAGAGCCCCAGATTTTATGTTGTCCTGGAGAGCTTGCAGAGCACTGGGGAAAGGCAGGCAGAGAATTCCCTGCTAGCACCTTCTCTGTGCCTGGGAAGCAGAAGTGTTCACATCGCTTCGCAGAATCGCTTTTGTGCAGAAAACAGTAACACTTGTTCAGAAGGAAAGAAAGCACAGAGCCCCAGATTCTATGTTGTCCTGGAGAGCTTGCAGAGCACTGGGGAAAGGCAGGCAGAGAATTCCCTGATAGCACCTTCTCTGTGCCTGGGAAGCAGAAGTGTTCACATTGCTTCGCAAGAATCGCTTTTGTGCAGAAAACAGTAACACTTGTTCAGAAGGAAAGAAAGCACAGAGCCCCAGATTCTATGTTGTCCTGGAGAGCTTGCAGAGCACTGGGGAAAGGCAGGCAGAGAATTCCCTGATAGCACCTTCTCTGTGCCTGGGAAGCAGAAGTGTTCACATTGCTTCGCAGAATCGCTTTTGTGCAGAAAACAGTAACACTTGTTCAGAAGGAAAGAAAGCACAGAGCCCCAGATTCTATGTTGTCCTGGAGAGCTTGCAGAGCACTGGGGAAAGGCAGGCAGAGAATTCCCTGATAGCACCTTCTCTGTGCCTGTTCACATTGCTTCGCAGGATCGGTTTTGTGCAGAAAACAGTAACACTTGTTCAGAACGAAAGAAAGCACAGAGCCCCAGAGTCTATGTTGTCCTGGAGAGCTTGCAGAGCACTGGGGAAAGGCAGGCAGAGAATTCCCTGCTAGCACCTCTCTGTGCCTGGAAGCAGAAGTGTTCACATTGCTTCGCAGAATCGCTTTTGTGCAGAAAACATTAACACTTGTTCAGAAGGAAAGAAAGCACAGAGCCCCAGATTTTATGTTGTCCTGGAGAGCTTGCAGAGCACTGGGGAAAGGCAGGCAGAGAATTCCCTGCTAGCACCTTCTCTGTGCCTGTTCACATTGCTTCGCAGAATCGCTTTTGTGCAGAAAACAGTAACACTTGTTCAGAAGGAAAGAAAGCACAGAGCCCCAGATTTTATGTTGTCCTGGAGAGCTTGCAGAGCACTGGGGAAAGGCAGGCAGAGAATTCCTTGCTAGCACCTTCTCTGTGCCTGAGAAGCAGAAGTGTTCACATTGCTTCGCAGAATCGCTTTTGTGCAGAAAACAGTAACACTTGTTCAGAAGGAAAGAAAGCACAGAGCCCCAGATTTTATGTTGTCCTGGAGAGCTTGCAGAGCACTGGGGAAAGGCAGGCAGAGAATTCCCTGCTAGCACCTTCTCTGTGCCTGGGAAGCAGAAGTGTTCACATCGCTTCGCAGAATCGCTTTTGTGCAGAAAACAGTAACACTTGTTCAGAAGGAAAGAAAGCACAGAGCCCCAGATTCTATGTTGTCCTGGAGAGCTTGCAGAGCACTGGGGAAAGGCAGGCAGAGAATTCCCTGATAGCACCTTCTCTGTGCCTGGGAAGCAGAAGTGTTCACATTGCTTCGCAAGAATCGCTTTTGTGCAGAAAACAGTAACACTTGTTCAGAAGGAAAGAAAGCACAGAGCCCCAGATTCTATGTTGTCCTGGAGAGCTTGCAGAGCACTGGGGAAAGGCAGGCAGAGAATTCCCTGATAGCACCTTCTCTGTGCCTGTTCACATTGCTTCGCAGAATCGCTTTTGTGCAGAAAACAGTAACACTTGTTCAGAACGAAAGAAAGCACAGAGCCCCAGATTTTATGTTGTCCTGGAGAGCTTGCAGAGCACTGGGGAAAGGCAGGCAGAGAATTCCCTGATAGCACCTTCTCTGTGCCTGTTCACATTGCTTCGCAGAATCGCTTTTGTGCAGAAAACAGTAACACTTGTTCAGAACTAAAGAAAGCACAGAGCCCCAGATTCTATGTTGTCCTGGAGAGCTTGCAGAGCACTGGGGAAAGGCAGGCAGAGAATTCCCTGATAGCACCTTCTCTGTGCCTGGGAAGCAGAAGTGTTCACATTGCTTCGCAAGAATCGCTTTTGTGCAGAAAACAGTAACAGTTGTTCAGAACGAAAGAAAGCACAGAGCCCCAGATTCTATGTTGTCCTGGAGAGCTTGCAGAGCACTGGGGAAAGGCAGGCAGAGAATTCCCTGATAGAACCTTCTCTGTGCCTGGGAAGCACAAGTGTTCACATTGCTTCGCAGAATCGCTTTTGTGCGGAAAACACTGACACTTGTTCAGAAGGAAAGAAAGCACAGAGCCCCAGATTTTATGTTGTCCTGGAGAGCTTGCAGAGCACTGGGGAAAGGCAGGCAGAGAATTCCCTGATAGCACCTTCTCTGTGCCTGTTCACACTGCTTCGCAGAATCGCTTTTGTGCAGAAAACAGTAACACTTGTTCAGAAGGAAAGAAAGCACAGAGCCCCAGATTTTATGTTGTCCTGGAGAGCTTGCAGAACACTGGGGAAAGGCAGGCAGAGAATTCCCTGATAGCACCTTCTCTGTGCCTGGGAAGCAGAAGTGTTCACATTGCTTCGCAGAATCGCTTTTGTGCAGAAAACAGTAACACTTGTTCAGAAGGAAAGAAAGCACAGAGCCCCAGATTTTATGTTGTCCTGGAGAGCTTGCAGAGCACTGGGGAAAGGCAGGCAGAGAATTCCCTGCTAGCACCTTCTCTGTGCCTGTTCACATTGCTTCGCAGAATCGCTTTTGTGCAGAAAACAGTAACACTTGTTCAGAAGGAAAGAAAGCACAGAGCCCCAGATTTTATGTTGTCCTGGAGAGCTTGCAGAGCACTGGGGAAAGGCAGGCAGAGAATTCCTTGCTAGCACCTTCTCTGTGCCTGAGAAGCAGAAGTGTTCACATTGCTTCGCAGAATCGCTTTTGTGCAGAAAACAGTAACACTTGTTCAGAAGGAAAGAAAGCACAGAGCCCCAGATTTTTTGTTGTCCTGGAGAGCTTGCAGAGCACTGGGGAAAGGCAGGCAGAGAATTCCCTGCTAGCACCTTCTCTGTGCCTGGGAAGCAGAAGTGTTCACATCGCTTCGCAGAATCGCTTTTGTGCAGAAAACAGTAACACTTGTTCAGAACGAAAGAAAGCACAGAGCCCCAGATTCTATGTTGTCCTGGAGAGCTTGCAGAGCACTGGGGAAAGGCAGGCAGAGAATTCCCTGATAGCACCTTCTCTGTGCCTGTTCACATTGCTTCGCAGAATCGCTTTTGTGCAGAAAACAGTAACACTTGTTCAGAACGAAAGAAAGCACAGAGCCCCAGATTTTATGTTGTCCTGGAGAGCTTGCAGAGCACTGGGGAAAGGCAGGCAGAGAATTCCCTGATAGCACCTTCTCTGTGCCTGTTCACATTGCTTCGCAGAATCGCTTTTGTGCAGAAAACAGTAACACTTGTTCAGAACTAAAGAAAGCACAGAGCCCCAGATTCTATGTTGTCCTGGAGAGCTTGCAGAGCACTGGGGAAAGGCAGGCAGAGAATTCCCTGATAGCACCTTCTCTGTGCCTGGGAAGCAGAAGTGTTCACATTGCTTCGCAAGAATCGCTTTTGTGCAGAAAACAGTAACAGTTGTTCAGAACGAAAGAAAGCACAGAGCCCCAGATTCTATGTTGTCCTGGAGAGCTTGCAGAGCACTGGGGAAAGGCAGGCAGAGAATTCCCTGATAGAACCTTCTCTGTGCCTGGGAAGCACAAGTGTTCACATTGCTTCGCAGAATCGCTTTTGTGCGGAAAACACTGACACTTGTTCAGAAGGAAAGAAAGCACAGAGCCCCAGATTTTATGTTGTCCTGGAGAGCTTGCAGAGCACTGGGGAAAGGCAGGCAGAGAATTCCCTGATAGCACCTTCTCTGTGCCTGTTCACATTGCTTCGCAGAATCGCTTTTGTGCAGAAAACAGTAACACTTGTTCAGAACGAAAGAAAGCACAGAGCCCCAGATTTTATGTTGTCCTGGAGAGCTTGCAGAACACTGGGGAAAGGCAGGCAGAGAATTCCCTGATAGCACCTTCTCTGTGCCTGGGAAGCAGAGGTGTTCACATTGCTTCGCAGAATCGCTTTTGTGCAGAAAACAGTAACACTTGTTCAGAAGGAAAGAAAGCACAGAGCCCCAGATTTTATGTTGTCCTGGAGAGCTTGCAGAGCACTGGGGAATGGCAGGCAGAGAATTCCCTGATAGCACCTTCTCTGTGCCTGTTCACATTGCTTCGCAAGAATCGCTTTTGTGCAGAAAACAGTAACACTTGTTCAGAAGGAAAGAAAGCACAGAGCCCCAGATTTGCTGTTGTCCTGGAGAGCTTGCAGAGCACTGGGGAAAGGCAGGCAGAGAATTCCCTGCTAGCACCTTCTCTGTGCCTGGGAAGCAGAAGTGTTCACATTGCTTCGCAAGAATTGCTTTTGTGCAGAAAAATGTAACAGTTGTTCAGAACGAAAGAAAGCACAGAGCCCCAGATTCTATGTTGTCCTGGAGAGCTTGCAGAGCACTGGGGAAAGGCAGGCAGAGAATTCCCTGATAGCACCTTCTCTGTGCCTGTTCACATTGCTTCGCAGAATCGCTTTTGTGCAGAAAACAGTAACACTTGTTCAGAACGAAAGAAAGCACAGAGCCCCAGATTTTATGTTGTCCTGGAGAGCTTGCAGAGCACTGGGGAAAGGCAGGCAGAGAATTCCCTGCTAGCACCTTCTCTGTGCCTGGGAAGCAGAAGTGTTCACATTGCTTCGCAAGAATCGCTTTTGTGCAGAAAACAGTAACACTTGTTCAGAACGAAAGAAAGCACAGAGCCCCAGATTCTATGTTGTCCTGGAGAGCTTGCAGAGCACTGGGGAAAGGCAGGCAGAGAATTCCTTGCTAGCACCTTCTCTGTGCCTGTTCACATTGCTTCGCAGAATCGCTTTTGTGCAGAAAACAGTAACACTTGTTCAGAAGGAAAGAAAGCACAGAGCCCCAGATTCTATGTTGTCCTGGAGAGCTTGCAGAGCACTGGGGAAAGGCAGGCAGAGAATTCCCTGATAGCACCTTCTCTGTGCCTGGGAAGCACAAGTGTTCACATTGCTTCGCAGAATCGCTTTTGTGCAGAAAACAGTAACACTTGTTCAGAAGGAAAGAAAGCACAGAGCCCCAGATTTTATGTTGTCCTGGAGAGCTTGCAGAGCACTGGGGAAAGGCAGGCAGAGAATTCCCTGATAGCACCTTCTCTGTGCCTGTTCACATTGCTTCGCAAGAATCGCTTTTGTGCAGAAAACACTAACACTTGTTCAGAAGGAAAGAAAGCACAGAGCCCCAGATTTTATGTTGTCCTGGAGAGCTTGCAGAGCACTGGGGAAAGGCAGGCAGAGAATTCCTTGCTAGCACCTTCTCTGTGCCTGGGAAGCAGAAGTGTTCACATTGCTTCGCAGAATCGCTTTTGTGCAGAAAACAGTAACACTTGTTCAGAAGGAAAGAAAGCACAGCGCCCCAGATTTGCTGTTGTCCTGGAGAGCTTGCAGAGCACTGGGGAAAGGCAGGCAGAGAATTCCCTGCTAGCACCTTCTCTGTGCCTGGGAAGCAGAAGTGTTCACATTGCTTCGCAAGAATCGCTTTTGTGCAGAAAACAGTAACACTTGTTCAGAAGGAAAGAAAGCACAGAGCCCCAGATTCTATGTTGTCCTGGAGAGCTTGCAGAGCACTGGGGAAAGGCAGGCAGAGAATTCCCTGATAGAACCTTCTCTGTGTCTGGGAAGCACAAGTGTTCACATTGCTTCGCAGAATCGCTTTTGTGCGGAAAACACTAACACTTGTTCAGAAGGAAAGAAAGCACAGAGCCCCAGATTTTATGTTGTCCTGGAGAGCTTGCAGAGCACTGGGGAAAGGCAGGCAGAGAATTCCCTGATAGCACCTTCTCTGTGCCTGTTCACATTGCTTCGCAGAATCGCTTTTGTGCAGAAAACAGTAACACTTGTTCAGAAGGAAAGAAAGCACAGAGCCCCAGATTTTATGTTGTCCTGGAGAGCTTGCAGAACACTGGGGAAAGGCAGGCAGAGAATTCCCTGATAGCACCTTCTCTGTGCCTGGGAAGCAGAAGTGTTCACATTGCTTCGCAGAATCGCTTTTGTGCAGAAAACAGTAACACTTGTTCAGAAGGAAAGAAAGCACAGAGCCCCAGATTTTATGTTGTCCTGGAGAGCTTGCAGAGCACTGGGGAAAGGCAGGCAGAGAATTCCCTGATAGCACCTTCTCTGTGCCTGTTCACATTGCTTCGCAAGAATCGCTTTTGTGCAGAAAACAGTAACACTTGTTCAGAAGGAAAGAAAGCACAGAGCCCCAGATTTGCTGTTGTCCTGGAGAGCTTGCAGAGCACTGGGGAAAGGCAGGCAGAGAATTCCCTGATAGCACCTTCTCTGTGCCTGGGAAGCAGAAGTGTTCACATTGCTTCGCAAGAATCGCTTTTGTGCAGAAAAATGTAACAGTTGTTCAGAACGAAAGAAAGCACAGAGCCCCAGATTCTATGTTGTCCTGGAGAGCTTGCAGAGCACTGGGGAAAGGTAGGCAGAGAATTCCCTGATAGCACCTTCTCTGTGCCTGTTCACATTGCTTCGCAGAATCGCTTTTGTGCAGAAAACAGTAACACTTGTTCAGAAGGAAAGAAAGCACAGAGCCCCAGATTTTATGTTGTCCTGGAGAGCTTGCAGAGCACTGGGGAAAGGCAGGCAGAGAATTCCCTGATAGCACCTTCTCTGTGCCTGTTCACATTGCTTCGCAAGAATCGCTTTTGTGCAGAAAACACTAACACTTGTTCAGAAGGAAAGAAAGCACAGAGCCCCAGATTCTATGTTGTCCTGGAGAGCTTGCAGAGCACTGGGGAAAGGCAGGCAGAGAATTCCTTGCTAGCACCTTCTCTGTGCCTGGGAAGCAGAAGTGTTCACATTGCTTCGCAAGAATCGCTTTTGTGCAGAAAACAGTAACACTTGTTCAGAAGGAAAGAAAGCACAGAGCCCCAGATTCTATGTTGTCCTGGAGAGCTTGCAGAGCACTGGGGAAAGGCAGGCAGAGAATTCCCTGATAGCACCTTCTCTGTGCCTGTTCACATTGCTTCGCAGGATCGGTTTTGTGCAGAAAACAGTAACACTTGTTCAGAACGAAAGAAAGCACAGAGCCCCAGAGTCTATGTTGTCCTGGAGAGCTTGCAGAGCACTGGGGAAAGGCAGGCAGAGAATTCCCTGCTAGCACCTCTCTGTGCCTGGAAGCAGAAGTGTTCACATTGCTTCGCAGAATCGCTTTTGTGCAGAAAACATTAACACTTGTTCAGAAGGAAAGAAAGCACAGAGCCCCAGATTTTATGTTGTCCTGGAGAGCTTGCAGAGCACTGGGGAAAGGCAGGCAGAGAATTCCCTGATAGCACCTTCTCTGTGCCTGTTCACATTGCTTCGCAGAATCGCTTTTGTGCAGAAAACAGTAACACTTGTTCAGAAGGAAAGAAAGCACAGAGCCCCAGATTTTATGTTGTCCTGGAGAGCTTGCAGAGCACTGGGGAAAGGCAGGCAGAGAATTCCTTGCTAGCACCTTCTCTGTGCCTGAGAAGCAGAAGTGTTCACATTGCTTCGCAGAATCGCTTTTGTGCAGAAAACAGTAACACTTGTTCAGAAGGAAAGAAAGCACAGAGCCCCAGATTTTATGTTGTCCTGGAGAGCTTGCAGAGCACTGGGGAAAGGCAGGCAGAGAATTCCCTGCTAGCACCTTCTCTGTGCCTGGGAAGCAGAAGTGTTCACATCGCTTCGCAGAATCGCTTTTGTGCAGAAAACAGTAACACTTGTTCAGAAGGAAAGAAAGCACAGAGCCCCAGATTCTATGTTGTCCTGGAGAGCTTGCAGAGCACTGGGGAAAGGCAGGCAGAGAATTCCCTGATAGCACCTTCTCTGTGCCTGGGAAGCAGAAGTGTTCACATTGCTTCGCAAGAATCGCTTTTGTGCAGAAAACAGTAACACTTGTTCAGAAGGAAAGAAAGCACAGAGCCCCAGATTCTATGTTGTCCTGGAGAGCTTGCAGAGCACTGGGGAAAGGCAGGCAGAGAATTCCCTGATAGCACCTTCTCTGTGCCTGGGAAGCAGAAGTGTTCACATTGCTTCGCAGAATCGCTTTTGTGCAGAAAACAGTAACACTTGTTCAGAAGGAAAGAAAGCACAGAGCCCCAGATTCTATGTTGTCCTGGAGAGCTTGCAGAGCACTGGGGAAAGGCAGGCAGAGAATTCCCTGATAGCACCTTCTCTGTGCCTGTTCACATTGCTTCGCAGAATCGCTTTTGTGCAGAAAACAGTAACACTTGTTCAGAACGAAAGAAAGCACAGAGCCCCAGATTTTATGTTGTCCTGGAGAGCTTGCAGAGCACTGGGGAAAGGCAGGCAGAGAATTCCCTGATAGCACCTTCTCTGTGCCTGTTCACATTGCTTCGCAGAATCGCTTTTGTGCAGAAAACAGTAACACTTGTTCAGAACTAAAGAAAGCACAGAGCCCCAGATTCTATGTTGTCCTGGAGAGCTTGCAGAGCACTGGGGAAAGGCAGGCAGAGAATTCCCTGATAGCACCTTCTCTGTGCCTGGGAAGCAGAAGTGTTCACATTGCTTCGCAAGAATCGCTTTTGTGCAGAAAACAGTAACAGTTGTTCAGAACGAAAGAAAGCACAGAGCCCCAGATTCTATGTTGTCCTGGAGAGCTTGCAGAGCACTGGGGAAAGGCAGGCAGAGAATTCCCTGATAGAACCTTCTCTGTGCCTGGGAAGCACAAGTGTTCACATTGCTTCGCAGAATCGCTTTTGTGCGGAAAACACTGACACTTGTTCAGAAGGAAAGAAAGCACAGAGCCCCAGATTTTATGTTGTCCTGGAGAGCTTGCAGAGCACTGGGGAAAGGCAGGCAGAGAATTCCCTGATAGCACCTTCTCTGTGCCTGTTCACATTGCTTCGCAGAATCGCTTTTGTGCAGAAAACAGTAACACTTGTTCAGAACGAAAGAAAGCACAGAGCCCCAGATTTTATGTTGTCCTGGAGAGCTTGCAGAACACTGGGGAAAGGCAGGCAGAGAATTCCCTGATAGCACCTTCTCTGTGCCTGGGAAGCAGAAGTGTTCACATTGCTTCGCAGAATCGCTTTTGTGCAGAAAACAGTAACACTTGTTCAGAAGGAAAGAAAGCACAGAGCCCCAGATTTTATGTTGTCCTGGAGAGCTTGCAGAGCACTGGGGAAAGGCAGGCAGAGAATTCCCTGCTAGCACCTTCTCTGTGCCTGTTCACATTGCTTCGCAGAATCGCTTTTGTGCAGAAAACAGTAACACTTGTTCAGAAGGAAAGAAAGCACAGAGCCCCAGATTTTATGTTGTCCTGGAGAGCTTGCAGAGCACTGGGGAAAGGCAGGCAGAGAATTCCTTGCTAGCACCTTCTCTGTGCCTGAGAAGCAGAAGTGTTCACATTGCTTCGCAGAATCGCTTTTGTGCAGAAAACAGTAACACTTGTTCAGAAGGAAAGAAAGCACAGAGCCCCAGATTTTATGTTGTCCTGGAGAGCTTGCAGAGCACTGGGGAAAGGCAGGCAGAGAATTCCCTGCTAGCACCTTCTCTGTGCCTGGGAAGCAGAAGTGTTCACATCGCTTCGCAGAATCGCTTTTGTGCAGAAAACAGTAACACTTGTTCAGAAGGAAAGAAAGCACAGAGCCCCAGATTCTATGTTGTCCTGGAGAGCTTGCAGAGCACTGGGGAAAGGCAGGCAGAGAATTCCCTGATAGCACCTTCTCTGTGCCTGGGAAGCAGAAGTGTTCACATTGCTTCGCAAGAATCGCTTTTGTGCAGAAAACAGTAACACTTGTTCAGAAGGAAAGAAAGCACAGAGCCCCAGATTCTATGTTGTCCTGGAGAGCTTGCAGAGCACTGGGGAAAGGCAGGCAGAGAATTCCCTGATAGCACCTTCTCTGTGCCTGGGAAGCAGAAGTGTTCACATTGCTTCGCAGAATCGCTTTTGTGCAGAAAACAGTAACACTTGTTCAGAACGAAAGAAAGCACAGAGCCCCAGATTCTATGTTGTCCTGGAGAGCTTGCAGAGCACTGGGGAAAGGCAGGCAGAGAATTCCCTGATAGCACCTTCTCTGTGCCTGTTCACATTGCTTCGCAGAATCGCTTTTGTGCAGAAAACAGTAACACTTGTTCAGAACGAAAGAAAGCACAGAGCCCCAGATTTTATGTTGTCCTGGAGAGCTTGCAGAGCACTGGGGAAAGGCAGGCAGAGAATTCCCTGATAGCACCTTCTCTGTGCCTGTTCACATTGCTTCGCAGAATCGCTTTTGTGCAGAAAACAGTAACACTTGTTCAGAACTAAAGAAAGCACAGAGCCCCAGATTCTATGTTGTCCTGGAGAGCTTGCAGAGCACTGGGGAAAGGCAGGCAGAGAATTCCCTGATAGCACCTTCTCTGTGCCTGGGAAGCAGAAGTGTTCACATTGCTTCGCAAGAATCGCTTTTGTGCAGAAAACAGTAACAGTTGTTCAGAACGAAAGAAAGCACAGAGCCCCAGATTCTATGTTGTCCTGGAGAGCTTGCAGAGCACTGGGGAAAGGCAGGCAGAGAATTCCCTGATAGAACCTTCTCTGTGCCTGGGAAGCACAAGTGTTCACATTGCTTCGCAGAATCGCTTTTGTGCGGAAAACACTGACACTTGTTCAGAAGGAAAGAAAGCACAGAGCCCCAGATTTTATGTTGTCCTGGAGAGCTTGCAGAGCACTGGGGAAAGGCAGGCAGAGAATTCCCTGATAGCACCTTCTCTGTGCCTGTTCACATTGCTTCGCAGAATCGCTTTTGTGCAGAAAACAGTAACACTTGTTCAGAACGAAAGAAAGCACAGAGCCCCAGATTTTATGTTGTCCTGGAGAGCTTGCAGAACACTGGGGAAAGGCAGGCAGAGAATTCCCTGATAGCACCTTCTCTGTGCCTGGGAAGCAGAGGTGTTCACATTGCTTCGCAGAATCGCTTTTGTGCAGAAAACAGTAACACTTGTTCAGAAGGAAAGAAAGCACAGAGCCCCAGATTTTATGTTGTCCTGGAGAGCTTGCAGAGCACTGGGGAATGGCAGGCAGAGAATTCCCTGATAGCACCTTCTCTGTGCCTGTTCACATTGCTTCGCAAGAATCGCTTTTGTGCAGAAAACAGTAACACTTGTTCAGAAGGAAAGAAAGCACAGAGCCCCAGATTTGCTGTTGTCCTGGAGAGCTTGCAGAGCACTGGGGAAAGGCAGGCAGAGAATTCCCTGCTAGCACCTTCTCTGTGCCTGGGAAGCAGAAGTGTTCACATTGCTTCGCAAGAATCGCTTTTGTGCAGAAAAATGTAACAGTTGTTCAGAACGAAAGAAAGCACAGAGCCCCAGATTCTATGTTGTCCTGGAGAGCTTGCAGAGCACTGGGGAAAGGCAGGCAGAGAATTCCCTGATAGCACCTTCTCTGTGCCTGTTCACATTGCTTCGCAGAATCGCTTTTGTGCAGAAAACAGTAACACTTGTTCAGAACGAAAGAAAGCACAGAGCCCCAGATTTTATGTTGTCCTGGAGAGCTTGCAGAGCACTGGGGAAAGGCAGGCAGAGAATTCCCTGCTAGCACCTTCTCTGTGCCTGGGAAGCAGAAGTGTTCACATTGCTTCGCAAGAATCGCTTTTGTGCAGAAAACAGTAACACTTGTTCAGAACGAAAGAAAGCACAGAGCCCCAGATTCTATGTTGTCCTGGAGAGCTTGCAGAGCACTGGGGAAAGGCAGGCAGAGAATTCCTTGCTAGCACCTTCTCTGTGCCTGTTCACATTGCTTCGCAGAATCGCTTTTGTGCAGAAAACAGTAACACTTGTTCAGAAGGAAAGAAAGCACAGAGCCCCAGATTCTATGTTGTCCTGGAGAGCTTGCAGAGCACTGGGGAAAGGCAGGCAGAGAATTCCCTGATAGCACCTTCTCTGTGCCTGGGAAGCACAAGTGTTCACATTGCTTCGCAGAATCGCTTTTGTGCAGAAAACAGTAACACTTGTTCAGAAGGAAAGAAAGCACAGAGCCCCAGATTTTATGTTGTCCTGGAGAGCTTGCAGAGCACTGGGGAAAGGCAGGCAGAGAATTCCCTGATAGCACCTTCTCTGTGCCTGTTCACATTGCTTCGCAAGAATCGCTTTTGTGCAGAAAACACTAACACTTGTTCAGAAGGAAAGAAAGCACAGAGCCCCAGATTTTATGTTGTCCTGGAGAGCTTGCAGAGCACTGGGGAAAGGCAGGCAGAGAATTCCTTGCTAGCACCTTCTCTGTGCCTGGGAAGCAGAAGTGTTCACATTGCTTCGCAGAATCGCTTTTGTGCAGAAAACAGTAACACTTGTTCAGAAGGAAAGAAAGCACAGCGCCCCAGATTTGCTGTTGTCCTGGAGAGCTTGCAGAGCACTGGGGAAAGGCAGGCAGAGAATTCCCTGCTAGCACCTTCTCTGTGCCTGGGAAGCAGAAGTGTTCACATTGCTTCGCAAGAATCGCTTTTGTGCAGAAAACAGTAACACTTGTTCAGAAGGAAAGAAAGCACAGAGCCCCAGATTCTATGTTGTCCTGGAGAGCTTGCAGAGCACTGGGGAAAGGCAGGCAGAGAATTCCCTGATAGAACCTTCTCTGTGTCTGGGAAGCACAAGTGTTCACATTGCTTCGCAGAATCGCTTTTGTGCGGAAAACACTAACACTTGTTCAGAAGGAAAGAAAGCACAGAGCCCCAGATTTTATGTTGTCCTGGAGAGCTTGCAGAGCACTGGGGAAAGGCAGGCAGAGAATTCCCTGATAGCACCTTCTCTGTGCCTGTTCACATTGCTTCGCAGAATCGCTTTTGTGCAGAAAACAGTAACACTTGTTCAGAAGGAAAGAAAGCACAGAGCCCCAGATTTTATGTTGTCCTGGAGAGCTTGCAGAACACTGGGGAAAGGCAGGCAGAGAATTCCCTGATAGCACCTTCTCTGTGCCTGGGAAGCAGAAGTGTTCACATTGCTTCGCAGAATCGCTTTTGTGCAGAAAACAGTAACACTTGTTCAGAAGGAAAGAAAGCACAGAGCCCCAGATTTTATGTTGTCCTGGAGAGCTTGCAGAGCACTGGGGAAAGGCAGGCAGAGAATTCCCTGCTAGCACCTTCTCTGTGCCTGTTCACATTGCTTCGCAAGAATCGCTTTTGTGCAGAAAACAGTAACACTTGTTCAGAAGGAAAGAAAGCACAGAGCCCCAGATTTGCTGTTGTCCTGGAGAGCTTGCAGAGCACTGGGGAAAGGCAGGCAGAGAATTCCCTGCTAGCACCTTCTCTGTGCCTGGGAAGCAGAAGTGTTCACATTGCTTCGCAAGAATCGCTTTTGTGCAGAAAAATGTAACAGTTGTTCAGAACGAAAGAAAGCACAGAGCCCCAGATTCTATGTTGTCCTGGAGAGCTTGCAGAGCACTGGGGAAAGGTAGGCAGAGAATTCCCTGATAGCACCTTCTCTGTGCCTGTTCACATTGCTTCGCAGAATCGCTTTTGTGCAGAAAACAGTAACACTTGTTCAGAACGAAAGAAAGCACAGAGCCCCAGATTTTATGTTGTCCTGGAGAGCTTGCAGAGCACTGGGGAAAGGCAGGCAGAGAATTCCCTGCTAGCACCTTCTCTGTGCCTGGGAAGCAGAAGTGTTCACATTGCTTCGCAGAATCGCTTTTGTGCAGAAAACAGTAACACTTGTTCAGAAGGAAAGAAAGCACAGCGCCCCAGATTTGCTGTTGTCCTGGAGAGCTTGCAGAGCACTGGGGAAAGGCAGGCAGAGAATTCCCTGCTAGCACCTTCTCTGTGCCTGGGAAGCAGAAGTGTTCACATTGCTTCGCAAGAATCGCTTTTGTGCAGAAAACAGTAACACTTGTTCAGAAGGAAAGAAAGCACAGAGCCCCAGATTCTATGTTGTCCTGGAGAGCTTGCAGAGCACTGGGGAAAGGCAGGCAGAGAATTCCCTGATAGAACCTTCTCTGTGTCTGGGAAGCACAAGTGTTCACATTGCTTCGCAGAATCGCTTTTGTGCGGAAAACACTAACACTTGTTCAGAAGGAAAGAAAGCACAGAGCCCCAGATTTTATGTTGTCCTGGAGAGCTTGCAGAGCACTGGGGAAAGGCAGGCAGAGAATTCCCTGATAGCACCTTCTCTGTGCCTGTTCACATTGCTTCGCAGAATCGCTTTTGTGCAGAAAACAGTAACACTTGTTCAGAAGGAAAGAAAGCACAGAGCCCCAGATTTTATGTTGTCCTGGAGAGCTTGCAGAACACTGGGGAAAGGCAGGCAGAGAATTCCCTGATAGCACCTTCTCTGTGCCTGGGAAGCAGAAGTGTTCACATTGCTTCGCAGAATCGCTTTTGTGCAGAAAACAGTAACACTTGTTCAGAAGGAAAGAAAGCACAGAGCCCCAGATTTTATGTTGTCCTGGAGAGCTTGCAGAGCACTGGGGAAAGGCAGGCAGAGAATTCCCTGATAGCACCTTCTCTGTGCCTGTTCACATTGCTTCGCAAGAATCGCTTTTGTGCAGAAAACAGTAACACTTGTTCAGAAGGAAAGAAAGCACAGCGCCCCAGATTTGCTGTTGTCCTGGAGAGCTTGCAGAGCACTGGGGAAAGGCAGGCAGAGAATTCCCTGCTAGCACCTTCTCTGTGCCTGGGAAGCAGAAGTGTTCACATTGCTTCGCAAGAATCGCTTTTGTGCAGAAAACAGTAACACTTGTTCAGAAGGAAAGAAAGCACAGAGCCCCAGATTCTATGTTGTCCTGGAGAGCTTGCAGAGCACTGGGGAAAGGCAGGCAGAGAATTCCCTGATAGAACCTTCTCTGTGTCTGGGAAGCACAAGTGTTCACATTGCTTCGCAGAATCGCTTTTGTGCGGAAAACACTAACACTTGTTCAGAAGGAAAGAAAGCACAGAGCCCCAGATTTTATGTTGTCCTGGAGAGCTTGCAGAGCACTGGGGAAAGGCAGGCAGAGAATTCCCTGATAGCACCTTCTCTGTGCCTGTTCACATTGCTTCGCAGAATCGCTTTTGTGCAGAAAACAGTAACACTTGTTCAGAAGGAAAGAAAGCACAGAGCCCCAGATTTTATGTTGTCCTGGAGAGCTTGCAGAACACTGGGGAAAGGCAGGCAGAGAATTCCCTGATAGCACCTTCTCTGTGCCTGGGAAGCAGAAGTGTTCACATTGCTTCGCAGAATCGCTTTTGTGCAGAAAACAGTAACACTTGTTCAGAAGGAAAGAAAGCACAGAGCCCCAGATTTTATGTTGTCCTGGAGAGCTTGCAGAGCACTGGGGAAAGGCAGGCAGAGAATTCCTTGCTAGCACCTTCTCTGTGCCTGAGAAGCAGAAGTGTTCACATTGCTTCGCAGAATCGCTTTTGTGCAGAAAACAGTAACACTTGTTCAGAAGGAAAGAAAGCACAGAGCCCCAGATTTTATGTTGTCCTGGAGAGCTTGCAGAGCACTGGGGAAAGGCAGGCAGAGAATTCCCTGCTAGCACCTTCTCTGTGCCTGGGAAGCAGAAGTGTTCACATCGCTTCGCAGAATCGCTTTTGTGCAGAAAACAGTAACACTTGTTCAGAACGAAAGAAAGCACAGAGCCCCAGATTCTATGTTGTCCTGGAGAGCTTGCAGAGCACTGGGGAAAGGCAGGCAGAGAATTCCCTGATAGCACCTTCTCTGTGCCTGTTCACATTGCTTCGCAGAATCGCTTTTGTGCAGAAAACAGTAACACTTGTTCAGAAGGAAAGAAAGCACAGAGCCCCAGATTTTATGTTGTCCTGGAGAGCTTGCAGAGCACTGGGGAAAGGCAGGCAGAGAATTCCTTGCTAGCACCTTCTCTGTGCCTGAGAAGCAGAAGTGTTCACATTGCTTCGCAGAATCGCTTTTGTGCAGAAAACAGTAACACTTGTTCAGAAGGAAAGAAAGCACAGAGCCCCAGATTTTATGTTGTCCTGGAGAGCTTGCAGAGCACTGGGGAAAGGCAGGCAGAGAATTCCCTGCTAGCACCTTCTCTGTGCCTGGGAAGCAGAAGTGTTCACATCGCTTCGCAGAATCGCTTTTGTGCAGAAAACAGTAACACTTGTTCAGAACGAAAGAAAGCACAGAGCCCCAGATTCTATGTTGTCCTGGAGAGCTTGCAGAGCACTGGGGAAAGGCAGGCAGAGAATTCCCTGATAGCACCTTCTCTGTGCCTGTTCACATTGCTTCGCAGAATCGCTTTTGTGCAGAAAACAGTAACACTTGTTCAGAACGAAAGAAAGCACAGAGCCCCAGATTTTATGTTGTCCTGGAGAGCTTGCAGAGCACTGGGGAAAGGCAGGCAGAGAATTCCCTGATAGCACCTTCTCTGTGCCTGTTCACATTGCTTCGCAGAATCGCTTTTGTGCAGAAAACAGTAACACTTGTTCAGAACTAAAGAAAGCACAGAGCCCCAGATTCTATGTTGTCCTGGAGAGCTTGCAGAGCACTGGGGAAAGGCAGGCAGAGAATTCCCTGATAGCACCTTCTCTGTGCCTGGGAAGCAGAAGTGTTCACATTGCTTCGCAAGAATCGCTTTTGTGCAGAAAACAGTAACAGTTGTTCAGAACGAAAGAAAGCACAGAGCCCCAGATTCTATGTTGTCCTGGAGAGCTTGCAGAGCACTGGGGAAAGGCAGGCAGAGAATTCCCTGATAGAACCTTCTCTGTGCCTGGGAAGCACAAGTGTTCACATTGCTTCGCAGAATCGCTTTTGTGCGGAAAACACTGACACTTGTTCAGAAGGAAAGAAAGCACAGAGCCCCAGATTTTATGTTGTCCTGGAGAGCTTGCAGAGCACTGGGGAAAGGCAGGCAGAGAATTCCCTGATAGCACCTTCTCTGTGCCTGTTCACATTGCTTCGCAGAATCGCTTTTGTGCAGAAAACAGTAACACTTGTTCAGAACGAAAGAAAGCACAGAGCCCCAGATTTTATGTTGTCCTGGAGAGCTTGCAGAACACTGGGGAAAGGCAGGCAGAGAATTCCCTGATAGCACCTTCTCTGTGCCTGGGAAGCAGAGGTGTTCACATTGCTTCGCAGAATCGCTTTTGTGCAGAAAACAGTAACACTTGTTCAGAAGGAAAGAAAGCACAGAGCCCCAGATTTTATGTTGTCCTGGAGAGCTTGCAGAGCACTGGGGAATGGCAGGCAGAGAATTCCCTGATAGCACCTTCTCTGTGCCTGTTCACATTGCTTCGCAAGAATCGCTTTTGTGCAGAAAACAGTAACACTTGTTCAGAAGGAAAGAAAGCACAGAGCCCCAGATTTGCTGTTGTCCTGGAGAGCTTGCAGAGCACTGGGGAAAGGCAGGCAGAGAATTCCCTGCTAGCACCTTCTCTGTGCCTGGGAAGCAGAAGTGTTCACATTGCTTCGCAAGAATTGCTTTTGTGCAGAAAAATGTAACAGTTGTTCAGAACGAAAGAAAGCACAGAGCCCCAGATTCTATGTTGTCCTGGAGAGCTTGCAGAGCACTGGGGAAAGGCAGGCAGAGAATTCCCTGATAGCACCTTCTCTGTGCCTGTTCACATTGCTTCGCAGAATCGCTTTTGTGCAGAAAACAGTAACACTTGTTCAGAACGAAAGAAAGCACAGAGCCCCAGATTTTATGTTGTCCTGGAGAGCTTGCAGAGCACTGGGGAAAGGCAGGCAGAGAATTCCCTGCTAGCACCTTCTCTGTGCCTGGGAAGCAGAAGTGTTCACATTGCTTCGCAAGAATCGCTTTTGTGCAGAAAACAGTAACACTTGTTCAGAACGAAAGAAAGCACAGAGCCCCAGATTCTATGTTGTCCTGGAGAGCTTGCAGAGCACTGGGGAAAGGCAGGCAGAGAATTCCTTGCTAGCACCTTCTCTGTGCCTGTTCACATTGCTTCGCAGAATCGCTTTTGTGCAGAAAACAGTAACACTTGTTCAGAAGGAAAGAAAGCACAGAGCCCCAGATTCTATGTTGTCCTGGAGAGCTTGCAGAGCACTGGGGAAAGGCAGGCAGAGAATTCCCTGATAGCACCTTCTCTGTGCCTGGGAAGCACAAGTGTTCACATTGCTTCGCAGAATCGCTTTTGTGCAGAAAACAGTAACACTTGTTCAGAAGGAAAGAAAGCACAGAGCCCCAGATTTTATGTTGTCCTGGAGAGCTTGCAGAGCACTGGGGAAAGGCAGGCAGAGAATTCCCTGATAGCACCTTCTCTGTGCCTGTTCACATTGCTTCGCAAGAATCGCTTTTGTGCAGAAAACACTAACACTTGTTCAGAAGGAAAGAAAGCACAGAGCCCCAGATTTTATGTTGTCCTGGAGAGCTTGCAGAGCACTGGGGAAAGGCAGGCAGAGAATTCCTTGCTAGCACCTTCTCTGTGCCTGGGAAGCAGAAGTGTTCACATTGCTTCGCAGAATCGCTTTTGTGCAGAAAACAGTAACACTTGTTCAGAAGGAAAGAAAGCACAGCGCCCCAGATTTGCTGTTGTCCTGGAGAGCTTGCAGAGCACTGGGGAAAGGCAGGCAGAGAATTCCCTGATAGCACCTTCTCTGTGCCTGGGAAGCAGAAGTGTTCACATTGCTTCGCAAGAATCGCTTTTGTGCAGAAAAATGTAACAGTTGTTCAGAACGAAAGAAAGCACAGAGCCCCAGATTCTATGTTGTCCTGGAGAGCTTGCAGAGCACTGGGGAAAGGTAGGCAGAGAATTCCCTGATAGCACCTTCTCTGTGCCTGTTCACATTGCTTCGCAGAATCGCTTTTGTGCAGAAAACAGTAACACTTGTTCAGAAGGAAAGAAAGCACAGAGCCCCAGATTTTATGTTGTCCTGGAGAGCTTGCAGAGCACTGGGGAAAGGCAGGCAGAGAATTCCCTGATAGCACCTTCTCTGTGCCTGTTCACATTGCTTCGCAAGAATCGCTTTTGTGCAGAAAACACTAACACTTGTTCAGAAGGAAAGAAAGCACAGAGCCCCAGATTCTATGTTGTCCTGGAGAGCTTGCAGAGCACTGGGGAAAGGCAGGCAGAGAATTCCTTGCTAGCACCTTCTCTGTGCCTGGGAAGCAGAAGTGTTCACATTGCTTCGCAAGAATCGCTTTTGTGCAGAAAACAGTAACACTTGTTCAGAAGGAAAGAAAGCACAGAGCCCCAGATTCTATGTTGTCCTGGAGAGCTTGCAGAGCACTGGGGAAAGGCAGGCAGAGAATTCCCTGATAGCACCTTCTCTGTGCCTGTTCACATTGCTTCGCAGGATCGGTTTTGTGCAGAAAACAGTAACACTTGTTCAGAACGAAAGAAAGCACAGAGCCCCAGAGTCTATGTTGTCCTGGAGAGCTTGCAGAGCACTGGGGAAAGGCAGGCAGAGAATTCCCTGCTAGCACCTCTCTGTGCCTGGAAGCAGAAGTGTTCACATTGCTTCGCAGAATCGCTTTTGTGCAGAAAACATTAACACTTGTTCAGAAGGAAAGAAAGCACAGAGCCCCAGATTTTATGTTGTCCTGGAGAGCTTGCAGAGCACTGGGGAAAGGCAGGCAGAGAATTCCCTGATAGCACCTTCTCTGTGCCTGTTCACATTGCTTCGCAGAATCGCTTTTGTGCAGAAAACAGTAACACTTGTTCAGAAGGAAAGAAAGCACAGAGCCCCAGATTTTATGTTGTCCTGGAGAGCTTGCAGAGCACTGGGGAAAGGCAGGCAGAGAATTCCTTGCTAGCACCTTCTCTGTGCCTGAGAAGCAGAAGTGTTCACATTGCTTCGCAGAATCGCTTTTGTGCAGAAAACAGTAACACTTGTTCAGAAGGAAAGAAAGCACAGAGCCCCAGATTTTATGTTGTCCTGGAGAGCTTGCAGAGCACTGGGGAAAGGCAGGCAGAGAATTCCCTGCTAGCACCTTCTCTGTGCCTGGGAAGCAGAAGTGTTCACATCGCTTCGCAGAATCGCTTTTGTGCAGAAAACAGTAACACTTGTTCAGAAGGAAAGAAAGCACAGAGCCCCAGATTCTATGTTGTCCTGGAGAGCTTGCAGAGCACTGGGGAAAGGCAGGCAGAGAATTCCCTGATAGCACCTTCTCTGTGCCTGGGAAGCAGAAGTGTTCACATTGCTTCGCAAGAATCGCTTTTGTGCAGAAAACAGTAACACTTGTTCAGAAGGAAAGAAAGCACAGAGCCCCAGATTCTATGTTGTCCTGGAGAGCTTGCAGAGCACTGGGGAAAGGCAGGCAGAGAATTCCCTGATAGCACCTTCTCTGTGCCTGGGAAGCAGAAGTGTTCACATTGCTTCGCAGAATCGCTTTTGTGCGGAAAACACTAACACTTGTTCAGAAGGAAAGAAAGCACAGAGCCCCAGATTTGCTGTTGTCCTGGAGAGCTTGCAGAGCACTGGGGAAAGGCAGGCAGAGAATTCCTTGCTAGCACCTTCTCTGTGCCTGAGAAGCAGAAGTGTTCACATTGCTTCGCAGAATCGCTTTTGTGCAGAAAACAGTAACACTTGTTCAGAAGGAAAGAAAGCACAGAGCCCCAGATTTTATGTTGTCCTGGAGAGCTTGCAGAGCACTGGGGAAAGGCAGGCAGAGAATTCCCTGCTAGCACCTTCTCTGTGCCTGGGAAGCAGAAGTGTTCACATCGCTTCGCAGAATCGCTTTTGTGCAGAAAACAGTAACACTTGTTCAGAACGAAAGAAAGCACAGAGCCCCAGATTCTATGTTGTCCTGGAGAGCTTGCAGAGCACTGGGGAAAGGCAGGCAGAGAATTCCCTGATAGCACCTTCTCTGTGCCTGTTCACATTGCTTCGCAGAATCGCTTTTGTGCAGAAAACAGTAACACTTGTTCAGAACGAAAGAAAGCACAGAGCCCCAGATTTTATGTTGTCCTGGAGAGCTTGCAGAGCACTGGGGAAAGGCAGGCAGAGAATTCCCTGATAGCACCTTCTCTGTGCCTGTTCACATTGCTTCGCAGAATCGCTTTTGTGCAGAAAACAGTAACACTTGTTCAGAACTAAAGAAAGCACAGAGCCCCAGATTCTATGTTGTCCTGGAGAGCTTGCAGAGCACTGGGGAAAGGCAGGCAGAGAATTCCCTGATAGCACCTTCTCTGTGCCTGGGAAGCAGAAGTGTTCACATTGCTTCGCAAGAATCGCTTTTGTGCAGAAAACAGTAACAGTTGTTCAGAACGAAAGAAAGCACAGAGCCCCAGATTCTATGTTGTCCTGGAGAGCTTGCAGAGCACTGGGGAAAGGCAGGCAGAGAATTCCCTGATAGAACCTTCTCTGTGCCTGGGAAGCACAAGTGTTCACATTGCTTCGCAGAATCGCTTTTGTGCGGAAAACACTGACACTTGTTCAGAAGGAAAGAAAGCACAGAGCCCCAGATTTTATGTTGTCCTGGAGAGCTTGCAGAGCACTGGGGAAAGGCAGGCAGAGAATTCCCTGATAGCACCTTCTCTGTGCCTGTTCACATTGCTTCGCAGAATCGCTTTTGTGCAGAAAACAGTAACACTTGTTCAGAACGAAAGAAAGCACAGAGCCCCAGATTTTATGTTGTCCTGGAGAGCTTGCAGAACACTGGGGAAAGGCAGGCAGAGAATTCCCTGATAGCACCTTCTCTGTGCCTGGGAAGCAGAGGTGTTCACATTGCTTCGCAGAATCGCTTTTGTGCAGAAAACAGTAACACTTGTTCAGAAGGAAAGAAAGCACAGAGCCCCAGATTTTATGTTGTCCTGGAGAGCTTGCAGAGCACTGGGGAATGGCAGGCAGAGAATTCCCTGATAGCACCTTCTCTGTGCCTGTTCACATTGCTTCGCAAGAATCGCTTTTGTGCAGAAAACAGTAACACTTGTTCAGAAGGAAAGAAAGCACAGAGCCCCAGATTTGCTGTTGTCCTGGAGAGCTTGCAGAGCACTGGGGAAAGGCAGGCAGAGAATTCCCTGCTAGCACCTTCTCTGTGCCTGGGAAGCAGAAGTGTTCACATTGCTTCGCAAGAATTGCTTTTGTGCAGAAAAATGTAACAGTTGTTCAGAACGAAAGAAAGCACAGAGCCCCAGATTCTATGTTGTCCTGGAGAGCTTGCAGAGCACTGGGGAAAGGCAGGCAGAGAATTCCCTGATAGCACCTTCTCTGTGCCTGTTCACATTGCTTCGCAGAATCGCTTTTGTGCAGAAAACAGTAACACTTGTTCAGAACGAAAGAAAGCACAGAGCCCCAGATTTTATGTTGTCCTGGAGAGCTTGCAGAGCACTGGGGAAAGGCAGGCAGAGAATTCCCTGCTAGCACCTTCTCTGTGCCTGGGAAGCAGAAGTGTTCACATTGCTTCGCAAGAATCGCTTTTGTGCAGAAAACAGTAACACTTGTTCAGAACGAAAGAAAGCACAGAGCCCCAGATTCTATGTTGTCCTGGAGAGCTTGCAGAGCACTGGGGAAAGGCAGGCAGAGAATTCCTTGCTAGCACCTTCTCTGTGCCTGTTCACATTGCTTCGCAGAATCGCTTTTGTGCAGAAAACAGTAACACTTGTTCAGAAGGAAAGAAAGCACAGAGCCCCAGATTCTATGTTGTCCTGGAGAGCTTGCAGAGCACTGGGGAAAGGCAGGCAGAGAATTCCCTGATAGCACCTTCTCTGTGCCTGGGAAGCACAAGTGTTCACATTGCTTCGCAGAATCGCTTTTGTGCAGAAAACAGTAACACTTGTTCAGAAGGAAAGAAAGCACAGAGCCCCAGATTTTATGTTGTCCTGGAGAGCTTGCAGAGCACTGGGGAAAGGCAGGCAGAGAATTCCCTGATAGCACCTTCTCTGTGCCTGTTCACATTGCTTCGCAAGAATCGCTTTTGTGCAGAAAACACTAACACTTGTTCAGAAGGAAAGAAAGCACAGAGCCCCAGATTTTATGTTGTCCTGGAGAGCTTGCAGAGCACTGGGGAAAGGCAGGCAGAGAATTCCTTGCTAGCACCTTCTCTGTGCCTGGGAAGCAGAAGTGTTCACATTGCTTCGCAGAATCGCTTTTGTGCAGAAAACAGTAACACTTGTTCAGAAGGAAAGAAAGCACAGCGCCCCAGATTTGCTGTTGTCCTGGAGAGCTTGCAGAGCACTGGGGAAAGGCAGGCAGAGAATTCCCTGCTAGCACCTTCTCTGTGCCTGGGAAGCAGAAGTGTTCACATTGCTTCGCAAGAATCGCTTTTGTGCAGAAAACAGTAACACTTGTTCAGAAGGAAAGAAAGCACAGAGCCCCAGATTCTATGTTGTCCTGGAGAGCTTGCAGAGCACTGGGGAAAGGCAGGCAGAGAATTCCCTGATAGAACCTTCTCTGTGTCTGGGAAGCACAAGTGTTCACATTGCTTCGCAGAATCGCTTTTGTGCGGAAAACACTAACACTTGTTCAGAAGGAAAGAAAGCACAGAGCCCCAGATTTTATGTTGTCCTGGAGAGCTTGCAGAGCACTGGGGAAAGGCAGGCAGAGAATTCCCTGATAGCACCTTCTCTGTGCCTGTTCACATTGCTTCGCAAGAATCGCTTTTGTGCAGAAAACAGTAACACTTGTTCAGAAGGAAAGAAAGCACAGAGCCCCAGATTTGCTGTTGTCCTGGAGAGCTTGCAGAGCACTGGGGAAAGGCAGGCAGAGAATTCCCTGATAGCACCTTCTCTGTGCCTGGGAAGCAGAAGTGTTCACATTGCTTCGCAAGAATCGCTTTTGTGCAGAAAAATGTAACAGTTGTTCAGAACGAAAGAAAGCACAGAGCCCCAGATTCTATGTTGTCCTGGAGAGCTTGCAGAGCACTGGGGAAAGGTAGGCAGAGAATTCCCTGATAGCACCTTCTCTGTGCCTGTTCACATTGCTTCGCAGAATCGCTTTTGTGCAGAAAACAGTAACACTTGTTCAGAAGGAAAGAAAGCACAGAGCCCCAGATTTTATGTTGTCCTGGAGAGCTTGCAGAGCACTGGGGAAAGGCAGGCAGAGAATTCCCTGATAGCACCTTCTCTGTGCCTGTTCACATTGCTTCGCAAGAATCGCTTTTGTGCAGAAAACACTAACACTTGTTCAGAAGGAAAGAAAGCACAGAGCCCCAGATTCTATGTTGTCCTGGAGAGCTTGCAGAGCACTGGGGAAAGGCAGGCAGAGAATTCCTTGCTAGCACCTTCTCTGTGCCTGGGAAGCAGAAGTGTTCACATTGCTTCGCAAGAATCGCTTTTGTGCAGAAAACAGTAACACTTGTTCAGAAGGAAAGAAAGCACAGAGCCCCAGATTCTATGTTGTCCTGGAGAGCTTGCAGAGCACTGGGGAAAGGCAGGCAGAGAATTCCCTGATAGCACCTTCTCTGTGCCTGTTCACATTGCTTCGCAGGATCGGTTTTGTGCAGAAAACAGTAACACTTGTTCAGAACGAAAGAAAGCACAGAGCCCCAGAGTCTATGTTGTCCTGGAGAGCTTGCAGAGCACTGGGGAAAGGCAGGCAGAGAATTCCCTGCTAGCACCTCTCTGTGCCTGGAAGCAGAAGTGTTCACATTGCTTCGCAGAATCGCTTTTGTGCAGAAAACATTAACACTTGTTCAGAAGGAAAGAAAGCACAGAGCCCCAGATTTTATGTTGTCCTGGAGAGCTTGCAGAGCACTGGGGAAAGGCAGGCAGAGAATTCCCTGATAGCACCTTCTCTGTGCCTGTTCACATTGCTTCGCAGAATCGCTTTTGTGCAGAAAACAGTAACACTTGTTCAGAAGGAAAGAAAGCACAGAGCCCCAGATTTTATGTTGTCCTGGAGAGCTTGCAGAGCACTGGGGAAAGGCAGGCAGAGAATTCCTTGCTAGCACCTTCTCTGTGCCTGAGAAGCAGAAGTGTTCACATTGCTTCGCAGAATCGCTTTTGTGCAGAAAACAGTAACACTTGTTCAGAAGGAAAGAAAGCACAGAGCCCCAGATTTTATGTTGTCCTGGAGAGCTTGCAGAGCACTGGGGAAAGGCAGGCAGAGAATTCCCTGCTAGCACCTTCTCTGTGCCTGGGAAGCAGAAGTGTTCACATCGCTTCGCAGAATCGCTTTTGTGCAGAAAACAGTAACACTTGTTCAGAAGGAAAGAAAGCACAGAGCCCCAGATTCTATGTTGTCCTGGAGAGCTTGCAGAGCACTGGGGAAAGGCAGGCAGAGAATTCCCTGATAGCACCTTCTCTGTGCCTGGGAAGCAGAAGTGTTCACATTGCTTCGCAAGAATCGCTTTTGTGCAGAAAACAGTAACACTTGTTCAGAAGGAAAGAAAGCACAGAGCCCCAGATTCTATGTTGTCCTGGAGAGCTTGCAGAGCACTGGGGAAAGGCAGGCAGAGAATTCCCTGATAGCACCTTCTCTGTGCCTGGGAAGCAGAAGTGTTCACATTGCTTCGCAGAATCGCTTTTGTGCAGAAAACAGTAACACTTGTTCAGAAGGAAAGAAAGCACAGAGCCCCAGATTCTATGTTGTCCTGGAGAGCTTGCAGAGCACTGGGGAAAGGCAGGCAGAGAATTCCCTGATAGCACCTTCTCTGTGCCTGTTCACATTGCTTCGCAGAATCGCTTTTGTGCAGAAAACAGTAACACTTGTTCAGAACGAAAGAAAGCACAGAGCCCCAGATTTTATGTTGTCCTGGAGAGCTTGCAGAGCACTGGGGAAAGGCAGGCAGAGAATTCCCTGATAGCACCTTCTCTGTGCCTGTTCACATTGCTTCGCAGAATCGCTTTTGTGCAGAAAACAGTAACACTTGTTCAGAACTAAAGAAAGCACAGAGCCCCAGATTCTATGTTGTCCTGGAGAGCTTGCAGAGCACTGGGGAAAGGCAGGCAGAGAATTCCCTGATAGCACCTTCTCTGTGCCTGGGAAGCAGAAGTGTTCACATTGCTTCGCAAGAATCGCTTTTGTGCAGAAAACAGTAACAGTTGTTCAGAACGAAAGAAAGCACAGAGCCCCAGATTCTATGTTGTCCTGGAGAGCTTGCAGAGCACTGGGGAAAGGCAGGCAGAGAATTCCCTGATAGAACCTTCTCTGTGCCTGGGAAGCACAAGTGTTCACATTGCTTCGCAGAATCGCTTTTGTGCGGAAAACACTGACACTTGTTCAGAAGGAAAGAAAGCACAGAGCCCCAGATTTTATGTTGTCCTGGAGAGCTTGCAGAGCACTGGGGAAAGGCAGGCAGAGAATTCCCTGATAGCACCTTCTCTGTGCCTGTTCACATTGCTTCGCAGAATCGCTTTTGTGCAGAAAACAGTAACACTTGTTCAGAACGAAAGAAAGCACAGAGCCCCAGATTTTATGTTGTCCTGGAGAGCTTGCAGAACACTGGGGAAAGGCAGGCAGAGAATTCCCTGATAGCACCTTCTCTGTGCCTGGGAAGCAGAAGTGTTCACATTGCTTCGCAGAATCGCTTTTGTGCAGAAAACAGTAACACTTGTTCAGAAGGAAAGAAAGCACAGAGCCCCAGATTTTATGTTGTCCTGGAGAGCTTGCAGAGCACTGGGGAAAGGCAGGCAGAGAATTCCCTGCTAGCACCTTCTCTGTGCCTGTTCACATTGCTTCGCAGAATCGCTTTTGTGCAGAAAACAGTAACACTTGTTCAGAAGGAAAGAAAGCACAGAGCCCCAGATTTTATGTTGTCCTGGAGAGCTTGCAGAGCACTGGGGAAAGGCAGGCAGAGAATTCCTTGCTAGCACCTTCTCTGTGCCTGAGAAGCAGAAGTGTTCACATTGCTTCGCAGAATCGCTTTTGTGCAGAAAACAGTAACACTTGTTCAGAAGGAAAGAAAGCACAGAGCCCCAGATTTTATGTTGTCCTGGAGAGCTTGCAGAGCACTGGGGAAAGGCAGGCAGAGAATTCCCTGCTAGCACCTTCTCTGTGCCTGGGAAGCAGAAGTGTTCACATCGCTTCGCAGAATCGCTTTTGTGCAGAAAACAGTAACACTTGTTCAGAAGGAAAGAAAGCACAGAGCCCCAGATTCTATGTTGTCCTGGAGAGCTTGCAGAGCACTGGGGAAAGGCAGGCAGAGAATTCCCTGATAGCACCTTCTCTGTGCCTGGGAAGCAGAAGTGTTCACATTGCTTCGCAAGAATCGCTTTTGTGCAGAAAACAGTAACACTTGTTCAGAAGGAAAGAAAGCACAGAGCCCCAGATTCTATGTTGTCCTGGAGAGCTTGCAGAGCACTGGGGAAAGGCAGGCAGAGAATTCCCTGATAGCACCTTCTCTGTGCCTGGGAAGCAGAAGTGTTCACATTGCTTCGCAGAATCGCTTTTGTGCAGAAAACAGTAACACTTGTTCAGAACGAAAGAAAGCACAGAGCCCCAGATTCTATGTTGTCCTGGAGAGCTTGCAGAGCACTGGGGAAAGGCAGGCAGAGAATTCCCTGATAGCACCTTCTCTGTGCCTGTTCACATTGCTTCGCAGAATCGCTTTTGTGCAGAAAACAGTAACACTTGTTCAGAACGAAAGAAAGCACAGAGCCCCAGATTTTATGTTGTCCTGGAGAGCTTGCAGAGCACTGGGGAAAGGCAGGCAGAGAATTCCCTGATAGCACCTTCTCTGTGCCTGTTCACATTGCTTCGCAGAATCGCTTTTGTGCAGAAAACAGTAACACTTGTTCAGAACTAAAGAAAGCACAGAGCCCCAGATTCTATGTTGTCCTGGAGAGCTTGCAGAGCACTGGGGAAAGGCAGGCAGAGAATTCCCTGATAGCACCTTCTCTGTGCCTGGGAAGCAGAAGTGTTCACATTGCTTCGCAAGAATCGCTTTTGTGCAGAAAACAGTAACAGTTGTTCAGAACGAAAGAAAGCACAGAGCCCCAGATTCTATGTTGTCCTGGAGAGCTTGCAGAGCACTGGGGAAAGGCAGGCAGAGAATTCCCTGATAGAACCTTCTCTGTGCCTGGGAAGCACAAGTGTTCACATTGCTTCGCAGAATCGCTTTTGTGCGGAAAACACTGACACTTGTTCAGAAGGAAAGAAAGCACAGAGCCCCAGATTTTATGTTGTCCTGGAGAGCTTGCAGAGCACTGGGGAAAGGCAGGCAGAGAATTCCCTGATAGCACCTTCTCTGTGCCTGTTCACATTGCTTCGCAGAATCGCTTTTGTGCAGAAAACAGTAACACTTGTTCAGAACGAAAGAAAGCACAGAGCCCCAGATTTTATGTTGTCCTGGAGAGCTTGCAGAACACTGGGGAAAGGCAGGCAGAGAATTCCCTGATAGCACCTTCTCTGTGCCTGGGAAGCAGAGGTGTTCACATTGCTTCGCAGAATCGCTTTTGTGCAGAAAACAGTAACACTTGTTCAGAAGGAAAGAAAGCACAGAGCCCCAGATTTTATGTTGTCCTGGAGAGCTTGCAGAGCACTGGGGAATGGCAGGCAGAGAATTCCCTGATAGCACCTTCTCTGTGCCTGTTCACATTGCTTCGCAAGAATCGCTTTTGTGCAGAAAACAGTAACACTTGTTCAGAAGGAAAGAAAGCACAGAGCCCCAGATTTGCTGTTGTCCTGGAGAGCTTGCAGAGCACTGGGGAAAGGCAGGCAGAGAATTCCCTGCTAGCACCTTCTCTGTGCCTGGGAAGCAGAAGTGTTCACATTGCTTCGCAAGAATCGCTTTTGTGCAGAAAAATGTAACAGTTGTTCAGAACGAAAGAAAGCACAGAGCCCCAGATTCTATGTTGTCCTGGAGAGCTTGCAGAGCACTGGGGAAAGGCAGGCAGAGAATTCCCTGATAGCACCTTCTCTGTGCCTGTTCACATTGCTTCGCAGAATCGCTTTTGTGCAGAAAACAGTAACACTTGTTCAGAACGAAAGAAAGCACAGAGCCCCAGATTTTATGTTGTCCTGGAGAGCTTGCAGAGCACTGGGGAAAGGCAGGCAGAGAATTCCCTGCTAGCACCTTCTCTGTGCCTGGGAAGCAGAAGTGTTCACATTGCTTCGCAAGAATCGCTTTTGTGCAGAAAACAGTAACACTTGTTCAGAACGAAAGAAAGCACAGAGCCCCAGATTCTATGTTGTCCTGGAGAGCTTGCAGAGCACTGGGGAAAGGCAGGCAGAGAATTCCTTGCTAGCACCTTCTCTGTGCCTGTTCACATTGCTTCGCAGAATCGCTTTTGTGCAGAAAACAGTAACACTTGTTCAGAAGGAAAGAAAGCACAGAGCCCCAGATTCTATGTTGTCCTGGAGAGCTTGCAGAGCACTGGGGAAAGGCAGGCAGAGAATTCCCTGATAGCACCTTCTCTGTGCCTGGGAAGCACAAGTGTTCACATTGCTTCGCAGAATCGCTTTTGTGCAGAAAACAGTAACACTTGTTCAGAAGGAAAGAAAGCACAGAGCCCCAGATTTTATGTTGTCCTGGAGAGCTTGCAGAGCACTGGGGAAAGGCAGGCAGAGAATTCCCTGATAGCACCTTCTCTGTGCCTGTTCACATTGCTTCGCAAGAATCGCTTTTGTGCAGAAAACACTAACACTTGTTCAGAAGGAAAGAAAGCACAGAGCCCCAGATTTTATGTTGTCCTGGAGAGCTTGCAGAGCACTGGGGAAAGGCAGGCAGAGAATTCCTTGCTAGCACCTTCTCTGTGCCTGGGAAGCAGAAGTGTTCACATTGCTTCGCAGAATCGCTTTTGTGCAGAAAACAGTAACACTTGTTCAGAAGGAAAGAAAGCACAGCGCCCCAGATTTGCTGTTGTCCTGGAGAGCTTGCAGAGCACTGGGGAAAGGCAGGCAGAGAATTCCCTGCTAGCACCTTCTCTGTGCCTGGGAAGCAGAAGTGTTCACATTGCTTCGCAAGAATCGCTTTTGTGCAGAAAACAGTAACACTTGTTCAGAAGGAAAGAAAGCACAGAGCCCCAGATTCTATGTTGTCCTGGAGAGCTTGCAGAGCACTGGGGAAAGGCAGGCAGAGAATTCCCTGATAGAACCTTCTCTGTGTCTGGGAAGCACAAGTGTTCACATTGCTTCGCAGAATCGCTTTTGTGCGGAAAACACTAACACTTGTTCAGAAGGAAAGAAAGCACAGAGCCCCAGATTTTATGTTGTCCTGGAGAGCTTGCAGAGCACTGGGGAAAGGCAGGCAGAGAATTCCCTGATAGCACCTTCTCTGTGCCTGTTCACATTGCTTCGCAGAATCGCTTTTGTGCAGAAAACAGTAACACTTGTTCAGAAGGAAAGAAAGCACAGAGCCCCAGATTTTATGTTGTCCTGGAGAGCTTGCAGAACACTGGGGAAAGGCAGGCAGAGAATTCCCTGATAGCACCTTCTCTGTGCCTGGGAAGCAGAAGTGTTCACATTGCTTCGCAGAATCGCTTTTGTGCAGAAAACAGTAACACTTGTTCAGAAGGAAAGAAAGCACAGAGCCCCAGATTTTATGTTGTCCTGGAGAGCTTGCAGAGCACTGGGGAAAGGCAGGCAGAGAATTCCCTGATAGCACCTTCTCTGTGCCTGTTCACATTGCTTCGCAAGAATCGCTTTTGTGCAGAAAACAGTAACACTTGTTCAGAAGGAAAGAAAGCACAGAGCCCCAGATTTGCTGTTGTCCTGGAGAGCTTGCAGAGCACTGGGGAAAGGCAGGCAGAGAATTCCCTGCTAGCACCTTCTCTGTGCCTGGGAAGCAGAAGTGTTCACATTGCTTCGCAAGAATCGCTTTTGTGCAGAAAAATGTAACAGTTGTTCAGAACGAAAGAAAGCACAGAGCCCCAGATTCTATGTTGTCCTGGAGAGCTTGCAGAGCACTGGGGAAAGGTAGGCAGAGAATTCCCTGATAGCACCTTCTCTGTGCCTGTTCACATTGCTTCGCAGAATCGCTTTTGTGCAGAAAACAGTAACACTTGTTCAGAACGAAAGAAAGCACAGAGCCCCAGATTTTATGTTGTCCTGGAGAGCTTGCAGAGCACTGGGGAAAGGCAGGCAGAGAATTCCCTGCTAGCACCTTCTCTGTGCCTGGGAAGCAGTAGTGTTCACATTGCTTCGCAGAATCGCTTTTGTGCAGAAAACAGTAACACTTGTTCAGAAGGAAAGAAAGCACAGCGCCCCAGATTTGCTGTTGTCCTGGAGAGCTTGCAGAGCACTGGGGAAAGGCAGGCAGAGAATTCCCTGCTAGCACCTTCTCTGTGCCTGGGAAGCAGAAGTGTTCACATTGCTTCGCAAGAATCGCTTTTGTGCAGAAAACAGTAACACTTGTTCAGAAGGAAAGAAAGCACAGAGCCCCAGATTCTATGTTGTCCTGGAGAGCTTGCAGAGCACTGGGGAAAGGCAGGCAGAGAATTCCCTGATAGAACCTTCTCTGTGTCTGGGAAGCACAAGTGTTCACATTGCTTCGCAGAATCGCTTTTGTGCGGAAAACACTAACACTTGTTCAGAAGGAAAGAAAGCACAGAGCCCCAGATTTTATGTTGTCCTGGAGAGCTTGCAGAGCACTGGGGAAAGGCAGGCAGAGAATTCCCTGATAGCACCTTCTCTGTGCCTGTTCACATTGCTTCGCAGAATCGCTTTTGTGCAGAAAACAGTAACACTTGTTCAGAAGGAAAGAAAGCACAGAGCCCCAGATTTTATGTTGTCCTGGAGAGCTTGCAGAACACTGGGGAAAGGCAGGCAGAGAATTCCCTGATAGCACCTTCTCTGTGCCTGGGAAGCAGAAGTGTTCACATTGCTTCGCAGAATCGCTTTTGTGCAGAAAACAGTAACACTTGTTCAGAAGGAAAGAAAGCACAGAGCCCCAGATTTTATGTTGTCCTGGAGAGCTTGCAGAGCACTGGGGAAAGGCAGGCAGAGAATTCCCTGATAGCACCTTCTCTGTGCCTGTTCACATTGCTTCGCAAGAATCGCTTTTGTGCAGAAAACAGTAACACTTGTTCAGAAGGAAAGAAAGCACAGCGCCCCAGATTTGCTGTTGTCCTGGAGAGCTTGCAGAGCACTGGGGAAAGGCAGGCAGAGAATTCCCTGCTAGCACCTTCTCTGTGCCTGGGAAGCAGAAGTGTTCACATTGCTTCGCAAGAATCGCTTTTGTGCAGAAAACAGTAACACTTGTTCAGAAGGAAAGAAAGCACAGAGCCCAAGATTCTATGTTGTCCTGGAGAGCTTGCAGAGCACTGGGGAAAGGCAGGCAGAGAATTCCCTGATTGAACCTTCTCTGTGTCTGGGAAGCACAAGTGTTCACATTGCTTCGCAGAATCGCTTTTGTGCGGAAAACACTAACACTTGTTCAGAAGGAAAGAAAGCACAGAGCCCCAGATTTTATGTTGTCCTGGAGAGCTTGCAGAGCACTGGGGAAAGGCAGGCAGAGAATTCCCTGATAGCACCTTCTCTGTGCCTGTTCACATTGCTTCGCAGAATCGCTTTTGTGCAGAAAACAGTAACACTTGTTCAGAAGGAAAGAAAGCACAGAGCCCCAGATTTTATGTTGTCCTGGAGAGCTTGCAGAACACTGGGGAAAGGCAGGCAGAGAATTCCCTGATAGCACCTTCTCTGTGCCTGGGAAGCAGAAGTGTTCACATTGCTTCGCAGAATCGCTTTTGTGCAGAAAACAGTAACACTTGTTCAGAAGGAAAGAAAGCACAGAGCCCCAGATTTTATGTTGTCCTGGAGAGCTTGCAGAGCACTGGGGAAAGGCAGGCAGAGAATTCCCTGATAGCACCTTCTCTGTGCCTGTTCACATTGCTTCGCAAGAATCGCTTTTGTGCAGAAAACAGTAACACTTGTTCAGAAGGAAAGAAAGCACAGAGCCCCAGATTTGCTGTTGTCCTGGAGAGCTTGCAGAGCACTGGGGAAAGGCAGGCAGAGAATTCCCTGCTAGCACCTTCTCTGTGCCTGGGAAGCAGAAGTGTTCACATTGCTTCGCAAGAATCGCTTTTGTGCAGAAAAATGTAACAGTTGTTCAGAACGAAAGAAAGCACAGAGCCCCAGATTCTATGTTGTCCTGGAGAGCTTGCAGAGCACTGGGGAAAGGTAGGCAGAGAATTCCCTGATAGCACCTTCTCTGTGCCTGTTCACATTGCTTCGCAGAATCGCTTTTGTGCAGAAAACAGTAACACTTGTTCAGAACGAAAGAAAGCACAGAGCCCCAGATTTTATGTTGTCCTGGAGAGCTTGCAGAGCACTGGGGAAAGGCAGGCAGAGAATTCCCTGCTAGCACCTTCTCTGTGCCTGGGAAGCAGTAGTGTTCACATTGCTTCGCAGAATCGCTTTTGTGCAGAAAACAGTAACAGTTGTTCAGAACGAAAGAAAGCACAGAGCCCCAGATTTTATGTTGTCCTGGAGAGCTTGCAGAGCACTGGGGAAAGGCAGGCAGAGAATTCCCTGATAGCACCTTCTCTGTGCCTGGGAAGCAGAAGTGTTCACATTGCTTCGCAGAATCGCTTTTGTGCGGAAAACACTAACACTTGTTCAGAAGGAAAGAAAGCACAGAGCCCCAGATTTTATGTTGTCCTGGAGAGCTTGCAGAGCACTGGGGAAAGGCAGGCAGAGAATTCCCTGATAGCACCTTTTCTGTGCCTGTTCACATTGCTTCGCAAGAATCGCTTTTGTGCAGAAAACAGTAACACTTGTTCAGAAGGAAAGAAAGCACAGAGCCCCAGATTCTATGTTGTCCTGGAGAGCTTGCAGAGCACTGGGGAAAGGCAGGCAGAGAATTCCTTGCTAGCACCTTCTCTGTGCCTGGGAAGCAGAAGTGTTCACATTGCTTCGCAAGAATCGCTTTTGTGCAGAAAACAGTAACACTTGTTCAGAAGGAAAGAAAGCACAGAGCCCCAGATTCTATGTTGTCCTGGAGAGCTTGCAGAGCACTGGGGAAAGGCAGGCAGAGAATTCCCTGATAGCACCTTCTCTGTGCCTGTTCACATTGCTTCGCAAGAATCGCTTTTGTGCAGAAAACAGTAACACTTGTTCAGAAGGAAAGAAAGCACAGAGCCCCAGAGTCTATGTTGTCCTGGAGAGCTTGCAGAGCACTGGGGAAAGGCAGGCAGAGAATTCCCTGCTAGCACCTCTCTGTGCCTGGAAGCAGAAGTGTTCACATTGCTTCGCAAGAATCGCTTTTCTGCAGAAAACATTAACAGTTGTTCAGAAGGAAAGAAAGCACAGAGCCCCAGATTTTATGTTGTCCTGGAGAGCTTGCAGAGCACTGGGGAAAGGCAGGCAGAGAATTCCTTGCTAGCACCTTCTCTGTGCCTGGGAAGCAGAAGTGTTCACATTGCTTCGCAGAATCGCTTTTGTGCAGAAAACAGTAACACTTGTTCAGAAGGAAAGAAAGCACAGAGCCCCAGATTCTATGTTGTCCTGGAGAGCTTGCAGAGCACTGGGGAAAGGCAGGCAGAGAATTCCTTGCTAGCACCTTCTCTGTGCCTGGGAAGCAGAAGTGTTCACATTGCTTCGCAGAATCACTTTTGTGCGGAAAACAGTAACACTTGTTCAGAAGGAAAGAAAGCACAGAGCCCCAGATTTTATGTTGTCCTGGAGAGCTTGCAGAGCACTGCGGAAAGGCAGGCAGAGAATTCCCTGATAGCACCTTCTCTGTGCCTGGGAAGCAGAAGTGTTCACATTGCTTCGCAGAATCGCTTTTGTGCAGAAAACATTAACACTTGTTCAGAAGGAAAGAAAGCACAGAGCCCCAGATTTTATGTTGTCCTGGAGAGCTTGCAGAGCACTGGGGAAAGGCAGGCAGAGAATTCCCTGATAGCACCTTCTCTGTGCCTGTTCACATTGCTTCGCAGAATCGCTTTTGTGCAGAAAACAGTAACACTTGTTCAGAAGGAAAGAAAGCACAGAGCCCCAGATTTTATGTTGTCCTGGAGAGCTTGCAGAGCACTGCGGAAAGGCAGGCAGAGAATTCCCTGATAGCACCTTCTCTGTGCCTGGGAAGCAGAAGTGTTCACATCGCTTCGCAGAATCGCTTTTGTGCAGAAAACATTAACACTTGTTCAGAAGGAAAGAAAGCACAGAGCCCCAGATTTTATGTTGTCCTGGAGAGCTTGCAGAGCACTGGGGAAAGGCAGGCAGAGAATTCCCTGATAGCACCTTCTCTGTGCCTGGGAAGCAGAAGTGTTCACATTGCTTCGCAAGAATCGCTTTTGTGCAGAAAACAGTAACACTTGTTCAGAAGGAAAGAAAGCACAGAGCCCCAGATTCTATGTTGTCCTGGAGAGCTTGCAGAGCACTGGGGAAAGGCAGGCAGAGAATTCCCTGATAGCACCTTCTCTGTGCCTGGGAAGCAGAAGTGTTCACATTGCTTCGCAGAATCGCTTTTGTGCAGAAAACAGTAACACTTGTTCAGAACGAAAGAAAGCACAGAGCCCCAGATTCTATGTTGTCCTGGAGAGCTTGCAGAGCACTGGGGAAAGGCAGGCAGAGAATTCCCTGATAGCACCTTCTCTGTGCCTGTTCACATTGCTTCGCAGAATCGCTTTTGTGCAGAAAACAGTAACACTTGTTCAGAACGAAAGAAAGCACAGAGCCCCAGATTTTATGTTGTCCTGGAGAGCTTGCAGAGCACTGGGGAAAGGCAGGCAGAGAATTCCCTGATAGCACCTTCTCTGTGCCTGTTCACATTGCTTCGCAGAATCGCTTTTGTGCAGAAAACAGTAACACTTGTTCAGAACTAAAGAAAGCACAGAGCCCCAGATTCTATGTTGTCCTGGAGAGCTTGCAGAGCACTGGGGAAAGGCAGGCAGAGAATTCCCTGATAGCACCTTCTCTGTGCCTGGGAAGCAGAAGTGTTCACATTGCTTCGCAAGAATCGCTTTTGTGCAGAAAACAGTAACAGTTGTTCAGAACGAAAGAAAGCACAGAGCCCCAGATTCTATGTTGTCCTGGAGAGCTTGCAGAGCACTGGGGAAAGGCAGGCAGAGAATTCCCTGATAGAACCTTCTCTGTGCCTGGGAAGCACAAGTGTTCACATTGCTTCGCAGAATCGCTTTTGTGCGGAAAACACTGACACTTGTTCAGAAGGAAAGAAAGCACAGAGCCCCAGATTTTATGTTGTCCTGGAGAGCTTGCAGAGCACTGGGGAAAGGCAGGCAGAGAATTCCCTGATAGCACCTTCTCTGTGCCTGTTCACATTGCTTCGCAGAATCGCTTTTGTGCGGAAAACACTGACACTTGTTCAGAAGGAAAGAAAGCACAGAGCCCCAGATTTTATGTTGTCCTGGAGAGCTTGCAGAGCACTGGGGAAAGGCAGGCAGAGAATTCCCTGATAGCACCTTCTCTGTGCCTGTTCACATTGCTTCGCAGAATCGCTTTTGTGCAGAAAACAGTAACACTTGTTCAGAAGGAAAGAAAGCACAGAGCCCCAGATTCTATGTTGTCCTGGAGAGCTTGCAGAGCACTGGGGAAAGGCAGGCAGAGAATTCCCTGATAGCACCTTCTCTGTGCCTGGGAAGCAGAAGTGTTCACATTGCTTCGCAAGAATCGCTTTTGTGCAGAAAACAGTAACAGTTGTTCAGAACGAAAGAAAGCACAGAGCCCCAGATTCTATGTTGTCCTGGAGAGCTTGCAGAGCACTGGGGAAAGGCAGGCAGAGAATTCCCTGATAGAACCTTCTCTGTGCCTGGGAAGCACAAGTGTTCACATTGCTTCGCAGAATCGCTTTTGTGCGGAAAACACTGACACTTGTTCAGAAGGAAAGAAAGCACAGAGCCCCAGATTTTATGTTGTCCTGGAGAGCTTGCAGAGCACTGGGGAAAGGCAGGCAGAGAATTCCCTGATAGCACCTTCTCTGTGCCTGTTCACATTGCTTCGCAGAATCGCTTTTGTGCAGAAAACAGTAACACTTGTTCAGAACGAAAGAAAGCACAGAGCCCCAGATTTTATGTTGTCCTGGAGAGCTTGCAGAACACTGGGGAAAGGCAGGCAGAGAATTCCCTGATAGCACCTTCTCTGTGCCTGGGAAGCAGAGGTGTTCACATTGCTTCGCAGAATCGCTTTTGTGCAGAAAACAGTAACACTTGTTCAGAAGGAAAGAAAGCACAGAGCCCCAGATTTTATGTTGTCCTGGAGAGCTTGCAGAGCACTGGGGAAAGGCAGGCAGAGAATTCCCTGATAGCACCTTCTCTGTGCCTGTTCACATTGCTTCGCAAGAATCGCTTTTGTGCAGAAAACAGTAACACTTGTTCAGAAGGAAAGAAAGCACAGAGCCCCAGATTTGCTGTTGTCCTGGAGAGCTTGCAGAGCACTGGGGAAAAGCAGGCAGAGAATTCCCTGCTAGCACCTTCTCTGTGCCTGGGAAGCAGAAGTGTTCACATTGCTTCGCAAGAATCGCTTTTGTGCAGAAAAATGTAACAGTTGTTCAGAACGAAAGAAAGCACAGAGCCCCAGATTCTATGTTGTCCTGGAGAGCTTGCAGAGCACTGGGGAAAGGCAGGCAGAGAATTCCCTGATAGCACCTTCTCTGTGCCTGTTCACATTGCTTCGCAGAATCGCTTTTGTGCAGAAAACAGTAACACTTGTTCAGAAGGAAAGAAAGCACAGAGCCCCAGATTTTATGTTGTCCTGGAGAGCTTGCAGAGCACTGGGGAAAGGCAGGCAGAGAATTCCTTGCTAGCACCTTCTCTGTGCCTGGGAAGCAGAAGTGTTCACATTGCTTCGCAGAATCGCTTTTGTGCAGAAAACAGTAACACTTGTTCAGAAGGAAAGAAAGCACAGCGCCCCAGATTTGCTGTTGTCCTGGAGAGCTTGCAGAGCACTGGGGAAAGGCAGGCAGAGAATTCCCTGCTAGCACCTTCTCTGTGCCTGGGAAGCAGAAGTGTTCACATTGCTTCGCAAGAATCGCTTTTGTGCAGAAAACAGTAACACTTGTTCAGAAGGAAAGAAAGCACAGAGCCCCAGATTCTATGTTGTCCTGGAGAGCTTGCAGAGCACTGGGGAAAGGCAGGCAGAGAATTCCCTGATAGAACCTTCTCTGTGCCTGGGAAGCACAAGTGTTCACATTGCTTCGCAGAATCGCTTTTGTGCGGAAAACACTAACACTTGTTCAGAAGGAAAGAAAGCACAGAGCCCCAGATTTTATGTTGTCCTGGAGAGCTTGCAGAGCACTGGGGAAAGGCAGGCAGAGAATTCCCTGATAGCACCTTCTCTGTGCCTGTTCACATTGCTTCGCAGAATCGCTTTTGTGCAGAAAACAGTAACACTTGTTCAGAAGGAAAGAAAGCACAGAGCCCCAGATTTTATGTTGTCCTGGAGAGCTTGCAGAGCACTGGGGAAAGGCAGGCAGAGAATTCCCTGATAGCACCTTCTCTGTGCCTGTTCACATTGCTTCGCAAGAATCGCTTTTGTGCAGAAAACAGTAACACTTGTTCAGAAGGAAAGAAAGCACAGAGCCCCAGATTTGCTGTTGTCCTGGAGAGCTTGCAGAGCACTGGGGAAAGGCAGGCAGAGAATTCCCTGCTAGCACCTTCTCTGTGCCTGGGAAGCAGAAGTGTTCACATTGCTTCGCAAGAATCGCTTTTGTGCAGAAAAATGTAACAGTTGTTCAGAACGAAAGAAAGCACAGAGCCCCAGATTCTATGTTGTCCTGGAGAGCTTGCAGAGCACTGGGGAAAGGTAGGCAGAGAATTCCCTGATAGCACCTTCTCTGTGCCTGTTCACATTGCTTCGCAGAATCGCTTTTGTGCAGAAAACAGTAACACTTGTTCAGAACGAAAGAAAGCACAGAGCCCCAGATTTTATGTTGTCCTGGAGAGCTTGCAGAGCACTGGGGAAAGGCAGGCAGAGAATTCCCTGATAGAACCTTCTCTGTGCCTGGGAAGCACAAGTGTTCACATTGCTTCGCAGAATCGCTTTTGTGCGGAAAACACTGACACTTGTTCAGAAGGAAAGAAAGCACAGAGCCCCAGATTTTATGTTGTCCTGGAGAGCTTGCAGAGCACTGGGGAAAGGCAGGCAGAGAATTCCCTGATAGCACCTTCTCTGTGCCTGTTCACATTGCTTCGCAGAATCGCTTTTGTGCAGAAAACAGTAACACTTGTTCAGAACGAAAGAAAGCACAGAGCCCCAGATTTTATGTTGTCCTGGAGAGCTTGCAGAACACTGGGGAAAGGCAGGCAGAGAATTCCCTGATAGCACCTTCTCTGTGCCTGGGAAGCAGAGGTGTTCACATTGCTTCGCAGAATCGCTTTTGTGCAGAAAACAGTAACACTTGTTCAGAAGGAAAGAAAGCACAGAGCCCCAGATTTTATGTTGTCCTGGAGAGCTTGCAGAGCACTGGGGAAAGGCAGGCAGAGAATTCCCTGATAGCACCTTCTCTGTGCCTGTTCACATTGCTTCGCAAGAATCGCTTTTGTGCAGAAAACAGTAACACTTGTTCAGAAGGAAAGAAAGCACAGAGCCCCAGATTTGCTGTTGTCCTGGAGAGCTTGCAGAGCACTGGGGAAAAGCAGGCAGAGAATTCCCTGCTAGCACCTTCTCTGTGCCTGGGAAGCAGAAGTGTTCACATTGCTTCGCAAGAATCGCTTTTGTGCAGAAAAATGTAACAGTTGTTCAGAACGAAAGAAAGCACAGAGCCCCAGATTCTATGTTGTCCTGGAGAGCTTGCAGAGCACTGGGGAAAGGCAGGCAGAGAATTCCCTGATAGCACCTTCTCTGTGCCTGTTCACATTGCTTCGCAGAATCGCTTTTGTGCAGAAAACAGTAACACTTGTTCAGAAGGAAAGAAAGCACAGAGCCCCAGATTTTATGTTGTCCTGGAGAGCTTGCAGAGCACTGGGGAAAGGCAGGCAGAGAATTCCTTGCTAGCACCTTCTCTGTGCCTGGGAAGCAGAAGTGTTCACATTGCTTCGCAGAATCGCTTTTGTGCAGAAAACAGTAACACTTGTTCAGAAGGAAAGAAAGCACAGCGCCCCAGATTTGCTGTTGTCCTGGAGAGCTTGCAGAGCACTGGGGAAAGGCAGGCAGAGAATTCCCTGCTAGCACCTTCTCTGTGCCTGGGAAGCAGAAGTGTTCACATTGCTTCGCAAGAATCGCTTTTGTGCAGAAAACAGTAACACTTGTTCAGAAGGAAAGAAAGCACAGAGCCCCAGATTCTATGTTGTCCTGGAGAGCTTGCAGAGCACTGGGGAAAGGCAGGCAGAGAATTCCCTGATAGAACCTTCTCTGTGCCTGGGAAGCACAAGTGTTCACATTGCTTCGCAGAATCGCTTTTGTGCGGAAAACACTAACACTTGTTCAGAAGGAAAGAAAGCACAGAGCCCCAGATTTTATGTTGTCCTGGAGAGCTTGCAGAGCACTGGGGAAAGGCAGGCAGAGAATTCCCTGATAGCACCTTCTCTGTGCCTGTTCACATTGCTTCGCAGAATCGCTTTTGTGCAGAAAACAGTAACACTTGTTCAGAAGGAAAGAAAGCACAGAGCCCCAGATTTTATGTTGTCCTGGAGAGCTTGCAGAGCACTGGGGAAAGGCAGGCAGAGAATTCCCTGATAGCACCTTCTCTGTGCCTGTTCACATTGCTTCGCAAGAATCGCTTTTGTGCAGAAAACAGTAACACTTGTTCAGAAGGAAAGAAAGCACAGAGCCCCAGATTTGCTGTTGTCCTGGAGAGCTTGCAGAGCACTGGGGAAAGGCAGGCAGAGAATTCCCTGCTAGCACCTTCTCTGTGCCTGGGAAGCAGAAGTGTTCACATTGCTTCGCAAGAATCGCTTTTGTGCAGAAAAATGTAACAGTTGTTCAGAACGAAAGAAAGCACAGAGCCCCAGATTCTATGTTGTCCTGGAGAGCTTGCAGAGCACTGGGGAAAGGTAGGCAGAGAATTCCCTGATAGCACCTTCTCTGTGCCTGTTCACATTGCTTCGCAGAATCGCTTTTGTGCAGAAAACAGTAACACTTGTTCAGAACGAAAGAAAGCACAGAGCCCCAGATTTTATGTTGTCCTGGAGAGCTTGCAGAGCACTGGGGAAAGGCAGGCAGAGAATTCCCTGATAGCACCTTCTCTGTGCCTGTTCACATTGCTTCGCAGAATCGCTTTTGTGCAGAAAACAGTAACACTTGTTCAGAACGAAAGAAAGCACAGAGCCCCAGATTTTATGTTGTCCTGGAGAGCTTGCAGAGCACTGGGGAAAGGCAGGCAGAGAATTCCCTGATAGCACCTTCTCTGTGCCTGTTCACATTGCTTCGCAGAATCGCTTTTGTGCAGAAAACAGTAACACTTGTTCAGAACTAAAGAAAGCACAGAGCCCCAGATTCTATGTTGTCCTGGAGAGCTTGCAGAGCACTGGGGAAAGGCAGGCAGAGAATTCCCTGATAGCACCTTCTCTGTGCCTGGGAAGCAGAAGTGTTCACATTGCTTCGCAAGAATCGCTTTTGTGCAGAAAACAGTAACAGTTGTTCAGAACGAAAGAAAGCACAGAGCCCCAGATTCTATGTTGTCCTGGAGAGCTTGCAGAGCACTGGGGAAAGGCAGGCAGAGAATTCCCTGATAGAACCTTCTCTGTGCCTGGGAAGCACAAGTGTTCACATTGCTTCGCAGAATCGCTTTTGTGCGGAAAACACTGACACTTGTTCAGAAGGAAAGAAAGCACAGAGCCCCAGATTTTATGTTGTCCTGGAGAGCTTGCAGAGCACTGGGGAAAGGCAGGCAGAGAATTCCCTGATAGCACCTTCTCTGTGCCTGTTCACATTGCTTCGCAGAATCGCTTTTGTGCGGAAAACACTGACACTTGTTCAGAAGGAAAGAAAGCACAGAGCCCCAGATTTTATGTTGTCCTGGAGAGCTTGCAGAGCACTGGGGAAAGGCAGGCAGAGAATTCCCTGATAGCACCTTCTCTGTGCCTGTTCACATTGCTTCGCAGAATCGCTTTTGTGCAGAAAACAGTAACACTTGTTCAGAAGGAAAGAAAGCACAGAGCCCCAGATTCTATGTTGTCCTGGAGAGCTTGCAGAGCACTGGGGAAAGGCAGGCAGAGAATTCCCTGATAGCACCTTCTCTGTGCCTGGGAAGCAGAAGTGTTCACATTGCTTCGCAAGAATCGCTTTTGTGCAGAAAACAGTAACAGTTGTTCAGAACGAAAGAAAGCACAGAGCCCCAGATTCTATGTTGTCCTGGAGAGCTTGCAGAGCACTGGGGAAAGGCAGGCAGAGAATTCCCTGATAGAACCTTCTCTGTGCCTGGGAAGCACAAGTGTTCACATTGCTTCGCAGAATCGCTTTTGTGCGGAAAACACTGACACTTGTTCAGAAGGAAAGAAAGCACAGAGCCCCAGATTTTATGTTGTCCTGGAGAGCTTGCAGAGCACTGGGGAAAGGCAGGCAGAGAATTCCCTGATAGCACCTTCTCTGTGCCTGTTCACATTGCTTCGCAGAATCGCTTTTGTGCAGAAAACAGTAACACTTGTTCAGAACGAAAGAAAGCACAGAGCCCCAGATTTTATGTTGTCCTGGAGAGCTTGCAGAACACTGGGGAAAGGCAGGCAGAGAATTCCCTGATAGCACCTTCTCTGTGCCTGGGAAGCAGAGGTGTTCACATTGCTTCGCAGAATCGCTTTTGTGCAGAAAACAGTAACACTTGTTCAGAAGGAAAGAAAGCACAGAGCCCCAGATTTTATGTTGTCCTGGAGAGCTTGCAGAGCACTGGGGAAAGGCAGGCAGAGAATTCCCTGATAGCACCTTCTCTGTGCCTGTTCACATTGCTTCGCAAGAATCGCTTTTGTGCAGAAAACAGTAACACTTGTTCAGAAGGAAAGAAAGCACAGAGCCCCAGATTTGCTGTTGTCCTGGAGAGCTTGCAGAGCACTGGGGAAAAGCAGGCAGAGAATTCCCTGCTAGCACCTTCTCTGTGCCTGGGAAGCAGAAGTGTTCACATTGCTTCGCAAGAATCGCTTTTGTGCAGAAAAATGTAACAGTTGTTCAGAACGAAAGAAAGCACAGAGCCCCAGATTCTATGTTGTCCTGGAGAGCTTGCAGAGCACTGGGGAAAGGCAGGCAGAGAATTCCCTGATAGCACCTTCTCTGTGCCTGTTCACATTGCTTCGCAGAATCGCTTTTGTGCAGAAAACAGTAACACTTGTTCAGAAGGAAAGAAAGCACAGAGCCCCAGATTTTATGTTGTCCTGGAGAGCTTGCAGAGCACTGGGGAAAGGCAGGCAGAGAATTCCTTGCTAGCACCTTCTCTGTGCCTGGGAAGCAGAAGTGTTCACATTGCTTCGCAGAATCGCTTTTGTGCAGAAAACAGTAACACTTGTTCAGAAGGAAAGAAAGCACAGCGCCCCAGATTTGCTGTTGTCCTGGAGAGCTTGCAGAGCACTGGGGAAAGGCAGGCAGAGAATTCCCTGCTAGCACCTTCTCTGTGCCTGGGAAGCAGAAGTGTTCACATTGCTTCGCAAGAATCGCTTTTGTGCAGAAAACAGTAACACTTGTTCAGAAGGAAAGAAAGCACAGAGCCCCAGATTCTATGTTGTCCTGGAGAGCTTGCAGAGCACTGGGGAAAGGCAGGCAGAGAATTCCCTGATAGAACCTTCTCTGTGCCTGGGAAGCACAAGTGTTCACATTGCTTCGCAGAATCGCTTTTGTGCGGAAAACACTAACACTTGTTCAGAAGGAAAGAAAGCACAGAGCCCCAGATTTTATGTTGTCCTGGAGAGCTTGCAGAGCACTGGGGAAAGGCAGGCAGAGAATTCCCTGATAGCACCTTCTCTGTGCCTGTTCACATTGCTTCGCAGAATCGCTTTTGTGCAGAAAACAGTAACACTTGTTCAGAAGGAAAGAAAGCACAGAGCCCCAGATTTTATGTTGTCCTGGAGAGCTTGCAGAGCACTGGGGAAAGGCAGGCAGAGAATTCCCTGATAGCACCTTCTCTGTGCCTGTTCACATTGCTTCGCAAGAATCGCTTTTGTGCAGAAAACAGTAACACTTGTTCAGAAGGAAAGAAAGCACAGAGCCCCAGATTTGCTGTTGTCCTGGAGAGCTTGCAGAGCACTGGGGAAAGGCAGGCAGAGAATTCCCTGCTAGCACCTTCTCTGTGCCTGGGAAGCAGAAGTGTTCACATTGCTTCGCAAGAATCGCTTTTGTGCAGAAAAATGTAACAGTTGTTCAGAACGAAAGAAAGCACAGAGCCCCAGATTCTATGTTGTCCTGGAGAGCTTGCAGAGCACTGGGGAAAGGTAGGCAGAGAATTCCCTGATAGCACCTTCTCTGTGCCTGTTCACATTGCTTCGCAGAATCGCTTTTGTGCAGAAAACAGTAACACTTGTTCAGAACGAAAGAAAGCACAGAGCCCCAGATTTTATGTTGTCCTGGAGAGCTTGCAGAGCACTGGGGAAAGGCAGGCAGAGAATTCCCTGATAGCACCTTCTCTGTGCCTGTTCACATTGCTTCGCAGAATCGCTTTTGTGCAGAAAACAGTAACACTTGTTCAGAACGAAAGAAAGCACAGAGCCCCAGATTTTATGTTGTCCTGGAGAGCTTGCAGAGCACTGGGGAAAGGCAGGCAGAGAATTCCCTGCTAGCACCTTCTCTGTGCCTGGGAAGCAGAAGTGTTCACATTGCTTCGCAGAATCGCTTTTGTGCAGAAAACAGTAACACTTGTTCAGAAGGAAAGAAAGCACAGAGCCCCAGATTTTATGTTGTCCTGGAGAGCTTGCAGAGCACTGGGGAAAGGCAGGCAGAGAATTCCCTGCTAGCACCTTCTCTGTGCCTGGGAAGCAGAAGTGTTCACATTGCTTCGCAGAATCGCTTTTGTGCGGAAAACACTAACACTTGTTCAGAACGAAAGAAAGCACAGAGCCCCAGATTCTATGTTGTCCTGGAGAGCTTGCAGAGCACTGGGGAAAGGCAGGCAGAGAATTCCCTGATAGCACCTTCTCTGTGCCTGTTCACATTGCTTCGCAGAATCGCTTTTGTGCAGAAAACAGTAACACTTGTTCAGAACGAAAGAAAGCACAGAGCCCCAGATTCTATGTTGTCCTGGAGAGCTTGCAGAGCACTGGGGAAAGGCAGGCAGAGAATTCCCTGATAGCACCTTCTCTGTGCCTGTTCACATTGCTTCGCAGAATCGCTTTTGTGCAGAAAACAGTAACACTTGTTCAGAAGGAAAGAAAGCACAGCGCCCCAGATTTGCTGTTGTCCTGGAGAGCTTGCAGAGCACTGGGGAAAGGCAGGCAGAGAATTCCCTGCTAGCACCTTCTCTGTGCCTGGGAAGCAGAAGTGTTCACATTGTTTCGCAAGAATCGCTTTTGTGCAGAAAACAGTAACACTTGTTCAGAAGGAAAGAAAGCACAGAGCCCCAGATTCTATGTTGTCCTGGAGAGCTTGCAGAGCACTGGGGAAAGGCAGGCAGAGAATTCCCTGATAGAACCTTCTCTGTGCCTGGGAAGCACAAGTGTTCACATTGCTTCGCAGAATCGCTTTTGTGCGGAAAACACTAACACTTGTTCAGAAGGAAAGAAAGCACAGAGCCCCAGATTTTATGTTGTCCTGGAGAGCTTGCAGAGCACTGGGGAAAGGCAGGCAGAGAATTCCCTGATAGCACCTTCTCTGTGCCTGTTCACATTGCTTCGCAGAATCGCTTTTGTGCAGAAAACAGTAACACTTGTTCAGAACGAAAGAAAGCACAGAGCCCCAGATTTTATGTTGTCCTGGAGAGCTTGCAGAGCACTGGGGAAAGGCAGGCAGAGAATTCCCTGCTAGCACCTTCTCTGTGCCTGGGAAGCAGAAGTGTTCACATTGCTTCGCAGAATCGCTTTTGTGCAGAAAACAGTAACACTTGTTCAGAAGGAAAGAAAGCACAGAGCCCCAGATTTTATGTTGTCCTGGAGAGCTTGCAGAGCACTGGGGAAAGGCAGGCAGAGAATTCCCTGATAGCACCTTCTCTGTGCCTGTTCACATTGCTTCGCAAGAATCGCTTTTGTGCAGAAAACAGTAACACTTGTTCAGAAGGAAAGAAAGCACAGAGCCCCAGATTTGCTGTTGTCCTGGAGAGCTTGCAGAGCACTGGGGAAAGGCAGGCAGAGAATTCCCTGCTAGCACCTTCTCTGTGCCTGGGAAGCAGAAGTGTTCACATTGCTTCGCAAGAATCGCTTTTGTGCAGAAAAATGTAACAGTTGTTCAGAACGAAAGAAAGCACAGAGCCCCAGATTCTATGTTGTCCTGGAGAGCTTGCAGAGCACTGGGGAAAGGCAGGCAGAGAATTCCTTGCTAGCACCTTCTCTGTGCCTGTTCACATTGCTTCGCAGAATCGCTTTTGTGCAGAAAACAGTAACACTTGTTCAGAACGAAAGAAAGCACAGAGCCCCAGATTCTATGTTGTCCTGGAGAGCTTGCAGAGCACTGGGGAAAGGCAGGCAGAGAATTCCCTGATAGCACCTTCTCTGTGCCTGGGAAGCAGAAGTGTTCACATTGCTTCGCAGAATCGCTTTTGTGCAGAAAACAGTAACACTTGTTCAGAAGGAAAGAAAGCACAGAGCCCCAGATTTGCTGTTGTCCTGGAGAGCTTGCAGAGCACTGGGGAAAGGCAGGCAGAGAATTCCTTGCTAGCACCTTCTCTGTGCCTGTTCACATTGCTTCGCAAGAATCGCTTTTGTGCAGAAAACACTAACACTTGTTCAGAAGGAAAGAAAGCACAGAGCCCCAGATTTTATGTTGTCCTGGAGAGCTTGCAGAGCACTGGGGAAAGGCAGGCAGAGAATTCCTTGCTAGCACCTTCTCTGTGCCTGGGAAGCAGAAGTGTTCACATCGCTTCGCAAGAATCGCTTTTGTGCAGAAAACAGTAACACTTGTTCAGAAGGAAAGAAAGCACAGAGCCCCAGATTTTATGTTGTCCTGGAGAGCTTGCAGAGCACTGGGGAAAGGCAGGCAGAGAATTCCCTGCTAGCACCTTCTCTGTGCCTGGGAAGCAGAAGTGTTCACATTGCTTCGCAAGAATCGCTTTTGTGCAGAAAACACTAACACTTGTTCAGAAGGAAAGAAAGCACAGAGCCCCAGATTTTATGTTGTCCTGGAGAGCTTGCAGAGCACTGGGGAAAGGCAGGCAGAGAATTCCTTGCTAGCACCTTCTCTGTGCCTGGGAAGCAGATGTGTTCACATTGCTTCGCAGAATCGCTTTTGTGCAGAAAACAGTAACACTTGTTCAGAAGGAAAGAAAGCACAGAGCCCCAGATTCTATGTTGTCCTGGAGAGCTTGCAGAGCACTGGGGAAAGGCAGGCAGAGAATTCCCTGATAGCACCTTCTCTGTGCCTGTTCACATTGCTTCGCAAGAATCGCTTTTGTGCAGAAAACAGTAACACTTGTTCAGAAGGAAAGAAAGCACAGAGCCCCAGATTTTATGTTGTCCTGGAGAGCTTGCAGAGCACTGGGGAAAGGCAGGCAGAGAATTCCTTGCTAGCACCTTCTCTGTGCCTGGGAAGCAGATGTGTTCACATTGCTTCGCAGAATCGCTTTTGTGCAGAAAACAGTAACACTTGTTCAGAAGGAAAGAAAGCACAGAGCCCCAGATTCTATGTTGTCCTGGAGAGCTTGCAGAGCACTGGGGAAAGGCAGGCAGAGAATTCCCTGATAGCACCTTCTCTGTGCCTGTTCACATTGCTTCGCAAGAATCGCTTTTGTGCAGAAAACACTAACACTTGTTCAGAAGGAAAGAAAGCACAGAGCCCCAGATTTTATGTTGTCCTGGAGAGCTTGCAGAGCACTGGGGAAAGGCAGGCAGAGAATTCCTTGCTAGCACCTTCTCTGTGCCTGGGAAGCAGAAGTGTTCACATCGCTTCGCAAGAATCGCTTTTGTGCAGAAAACAGTAACACTTGTTCAGAAGGAAAGAAAGCACAGAGCCCCAGATTTTATGTTGTCCTGGAGAGCTTGCAGAGCACTGGGGAAAGGCAGGCAGAGAATTCCCTGCTAGCACCTTCTCTGTGCCTGGGAAGCAGAAGTGTTCACATTGCTTCGCAAGAATCGCTTTTGTGCAGAAAACACTAACACTTGTTCAGAAGGAAAGAAAGCACAGAGCCCCAGATTTTATGTTGTCCTGGAGAGCTTGCAGAGCACTGGGGAAAGGCAGGCAGAGAATTCCTTGCTAGCACCTTCTCTGTGCCTGGGAAGCAGATGTGTTCACATTGCTTCGCAGAATCGCTTTTGTGCAGAAAACAGTAACACTTGTTCAGAAGGAAAGAAAGCACAGAGCCCCAGATTCTATGTTGTCCTGGAGAGCTTGCAGAGCACTGGGGAAAGGCAGGCAGAGAATTCCCTGATAGCACCTTCTCTGTGCCTGTTCACATTGCTTCGCAAGAATCGCTTTTGTGCAGAAAACAGTAACACTTGTTCAGAAGGAAAGAAAGCACAGAGCCCCAGATTTTATGTTGTCCTGGAGAGCTTGCAGAGCACTGGGGAAAGGCAGGCAGAGAATTCCCTGCTAGCACCTTCTCTGTGCCTGGGAAGCAGAAGTGTTCACATTGCTTCGCAGAATCGCTTTTGTGCAGAAAACAGTAACACTTGTTCAGAAGGAAAGAAAGCACAGAGCCCCAGATTCTATGTTGTCCTGGAGAGCTTGCAGAGCACTGGGGAAAGGCAGGCAGAGAATTCCCTGCTAGCACCTTCTCTGTGCCTGGGAAGCAGAAGTGTTCACATTGCTTCACAAGAATCGCTTTTGTGCAGAAAACACTAACACTTGTTCAGAAGGAAAGAAAGCACAGAGCCCCAGATTTTATGTTGTCCTGGAGAGCTTGCAGAGCACTGGGGAAAGGCAGGCAGAGAATTCCTTGCTAGCACCTTCTCTGTGCCTGGGAAGCAGATGTGTTCACATTGCTTCGCAGAATCGCTTTTGTGCAGAAAACAGTAACACTTGTTCAGAAGGAAAGAAAGCACAGAGCCCCAGATTTTATGTTGTCCTGGAGAGCTTGCAGAGCACTGGGGAAAGGCAGGCAGAGAATTCCCTGCTAGCACCTTCTCTGTGCCTGTTCACATTGCTTCGCAGAATCGCTTTTGTGCAGAAAACAGTAACACTTGTTCAGAAGGAAAGAAAGCACAGAGCCCCAGATTCTATGTTGTCCTGGAGAGCTTGCAGAGCACTGGGGAAAGGCAGGCAGAGAATTCCCTGATAGCACCTTCTCTGTGCCTGGGAAGCAGAAGTGTTCACATTGCTTCGCAAGAATCGCTTTTGTGCAGAAAACAGTAACACTTGTTCAGAAGGAAAGAAAGCACAGAGCCCCAGATTCTATGTTGTCCTGGAGAGCTTGCAGAGCACTGGGGAAAGGCAGGCAGAGAATTCCCTGATAGCACCTTCTCTGTGCCTGGGAAGCAGAAGTGTTCACATTGCTTCGCAGAATCGCTTTTGTGCGGAAAACACTAACACTTGTTCAGAACGAAAGAAAGCACAGAGCCCCAGATTCTATGTTGTCCTGGAGAGCTTGCAGAGCACTGGGGAAAGGCAGGCAGAGAATTCCCTGATAGCACCTTCTCTGTGCCTGTTCACATTGCTTCGCAGAATCGCTTTTGTGCAGAAAACAGTAACACTTGTTCAGAACGAAAGAAAGCACAGAGCCCCAGATTCTATGTTGTCCTGGAGAGCTTGCAGAGCACTGGGGAAAGGCAGGCAGAGAATTCCTTGCTAGCACCTTCTCTGTGCCTGGGAAGCAGAAGTGTTCACATTGCTTCGCAGAATCGCTTTTGTGCAGAAAACAGTAACACTTGTTCAGAAGGAAAGAAAGCACAGCGCCCCAGATTTGCTGTTGTCCTGGAGAGCTTGCAGAGCACTGGGGAAAGGCAGGCAGAGAATTCCCTGCTAGCACCTTCTCTGTGCCTGGGAAGCAGAAGTGTTCACATTGCTTCGCAAGAATCGCTTTTGTGCAGAAAACAGTAACACTTGTTCAGAAGGAAAGAAAGCACAGAGCCCCAGATTCTATGTTGTCCTGGAGAGCTTGCAGAGCACTGGGGAAAGGCAGGCAGAGAATTCCCTGATAGAACCTTCTCTGTGTCTGGGAAGCACAAGTGTTCACATTGCTTCGCAGAATCGCTTTTGTGCGGAAAACACTAACACTTGTTCAGAAGGAAAGAAAGCACAGAGCCCCAGATTTTATGTTGTCCTGGAGAGCTTGCAGAGCACTGGGGAAAGGCAGGCAGAGAATTCCCTGATAGCACCTTCTCTGTGCCTGTTCACATTGCTTCGCAGAATCGCTTTTGTGCAGAAAACAGTAACACTTGTTCAGAAGGAAAGAAAGCACAGAGCCCCAGATTTTATGTTGTCCTGGAGAGCTTGCAGAACACTGGGGAAAGGCAGGCAGAGAATTCCCTGATAGCACCTTCTCTGTGCCTGGGAAGCAGAAGTGTTCACATTGCTTCGCAGAATCGCTTTTGTGCAGAAAACAGTAACACTTGTTCAGAAGGAAAGAAAGCACAGAGCCCCAGATTTTATGTTGTCCTGGAGAGCTTGCAGAGCACTGGGGAAAGGCAGGCAGAGAATTCCCTGATAGCACCTTCTCTGTGCCTGTTCACATTGCTTCGCAAGAATCGCTTTTGTGCAGAAAACAGTAACACTTGTTCAGAAGGAAAGAAAGCACAGAGCCCCAGATTTGCTGTTGTCCTGGAGAGCTTGCAGAGCACTGGGGAAAGGCAGGCAGAGAATTCCCTGATAGCACCTTCTCTGTGCCTGGGAAGCAGAAGTGTTCACATTGCTTCGCAAGAATCGCTTTTGTGCAGAAAAATGTAACAGTTGTTCAGAACGAAAGAAAGCACAGAGCCCCAGATTCTATGTTGTCCTGGAGAGCTTGCAGAGCACTGGGGAAAGGTAGGCAGAGAATTCCCTGATAGCACCTTCTCTGTGCCTGTTCACATTGCTTCGCAGAATCGCTTTTGTGCAGAAAACAGTAACACTTGTTCAGAAGGAAAGAAAGCACAGAGCCCCAGATTTTATGTTGTCCTGGAGAGCTTGCAGAGCACTGGGGAAAGGCAGGCAGAGAATTCCCTGATAGCACCTTCTCTGTGCCTGTTCACATTGCTTCGCAAGAATCGCTTTTGTGCAGAAAACACTAACACTTGTTCAGAAGGAAAGAAAGCACAGAGCCCCAGATTCTATGTTGTCCTGGAGAGCTTGCAGAGCACTGGGGAAAGGCAGGCAGAGAATTCCTTGCTAGCACCTTCTCTGTGCCTGGGAAGCAGAAGTGTTCACATTGCTTCGCAAGAATCGCTTTTGTGCAGAAAACAGTAACACTTGTTCAGAAGGAAAGAAAGCACAGAGCCCCAGATTCTATGTTGTCCTGGAGAGCTTGCAGAGCACTGGGGAAAGGCAGGCAGAGAATTCCCTGATAGCACCTTCTCTGTGCCTGTTCACATTGCTTCGCAGGATCGGTTTTGTGCAGAAAACAGTAACACTTGTTCAGAACGAAAGAAAGCACAGAGCCCCAGAGTCTATGTTGTCCTGGAGAGCTTGCAGAGCACTGGGGAAAGGCAGGCAGAGAATTCCCTGCTAGCACCTCTCTGTGCCTGGAAGCAGAAGTGTTCACATTGCTTCGCAGAATCGCTTTTGTGCAGAAAACATTAACACTTGTTCAGAAGGAAAGAAAGCACAGAGCCCCAGATTTTATGTTGTCCTGGAGAGCTTGCAGAGCACTGGGGAAAGGCAGGCAGAGAATTCCCTGATAGCACCTTCTCTGTGCCTGTTCACATTGCTTCGCAGAATCGCTTTTGTGCAGAAAACAGTAACACTTGTTCAGAAGGAAAGAAAGCACAGAGCCCCAGATTTTATGTTGTCCTGGAGAGCTTGCAGAGCACTGGGGAAAGGCAGGCAGAGAATTCCTTGCTAGCACCTTCTCTGTGCCTGAGAAGCAGAAGTGTTCACATTGCTTCGCAGAATCGCTTTTGTGCAGAAAACAGTAACACTTGTTCAGAAGGAAAGAAAGCACAGAGCCCCAGATTTTATGTTGTCCTGGAGAGCTTGCAGAGCACTGGGGAAAGGCAGGCAGAGAATTCCCTGCTAGCACCTTCTCTGTGCCTGGGAAGCAGAAGTGTTCACATCGCTTCGCAGAATCGCTTTTGTGCAGAAAACAGTAACACTTGTTCAGAAGGAAAGAAAGCACAGAGCCCCAGATTCTATGTTGTCCTGGAGAGCTTGCAGAGCACTGGGGAAAGGCAGGCAGAGAATTCCCTGATAGCACCTTCTCTGTGCCTGGGAAGCAGAAGTGTTCACATTGCTTCGCAAGAATCGCTTTTGTGCAGAAAACAGTAACACTTGTTCAGAAGGAAAGAAAGCACAGAGCCCCAGATTCTATGTTGTCCTGGAGAGCTTGCAGAGCACTGGGGAAAGGCAGGCAGAGAATTCCCTGATAGCACCTTCTCTGTGCCTGGGAAGCAGAAGTGTTCACATTGCTTCGCAGAATCGCTTTTGTGCGGAAAACACTAACACTTGTTCAGAAGGAAAGAAAGCACAGAGCCCCAGATTTTATGTTGTCCTGGAGAGCTTGCAGAGCACTGGGGAAAGGCAGGCAGAGAATTCCTTGCTAGCACCTTCTCTGTGCCTGAGAAGCAGAAGTGTTCACATTGCTTCGCAGAATCGCTTTTGTGCAGAAAACAGTAACACTTGTTCAGAAGGAAAGAAAGCACAGAGCCCCAGATTTTATGTTGTCCTGGAGAGCTTGCAGAGCACTGGGGAAAGGCAGGCAGAGAATTCCCTGCTAGCACCTTCTCTGTGCCTGGGAAGCAGAAGTGTTCACATCGCTTCGCAGAATCGCTTTTGTGCAGAAAACAGTAACACTTGTTCAGAACGAAAGAAAGCACAGAGCCCCAGATTCTATGTTGTCCTGGAGAGCTTGCAGAGCACTGGGGAAAGGCAGGCAGAGAATTCCCTGATAGCACCTTCTCTGTGCCTGTTCACATTGCTTCGCAGAATCGCTTTTGTGCAGAAAACAGTAACACTTGTTCAGAACGAAAGAAAGCACAGAGCCCCAGATTTTATGTTGTCCTGGAGAGCTTGCAGAGCACTGGGGAAAGGCAGGCAGAGAATTCCCTGATAGCACCTTCTCTGTGCCTGTTCACATTGCTTCGCAGAATCGCTTTTGTGCAGAAAACAGTAACACTTGTTCAGAACTAAAGAAAGCACAGAGCCCCAGATTCTATGTTGTCCTGGAGAGCTTGCAGAGCACTGGGGAAAGGCAGGCAGAGAATTCCCTGATAGCACCTTCTCTGTGCCTGGGAAGCAGAAGTGTTCACATTGCTTCGCAAGAATCGCTTTTGTGCAGAAAACAGTAACAGTTGTTCAGAACGAAAGAAAGCACAGAGCCCCAGATTCTATGTTGTCCTGGAGAGCTTGCAGAGCACTGGGGAAAGGCAGGCAGAGAATTCCCTGATAGAACCTTCTCTGTGCCTGGGAAGCACAAGTGTTCACATTGCTTCGCAGAATCGCTTTTGTGCGGAAAACACTGACACTTGTTCAGAAGGAAAGAAAGCACAGAGCCCCAGATTTTATGTTGTCCTGGAGAGCTTGCAGAGCACTGGGGAAAGGCAGGCAGAGAATTCCCTGATAGCACCTTCTCTGTGCCTGTTCACATTGCTTCGCAGAATCGCTTTTGTGCAGAAAACAGTAACACTTGTTCAGAACGAAAGAAAGCACAGAGCCCCAGATTTTATGTTGTCCTGGAGAGCTTGCAGAACACTGGGGAAAGGCAGGCAGAGAATTCCCTGATAGCACCTTCTCTGTGCCTGGGAAGCAGAGGTGTTCACATTGCTTCGCAGAATCGCTTTTGTGCAGAAAACAGTAACACTTGTTCAGAAGGAAAGAAAGCACAGAGCCCCAGATTTTATGTTGTCCTGGAGAGCTTGCAGAGCACTGGGGAATGGCAGGCAGAGAATTCCCTGATAGCACCTTCTCTGTGCCTGTTCACATTGCTTCGCAAGAATCGCTTTTGTGCAGAAAACAGTAACACTTGTTCAGAAGGAAAGAAAGCACAGAGCCCCAGATTTGCTGTTGTCCTGGAGAGCTTGCAGAGCACTGGGGAAAGGCAGGCAGAGAATTCCCTGCTAGCACCTTCTCTGTGCCTGGGAAGCAGAAGTGTTCACATTGCTTCGCAAGAATTGCTTTTGTGCAGAAAAATGTAACAGTTGTTCAGAACGAAAGAAAGCACAGAGCCCCAGATTCTATGTTGTCCTGGAGAGCTTGCAGAGCACTGGGGAAAGGCAGGCAGAGAATTCCCTGATAGCACCTTCTCTGTGCCTGTTCACATTGCTTCGCAGAATCGCTTTTGTGCAGAAAACAGTAACACTTGTTCAGAACGAAAGAAAGCACAGAGCCCCAGATTTTATGTTGTCCTGGAGAGCTTGCAGAGCACTGGGGAAAGGCAGGCAGAGAATTCCCTGCTAGCACCTTCTCTGTGCCTGGGAAGCAGAAGTGTTCACATTGCTTCGCAAGAATCGCTTTTGTGCAGAAAACAGTAACACTTGTTCAGAACGAAAGAAAGCACAGAGCCCCAGATTCTATGTTGTCCTGGAGAGCTTGCAGAGCACTGGGGAAAGGCAGGCAGAGAATTCCTTGCTAGCACCTTCTCTGTGCCTGTTCACATTGCTTCGCAGAATCGCTTTTGTGCAGAAAACAGTAACACTTGTTCAGAAGGAAAGAAAGCACAGAGCCCCAGATTCTATGTTGTCCTGGAGAGCTTGCAGAGCACTGGGGAAAGGCAGGCAGAGAATTCCCTGATAGCACCTTCTCTGTGCCTGGGAAGCAGAAGTGTTCACATTGCTTCGCAGAATCGCTTTTGTGCAGAAAACAGTAACACTTGTTCAGAAGGAAAGAAAGCACAGAGCCCCAGATTTTATGTTGTCCTGGAGAGCTTGCAGAGCACTGGGGAAAGGCAGGCAGAGAATTCCCTGATAGCACCTTCTCTGTGCCTGTTCACATTGCTTCGCAAGAATCGCTTTTGTGCAGAAAACACTAACACTTGTTCAGAAGGAAAGAAAGCACAGAGCCCCAGATTTTATGTTGTCCTGGAGAGCTTGCAGAGCACTGGGGAAAGGCAGGCAGAGAATTCCTTGCTAGCACCTTCTCTGTGCCTGGGAAGCAGAAGTGTTCACATTGCTTCGCAGAATCGCTTTTGTGCAGAAAACAGTAACACTTGTTCAGAAGGAAAGAAAGCACAGCGCCCCAGATTTGCTGTTGTCCTGGAGAGCTTGCAGAGCACTGGGGAAAGGCAGGCAGAGAATTCCCTGCTAGCACCTTCTCTGTGCCTGGGAAGCAGAAGTGTTCACATTGCTTCGCAAGAATCGCTTTTGTGCAGAAAACAGTAACACTTGTTCAGAAGGAAAGAAAGCACAGAGCCCCAGATTCTATGTTGTCCTGGAGAGCTTGCAGAGCACTGGGGAAAGGCAGGCAGAGAATTCCCTGATAGAACCTTCTCTGTGTCTGGGAAGCACAAGTGTTCACATTGCTTCGCAGAATCGCTTTTGTGCGGAAAACACTAACACTTGTTCAGAAGGAAAGAAAGCACAGAGCCCCAGATTTTATGTTGTCCTGGAGAGCTTGCAGAGCACTGGGGAAAGGCAGGCAGAGAATTCCCTGATAGCACCTTCTCTGTGCCTGTTCACATTGCTTCGCAGAATCGCTTTTGTGCAGAAAACAGTAACACTTGTTCAGAAGGAAAGAAAGCACAGAGCCCCAGATTTTATGTTGTCCTGGAGAGCTTGCAGAACACTGGGGAAAGGCAGGCAGAGAATTCCCTGATAGCACCTTCTCTGTGCCTGGGAAGCAGAAGTGTTCACATTGCTTCGCAGAATCGCTTTTGTGCAGAAAACAGTAACACTTGTTCAGAAGGAAAGAAAGCACAGAGCCCCAGATTTTATGTTGTCCTGGAGAGCTTGCAGAGCACTGGGGAAAGGCAGGCAGAGAATTCCCTGATAGCACCTTCTCTGTGCCTGTTCACATTGCTTCGCAAGAATCGCTTTTGTGCAGAAAACAGTAACACTTGTTCAGAAGGAAAGAAAGCACAGAGCCCCAGATTTGCTGTTGTCCTGGAGAGCTTGCAGAGCACTGGGGAAAGGCAGGCAGAGAATTCCCTGATAGCACCTTCTCTGTGCCTGGGAAGCAGAAGTGTTCACATTGCTTCGCAAGAATCGCTTTTGTGCAGAAAAATGTAACAGTTGTTCAGAACGAAAGAAAGCACAGAGCCCCAGATTCTATGTTGTCCTGGAGAGCTTGCAGAGCACTGGGGAAAGGTAGGCAGAGAATTCCCTGATAGCACCTTCTCTGTGCCTGTTCACATTGCTTCGCAGAATCGCTTTTGTGCAGAAAACAGTAACACTTGTTCAGAAGGAAAGAAAGCACAGAGCCCCAGATTTTATGTTGTCCTGGAGAGCTTGCAGAGCACTGGGGAAAGGCAGGCAGAGAATTCCCTGATAGCACCTTCTCTGTGCCTGTTCACATTGCTTCGCAAGAATCGCTTTTGTGCAGAAAACACTAACACTTGTTCAGAAGGAAAGAAAGCACAGAGCCCCAGATTCTATGTTGTCCTGGAGAGCTTGCAGAGCACTGGGGAAAGGCAGGCAGAGAATTCCTTGCTAGCACCTTCTCTGTGCCTGGGAAGCAGAAGTGTTCACATTGCTTCGCAAGAATCGCTTTTGTGCAGAAAACAGTAACACTTGTTCAGAAGGAAAGAAAGCACAGAGCCCCAGATTCTATGTTGTCCTGGAGAGCTTGCAGAGCACTGGGGAAAGGCAGGCAGAGAATTCCCTGATAGCACCTTCTCTGTGCCTGTTCACATTGCTTCGCAGGATCGGTTTTGTGCAGAAAACAGTAACACTTGTTCAGAACGAAAGAAAGCACAGAGCCCCAGAGTCTATGTTGTCCTGGAGAGCTTGCAGAGCACTGGGGAAAGGCAGGCAGAGAATTCCCTGCTAGCACCTCTCTGTGCCTGGAAGCAGAAGTGTTCACATTGCTTCGCAGAATCGCTTTTGTGCAGAAAACATTAACACTTGTTCAGAAGGAAAGAAAGCACAGAGCCCCAGATTTTATGTTGTCCTGGAGAGCTTGCAGAGCACTGGGGAAAGGCAGGCAGAGAATTCCCTGATAGCACCTTCTCTGTGCCTGTTCACATTGCTTCGCAGAATCGCTTTTGTGCAGAAAACAGTAACACTTGTTCAGAAGGAAAGAAAGCACAGAGCCCCAGATTTTATGTTGTCCTGGAGAGCTTGCAGAGCACTGGGGAAAGGCAGGCAGAGAATTCCTTGCTAGCACCTTCTCTGTGCCTGAGAAGCAGAAGTGTTCACATTGCTTCGCAGAATCGCTTTTGTGCAGAAAACAGTAACACTTGTTCAGAAGGAAAGAAAGCACAGAGCCCCAGATTTTATGTTGTCCTGGAGAGCTTGCAGAGCACTGGGGAAAGGCAGGCAGAGAATTCCCTGCTAGCACCTTCTCTGTGCCTGGGAAGCAGAAGTGTTCACATCGCTTCGCAGAATCGCTTTTGTGCAGAAAACAGTAACACTTGTTCAGAAGGAAAGAAAGCACAGAGCCCCAGATTCTATGTTGTCCTGGAGAGCTTGCAGAGCACTGGGGAAAGGCAGGCAGAGAATTCCCTGATAGCACCTTCTCTGTGCCTGGGAAGCAGAAGTGTTCACATTGCTTCGCAAGAATCGCTTTTGTGCAGAAAACAGTAACACTTGTTCAGAAGGAAAGAAAGCACAGAGCCCCAGATTCTATGTTGTCCTGGAGAGCTTGCAGAGCACTGGGGAAAGGCAGGCAGAGAATTCCCTGATAGCACCTTCTCTGTGCCTGGGAAGCAGAAGTGTTCACATTGCTTCGCAGAATCGCTTTTGTGCAGAAAACAGTAACACTTGTTCAGAAGGAAAGAAAGCACAGAGCCCCAGATTCTATGTTGTCCTGGAGAGCTTGCAGAGCACTGGGGAAAGGCAGGCAGAGAATTCCCTGATAGCACCTTCTCTGTGCCTGTTCACATTGCTTCGCAGAATCGCTTTTGTGCAGAAAACAGTAACACTTGTTCAGAACGAAAGAAAGCACAGAGCCCCAGATTTTATGTTGTCCTGGAGAGCTTGCAGAGCACTGGGGAAAGGCAGGCAGAGAATTCCCTGATAGCACCTTCTCTGTGCCTGTTCACATTGCTTCGCAGAATCGCTTTTGTGCAGAAAACAGTAACACTTGTTCAGAACTAAAGAAAGCACAGAGCCCCAGATTCTATGTTGTCCTGGAGAGCTTGCAGAGCACTGGGGAAAGGCAGGCAGAGAATTCCCTGATAGCACCTTCTCTGTGCCTGGGAAGCAGAAGTGTTCACATTGCTTCGCAAGAATCGCTTTTGTGCAGAAAACAGTAACAGTTGTTCAGAACGAAAGAAAGCACAGAGCCCCAGATTCTATGTTGTCCTGGAGAGCTTGCAGAGCACTGGGGAAAGGCAGGCAGAGAATTCCCTGATAGAACCTTCTCTGTGCCTGGGAAGCACAAGTGTTCACATTGCTTCGCAGAATCGCTTTTGTGCGGAAAACACTGACACTTGTTCAGAAGGAAAGAAAGCACAGAGCCCCAGATTTTATGTTGTCCTGGAGAGCTTGCAGAGCACTGGGGAAAGGCAGGCAGAGAATTCCCTGATAGCACCTTCTCTGTGCCTGTTCACATTGCTTCGCAGAATCGCTTTTGTGCAGAAAACAGTAACACTTGTTCAGAACGAAAGAAAGCACAGAGCCCCAGATTTTATGTTGTCCTGGAGAGCTTGCAGAACACTGGGGAAAGGCAGGCAGAGAATTCCCTGATAGCACCTTCTCTGTGCCTGGGAAGCAGAAGTGTTCACATTGCTTCGCAGAATCGCTTTTGTGCAGAAAACAGTAACACTTGTTCAGAAGGAAAGAAAGCACAGAGCCCCAGATTTTATGTTGTCCTGGAGAGCTTGCAGAGCACTGGGGAAAGGCAGGCAGAGAATTCCCTGCTAGCACCTTCTCTGTGCCTGTTCACATTGCTTCGCAGAATCGCTTTTGTGCAGAAAACAGTAACACTTGTTCAGAAGGAAAGAAAGCACAGAGCCCCAGATTTTATGTTGTCCTGGAGAGCTTGCAGAGCACTGGGGAAAGGCAGGCAGAGAATTCCTTGCTAGCACCTTCTCTGTGCCTGAGAAGCAGAAGTGTTCACATTGCTTCGCAGAATCGCTTTTGTGCAGAAAACAGTAACACTTGTTCAGAAGGAAAGAAAGCACAGAGCCCCAGATTTTATGTTGTCCTGGAGAGCTTGCAGAGCACTGGGGAAAGGCAGGCAGAGAATTCCCTGCTAGCACCTTCTCTGTGCCTGGGAAGCAGAAGTGTTCACATCGCTTCGCAGAATCGCTTTTGTGCAGAAAACAGTAACACTTGTTCAGAAGGAAAGAAAGCACAGAGCCCCAGATTCTATGTTGTCCTGGAGAGCTTGCAGAGCACTGGGGAAAGGCAGGCAGAGAATTCCCTGATAGCACCTTCTCTGTGCCTGGGAAGCAGAAGTGTTCACATTGCTTCGCAAGAATCGCTTTTGTGCAGAAAACAGTAACACTTGTTCAGAAGGAAAGAAAGCACAGAGCCCCAGATTTGCTGTTGTCCTGGAGAGCTTGCAGAGCACTGGGGAAAGGCAGGCAGAGAATTCCCTGATAGCACCTTCTCTGTGCCTGGGAAGCAGAAGTGTTCACATTGCTTCGCAGAATCGCTTTTGTGCAGAAAACAGTAACACTTGTTCAGAACGAAAGAAAGCACAGAGCCCCAGATTCTATGTTGTCCTGGAGAGCTTGCAGAGCACTGGGGAAAGGCAGGCAGAGAATTCCCTGATAGCACCTTCTCTGTGCCTGTTCACATTGCTTCGCAGAATCGCTTTTGTGCAGAAAACAGTAACACTTGTTCAGAACGAAAGAAAGCACAGAGCCCCAGATTTTATGTTGTCCTGGAGAGCTTGCAGAGCACTGGGGAAAGGCAGGCAGAGAATTCCCTGATAGCACCTTCTCTGTGCCTGTTCACATTGCTTCGCAGAATCGCTTTTGTGCAGAAAACAGTAACACTTGTTCAGAACTAAAGAAAGCACAGAGCCCCAGATTCTATGTTGTCCTGGAGAGCTTGCAGAGCACTGGGGAAAGGCAGGCAGAGAATTCCCTGATAGCACCTTCTCTGTGCCTGGGAAGCAGAAGTGTTCACATTGCTTCGCAAGAATCGCTTTTGTGCAGAAAACAGTAACAGTTGTTCAGAACGAAAGAAAGCACAGAGCCCCAGATTCTATGTTGTCCTGGAGAGCTTGCAGAGCACTGGGGAAAGGCAGGCAGAGAATTCCCTGATAGAACCTTCTCTGTGCCTGGGAAGCACAAGTGTTCACATTGCTTCGCAGAATCGCTTTTGTGCGGAAAACACTGACACTTGTTCAGAAGGAAAGAAAGCACAGAGCCCCAGATTTTATGTTGTCCTGGAGAGCTTGCAGAGCACTGGGGAAAGGCAGGCAGAGAATTCCCTGATAGCACCTTCTCTGTGCCTGTTCACATTGCTTCGCAGAATCGCTTTTGTGCAGAAAACAGTAACACTTGTTCAGAACGAAAGAAAGCACAGAGCCCCAGATTTTATGTTGTCCTGGAGAGCTTGCAGAACACTGGGGAAAGGCAGGCAGAGAATTCCCTGATAGCACCTTCTCTGTGCCTGGGAAGCAGAGGTGTTCACATTGCTTCGCAGAATCGCTTTTGTGCAGAAAACAGTAACACTTGTTCAGAAGGAAAGAAAGCACAGAGCCCCAGATTTTATGTTGTCCTGGAGAGCTTGCAGAGCACTGGGGAATGGCAGGCAGAGAATTCCCTGATAGCACCTTCTCTGTGCCTGTTCACATTGCTTCGCAAGAATCGCTTTTGTGCAGAAAACAGTAACACTTGTTCAGAAGGAAAGAAAGCACAGAGCCCCAGATTTGCTGTTGTCCTGGAGAGCTTGCAGAGCACTGGGGAAAGGCAGGCAGAGAATTCCCTGCTAGCACCTTCTCTGTGCCTGGGAAGCAGAAGTGTTCACATTGCTTCGCAAGAATCGCTTTTGTGCAGAAAAATGTAACAGTTGTTCAGAACGAAAGAAAGCACAGAGCCCCAGATTCTATGTTGTCCTGGAGAGCTTGCAGAGCACTGGGGAAAGGCAGGCAGAGAATTCCCTGATAGCACCTTCTCTGTGCCTGTTCACATTGCTTCGCAGAATCGCTTTTGTGCAGAAAACAGTAACACTTGTTCAGAACGAAAGAAAGCACAGAGCCCCAGATTTTATGTTGTCCTGGAGAGCTTGCAGAGCACTGGGGAAAGGCAGGCAGAGAATTCCCTGCTAGCACCTTCTCTGTGCCTGGGAAGCAGAAGTGTTCACATTGCTTCGCAAGAATCGCTTTTGTGCAGAAAACAGTAACACTTGTTCAGAACGAAAGAAAGCACAGAGCCCCAGATTCTATGTTGTCCTGGAGAGCTTGCAGAGCACTGGGGAAAGGCAGGCAGAGAATTCCTTGCTAGCACCTTCTCTGTGCCTGTTCACATTGCTTCGCAGAATCGCTTTTGTGCAGAAAACAGTAACACTTGTTCAGAAGGAAAGAAAGCACAGAGCCCCAGATTCTATGTTGTCCTGGAGAGCTTGCAGAGCACTGGGGAAAGGCAGGCAGAGAATTCCCTGATAGCACCTTCTCTGTGCCTGGGAAGCACAAGTGTTCACATTGCTTCGCAGAATCGCTTTTGTGCAGAAAACAGTAACACTTGTTCAGAAGGAAAGAAAGCACAGAGCCCCAGATTTTATGTTGTCCTGGAGAGCTTGCAGAGCACTGGGGAAAGGCAGGCAGAGAATTCCCTGATAGCACCTTCTCTGTGCCTGTTCACATTGCTTCGCAAGAATCGCTTTTGTGCAGAAAACACTAACACTTGTTCAGAAGGAAAGAAAGCACAGAGCCCCAGATTTTATGTTGTCCTGGAGAGCTTGCAGAGCACTGGGGAAAGGCAGGCAGAGAATTCCTTGCTAGCACCTTCTCTGTGCCTGGGAAGCAGAAGTGTTCACATTGCTTCGCAGAATCGCTTTTGTGCAGAAAACAGTAACACTTGTTCAGAAGGAAAGAAAGCACAGCGCCCCAGATTTGCTGTTGTCCTGGAGAGCTTGCAGAGCACTGGGGAAAGGCAGGCAGAGAATTCCCTGCTAGCACCTTCTCTGTGCCTGGGAAGCAGAAGTGTTCACATTGCTTCGCAAGAATCGCTTTTGTGCAGAAAACAGTAACACTTGTTCAGAAGGAAAGAAAGCACAGAGCCCCAGATTCTATGTTGTCCTGGAGAGCTTGCAGAGCACTGGGGAAAGGCAGGCAGAGAATTCCCTGATAGAACCTTCTCTGTGTCTGGGAAGCACAAGTGTTCACATTGCTTCGCAGAATCGCTTTTGTGCGGAAAACACTAACACTTGTTCAGAAGGAAAGAAAGCACAGAGCCCCAGATTTTATGTTGTCCTGGAGAGCTTGCAGAGCACTGGGGAAAGGCAGGCAGAGAATTCCCTGATAGCACCTTCTCTGTGCCTGTTCACATTGCTTCGCAGAATCGCTTTTGTGCAGAAAACAGTAACACTTGTTCAGAAGGAAAGAAAGCACAGAGCCCCAGATTTTATGTTGTCCTGGAGAGCTTGCAGAACACTGGGGAAAGGCAGGCAGAGAATTCCCTGATAGCACCTTCTCTGTGCCTGGGAAGCAGAAGTGTTCACATTGCTTCGCAGAATCGCTTTTGTGCAGAAAACAGTAACACTTGTTCAGAAGGAAAGAAAGCACAGAGCCCCAGATTTTATGTTGTCCTGGAGAGCTTGCAGAGCACTGGGGAAAGGCAGGCAGAGAATTCCCTGATAGCACCTTCTCTGTGCCTGTTCACATTGCTTCGCAAGAATCGCTTTTGTGCAGAAAACAGTAACACTTGTTCAGAAGGAAAGAAAGCACAGAGCCCCAGATTTGCTGTTGTCCTGGAGAGCTTGCAGAGCACTGGGGAAAGGCAGGCAGAGAATTCCCTGCTAGCACCTTCTCTGTGCCTGGGAAGCAGAAGTGTTCACATTGCTTCGCAAGAATCGCTTTTGTGCAGAAAAATGTAACAGTTGTTCAGAACGAAAGAAAGCACAGAGCCCCAGATTCTATGTTGTCCTGGAGAGCTTGCAGAGCACTGGGGAAAGGTAGGCAGAGAATTCCCTGATAGCACCTTCTCTGTGCCTGTTCACATTGCTTCGCAGAATCGCTTTTGTGCAGAAAACAGTAACACTTGTTCAGAACGAAAGAAAGCACAGAGCCCCAGATTTTATGTTGTCCTGGAGAGCTTGCAGAGCACTGGGGAAAGGCAGGCAGAGAATTCCCTGCTAGCACCTTCTCTGTGCCTGGGAAGCAGTAGTGTTCACATTGCTTCGCAGAATCGCTTTTGTGCAGAAAACAGTAACACTTGTTCAGAAGGAAAGAAAGCACAGCGCCCCAGATTTGCTGTTGTCCTGGAGAGCTTGCAGAGCACTGGGGAAAGGCAGGCAGAGAATTCCCTGCTAGCACCTTCTCTGTGCCTGGGAAGCAGAAGTGTTCACATTGCTTCGCAAGAATCGCTTTTGTGCAGAAAACAGTAACACTTGTTCAGAAGGAAAGAAAGCACAGAGCCCCAGATTCTATGTTGTCCTGGAGAGCTTGCAGAGCACTGGGGAAAGGCAGGCAGAGAATTCCCTGATAGAACCTTCTCTGTGTCTGGGAAGCACAAGTGTTCACATTGCTTCGCAGAATCGCTTTTGTGCGGAAAACACTAACACTTGTTCAGAAGGAAAGAAAGCACAGAGCCCCAGATTTTATGTTGTCCTGGAGAGCTTGCAGAGCACTGGGGAAAGGCAGGCAGAGAATTCCCTGATAGCACCTTCTCTGTGCCTGTTCACATTGCTTCGCAGAATCGCTTTTGTGCAGAAAACAGTAACACTTGTTCAGAAGGAAAGAAAGCACAGAGCCCCAGATTTTATGTTGTCCTGGAGAGCTTGCAGAACACTGGGGAAAGGCAGGCAGAGAATTCCCTGATAGCACCTTCTCTGTGCCTGGGAAGCAGAAGTGTTCACATTGCTTCGCAGAATCGCTTTTGTGCAGAAAACAGTAACACTTGTTCAGAAGGAAAGAAAGCACAGAGCCCCAGATTTTATGTTGTCCTGGAGAGCTTGCAGAGCACTGGGGAAAGGCAGGCAGAGAATTCCCTGATAGCACCTTCTCTGTGCCTGTTCACATTGCTTCGCAAGAATCGCTTTTGTGCAGAAAACAGTAACACTTGTTCAGAAGGAAAGAAAGCACAGCGCCCCAGATTTGCTGTTGTCCTGGAGAGCTTGCAGAGCACTGGGGAAAGGCAGGCAGAGAATTCCCTGCTAGCACCTTCTCTGTGCCTGGGAAGCAGAAGTGTTCACATTGCTTCGCAAGAATCGCTTTTGTGCAGAAAACAGTAACACTTGTTCAGAAGGAAAGAAAGCACAGAGCCCAAGATTCTATGTTGTCCTGGAGAGCTTGCAGAGCACTGGGGAAAGGCAGGCAGAGAATTCCCTGATTGAACCTTCTCTGTGTCTGGGAAGCACAAGTGTTCACATTGCTTCGCAGAATCGCTTTTGTGCGGAAAACACTAACACTTGTTCAGAAGGAAAGAAAGCACAGAGCCCCAGATTTTATGTTGTCCTGGAGAGCTTGCAGAGCACTGGGGAAAGGCAGGCAGAGAATTCCCTGATAGCACCTTCTCTGTGCCTGTTCACATTGCTTCGCAGAATCGCTTTTGTGCAGAAAACAGTAACACTTGTTCAGAAGGAAAGAAAGCACAGAGCCCCAGATTTTATGTTGTCCTGGAGAGCTTGCAGAACACTGGGGAAAGGCAGGCAGAGAATTCCCTGATAGCACCTTCTCTGTGCCTGGGAAGCAGAAGTGTTCACATTGCTTCGCAGAATCGCTTTTGTGCAGAAAACAGTAACACTTGTTCAGAAGGAAAGAAAGCACAGAGCCCCAGATTTTATGTTGTCCTGGAGAGCTTGCAGAGCACTGGGGAAAGGCAGGCAGAGAATTCCCTGATAGCACCTTCTCTGTGCCTGTTCACATTGCTTCGCAAGAATCGCTTTTGTGCAGAAAACAGTAACACTTGTTCAGAAGGAAAGAAAGCACAGAGCCCCAGATTTGCTGTTGTCCTGGAGAGCTTGCAGAGCACTGGGGAAAGGCAGGCAGAGAATTCCCTGCTAGCACCTTCTCTGTGCCTGGGAAGCAGAAGTGTTCACATTGCTTCGCAAGAATCGCTTTTGTGCAGAAAAATGTAACAGTTGTTCAGAACGAAAGAAAGCACAGAGCCCCAGATTCTATGTTGTCCTGGAGAGCTTGCAGAGCACTGGGGAAAGGTAGGCAGAGAATTCCCTGATAGCACCTTCTCTGTGCCTGTTCACATTGCTTCGCAGAATCGCTTTTGTGCAGAAAACAGTAACACTTGTTCAGAACGAAAGAAAGCACAGAGCCCCAGATTTTATGTTGTCCTGGAGAGCTTGCAGAGCACTGGGGAAAGGCAGGCAGAGAATTCCCTGCTAGCACCTTCTCTGTGCCTGGGAAGCAGTAGTGTTCACATTGCTTCGCAGAATCGCTTTTGTGCAGAAAACAGTAACAGTTGTTCAGAACGAAAGAAAGCACAGAGCCCCAGATTTTATGTTGTCCTGGAGAGCTTGCAGAGCACTGGGGAAAGGCAGGCAGAGAATTCCCTGATAGCACCTTCTCTGTGCCTGGGAAGCAGAAGTGTTCACATTGCTTCGCAGAATCGCTTTTGTGCGGAAAACACTAACACTTGTTCAGAAGGAAAGAAAGCACAGAGCCCCAGATTTTATGTTGTCCTGGAGAGCTTGCAGAGCACTGGGGAAAGGCAGGCAGAGAATTCCCTGATAGCACCTTTTCTGTGCCTGTTCACATTGCTTCGCAAGAATCGCTTTTGTGCAGAAAACAGTAACACTTGTTCAGAAGGAAAGAAAGCACAGAGCCCCAGATTCTATGTTGTCCTGGAGAGCTTGCAGAGCACTGGGGAAAGGCAGGCAGAGAATTCCTTGCTAGCACCTTCTCTGTGCCTGGGAAGCAGAAGTGTTCACATTGCTTCGCAAGAATCGCTTTTGTGCAGAAAACAGTAACACTTGTTCAGAAGGAAAGAAAGCACAGAGCCCCAGATTCTATGTTGTCCTGGAGAGCTTGCAGAGCACTGGGGAAAGGCAGGCAGAGAATTCCCTGATAGCACCTTCTCTGTGCCTGTTCACATTGCTTCGCAAGAATCGCTTTTGTGCAGAAAACAGTAACACTTGTTCAGAAGGAAAGAAAGCACAGAGCCCCAGAGTCTATGTTGTCCTGGAGAGCTTGCAGAGCACTGGGGAAAGGCAGGCAGAGAATTCCCTGCTAGCACCTCTCTGTGCCTGGAAGCAGAAGTGTTCACATTGCTTCGCAAGAATCGCTTTTCTGCAGAAAACATTAACAGTTGTTCAGAAGGAAAGAAAGCACAGAGCCCCAGATTTTATGTTGTCCTGGAGAGCTTGCAGAGCACTGGGGAAAGGCAGGCAGAGAATTCCTTGCTAGCACCTTCTCTGTGCCTGGGAAGCAGAAGTGTTCACATTGCTTCGCAGAATCGCTTTTGTGCAGAAAACAGTAACACTTGTTCAGAAGGAAAGAAAGCACAGAGCCCCAGATTCTATGTTGTCCTGGAGAGCTTGCAGAGCACTGGGGAAAGGCAGGCAGAGAATTCCTTGCTAGCACCTTCTCTGTGCCTGGGAAGCAGAAGTGTTCACATTGCTTCGCAGAATCACTTTTGTGCGGAAAACAGTAACACTTGTTCAGAAGGAAAGAAAGCACAGAGCCCCAGATTTTATGTTGTCCTGGAGAGCTTGCAGAGCACTGCGGAAAGGCAGGCAGAGAATTCCCTGATAGCACCTTCTCTGTGCCTGGGAAGCAGAAGTGTTCACATTGCTTCGCAGAATCGCTTTTGTGCAGAAAACATTAACACTTGTTCAGAAGGAAAGAAAGCACAGAGCCCCAGATTTTATGTTGTCCTGGAGAGCTTGCAGAGCACTGGGGAAAGGCAGGCAGAGAATTCCCTGATAGCACCTTCTCTGTGCCTGTTCACATTGCTTCGCAGAATCGCTTTTGTGCAGAAAACAGTAACACTTGTTCAGAAGGAAAGAAAGCACAGAGCCCCAGATTTTATGTTGTCCTGGAGAGCTTGCAGAGCACTGCGGAAAGGCAGGCAGAGAATTCCCTGATAGCACCTTCTCTGTGCCTGGGAAGCAGAAGTGTTCACATCGCTTCGCAGAATCGCTTTTGTGCAGAAAACATTAACACTTGTTCAGAAGGAAAGAAAGCACAGAGCCCCAGATTTTATGTTGTCCTGGAGAGCTTGCAGAGCACTGGGGAAAGGCAGGCAGAGAATTCCCTGATAGCACCTTCTCTGTGCCTGGGAAGCAGAAGTGTTCACATTGCTTCGCAAGAATCGCTTTTGTGCAGAAAACAGTAACACTTGTTCAGAAGGAAAGAAAGCACAGAGCCCCAGATTCTATGTTGTCCTGGAGAGCTTGCAGAGCACTGGGGAAAGGCAGGCAGAGAATTCCCTGATAGCACCTTCTCTGTGCCTGGGAAGCAGAAGTGTTCACATTGCTTCGCAGAATCGCTTTTGTGCAGAAAACAGTAACACTTGTTCAGAACGAAAGAAAGCACAGAGCCCCAGATTCTATGTTGTCCTGGAGAGCTTGCAGAGCACTGGGGAAAGGCAGGCAGAGAATTCCCTGATAGCACCTTCTCTGTGCCTGTTCACATTGCTTCGCAGAATCGCTTTTGTGCAGAAAACAGTAACACTTGTTCAGAACGAAAGAAAGCACAGAGCCCCAGATTTTATGTTGTCCTGGAGAGCTTGCAGAGCACTGGGGAAAGGCAGGCAGAGAATTCCCTGATAGCACCTTCTCTGTGCCTGTTCACATTGCTTCGCAGAATCGCTTTTGTGCAGAAAACAGTAACACTTGTTCAGAACTAAAGAAAGCACAGAGCCCCAGATTCTATGTTGTCCTGGAGAGCTTGCAGAGCACTGGGGAAAGGCAGGCAGAGAATTCCCTGATAGCACCTTCTCTGTGCCTGGGAAGCAGAAGTGTTCACATTGCTTCGCAAGAATCGCTTTTGTGCAGAAAACAGTAACAGTTGTTCAGAACGAAAGAAAGCACAGAGCCCCAGATTCTATGTTGTCCTGGAGAGCTTGCAGAGCACTGGGGAAAGGCAGGCAGAGAATTCCCTGATAGAACCTTCTCTGTGCCTGGGAAGCACAAGTGTTCACATTGCTTCGCAGAATCGCTTTTGTGCGGAAAACACTGACACTTGTTCAGAAGGAAAGAAAGCACAGAGCCCCAGATTTTATGTTGTCCTGGAGAGCTTGCAGAGCACTGGGGAAAGGCAGGCAGAGAATTCCCTGATAGCACCTTCTCTGTGCCTGTTCACATTGCTTCGCAGAATCGCTTTTGTGCGGAAAACACTGACACTTGTTCAGAAGGAAAGAAAGCACAGAGCCCCAGATTTTATGTTGTCCTGGAGAGCTTGCAGAGCACTGGGGAAAGGCAGGCAGAGAATTCCCTGATAGCACCTTCTCTGTGCCTGTTCACATTGCTTCGCAGAATCGCTTTTGTGCAGAAAACAGTAACACTTGTTCAGAAGGAAAGAAAGCACAGAGCCCCAGATTTGCTGTTGTCCTGGAGAGCTTGCAGAGCACTGGGGAAAGGCAGGCAGAGAATTCCCTGATAGCACCTTCTCTGTGCCTGGGAAGCAGAAGTGTTCACATTGCTTCGCAAGAATCGCTTTTGTGCAGAAAACAGTAACAGTTGTTCAGAACGAAAGAAAGCACAGAGCCCCAGATTCTATGTTGTCCTGGAGAGCTTGCAGAGCACTGGGGAAAGGCAGGCAGAGAATTCCCTGATAGAACCTTCTCTGTGCCTGGGAAGCAGAAGTGTTCACATTGCTTCGCAGAATCGCTTTTGTGCGGAAAACACTGACACTTGTTCAGAAGGAAAGAAAGCACAGAGCCCCAGATTTTATGTTGTCCTGGAGAGCTTGCAGAGCACTGGGGAAAGGCAGGCAGAGAATTCCCTGATAGCACCTTCTCTGTGCCTGTTCACATTGCTTCGCAGAATCGCTTTTGTGCAGAAAACAGTAACACTTGTTCAGAACGAAAGAAAGCACAGAGCCCCAGATTTTATGTTGTCCTGGAGAGCTTGCAGAACACTGGGGAAAGGCAGGCAGAGAATTCCCTGATAGCACCTTCTCTGTGCCTGGGAAGCAGAGGTGTTCACATTGCTTCGCAGAATCGCTTTTGTGCAGAAAACAGTAACACTTGTTCAGAAGGAAAGAAAGCACAGAGCCCCAGATTTTATGTTGTCCTGGAGAGCTTGCAGAGCACTGGGGAAAGGCAGGCAGAGAATTCCCTGATAGCACCTTCTCTGTGCCTGTTCACATTGCTTCGCAAGAATCGCTTTTGTGCAGAAAACAGTAACACTTGTTCAGAAGGAAAGAAAGCACAGAGCCCCAGATTTGCTGTTGTCCTGGAGAGCTTGCAGAGCACTGGGGAAAAGCAGGCAGAGAATTCCCTGCTAGCACCTTCTCTGTGCCTGGGAAGCAGAAGTGTTCACATTGCTTCGCAAGAATCGCTTTTGTGCAGAAAAATGTAACAGTTGTTCAGAACGAAAGAAAGCACAGAGCCCCAGATTCTATGTTGTCCTGGAGAGCTTGCAGAGCACTGGGGAAAGGCAGGCAGAGAATTCCCTGATAGCACCTTCTCTGTGCCTGTTCACATTGCTTCGCAGAATCGCTTTTGTGCAGAAAACAGTAACACTTGTTCAGAAGGAAAGAAAGCACAGAGCCCCAGATTTTATGTTGTCCTGGAGAGCTTGCAGAGCACTGGGGAAAGGCAGGCAGAGAATTCCTTGCTAGCACCTTCTCTGTGCCTGGGAAGCAGAAGTGTTCACATTGCTTCGCAGAATCGCTTTTGTGCAGAAAACAGTAACACTTGTTCAGAAGGAAAGAAAGCACAGCGCCCCAGATTTGCTGTTGTCCTGGAGAGCTTGCAGAGCACTGGGGAAAGGCAGGCAGAGAATTCCCTGCTAGCACCTTCTCTGTGCCTGGGAAGCAGAAGTGTTCACATTGCTTCGCAAGAATCGCTTTTGTGCAGAAAACAGTAACACTTGTTCAGAAGGAAAGAAAGCACAGAGCCCCAGATTCTATGTTGTCCTGGAGAGCTTGCAGAGCACTGGGGAAAGGCAGGCAGAGAATTCCCTGATAGAACCTTCTCTGTGCCTGGGAAGCACAAGTGTTCACATTGCTTCGCAGAATCGCTTTTGTGCGGAAAACACTAACACTTGTTCAGAAGGAAAGAAAGCACAGAGCCCCAGATTTTATGTTGTCCTGGAGAGCTTGCAGAGCACTGGGGAAAGGCAGGCAGAGAATTCCCTGATAGCACCTTCTCTGTGCCTGTTCACATTGCTTCGCAGAATCGCTTTTGTGCAGAAAACAGTAACACTTGTTCAGAAGGAAAGAAAGCACAGAGCCCCAGATTTTATGTTGTCCTGGAGAGCTTGCAGAGCACTGGGGAAAGGCAGGCAGAGAATTCCCTGATAGCACCTTCTCTGTGCCTGTTCACATTGCTTCGCAAGAATCGCTTTTGTGCAGAAAACAGTAACACTTGTTCAGAAGGAAAGAAAGCACAGAGCCCCAGATTTGCTGTTGTCCTGGAGAGCTTGCAGAGCACTGGGGAAAGGCAGGCAGAGAATTCCCTGCTAGCACCTTCTCTGTGCCTGGGAAGCAGAAGTGTTCACATTGCTTCGCAAGAATCGCTTTTGTGCAGAAAAATGTAACAGTTGTTCAGAACGAAAGAAAGCACAGAGCCCCAGATTCTATGTTGTCCTGGAGAGCTTGCAGAGCACTGGGGAAAGGTAGGCAGAGAATTCCCTGATAGCACCTTCTCTGTGCCTGTTCACATTGCTTCGCAGAATCGCTTTTGTGCAGAAAACAGTAACACTTGTTCAGAACGAAAGAAAGCACAGAGCCCCAGATTTTATGTTGTCCTGGAGAGCTTGCAGAGCACTGGGGAAAGGCAGGCAGAGAATTCCCTGATAGCACCTTCTCTGTGCCTGTTCACATTGCTTCGCAGAATCGCTTTTGTGCAGAAAACAGTAACACTTGTTCAGAACGAAAGAAAGCACAGAGCCCCAGATTTTATGTTGTCCTGGAGAGCTTGCAGAGCACTGGGGAAAGGCAGGCAGAGAATTCCCTGCTAGCACCTTCTCTGTGCCTGGGAAGCAGAAGTGTTCACATTGCTTCGCAGAATCGCTTTTGTGCAGAAAACAGTAACACTTGTTCAGAAGGAAAGAAAGCACAGAGCCCCAGATTTTATGTTGTCCTGGAGAGCTTGCAGAGCACTGGGGAAAGGCAGGCAGAGAATTCCCTGCTAGCACCTTCTCTGTGCCTGGGAAGCAGAAGTGTTCACATTGCTTCGCAGAATCGCTTTTGTGCGGAAAACACTAACACTTGTTCAGAACGAAAGAAAGCACAGAGCCCCAGATTCTATGTTGTCCTGGAGAGCTTGCAGAGCACTGGGGAAAGGCAGGCAGAGAATTCCCTGATAGCACCTTCTCTGTGCCTGTTCACATTGCTTCGCAGAATCGCTTTTGTGCAGAAAACAGTAACACTTGTTCAGAACGAAAGAAAGCACAGAGCCCCAGATTCTATGTTGTCCTGGAGAGCTTGCAGAGCACTGGGGAAAGGCAGGCAGAGAATTCCCTGATAGCACCTTCTCTGTGCCTGTTCACATTGCTTCGCAGAATCGCTTTTGTGCAGAAAACAGTAACACTTGTTCAGAAGGAAAGAAAGCACAGCGCCCCAGATTTGCTGTTGTCCTGGAGAGCTTGCAGAGCACTGGGGAAAGGCAGGCAGAGAATTCCCTGCTAGCACCTTCTCTGTGCCTGGGAAGCAGAAGTGTTCACATTGTTTCGCAAGAATCGCTTTTGTGCAGAAAACAGTAACACTTGTTCAGAAGGAAAGAAAGCACAGAGCCCCAGATTCTATGTTGTCCTGGAGAGCTTGCAGAGCACTGGGGAAAGGCAGGCAGAGAATTCCCTGATAGAACCTTCTCTGTGCCTGGGAAGCACAAGTGTTCACATTGCTTCGCAGAATCGCTTTTGTGCGGAAAACACTAACACTTGTTCAGAAGGAAAGAAAGCACAGAGCCCCAGATTTTATGTTGTCCTGGAGAGCTTGCAGAGCACTGGGGAAAGGCAGGCAGAGAATTCCCTGATAGCACCTTCTCTGTGCCTGTTCACATTGCTTCGCAGAATCGCTTTTGTGCAGAAAACAGTAACACTTGTTCAGAACGAAAGAAAGCACAGAGCCCCAGATTTTATGTTGTCCTGGAGAGCTTGCAGAGCACTGGGGAAAGGCAGGCAGAGAATTCCCTGCTAGCACCTTCTCTGTGCCTGGGAAGCAGAAGTGTTCACATTGCTTCGCAGAATCGCTTTTGTGCAGAAAACAGTAACACTTGTTCAGAAGGAAAGAAAGCACAGAGCCCCAGATTTTATGTTGTCCTGGAGAGCTTGCAGAGCACTGGGGAAAGGCAGGCAGAGAATTCCCTGATAGCACCTTCTCTGTGCCTGTTCACATTGCTTCGCAAGAATCGCTTTTGTGCAGAAAACAGTAACACTTGTTCAGAAGGAAAGAAAGCACAGAGCCCCAGATTTGCTGTTGTCCTGGAGAGCTTGCAGAGCACTGGGGAAAGGCAGGCAGAGAATTCCCTGCTAGCACCTTCTCTGTGCCTGGGAAGCAGAAGTGTTCACATTGCTTCGCAAGAATCGCTTTTGTGCAGAAAAATGTAACAGTTGTTCAGAACGAAAGAAAGCACAGAGCCCCAGATTCTATGTTGTCCTGGAGAGCTTGCAGAGCACTGGGGAAAGGCAGGCAGAGAATTCCTTGCTAGCACCTTCTCTGTGCCTGTTCACATTGCTTCGCAGAATCGCTTTTGTGCAGAAAACAGTAACACTTGTTCAGAACGAAAGAAAGCACAGAGCCCCAGATTCTATGTTGTCCTGGAGAGCTTGCAGAGCACTGGGGAAAGGCAGGCAGAGAATTCCCTGATAGCACCTTCTCTGTGCCTGTTCACATTGCTTCGCAAGAATCGCTTTTGTGCAGAAAACAGTAACACTTGTTCAGAAGGAAAGAAAGCACAGAGCCCCAGATTTTATGTTGTCCTGGAGAGCTTGCAGAGCACTGGGGAAAGGCAGGCAGAGAATTCCCTGCTAGCACCTTCTCTGTGTCTGGGAAGCAGAAGTGTTCACATTGCTTCGCAGAATCGCTTTTGTGCAGAAAACAGTAACACTTGTTCAGAAGGAAAGAAAGCACAGAGCCCCAGATTCTATGTTGTCCTGGAGAGCTTGCAGAGCACTGGGGAAAGGCAGGCAGAGAATTCCCTGCTAGCACCTTCTCTGTGCCTGGGAAGCAGAAGTGTTCACATTGCTTCACAAGAATCGCTTTTGTGCAGAAAACACTAACACTTGTTCAGAAGGAAAGAAAGCACAGAGCCCCAGATTTTATGTTGTCCTGGAGAGCTTGCAGAGCACTGGGGAAAGGCAGGCAGAGAATTCCTTGCTAGCACCTTCTCTGTGCCTGGGAAGCAGATGTGTTCACATTGCTTCGCAGAATCGCTTTTGTGCAGAAAACAGTAACACTTGTTCAGAAGGAAAGAAAGCACAGAGCCCCAGATTTTATGTTGTCCTGGAGAGCTTGCAGAGCACTGGGGAAAGGCAGGCAGAGAATTCCCTGCTAGCACCTTCTCTGTGCCTGTTCACATTGCTTCGCAGAATCGCTTTTGTGCAGAAAACAGTAACACTTGTTCAGAAGGAAAGAAAGCACAGAGCCCCAGATTCTATGTTGTCCTGGAGAGCTTGCAGAGCACTGGGGAAAGGCAGGCAGAGAATTCCCTGATAGCACCTTCTCTGTGCCTGGGAAGCAGAAGTGTTCACATTGCTTCGCAAGAATCGCTTTTGTGCAGAAAACAGTAACACTTGTTCAGAAGGAAAGAAAGCACAGAGCCCCAGAGTCTATGTTGTCCTGGAGAGCTTGCAGAGCACTGGGGAAAGGCAGGCAGAGAATTCCCTGATAGCACCTTCTCTGTGCCTGGGAAGCAGAAGTGTTCACATTGCTTCGCAGAATCGCTTTTGTGCGGAAAACACTAACACTTGTTCAGAACGAAAGAAAGCACAGAGCCCCAGATTCTATGTTGTCCTGGAGAGCTTGCAGAGCACTGGGGAAAGGCAGGCAGAGAATTCCCTGATAGCACCTTCTCTGTGCCTGTTCACATTGCTTCGCAGAATCGCTTTTGTGCAGAAAACAGTAACACTTGTTCAGAACGAAAGAAAGCACAGAGCCCCAGATTCTATGTTGTCCTGGAGAGCTTGCAGAGCACTGGGGAAAGGCAGGCAGAGAATTCCCTGATAGCACCTTCTCTGTGCCTGTTCACATTGCTTCGCAGAATCGCTTTTGTGCAGAAAACAGTAACACTTGTTCAGAAGGAAAGAAAGCACAGCGCCCCAGATTTGCTGTTGTCCTGGAGAGCTTGCAGAGCACTGGGGAAAGGCAGGCAGAGAATTCCCTGCTAGCACCTTCTCTGTGCCTGGGAAGCAGAAGTGTTCACATTGTTTCGCAAGAATCGCTTTTGTGCAGAAAACAGTAACACTTGTTCAGAAGGAAAGAAAGCACAGAGCCCCAGATTCTATGTTGTCCTGGAGAGCTTGCAGAGCACTGGGGAAAGGCAGGCAGAGAATTCCCTGATAGAACCTTCTCTGTGCCTGGGAAGCACAAGTGTTCACATTGCTTCGCAGAATCGCTTTTGTGCGGAAAACACTAACACTTGTTCAGAAGGAAAGAAAGCACAGAGCCCCAGATTTTATGTTGTCCTGGAGAGCTTGCAGAGCACTGGGGAAAGGCAGGCAGAGAATTCCCTGATAGCACCTTCTCTGTGCCTGTTCACATTGCTTCGCAGAATCGCTTTTGTGCAGAAAACAGTAACACTTGTTCAGAACGAAAGAAAGCACAGAGCCCCAGATTTTATGTTGTCCTGGAGAGCTTGCAGAGCACTGGGGAAAGGCAGGCAGAGAATTCCCTGCTAGCACCTTCTCTGTGCCTAGGAAGCAGAAGTGTTCACATTGCTTCGCAGAATCGCTTTTGTGCAGAAAACAGTAACACTTGTTCAGAAGGAAAGAAAGCACAGAGCCCCAGATTTTATGTTGTCCTGGAGAGCTTGCAGAGCACTGGGGAAAGGCAGGCAGAGAATTCCCTGATAGCACCTTCTCTGTGCCTGTTCACATTGCTTCGCAAGAATCGCTTTTGTGCAGAAAACAGTAACACTTGTTCAGAAGGAAAGAAAGCACAGAGCCCCAGATTTGCTGTTGTCCTGGAGAGCTTGCAGAGCACTGGGGAAAGGCAGGCAGAGAATTCCCTGCTAGCACCTTCTCTGTGCCTGGGAAGCAGAAGTGTTCACATTGCTTCGCAAGAATCGCTTTTGTGCAGAAAAATGTAACAGTTGTTCAGAACGAAAGAAAGCACAGAGCCCCAGATTCTATGTTGTCCTGGAGAGCTTGCAGAGCACTGGGGAAAGGCAGGCAGAGAATTCCTTGCTAGCACCTTCTCTGTGCCTGTTCACATTGCTTCGCAGAATCGCTTTTGTGCAGAAAACAGTAACACTTGTTCAGAACGAAAGAAAGCACAGAGCCCCAGATTCTATGTTGTCCTGGAGAGCTTGCAGAGCACTGGGGAAAGGCAGGCAGAGAATTCCCTGATAGCACCTTCTCTGTGCCTGGGAAGCAGAAGTGTTCACATTGCTTCGCAGAATCGCTTTTGTGCAGAAAACAGTAACACTTGTTCAGAAGGAAAGAAAGCACAGAGCCCCAGATTTGTTGTTGTCCTGGAGAGCTTGCAGAGCACTGGGGAAAGGCAGGCAGAGAATTCCCTGATAGCACCTTCTCTGTGCCTGTTCACATTGCTTCGCAAGAATCGCTTTTGTGCAGAAAACACTAACACTTGTTCAGAAGGAAAGAAAGCACAGAGCCCCACATTTTATGTTGTCCTGGAGAGCTTGCAGAGCACTGGGGAAAGGCAGGCAGAGAATTCCTTGCTAGCACCTTCTCTGTGCCTGGGAAGCAGAAGTGTTCACATCGCTTCGCAAGAATCGCTTTTGTGCAGAAAACAGTAACACTTGTTCAGAAGGAAAGAAAGCACAGAGCCCCAGATTTTATGTTGTCCTGGAGAGCTTGCAGAGCACTGGGGAAAGGCAGGCAGAGAATTCCCTGCTAGCACCTTCTCTGTGCCTGGGAAGCAGAAGTGTTCACATTGCTTCGCAAGAATCGCTTTTGTGCAGAAAACACTAACACTTGTTCAGAAGGAAAGAAAGCACAGAGCCCCAGATTTTATGTTGTCCTGGAGAGCTTGCAGAGCACTGGGGAAAGGCAGGCAGAGAATTCCTTGCTAGCACCTTCTCTGTGCCTGGGAAGCAGATGTGTTCACATTGCTTCGCAGAATCGCTTTTGTGCAGAAAACAGTAACACTTGTTCAGAAGGAAAGAAAGCACAGAGCCCCAGATTCTATGTTGTCCTGGAGAGCTTGCAGAGCACTGGGGAAAGGCAGGCAGAGAATTCCCTGATAGCACCTTCTCTGTGCCTGTTCACATTGCTTCGCAAGAATCGCTTTTGTGCAGAAAACAGTAACACTTGTTCAGAAGGAAAGAAAGCACAGAGCCCCAGATTTTATGTTGTCCTGGAGAGCTTGCAGAGCACTGGGGAAAGGCAGGCAGAGAATTCCCTGCTAGCACCTTCTCTGTGCCTGGGAAGCAGAAGTGTTCACATTGCTTCGCAGAATCGCTTTTGTGCAGAAAACAGTAACACTTGTTCAGAAGGAAAGAAAGCACAGAGCCCCAGATTCTATGTTGTCCTGGAGAGCTTGCAGAGCACTGGGGAAAGGCAGGCAGAGAATTCCCTGCTAGCACCTTCTCTGTGCCTGGGAAGCAGAAGTGTTCACATTGCTTCACAAGAATCGCTTTTGTGCAGAAAACACTAACACTTGTTCAGAAGGAAAGAAAGCACAGAGCCCCAGATTTTATGTTGTCCTGGAGAGCTTGCAGAGCACTGGGGAAAGGCAGGCAGAGAATTCCTTGCTAGCACCTTCTCTGTGCCTGGGAAGCAGATGTGTTCACATTGCTTCGCAGAATCGCTTTTGTGCAGAAAACAGTAACACTTGTTCAGAAGGAAAGAAAGCACAGAGCCCCAGATTTTATGTTGTCCTGGAGAGCTTGCAGAGCACTGGGGAAAGGCAGGCAGAGAATTCCCTGCTAGCACCTTCTCTGTGCCTGTTCACATTGCTTCGCAGAATCGCTTTTGTGCAGAAAACAGTAACACTTGTTCAGAAGGAAAGAAAGCACAGAGCCCCAGATTCTATGTTGTCCTGGAGAGCTTGCAGAGCACTGGGGAAAGGCAGGCAGAGAATTCCCTGATAGCACCTTCTCTGTGCCTGTTCACATTGCTTCGCAGAATCGCTTTTGTGCAGAAAACAGTAACACTTGTTCAGAAGGAAAGAAAGCACAGCGCCCCAGATTTGCTGTTGTCCTGGAGAGCTTGCAGAGCACTGGGGAAAGGCAGGCAGAGAATTCCCTGCTAGCACCTTCTCTGTGCCTGGGAAGCAGAAGTGTTCACATTGCTTCGCAAGAATCGCTTTTGTGCAGAAAACAGTAACACTTGTTCAGAACGAAAGAAAGCACAGAGCCCCAGATTCTATGTTGTCCTGGAGAGCTTGCAGAGCACTGGGGAAAGGCAGGCAGAGAATTCCCTGATAGAACCTTCTCTGTGCCTGTTCACATTGCTTCGCAAGAATCGCTTTTGTGCAGAAAACACTAACACTTTTTCAGAAGGAAAGAAAGCACAGAGCCCCAGATTTTATGTTGTCCTGGAGAGCTTGCAGAGCACTGGGGAAAGGCAGGCAGAGAATTCCTTGCTAGCACCTTCTCTGTGCCTGGGAAGCAGAAGTGTTCACATCGCTTCGCAAGAATCGCTTTTGTGCAGAAAACAGTAACACTTGTTCAGAAGGAAAGAAAGCACAGAGCCCCAGATTTTATGTTGTCCTGGAGAGCTTGCAGAGCACTGGGGAAAGGCAGGCAGAGAATTCCCTGCTAGCACCTTCTCTGTGCCTGGGAAGCAGAAGTGTTCACATTGCTTCGCAAGAATCGCTTTTGTGCAGAAAACACTAACACTTGTTCAGAAGGAAAGAAAGCACAGAGCCCCAGATTTTATGTTGTCCTGGAGAGCTTGCAGAGCACTGGGGAAAGGCAGGCAGAGAATTCCTTGCTAGCACCTTCTCTGTGCCTGGGAAGCAGATGTGTTCACATTGCTTCGCAGAATCGCTTTTGTGCAGAAAACAGTAACACTTGTTCAGAAGGAAAGAAAGCACAGAGCCCCAGATTCTATGTTGTCCTGGAGAGCTTGCAGAGCACTGGGGAAAGGCAGGCAGAGAATTCCCTGATAGCACCTTCTCTGTGCCTGTTCACATTGCTTCGCAAGAATCGCTTTTGTGCAGAAAACAGTAACACTTGTTCAGAAGGAAAGAAAGCACAGAGCCCCAGATTTTATGTTGTCCTGGAGAGCTTGCAGAGCACTGGGGAAAGGCAGGCAGAGAATTCCTTGCTAGCACCTTCTCTGTGCCTGGGAAGCAGAAGTGTTCACATTGCTTCGCAGAATCGCTTTTGTGCAGAAAACAGTAACACTTGTTCAGAAGGAAAGAAAGCACAGAGCCCCAGATTCTATGTTGTCCTGGAGAGCTTGCAGAGCACTGGGGAAAGGCAGGCAGAGAATTCCCTGCTAGCACCTTCTCTGTGCCTGGGAAGCAGAAGTGTTCACATTGCTTCACAAGAATCGCTTTTGTGCAGAAAACACTAACACTTGTTCAGAAGGAAAGAAAGCACAGAGCCCCAGATTTTATGTTGTCCTGGAGAGCTTGCAGAGCACTGGGGAAAGGCAGGCAGAGAATTCCTTGCTAGCACCTTCTCTGTGCCTGGGAAGCAGATGTGTTCACATTGCTTCGCAGAATCGCTTTTGTGCAGAAAACAGTAACACTTGTTCAGAAGGAAAGAAAGCACAGAGCCCCAGATTCTATGTTGTCCTGGAGAGCTTGCAGAGCACTGGGGAAAGGCAGGCAGAGAATTCCCTGCTAGCACCTTCTCTGTGCCTGTTCACATTGCTTCGCAGAATCGCTTTTGTGCAGAAAACAGTAACACTTGTTCAGAAGGAAAGAAAGCACAGAGCCCCAGATTCTATGTTGTCCTGGAGAGCTTGCAGAGCACTGGGGAAAGGCAGGCAGAGAATTCCCTGATAGCACCTTCTCTGTGCCTGGGAAGCAGAAGTGTTCACATTGCTTCGCAAGAATCGCTTTTGTGCAGAAAACAGTAAGACTTGTTCAGAAGGAAAGAAAGCACAGAGCCCCAGATTCTATGTTGTCCTGGAGAGCTTGCAGAGCACTGGGGAAAGGCAGGCAGAGAATTCCCTGATAGCACCTTCTCTGTGCCTGTTCACATTGCTTCGCAGAATCGCTTTTGTGCAGAAAACAGTAACACTTGTTCAGAAGGAAAGAAAGCACAGCGCCCCAGATTTGCTGTTGTCCTGGAGAGCTTGCAGAGCACTGGGGAAAGGCAGGCAGAGAATTCCCTGCTAGCACCTTCTCTGTGCCTGGGAAGCAGAAGTGTTCACATTGCTTCGCAAGAATCGCTTTTGTGCAGAAAACAGTAACACTTGTTCAGAAGGAAAGAAAGCACAGAGCCCCAGATTCTATGTTGTCCTGGAGAGCTTGCAGAGCACTGGGGAAAGGCAGGCAGAGAATTCCCTGATAGAACCTTCTCTGTGCCTGGGAAGCACAAGTGTTCACATTGCTTCGCAGAATCGCTTTTGTGCGGAAAACTCTAACACTTGTTCAGAAGGAAAGAAAGCACAGAGCCCCAGATTTTATGTTGTCCTGGAGAGCTTGCAGAGCACTGGGGAAAGGCAGGCAGAGAATTCCCTGATAGCACCTTCTCTGTGCCTGTTCACATTGCTTCGCAGAATCGCTTTTGTGCAGAAAACAGTAACACTTGTTCAGAAGGAAAGAAAGCACAGCGCCCCAGATTTGCTGTTGTCCTGGAGAGCTTGCAGAGCACTGGGGAAAGGCAGGCAGAGAATTCCCTGCTAGCACCTTCTCTGTGCCTGGGAAGCAGAAGTGTTCACATTGCTTCGCAGAATCGCTTTTGTGCAGAAAACAGTAACACTTGTTCAGAAGGAAAGAAAGCACAGAGCCCCAGATTTTATGTTGTCCTGGAGAGCTTGCAGAGCACTGGGGAAAGGCAGGCAGAGAATTCCCTGCTAGCACCTTCTCTGTGCCTGTTCACATTGCTTCGCAAGAATCGCTTTTGTGCAGAAAACAGTAACACTTGTTCAGAAGGAAAGAAAGCACAGAGCCCCAGATTTGCTGTTGTCCTGGAGAGCTTGCAGAGCACTGGGGAAAGGCAGGCAGAGAATTCCCTGCTAGCACCTTCTCTGTGCCTGGGAAGCAGAAGTGTTCACATTGCTTCGCAAGAATCGCTTTTGTGCAGAAAAATGTAACAGTTGTTCAGAACGAAAGAAAGCACAGAGCCCCAGATTCTATGTTGTCCTGGAGAGCTTGCAGAGCACTGGGGAAAGGCAGGCAGAGAATTCCTTGCTAGCACCTTCTCTGTGCCTGTTCACATTGCTTCGCAGAATCGCTTTTGTGCAGAAAACAGTAACACTTGTTCAGAACGAAAGAAAGCACAGAGCCCCAGATTCTATGTTGTCCTGGAGAGCTTGCAGAGCACTGGGGAAAGGCAGGCAGAGAATTCCCTGATAGCACCTTCTCTGTGCCTGTTCACATTGCTTCGCAAGAATCGCTTTTGTGCAGAAAACACTAACACTTGTTCAGAAGGAAAGAAAGCACAGAGCCCCAGATTTTATGTTGTCCTGGAGAGCTTGCAGAGCACTGGGGAAAGGCAGGCAGAGAATTCCTTGCTAGCACCTTCTCTGTGCCTGGGAAGCAGAAGTGTTCACATCGCTTCGCAAGAATCGCTTTTGTGCAGAAAACAGTAACACTTGTTCAGAAGGAAAGAAAGCACAGAGCCCCAGATTCTATGTTGTCCTGGAGAGCTTGCAGAGCACTGGGGAAAGGCAGGCAGAGAATTCCCTGATAGCACCTTCTCTGTGCCTGGGAAGCAGAAGTGTTCACATTGCTTCGCAGAATCGCTTTTGTGCAGAAAACAGTAACACTTGTTCAGAACGAAAGAAAGCACAGAGCCCCAGATTCTATGTTGTCCTGGAGAGCTTGCAGAGCACTGGGGAAAGGCAGGCAGAGAATTCCCTGATAGCACCTTCTCTGTGCCTGTTCACATTGCTTCGCAGAATCGCTTTTGTGCAGAAAACAGTAACACTTGTTCAGAACTAAAGAAAGCACAGAGCCCCAGATTCTATGTTGTCCTGGAGAGCTTGCAGAGCACTGGGGAAAGGCAGGCAGAGAATTCCCTGATAGCACCTTCTCTGTGCCTGGGAAGCAGAAGTGTTCACATTGCTTCGCAAGAATCGCTTTTGTGCAGAAAACAGTAACAGTTGTTCAGAACGAAAGAAAGCACAGAGCCCCAGATTCTATGTTGTCCTGGAGAGCTTGCAGAGCACTGGGGAAAGGCAGGCAGAGAATTCCCTGATAGAACCTTCTCTGTGCCTGGGAAGCACAAGTGTTCACATTGCTTCGCAGAATCGCTTTTGTGCGGAAAACACTGACACTTGTTCAGAAGGAAAGAAAGCACAGAGCCCCAGATTTTATGTTGTCCTGGAGAGCTTGCAGAGCACTGGGGAAAGGCAGGCAGAGAATTCCCTGATAGCACCTTCTCTGAGCCTGTTCACATTGCTTCGCAGAATCGCTTTTGTGCAGAAAACATTAACACTTGTTCAGAACGAAAGAAAGCACAGAGCCCCAGATTTTATGTTGTCCTGGAGAGCTTGCAGAACACTGGGGAAAGGCAGGCAGAGAATTCCCTGATAGCACCTTCTCTGTGCCTGGGAAGCAGAGGTGTTCACATTGCTTCGCAGAATCGCTTTTGTGCAGAAAACAGTAACACTTGTTCAGAAGGAAAGAAAGCACAGAGCCCCAGATTTTATGTTGTCCTGGAGAGCTTGCAGAGCACTGGGGAATGGCAGGCAGAGAATTCCCTGATAGCACCTTCTCTGTGCCTGTTCACATTGCTTCGCAAGAATCGCTTTTGTGCAGAAAACAGTAACACTTGTTCAGAAGGAAAGAAAGCACAGAGCCCCAGATTTGCTGTTGTCCTGGAGAGCTTGCAGAGCACTGGGGAAAGGCAGGCAGAGAATTCCCTGCTAGCACCTTCTCTGTGCCTGGGAAGCAGAAGTGTTCACATTGCTTCGCAAGAATCGCTTTTGTGCAGAAAAATGTAACAGTTGTTCAGAACGAAAGAAAGCACAGAGCCCCAGATTCTATGTTGTCCTGGAGAGCTTGCAGAGCACTGGGGAAAGGCAGGCAGAGAATTCCCTGATAGCACCTTCTCTGTGCCTGTTCACATTGCTTCGCAGAATCGCTTTTGTGCAGAAAACAGTAACACTTGTTCAGAACGAAAGAAAGCACAGAGCCCCAGATTTTATGTTGTCCTGGAGAGCTTGCAGAGCACTGGGGAAAGGCAGGCAGAGAATTCCCTGCTAGCACCTTCTCTGTGCCTGGGAAGCAGAAGTGTTCACATTGCTTCGCAGAATCGCTTTTGTGCAGAAAACAGTAACACTTGTTCAGAAGGAAAGAAAGCACAGCGCCCCAGATTTGCTGTTGTCCTGGAGAGCTTGCAGAGCACTGGGGAAAGGCAGGCAGAGAATTCCCTGCTAGCACCTTCTCTGTGCCTGGGAAGCAGAAGTGTTCACATTGCTTCGCAAGAATCGCTTTTGTGCAGAAAACAGTAACACTTGTTCAGAAGGAAAGAAAGCACAGAGCCCCAGATTCTATGTTGTCCTGGAGAGCTTGCAGAGCACTGGGGAAAGGCAGGCAGAGAATTCCCTGATAGAACCTTCTCTGTGTCTGGGAAGCACAAGTGTTCACATTGCTTCGCAGAATCGCTTTTGTGCGGAAAACACTAACACTTGTTCAGAAGGAAAGAAAGCACAGAGCCCCAGATTTTATGTTGTCCTGGAGAGCTTGCAGAGCACTGGGGAAAGGCAGGCAGAGAATTCCCTGATAGCAACTTCTCTGTGCCTGTTCACATTGCTTCGCAGAATCGCTTTTGTGCAGAAAACAGTAACACTTGTTCAGAAGGAAAGAAAGCACAGAGCCCCAGATTTTATGTTGTCCTGGAGAGCTTGCAGAACACTGGGGAAAGGCAGGCAGAGAATTCCCTGATAGCACCTTCTCTGTGCCTGGGAAGCAGAAGTGTTCACATTGCTTCGCAGAATCGCTTTTGTGCAGAAAACAGTAACACTTGTTCAGAAGGAAAGAAAGCACAGAGCCCCAGATTTTATGTTGTCCTGGAGAGCTTGCAGAGCACTGGGGAAAGGCAGGCAGAGAATTCCCTGATAGCACCTTCTCTGTGCCTGTTCACATTGCTTCGCAAGAATCGCTTTTGTGCAGAAAACAGTAACACTTGTTCAGAAGGAAAGAAAGCACAGAGCCCCAGATTTGCTGTTGTCCTGGAGAGCTTGCAGAGCACTGGGGAAAGGCAGGCAGAGAATTCCCTGCTAGCACCTTCTCTGTGCCTGGGAAGCAGAAGTGTTCACATTGCTTCGCAAGAATCGCTTTTGTGCAGAAAAATGTAACAGTTGTTCAGAACGAAAGAAAGCACAGAGCCCCAGATTCTATGTTGTCCTGGAGAGCTTGCAGAGCACTGGGGAAAGGTAGGCAGAGAATTCCCTGATAGCACCTTCTCTGTGCCTGTTCACATTGCTTCGCAGAATCGCTTTTGTGCAGAAAACAGTAACACTTGTTCAGAACGAAAGAAAGCACAGAGCCCCAGATTTTATGTTGTCCTGGAGAGCTTGCAGAGCACTGGGGAAAGGCAGGCAGAGAATTCCCTGCTAGCACCTTCTCTGTGCCTGGGAAGCAGTAGTGTTCACATTGCTTCGCAGAATCGCTTTTGTGCAGAAAACAGTAACAGTTGTTCAGAACGAAAGAAAGCACAGAGCCCCAGATTTTATGTTGTCCTGGAGAGCTTGCAGAGCACTGGGGAAAGGCAGGCAGAGAATTCCCTGATAGCACCTTCTCTGTGCCTGGGAAGCAGAAGTGTTCACATTGCTTCGCAGAATCGCTTTTGTGCGGAAAACACTAACACTTGTTCAGAAGGAAAGAAAGCACAGAGCCCCAGATTTTATGTTGTCCTGGAGAGCTTGCAGAGCACTGGGGAAAGGCAGGCAGAGAATTCCCTGATAGCACCTTTTCTGTGCCTGTTCACATTGCTTCGCAAGAATCGCTTTTGTGCAGAAAACAGTAACACTTGTTCAGAAGGAAAGAAAGCACAGAGCCCCAGATTCTATGTTGTCCTGGAGAGCTTGCAGAGCACTGGGGAAAGGCAGGCAGAGAATTCCTTGCTAGCACCTTCTCTGTGCCTGGGAAGCAGAAGTGTTCACATTGCTTCGCAAGAATCGCTTTTGTGCAGAAAACAGTAACACTTGTTCAGAAGGAAAGAAAGCACAGAGCCCCAGATTCTATGTTGTCCTGGAGAGCTTGCAGAGCACTGGGGAAAGGCAGGCAGAGAATTCCCTGATAGCACCTTCTCTGTGCCTGTTCACATTGCTTCGCAGGATCGGTTTTGTGCAGAAAACAGTAACACTTGTTCAGAAGGAAAGAAAGCACAGAGCCCCAGAGTCTATGTTGTCCTGGAGAGCTTGCAGAGCACTGGGGAAAGGCAGGCAGAGAATTCCCTGCTAGCACCTCTCTGTGCCTGGAAGCAGAAGTGTTCACATTGCTTCGCAAGAATCGCTTTTCTGCAGAAAACAGTAACAGTTGTTCAGAAGGAAAGAAAGCACAGAGCCCCAGATTTTATGTTGTCCTGGAGAGCTTGCAGAGCACTGGGGAAAGGCAGGCAGAGAATTCCTTGCTAGCACCTTCTCTGTGCCTGGGAAGCAGAAGTGTTCACATTGCTTCGCAGAATCGCTTTTGTGCAGAAAACAGTAACACTTGTTCAGAAGGAAAGAAAGCACAGAGCCCCAGATTCTATGTTGTCCTGGAGAGCTTGCAGAGCACTGGGGAAAGGCAGGCAGAGAATTCCTTGCTAGCACCTTCTCTGTGCCTGGGAAGCAGAAGTGTTCACATTGCTTCGCAGAATCACTTTTGTGCGGAAAACAGTAACACTTGTTCAGAAGGAAAGAAAGCACAGAGCCCCAGATTTTATGTTGTCCTGGAGAGCTTGCAGAGCACTGCGGAAAGGCAGGCAGAGAATTCCTTGCTAGCACCTTCTCTGTGCCTGGGAAGCAGAAGTGTTCACATTGCTTCGCAGAATCGCTTTTGTGCAGAAAACATTAACACTTGTTCAGAAGGAAAGAAAGCACAGAGCCCCAGATTTTATGTTGTCCTGGAGAGCTTGCAGAGCACTGGGGAAAGGCAGGCAGAGAATTCCCTGATAGCACCTTCTCTGTGCCTGTTCACATTGCTTCGCAGAATCGCTTTTGTGCAGAAAACAGTAACACTTGTTCAGAAGGAAAGAAAGCACAGAGCCCCAGATTTTATGTTGTCCTGGAGAGCTTGCAGAGCACTGGGGAAAGGCAGGCAGAGAATTCCTTGCTAGCACCTTCTCTGTGCCTGAGAAGCAGAAGTGTTCACATTGCTTCGCAGAATCGCTTTTGTGCAGAAAACAGTAACACTTGTTCAGAAGGAAAGAAAGCACAGAGCCCCAGATTTTATGTTGTCCTGGAGAGCTTGCAGAGCACTGGGGAAAGGCAGGCAGAGAATTCCCTGCTAGCACCTTCTCTGTGCCTGGGAAGCAAAAGTGTTCACATCGCTTCGCAGAATCGCTTTTGTGCAGAAAACAGTAACACTTGTTCAGAAGGAAAGAAAGCACAGAGCCCCAGATTCTATGTTGTCCTGGAGAGCTTGCAGAGCACTGGGGAAAGGCAGGCAGAGAATTCCCTGATAGCACCTTCTCTGTGACTGGGAAGCAGAAGTGTTCACATTGCTTCGCAAGAATCGCTTTTGTGCAGAAAACAGTAACACTTGTTCAGAAGGAAAGAAAGCACAGAGCCCCAGATTCTATGTTGTCCTGGAGAGCTTGCAGAGCACTGGGGAAAGGCAGGCAGAGAATTCCCTGATAGCACCTTCTCTGTGCCTGGGAAGCAGAAGTGTTCACATTGCTTCGCAGAATCGCTTTTGTGCAGAAAACAGTAACACTTGTTCAGAACGAAAGAAAGCACAGAGCCCCAGATTTTATGTTGTCCTGGAGAGCTTGCAGAGCACTGGGGAAAGGCAGGCAGAGAATTCCCTGATAGCACCTTCTCTGTGCCTGTTCACATTGCTTCGCAGAATCGCTTTTGTGCAGAAAACAGTAACACTTGTTCAGAACTAAAGAAAGCACAGAGCCCCAGATTCTATGTTGTCCTGGAGAGCTTGCAGAGCACTGGGGAAAGGCAGGCAGAGAATTCCCTGATAGCACCTTCTCTGTGCCTGGGAAGCAGAAGTGTTCACATTGCTTCGCAAGAATCGCTTTTGTGCAGAAAACAGTAACAGTTGTTCAGAACGAAAGAAAGCACAGAGCCCCAGATTCTATGTTGTCCTGGAGAGCTTGCAGAGCACTGGGGAAAGGCAGGCAGAGAATTCCCTGATAGAACCTTCTCTGTGCCTGGGAAGCACAAGTGTTCACATTGCTTCGCAGAATCGCTTTTGTGCGGAAAACACTGACACTTGTTCAGAAGGAAAGAAAGCACAGAGCCCCAGATTTTATGTTGTCCTGGAGAGCTTGCAGAGCACTGGGGAAAGGCAGGCAGAGAATTCCCTGATAGCACCTTCTCTGTGCCTGTTCACATTGCTTCGCAGAATCGCTTTTGTGCGGAAAACACTGACACTTGTTCAGAAGGAAAGAAAGCACAGAGCCCCAGATTTTATGTTGTCCTGGAGAGCTTGCAGAGCACTGGGGAAAGGCAGGCAGAGAATTCCCTGATAGCACCTTCTCTGTGCCTGTTCACATTGCTTCGCAGAATCGCTTTTGTGCAGAAAACAGTAACACTTGTTCAGAACGAAAGAAAGCACAGAGCCCCAGATTTTATGTTGTCCTGGAGAGCTTGCAGAACACTGGGGAAAGGCAGGCAGAGAATTCCCTGATAGCACCTTCTCTGTGCCTGGGAAGCAGAGGTGTTCACATTGCTTCGCAGAATCGCTTTTGTGCAGAAAACAGTAACACTTGTTCAGAAGGAAAGAAAGCACAGAGCCCCAGATTTTATGTTGTCCTGGAGAGCTTGCAGAGCACTGGGGAATGGCAGGCAGAGAATTCCCTGATAGCACCTTCTCTGTGCCTGTTCACATTGCTTCGCAAGAATCGCTTTTGTGCAGAAAACAGTAACACTTGTTCAGAAGGAAAGAAAGCACAGAGCCCCAGATTTGCTGTTGTCCTGGAGAGCTTGCAGAGCACTGGGGAAAGGCAGGCAGAGAATTCCCTGCTAGCACCTTCTCTGTGCCTGGGAAGCAGAAGTGTTCACATTGCTTCGCAAGAATCGCTTTTGTGCAGAAAAATGTAACAGTTGTTCAGAACGAAAGAAAGCACAGAGCCCCAGATTCTATGTTGTCCTGGAGAGCTTGCAGAGCACTGGGGAAAGGCAGGCAGAGAATTCCCTGATAGCACCTTCTCTGTGCCTGTTCACATTGCTTCGCAGAATCGCTTTTGTGCAGAAAACAGTAACACTTGTTCAGAACGAAAGAAAGCACAGAGCCCCAGATTTTATGTTGTCCTGGAGAGCTTGCAGAGCACTGGGGAAAGGCAGGCAGAGAATTCCCTGCTAGCACCTTCTCTGTGCCTGGGAAGCAGAAGTTTTCACATTGCTTCGCAAGAATCGCTTTTGTGCAGAAAACAGTAACACTTGTTCAGAACGAAAGAAAGCACAGAGCCCCAGATTCTATGTTGTCCTGGAGAGCTTGCAGAGCACTGGGGAAAGGCAGGCAGAGAATTCCTTGCTAGCACCTTCTCTGTGCCTGTTCACATTGCTTCGCAGAATCGCTTTTGTGCAGAAAACAGTAACACTTGTTCAGAAGGAAAGAAAGCACAGAGCCCCAGATTCTATGTTGTCCTGGAGAGCTTGCAGAGCACTGGGGAAAGGCAGGCAGAGAATTCCCTGCTAGCACCTTCTCTGTGCCTGGGAAGCAGAAGTGTTCACATTGCTTCGCAGAATCGCTTTTGTGCAGAAAACAGTAACACTTGTTCAGAAGGAAAGAAAGCACAGAGCCCCAGATTTTATGTTGTCCTGGAGAGCTTGCAGAGCACTGGGGAAAGGCAGGCAGAGAATTCCCTGATAGCACCTTCTCTGTGCCTGTTCACATTGCTTCGCAAGAATCGCTTTTGTGCAGAAAACAGTAACACTTGTTCAGAAGGAAAGAAAGCACAGAGCCCCAGATTTTATGTTGTCCTGGAGAGCTTGCAGAGCACTGGGGAAAGGCAGGCAGAGAATTCCCTGATAGAACCTTCTCTGTGCCTGGGAAGCACAAGTGTTCACATTGCTTCGCAGAATCGCTTTTGTGCGGAAAACACTGACACTTGTTCAGAAGGAAAGAAAGCACAGAGCCCCAGATTTTATGTTGTCCTGGAGAGCTTGCAGAGCACTGGGGAAAGGCAGGCAGAGAATTCCCTGATAGCACCTTCTCTGTGCCTGTTCACATTGCTTCGCAGAATCGCTTTTGTGCAGAAAACAGTAACACTTGTTCAGAAGGAAAGAAAGCACAGAGCCCCAGATTCTATGTTGTCCTGGAGAGCTTGCAGAGCACTGGGGAAAGGCAGGCAGAGAATTCCTTGCTAGCACCTTCTCTGTGCCTGGGAAGCAGAAGTGTTCACATTGCTTCGCAAGAATCGCTTTTGTGCAGAAAACAGTAACACTTGTTCAGAAGGAAAGAAAGCACAGAGCCCCAGATTCTATGTTGTCCTGGAGAGCTTGCAGAGCACTGGGGAAAGGCAGGCAGAGAATTCCCTGATAGCACCTTCTCTGTGCCTGTTCACATTGCTTCGCAGGATCGGTTTTGTGCAGAAAACAGTAACACTTGTTCAGAAGGAAAGAAAGCACAGAGCCCCAGAGTCTATGTTGTCCTGGAGAGCTTGCAGAGCACTGGGGAAAGGCAGGCAGAGAATTCCCTGCTAGCACCTCTCTGTGCCTGGAAGCAGAAGTGTTCACATTGCTTCGCAAGAATCGCTTTTCTGCAGAAAACAGTAACAGTTGTTCAGAAGGAAAGAAAGCACAGAGCCCCAGATTTTATGTTGTCCTGGAGAGCTTGCAGAGCACTGGGGAAAGGCAGGCAGAGAATTCCTTGCTAGCACCTTCTCTGTGCCTGGGAAGCAGAAGTGTTCACATTGCTTCGCAGAATCGCTTTTGTGCAGAAAACAGTAACACTTGTTCAGAAGGAAAGAAAGCACAGAGCCCCAGATTCTATGTTGTCCTGGAGAGCTTGCAGAGCACTGGGGAAAGGCAGGCAGAGAATTCCTTGCTAGCACCTTCTCTGTGCCTGGGAAGCAGAAGTGTTCACATTGCTTCGCAGAATCACTTTTGTGCGGAAAACAGTAACACTTGTTCAGAAGGAAAGAAAGCACAGAGCCCCAGATTTTATGTTGTCCTGGAGAGCTTGCAGAGCACTGCGGAAAGGCAGGCAGAGAATTCCTTGCTAGCACCTTCTCTGTGCCTGGGAAGCAGAAGTGTTCACATTGCTTCGCAGAATCGCTTTTGTGCAGAAAACATTAACACTTGTTCAGAAGGAAAGAAAGCACAGAGCCCCAGATTTTATGTTGTCCTGGAGAGCTTGCAGAGCACTGGGGAAAGGCAGGCAGAGAATTCCCTGATAGCACCTTCTCTGTGCCTGTTCACATTGCTTCGCAGAATCGCTTTTGTGCAGAAAACAGTAACACTTGTTCAGAAGGAAAGAAAGCACAGAGCCCCAGATTTTATGTTGTCCTGGAGAGCTTGCAGAGCACTGGGGAAAGGCAGGCAGAGAATTCCTTGCTAGCACCTTCTCTGTGCCTGAGAAGCAGAAGTGTTCACATTGCTTCGCAGAATCGCTTTTGTGCAGAAAACAGTAACACTTGTTCAGAAGGAAAGAAAGCACAGAGCCCCAGATTTTATGTTGTCCTGGAGAGCTTGCAGAGCACTGGGGAAAGGCAGGCAGAGAATTCCCTGCTAGCACCTTCTCTGTGCCTGGGAAGCAAAAGTGTTCACATCGCTTCGCAGAATCGCTTTTGTGCAGAAAACAGTAACACTTGTTCAGAAGGAAAGAAAGCACAGAGCCCCAGATTCTATGTTGTCCTGGAGAGCTTGCAGAGCACTGGGGAAAGGCAGGCAGAGAATTCCCTGATAGCACCTTCTCTGTGACTGGGAAGCAGAAGTGTTCACATTGCTTCGCAAGAATCGCTTTTGTGCAGAAAACAGTAACACTTGTTCAGAAGGAAAGAAAGCACAGAGCCCCAGATTCTATGTTGTCCTGGAGAGCTTGCAGAGCACTGGGGAAAGGCAGGCAGAGAATTCCCTGATAGCACCTTCTCTGTGCCTGGGAAGCAGAAGTGTTCACATTGCTTCGCAGAATCGCTTTTGTGCAGAAAACAGTAACACTTGTTCAGAACGAAAGAAAGCACAGAGCCCCAGATTTTATGTTGTCCTGGAGAGCTTGCAGAGCACTGGGGAAAGGCAGGCAGAGAATTCCCTGATAGCACCTTCTCTGTGCCTGTTCACATTGCTTCGCAGAATCGCTTTTGTGCAGAAAACAGTAACACTTGTTCAGAACTAAAGAAAGCACAGAGCCCCAGATTCTATGTTGTCCTGGAGAGCTTGCAGAGCACTGGGGAAAGGCAGGCAGAGAATTCCCTGATAGCACCTTCTCTGTGCCTGGGAAGCAGAAGTGTTCACATTGCTTCGCAAGAATCGCTTTTGTGCAGAAAACAGTAACAGTTGTTCAGAACGAAAGAAAGCACAGAGCCCCAGATTCTATGTTGTCCTGGAGAGCTTGCAGAGCACTGGGGAAAGGCAGGCAGAGAATTCCCTGATAGAACCTTCTCTGTGCCTGGGAAGCACAAGTGTTCACATTGCTTCGCAGAATCGCTTTTGTGCGGAAAACACTGACACTTGTTCAGAAGGAAAGAAAGCACAGAGCCCCAGATTTTATGTTGTCCTGGAGAGCTTGCAGAGCACTGGGGAAAGGCAGGCAGAGAATTCCCTGATAGCACCTTCTCTGTGCCTGTTCACATTGCTTCGCAGAATCGCTTTTGTGCGGAAAACACTGACACTTGTTCAGAAGGAAAGAAAGCACAGAGCCCCAGATTTTATGTTGTCCTGGAGAGCTTGCAGAGCACTGGGGAAAGGCAGGCAGAGAATTCCCTGATAGCACCTTCTCTGTGCCTGTTCACATTGCTTCGCAGAATCGCTTTTGTGCAGAAAACAGTAACACTTGTTCAGAACGAAAGAAAGCACAGAGCCCCAGATTTTATGTTGTCCTGGAGAGCTTGCAGAACACTGGGGAAAGGCAGGCAGAGAATTCCCTGATAGCACCTTCTCTGTGCCTGGGAAGCAGAGGTGTTCACATTGCTTCGCAGAATCGCTTTTGTGCAGAAAACAGTAACACTTGTTCAGAAGGAAAGAAAGCACAGAGCCCCAGATTTTATGTTGTCCTGGAGAGCTTGCAGAGCACTGGGGAATGGCAGGCAGAGAATTCCCTGATAGCACCTTCTCTGTGCCTGTTCACATTGCTTCGCAAGAATCGCTTTTGTGCAGAAAACAGTAACACTTGTTCAGAAGGAAAGAAAGCACAGAGCCCCAGATTTGCTGTTGTCCTGGAGAGCTTGCAGAGCACTGGGGAAAGGCAGGCAGAGAATTCCCTGCTAGCACCTTCTCTGTGCCTGGGAAGCAGAAGTGTTCACATTGCTTCGCAAGAATCGCTTTTGTGCAGAAAAATGTAACAGTTGTTCAGAACGAAAGAAAGCACAGAGCCCCAGATTCTATGTTGTCCTGGAGAGCTTGCAGAGCACTGGGGAAAGGCAGGCAGAGAATTCCCTGATAGCACCTTCTCTGTGCCTGTTCACATTGCTTCGCAGAATCGCTTTTGTGCAGAAAACAGTAACACTTGTTCAGAACGAAAGAAAGCACAGAGCCCCAGATTTTATGTTGTCCTGGAGAGCTTGCAGAGCACTGGGGAAAGGCAGGCAGAGAATTCCCTGCTAGCACCTTCTCTGTGCCTGGGAAGCAGAAGTTTTCACATTGCTTCGCAAGAATCGCTTTTGTGCAGAAAACAGTAACACTTGTTCAGAACGAAAGAAAGCACAGAGCCCCAGATTCTATGTTGTCCTGGAGAGCTTGCAGAGCACTGGGGAAAGGCAGGCAGAGAATTCCTTGCTAGCACCTTCTCTGTGCCTGTTCACATTGCTTCGCAGAATCGCTTTTGTGCAGAAAACAGTAACACTTGTTCAGAAGGAAAGAAAGCACAGAGCCCCAGATTCTATGTTGTCCTGGAGAGCTTGCAGAGCACTGGGGAAAGGCAGGCAGAGAATTCCCTGCTAGCACCTTCTCTGTGCCTGGGAAGCAGAAGTGTTCACATTGCTTCGCAGAATCGCTTTTGTGCAGAAAACAGTAACACTTGTTCAGAAGGAAAGAAAGCACAGAGCCCCAGATTTTATGTTGTCCTGGAGAGCTTGCAGAGCACTGGGGAAAGGCAGGCAGAGAATTCCCTGATAGCACCTTCTCTGTGCCTGTTCACATTGCTTCGCAAGAATCGCTTTTGTGCAGAAAACAGTAACACTTGTTCAGAAGGAAAGAAAGCACAGAGCCCCAGATTTTATGTTGTCCTGGAGAGCTTGCAGAGCACTGGGGAAAGGCAGGCAGAGAATTCCCTGATAGAACCTTCTCTGTGCCTGGGAAGCACAAGTGTTCACATTGCTTCGCAGAATCGCTTTTGTGCGGAAAACACTGACACTTGTTCAGAAGGAAAGAAAGCACAGAGCCCCAGATTTTATGTTGTCCTGGAGAGCTTGCAGAGCACTGGGGAAAGGCAGGCAGAGAATTCCCTGATAGCACCTTCTCTGTGCCTGTTCACATTGCTTCGCAGAATCGCTTTTGTGCAGAAAACAGTAACACTTGTTCAGAACGAAAGAAAGCACAGAGCCCCAGATTTTATGTTGTCCTGGAGAGCTTGCAGAACACTGGGGAAAGGCAGGCAGAGAATTCCCTGATAGCACCTTCTCTGTGCCTGGGAAGCAGAGGTGTTCACATTGCTTCGCAGAATCGCTTTTGTGCAGAAAACAGTAACACTTGTTCAGAAGGAAAGAAAGCACAGAGCCCCAGATTTTATGTTGTCCTGGAGAGCTTGCAGAGCACTGGGGAATGGCAGGCAGAGAATTCCCTGATAGCACCTTCTCTGTGCCTGTTCACATTGCTTCGCAAGAATCGCTTTTGTGCAGAAAACAGTAACACTTGTTCAGAAGGAAAGAAAGCACAGAGCCCCAGATTTGCTGTTGTCCTGGAGAGCTTGCAGAGCACTGGGGAAAGGCAGGCAGAGAATTCCCTGCTAGCACCTTCTCTGTGCCTGGGAAGCAGAAGTGTTCACATTGCTTCGCAAGAATCGCTTTTGTGCAGAAAAATGTAACAGTTGTTCAGAACGAAAGAAAGCACAGAGCCCCAGATTCTATGTTGTCCTGGAGAGCTTGCAGAGCACTGGGGAAAGGCAGGCAGAGAATTCCCTGATAGCACCTTCTCTGTGCCTGTTCACATTGCTTCGCAGAATCGCTTTTGTGCAGAAAACAGTAACACTTGTTCAGAACGAAAGAAAGCACAGAGCCCCAGATTTTATGTTGTCCTGGAGAGCTTGCAGAGCACTGGGGAAAGGCAGGCAGAGAATTCCCTGCTAGCACCTTCTCTGTGCCTGGGAAGCAGTAGTGTTCACATTGCTTCGCAGAATCGCTTTTGTGCAGAAAACAGTAACAGTTGTTCAGAACGAAAGAAAGCACAGAGCCCAAGATTTTATGTTGTCCTGGAGAGCTTGCAGAGCACTGGGGAAAGGCAGGCAGAGAATTCCCTGATAGCACCTTCTCTGTGCCTGGGAAGCAGAAGTGTTCACATTGCTTCGCAGAATCGCTTTTGTGCGGAAAACACTAACACTTGTTCAGAAGGAAAGAAAGCACAGAGCCCCAGATTTTATGTTGTCCTGGAGAGCTTGCAGAGCACTGGGGAAAGGCAGGCAGAGAATTCCCTGATAGCACCTTTTCTGTGCCTGTTCACATTGCTTCGCAAGAATCGCTTTTGTGCAGAAAACAGTAACACTTGTTCAGAACTAAAGAAAGCACAGAGCCCCAGATTCTATGTTGTCCTGGAGAGCTTGCAGAGCACTGGGGAAAGGCAGGCAGAGAATTCCTTGCTAGCACCTTCTCTGTGCCTGGGAAGCAGAAGTGTTCACATTGCTTCGCAAGAATCGCTTTTGTGCAGAAAACAGTAACACTTGTTCAGAAGGAAAGAAAGCACAGAGCCCCAGATTCTATGTTGTCCTGGAGAGCTTGCAGAGCACTGGGGAAAGGCAGGCAGAGAATTCCCTGATAGCACCTTCTCTGTGCCTGTTCACATTGCTTCGCAGGATCGGTTTTGTGCAGAAAACAGTAACACTTGTTCAGAAGGAAAGAAAGCACAGAGCCCCAGAGTCTATGTTGTCCTGGAGAGCTTGCAGAGCACTGGGGAAAGGCAGGCAGAGAATTCCCTGCTAGCACCTCTCTGTGCCTGGAAGCAGAAGTGTTCACATTGCTTCGCAAGAATCGCTTTTCTGCAGAAAACAGTAACAGTTGTTCAGAAGGAAAGAAAGCACAGAGCCCCAGATTTTATGTTGTCCTGGAGAGCTTGCAGAGCACTGGGGAAAGGCAGGCAGAGAATTCCTTGCTAGCACCTTCTCTGTGCCTGGGAAGCAGAAGTGTTCACATTGCTTCGCAGAATCGCTTTTGTGCAGAAAACAGTAACACTTGTTCAGAAGGAAAGAAAGCACAGAGCCCCAGATTCTATGTTGTCCTGGAGAGCTTGCAGAGCACTGGGGAAAGGCAGGCAGAGAATTCCTTGCTAGCACCTTCTCTGTGCCTGGGAAGCAGAAGTGTTCACATTGCTTCGCAGAATCACTTTTGTGCGGAAAACAGTAACACTTGTTCAGAAGGAAAGAAAGCACAGAGCCCCAGATTTTATGTTGTCCTGGAGAGCTTGCAGAGCACTGCGGAAAGGCAGGCAGAGAATTCCTTGCTAGCACCTTCTCTGTGCCTGGGAAGCAGAAGTGTTCACATTGCTTCGCAGAATCGCTTTTGTGCAGAAAACATTAACACTTGTTCAGAAGGAAAGAAAGCACAGAGCCCCAGATTCTATGTTGTCCTGGAGAGCTTGCAGAGCACTGGGGAAAGGCAGGCAGAGAATTCCCTGATAGCACCTTCTCTGTGCCTGTTCACATTGCTTCGCAGAATCGCTTTTGTGCAGAAAACAGTAACACTTGTTCAGAAGGAAAGAAAGCACAGAGCCCCAGATTTTATGTTGTCCTGGAGAGCTTGCAGAGCACTGGGGAAAGGCAGGCAGAGAATTCCTTGCTAGCACCTTCTCTGTGCCTGAGAAGCAGAAGTGTTCACATTGCTTCGCAGAATCGCTTTTGTGCAGAAAACAGTAACACTTGTTCAGAAGGAAAGAAAGCACAGAGCCCCAGATTTTATGTTGTCCTGGAGAGCTTGCAGAGCACTGGGGAAAGGCAGGCAGAGAATTCCCTGCTAGCACCTTCTCTGTGCCTGGGAAGCAGAAGTGTTCACATCGCTTCGCAGAATCGCTTTTGTGCAGAAAACAGTAACACTTGTTCAGAAGGAAAGAAAGCACAGAGCCCCAGATTCTATGTTGTCCTGGAGAGCTTGCAGAGCACTGGGGAAAGGCAGGCAGAGAATTCCCTGATAGCACCTTCTCTGTGCCTGGGAAGCAGAAGTGTTCACATTGCTTCGCAGAATCGCTTTTGTGCAGAAAACAGTAACACTTGTTCAGAACGAAAGAAAGCACAGAGCCCCAGATTTTATGTTGTCCTGGAGAGCTTGCAGAGCACTGGGGAAAGGCAGGCAGAGAATTCCCTGATAGCACCTTCTCTGTGCCTGTTCACATTGCTTCGCAGAATCGCTTTTGTGCAGAAAACAGTAACACTTGTTCAGAACTAAAGAAAGCACAGAGCCCCAGATTCTATGTTGTCCTGGAGAGCTTGCAGAGCACTGGGGAAAGGCAGGCAGAGAATTCCCTGATAGCACCTTCTCTGTGCCTGGGAAGCAGAAGTGTTCACATTGCTTCGCAAGAATCGCTTTTGTGCAGAAAACAGTAACAGTTGTTCAGAACGAAAGAAAGCACAGAGCCCCAGATTCTATGTTGTCCTGGAGAGCTTGCAGAGCACTGGGGAAAGGCAGGCAGAGAATTCCCTGATAGAACCTTCTCTGTGCCTGGGAAGCACAAGTGTTCACATTGCTTCGCAGAATCGCTTTTGTGCGGAAAACACTGACACTTGTTCAGAAGGAAAGAAAGCACAGAGCCCCAGATTTTATGTTGTCCTGGAGAGCTTGCAGAGCACTGGGGAAAGGCAGGCAGAGAATTCCCTGATAGCACCTTCTCTGTGCCTGTTCACATTGCTTCGCAGAATCGCTTTTGTGCGGAAAACACTGACACTTGTTCAGAAGGAAAGAAAGCACAGAGCCCCAGATTTTATGTTGTCCTGGAGAGCTTGCAGAGCACTGGGGAAAGGCAGGCAGAGAATTCCCTGATAGCACCTTCTCTGTGCCTGTTCACATTGCTTCGCAGAATCGCTTTTGTGCAGAAAACAGTAACAGTTGTTCAGAACGAAAGAAAGCACAGAGCCCCAGATTTTATGTTGTCCTGGAGAGCTTGCAGAGCACTGGGGAAAGGCAGGCAGAGAATTCCCTGATAGCACCTTCTCTGTGCCTGGGAAGCAGAAGTGTTCACATTGCTTCGCAAGAATCGCTTTTGTGCAGAAAACAGTAACAGTTGTTCAGAACGAAAGAAAGCACAGAGCCCCAGATTCTATGTTGTCCTGGAGAGCTTGCAGAGCACTGGGGAAAGGCAGGCAGAGAATTCCCTGATAGAACCTTCTCTGTGCCTGGGAAGCACAAGTGTTCACATTGCTTCGCAGAATCGCTTTTGTGCGGAAAACACTGACACTTGTTCAGAAGGAAAGAAAGCACAGAGCCCCAGATTTTATGTTGTCCTGGAGAGCTTGCAGAGCACTGGGGAAAGGCAGGCAGAGAATTCCCTGATAGCACCTTCTCTGTGCCTGTTCACATTGCTTCGCAGAATCGCTTTTGTGCAGAAAACAGTAACACTTGTTCAGAAGGAAAGAAAGCACAGAGCCCCAGATTTTATGTTGTCCTGGAGAGCTTGCAGAGCACTGGGGAAAGGCAGGCAGAGAATTCCCTGATAGCACCTTCTCTGTGCCTGTTCACATTGCTTCGCAAGAATCGCTTTTGTGCAGAAAACAGTAACACTTGTTCAGAAGGAAAGAAAGCACAGAGCCCCAGATTTGCTGTTGTCCTGGAGAGCTTGCAGAGCACTGGGGAAAAGCAGGCAGAGAATTCCCTGATAGCACCTTCTCTGTGCCTGGGAAGCAGAAGTGTTCACATTGCTTCGCAAGAATCGCTTTTGTGCAGAAAAATGTAACAGTTGTTCAGAACGAAAGAAAGCACAGAGCCCCAGATTCTATGTTGTCCTGGAGAGCTTGCAGAGCACTGGGGAAAGGCAGGCAGAGAATTCCCTGATAGCACCTTCTCTGTGCCTGTTCACATTGCTTCGCAGAATCGCTTTTGTGCAGAAAACAGTAACACTTGTTCAGAAGGAAAGAAAGCACAGAGCCCCAGATTTTATGTTGTCCTGGAGAGCTTGCAGAGCACTGGGGAAAGGCAGGCAGAGAATTCCTTGCTAGCACCTTCTCTGTGCCTGGGAAGCAGAAGTGTTCACATTGCTTCGCAGAATCGCTTTTGTGCAGAAAACAGTAACACTTGTTCAGAAGGAAAGAAAGCACAGAGCCCCAGATTTTATGTTGTCCTGGAGAGCTTGCAGAGCACTGGGGAAAGGCAGGCAGAGAATTCCCTGATAGCACCTTCTCTGTGCCTGGGAAGCAGAAGTGTTCACATTGCTTCGCAGAATCGCTTTTGTGCGGAAAACACTAACACTTGTTCAGAAGGAAAGAAAGCACAGAGCCCCAGATTTTATGTTGTCCTGGAGAGCTTGCAGAGCACTGGGGAAAGGCAGGCAGAGAATTCCCTGATAGCACCTTTTCTGTGCCTGTTCACATTGCTTCGCAAGAATCGCTTTTGTGCAGAAAACAGTAACACTTGTTCAGAAGGAAAGAAAGCACAGAGCCCCAGATTCTATGTTGTCCTGGAGAGCTTGCAGAGCACTGGGGAAAGGCAGGCAGAGAATTCCCTGATAGCACCTTCTCTGTGCCTGGGAAGCAGAAGTGTTCACATTGCTTCGCAAGAATCGCTTTTGTGCAGAAAACAGTAACACTTGTTCAGAAGGAAAGAAAGCACAGAGCCCCAGATTCTATGTTGTCCTGGAGAGCTTGCAGAGCACTGGGGAAAGGCAGGCAGAGAATTCCCTGATAGCACCTTCTCTGTGCCTGTTCACATTGCTTCGCAGGATCGGTTTTGTGCAGAAAACAGTAACACTTGTTCAGAAGGAAAGAAAGCACAGAGCCCCAGAGTCTATGTTGTCCTGGAGAGCTTGCAGAGCACTGGGGAAAGGCAGGCAGAGAATTCCCTGCTAGCACCTCTCTGTGCCTGGAAGCAGAAGTGTTCACATTGCTTCGCAAGAATCGCTTTTCTGCAGAAAACAGTAACAGTTGTTCAGAAGGAAAGAAAGCACAGAGCCCCAGATTTTATGTTGTCCTGGAGAGCTTGCAGAGCACTGGGGAAAGGCAGGCAGAGAATTCCTTGCTAGCACCTTCTCTGTGCCTGGGAAGCAGAAGTGTTCACATTGCTTCGCAGAATCGCTTTTGTGCAGAAAACAGTAACACTTGTTCAGAAGGAAAGAAAGCACAGAGCCCCAGATTCTATGTTGTCCTGGAGAGCTTGCAGAGCACTGGGGAAAGGCAGGCAGAGAATTCCTTGCTAGCACCTTCTCTGTGCCTGGGAAGCAGAAGTGTTCACATTGCTTCGCAGAATCACTTTTGTGCGGAAAACAGTAACACTTGTTCAGAAGGAAAGAAAGCACAGAGCCCCAGATTTTATGTTGTCCTGGAGAGCTTGCAGAGCACTGCGGAAAGGCAGGCAGAGAATTCCCTGATAGCACCTTCTCTGTGCCTGGGAAGCAGAAGTGTTCACATTGCTTCGCAGAATCGCTTTTGTGCAGAAAACATTAACACTTGTTCAGAAGGAAAGAAAGCACAGAGCCCCAGATTTTATGTTGTCCTGGAGAGCTTGCAGAGCACTGGGGAAAGGCAGGCAGAGAATTCCCTGATAGCACCTTCTCTGTGCCTGTTCACATTGCTTCGCAGAATCGCTTTTGTGCAGAAAACAGTAACACTTGTTCAGAAGGAAAGAAAGCACAGAGCCCCAGATTTTATGTTGTCCTGGAGAGCTTGCAGAGCACTGGGGAAAGGCAGGCAGAGAATTCCTTGCTAGCACCTTCTCTGTGCCTGAGAAGCAGAAGTGTTCACATTGCTTCGCAGAATCGCTTTTGTGCAGAAAACAGTAACACTTGTTCAGAAGGAAAGAAAGCACAGAGCCCCAGATTTTATGTTGTCCTGGAGAGCTTGCAGAGCACTGGGGAAAGGCAGGCAGAGAATTCCCTGCTAGCACCTTCTCTGTGCCTGGGAAGCAGAAGTGTTCACATCGCTTCGCAGAATCGCTTTTGTGCAGAAAACAGTAACACTTGTTCAGAAGGAAAGAAAGCACAGAGCCCCAGATTCTATGTTGTCCTGGAGAGCTTGCAGAGCACTGGGGAAAGGCAGGCAGAGAATTCCCTGATAGCACCTTCTCTGTGCCTGGGAAGCAGAAGTGTTCACATTGCTTCGCAAGAATCGCTTTTGTGCAGAAAACAGTAACACTTGTTCAGAAGGAAAGAAAGCACAGAGCCCCAGATTCTATGTTGTCCTGGAGAGCTTGCAGAGCACTGGGGAAAGGCAGGCAGAGAATTCCCTGATAGCACCTTCTCTGTGCCTGGGAAGCAGAAGTGTTCACATTGCTTCGCAGAATCGCTTTTGTGCAGAAAACAGTAACACTTGTTCAGAACGAAAGAAAGCACAGAGCCCCAGATTCTATGTTGTCCTGGAGAGCTTGCAGAGCACTGGGGAAAGGCAGGCAGAGAATTCCCTGATAGCACCTTCTCTGTGCCTGTTCACATTGCTTCGCAGAATCGCTTTTGTGCAGAAAACAGTAACACTTGTTCAGAACGAAAGAAAGCACAGAGCCCCAGATTTTATGTTGTCCTGGAGAGCTTGCAGAGCACTGGGGAAAGGCAGGCAGAGAATTCCCTGATAGCACCTTCTCTGTGCCTGTTCACATTGCTTCGCAGAATCGCTTTTGTGCGGAAAACACTGACACTTGTTCAGAAGGAAAGAAAGCACAGAGCCCCAGATTTTATGTTGTCCTGGAGAGCTTGCAGAGCACTGGGGAAAGGCAGGCAGAGAATTCCCTGATAGCACCTTCTCTGTGCCTGTTCACATTGCTTCGCAGAATCGCTTTTGTGCAGAAAACAGTAACACTTGTTCAGAAGGAAAGAAAGCACAGAGCCCCAGATTTTATGTTGTCCTGGAGAGCTTGCAGAGCACTGGGGAAAGGCAGGCAGAGAATTCCCTGATAGCACCTTCTCTGTGCCTGGGAAGCAGAAGTGTTCACATTGCTTCGCAAGAATCGCTTTTGTGCAGAAAACAGTAACACTTGTTCAGAACGAAAGAAAGCACAGAGCCCCAGATTCTATGTTGTCCTGGAGAGCTTGCAGAGCACTGGGGAAAGGCAGGCAGAGAATTCCCTGATAGAACCTTCTCTGTGCCTGGGAAGCACAAGTGTTCACATTGCTTCGCAGAATCGCTTTTGTGCGGAAAACACTGACACTTGTTCAGAAGGAAAGAAAGCACAGAGCCCCAGATTTTATGTTGTCCTGGAGAGCTTGCAGAGCACTGGGGAAAGGCAGGCAGAGAATTCCCTGATAGCACCTTCTCTGTGCCTGTTCACATTGCTTCGCAGAATCGCTTTTGTGCAGAAAACAGTAACACTTGTTCAGAACGAAAGAAAGCACAGAGCCCCAGATTTGCTGTTGTCCTGGAGAGCTTGCAGAACACTGGGGAAAGGCAGGCAGAGAATTCCCTGATAGCACCTTCTCTGTGCCTGGGAAGCAGAGGTGTTCACATTGCTTCGCAGAATCGCTTTTGTGCAGAAAACAGTAACACTTGTTCAGAACGAAAGAAAGCACAGAGCCCCAGATTTTATGTTGTCCTGGAGAGCTTGCAGAGCACTGGGGAAAGGCAGGCAGAGAATTCCCTGATAGCACCTTCTCTGTGCCTGTTCACATTGCTTCGCAGAATCGCTTTTGTGCAGAAAACAGTAACACTTGTTCAGAAGGAAAGAAAGCACAGAGCCCCAGATTTTATGTTGTCCTGGAGAGCTTGCAGAGCACTGGGGAAAGGCAGGCAGAGAATTCCCTGATAGCACCTTCTCTGTGCCTGGGAAGCAGAAGTGTTCACATTGCTTCGCAGAATCGCTTTTGTGCAGAAAACAGTAACACTTGTTCAGAAGGAAAGAAAGCACAGCGCCCCAGATTTGCTGTTGTCCTGGAGAGCTTGCAGAGCACTGGGGAAAGGCAGGCAGAGAATTCCCTGCTAGCACCTTCTCTGTGCCTGGGAAGCAGAAGTGTTCACATTGCTTCGCAAGAATCGCTTTTGTGCAGAAAACAGTAACACTTGTTCAGAAGGAAAGAAAGCACAGAGCCCCAGATTCTATGTTGTCCTGGAGAGCTTGCAGAGCACTGGGGAAAGGCAGGCAGAGAATTCCCTGATAGAACCTTCTCTGTGCCTGGGAAGCACAAGTGTTCACATTGCTTCGCAGAATCGCTTTTGTGCGGAAAACAGTAACACTTGTTCAGAAGGAAAGAAAGCACAGAGCCCCAGATTTTATGTTGTCCTGGAGAGCTTGCAGAGCACTGGGGAAAGGCAGGCAGAGAATTCCCTGATAGCACCTTCTCTGTGCCTGTTCACATTGCTTCGCAGAATCGCTTTTGTGCAGAAAACAGTAACACTTGTTCAGAAGGAAAGAAAGCACAGAGCCCCAGATTTTATGTTGTCCTGGAGAGCTTGCAGAGCACTGGGGAAAGGCAGGCAGAGAATTCCCTGATAGCACCTTCTCTGTGCCTGTTCACATTGCTTCGCAAGAATCGCTTTTGTGCAGAAAACAGTAACACTTGTTCAGAAGGAAAGAAAGCACAGAGCCCCAGATTTGCTGTTGTCCTGGAGAGCTTGCAGAGCACTGGGGAAAGGCAGGCAGAGAATTCCCTGCTAGCACCTTCTCTGTGCCTGGGAAGCAGAAGTGTTCACATTGCTTCGCAAGAATCGCTTTTGTGCAGAAAAATGTAACAGTTGTTCAGAACGAAAGAAAGCACAGAGCCCCAGATTCTATGTTGTCCTGGAGAGCTTGCAGAGCACTGGGGAAAGGTAGGCAGAGAATTCCCTGATAGCACCTTCTCTGTGCCTGTTCACATTGCTTCGCAGAATCGCTTTTGTGCAGAAAACAGTAACACTTGTTCAGAACGAAAGAAAGCACAGAGCCCCAGATTTTATGTTGTCCTGGAGAGCTTGCAGAGCACTGGGGAAAGGCAGGCAGAGAATTCCCTGATAGCACCTTCTCTGTGCCTGTTCACATTGCTTCGCAGAATCGCTTTTGTGCAGAAAACAGTAACACTTGTTCAGAACGAAAGAAAGCACAGAGCCCCAGATTTTATGTTGTCCTGGAGAGCTTGCAGAGCACTGGGGAAAGGCAGGCAGAGAATTCCCTGATAGCACCTTCTCTGTGCCTGGGAAGCAGAAGTGTTCACATTGCTTCGCAGAATCGCTTTTGTGCAGAAAACAGTAACACTTGTTCAGAAGGAAAGAAAGCACAGAGCCCCAGATTTTATGTTGTCCTGGAGAGCTTGCAGAGCACTGGGGAAAGGCAGGCAGAGAATTCCCTGCTAGCACCTTCTCTGTGCCTGGGAAGCAGAAGTGTTCACATTGCTTCGCAGAATCGCTTTTGTGCGGAAAACACTAACACTTGTTCAGAACGAAAGAAAGCACAGAGCCCCAGATTCTATGTTGTCCTGGAGAGCTTGCAGAGCACTGGGGAAAGGCAGGCAGAGAATTCCCTGATAGCACCTTCTCTGTGCCTGTTCACATTGCTTCGCAGAATCGCTTTTGTGCAGAAAACAGTAACACTTGTTCAGAACGAAAGAAAGCACAGAGCCCCAGATTCTATGTTGTCCTGGAGAGCTTGCAGAGCACTGGGGAAAGGCAGGCAGAGAATTCCCTGATAGCACCTTCTCTGTGCCTGTTCACATTGCTTCGCAGAATCGCTTTTGTGCAGAAAACAGTAACACTTGTTCAGAAGGAAAGAAAGCACAGCGCCCCAGATTTGCTGTTGTCCTGGAGAGCTTGCAGAGCACTGGGGAAAGGCAGGCAGAGAATTCCCTGCTAGCACCTTCTCTGTGCCTGGGAAGCAGAAGTGTTCACATTGTTTCGCAAGAATCGCTTTTGTGCAGAAAACAGTAACACTTGTTCAGAAGGAAAGAAAGCACAGAGCCCCAGATTCTATGTTGTCCTGGAGAGCTTGCAGAGCACTGGGGAAAGGCAGGCAGAGAATTCCCTGATAGAACCTTCTCTGTGCCTGGGAAGCACAAGTGTTCACATTGCTTCGCAGAATCGCTTTTGTGCGGAAAACACTAACACTTGTTCAGAAGGAAAGAAAGCACAGAGCCCCAGATTTTATGTTGTCCTGGAGAGCTTGCAGAGCACTGGGGAAAGGCAGGCAGAGAATTCCCTGATAGCACCTTCTCTGTGCCTGTTCACATTGCTTCGCAGAATCGCTTTTGTGCAGAAAACAGTAACACTTGTTCAGAACGAAAGAAAGCACAGAGCCCCAGATTTTATGTTGTCCTGGAGAGCTTGCAGAGCACTGGGGAAAGGCAGGCAGAGAATTCCCTGCTAGCACCTTCTCTGTGCCTGGGAAGCAGAAGTGTTCACATTGCTTCGCAGAATCGCTTTTGTGCAGAAAACAGTAACACTTGTTCAGAAGGAAAGAAAGCACAGAGCCCCAGATTTTATGTTGTCCTGGAGAGCTTGCAGAGCACTGGGGAAAGGCAGGCAGAGAATTCCCTGATAGCACCTTCTCTGTGCCTGTTCACATTGCTTCGCAAGAATCGCTTTTGTGCAGAAAACAGTAACACTTGTTCAGAAGGAAAGAAAGCACAGAGCCCCAGATTTGCTGTTGTCCTGGAGAGCTTGCAGAGCACTGGGGAAAGGCAGGCAGAGAATTCCCTGCTAGCACCTTCTCTGTGCCTGGGAAGCAGAAGTGTTCACATTGCTTCGCAAGAATCGCTTTTGTGCAGAAAAATGTAACAGTTGTTCAGAACGAAAGAAAGCACAGAGCCCCAGATTCTATGTTGTCCTGGAGAGCTTGCAGAGCACTGGGGAAAGGCAGGCAGAGAATTCCTTGCTAGCACCTTCTCTGTGCCTGTTCACATTGCTTCGCAGAATCGCTTTTGTGCAGAAAACAGTAACACTTGTTCAGAACGAAAGAAAGCACAGAGCCCCAGATTCTATGTTGTCCTGGAGAGCTTGCAGAGCACTGGGGAAAGGCAGGCAGAGAATTCCCTGATAGCACCTTCTCTGTGCCTGGGAAGCAGAAGTGTTCACATTGCTTCGCAGAATCGCTTTTGTGCAGAAAACAGTAACACTTGTTCAGAAGGAAAGAAAGCACAGAGCCCCAGATTTGCTGTTGTCCTGGAGAGCTTGCAGAGCACTGGGGAAAGGCAGGCAGAGAATTCCCTGATAGCACCTTCTCTGTGCCTGTTCAGATTGCTTCGCAAGAATCGCTTTTGTGCAGAAAACACTAACACTTGTTCAGAAGGAAAGAAAGCACAGAGCCCCAGATTTTATGTTGTCCTGGAGAGCTTGCAGAGCACTGGGGAAAGGCAGGCAGAGAATTCCTTGCTAGCACCTTCTCTGTGCCTGGGAAGCAGAAGTGTTCACATCGCTTCGCAAGAATCGCTTTTGTGCAGAAAACAGTAACACTTGTTCAGAAGGAAAGAAAGCACAGAGCCCCAGATTTTATGTTGTCCTGGAGAGCTTGCAGAGCACTGGGGAAAGGCAGGCAGAGAATTCCCTGCTAGCACCTTCTCTGTGCCTGGGAAGCAGAAGTGTTCACATTGCTTCGCAAGAATCGCTTTTGTGCAGAAAACAGTAACACTTGTTCAGAAGGAAAGAAAGCACAGAGCCCCAGATTTTATGTTGTCCTGGAGAGCTTGCAGAGCACTGGGGAAAGGCAGGCAGAGAATTCCTTGCTAGCACCTTCTCTGTGCCTGGGAAGCAGATGTGTTCACATTGCTTCGCAGAATCGCTTTTGTGCAGAAAACAGTAACACTTGTTCAGAAGGAAAGAAAGCACAGAGCCCCAGATTCTATGTTGTCCTGGAGAGCTTGCAGAGCACTGGGGAAAGGCAGGCAGAGAATTCCCTGATAGCACCTTCTCTGTGCCTGTTCACATTGCTTCGCAAGAATCGCTTTTGTGCAGAAAACAGTAACACTTGTTCAGAAGGAAAGAAAGCACAGAGCCCCAGATTTTATGTTGTCCTGGAGAGCTTGCAGAGCACTGGGGAAAGGCAGGCAGAGAATTCCCTGCTAGCACCTTCTCTGTGCCTGGGAAGCAGAAGTGTTCACATTGCTTCGCAGAATCGCTTTTGTGCAGAAAACAGTAACACTTGTTCAGAAGGAAAGAAAGCACAGAGCCCCAGATTCTATGTTGTCCTGGAGAGCTTGCAGAGCACTGGGGAAAGGCAGGCAGAGAATTCCCTGCTAGCACCTTCTCTGTGCCTGGGAAGCAGAAGTGTTCACATTGCTTCACAAGAATCGCTTTTGTGCAGAAAACACTAACACTTGTTCAGAAGGAAAGAAAGCACAGAGCCCCAGATTTTATGTTGTCCTGGAGAGCTTGCAGAGCACTGGGGAAAGGCAGGCAGAGAATTCCTTGCTAGCACCTTCTCTGTGCCTGGGAAGCAGATGTGTTCACATTGCTTCGCAAGAATCGCTTTTGTGCAGAAAACAGTAACACTTGTTCAGAAGGAAAGAAAGCACAGAGCCCCAGATTTTATGTTGTCCTGGAGAGCTTGCAGAGCACTGGGGAAAGGCAGGCAGAGAATTCCCTGCTAGCACCTTCTCTGTGCCTGTTCACATTGCTTCGCAGAATCGCTTTTGTGCAGAAAACAGTAACACTTGTTCAGAAGGAAAGAAAGCACAGAGCCCCAGATTCTATGTTGTCCTGGAGAGCTTGCAGAGCACTGGGGAAAGGCAGGCAGAGAATTCCCTGATAGCACGTTCTCTGTGCCTGGGAAGCAGAAGTGTTCACATTGCTTCGCAAGAATCGCTTTTGTGCAGAAAACAGTAACACTTGTTCAGAAGGAAAGAAAGCACAGAGCCCCAGATTCTATGTTGTCCTGGAGAGCTTGCAGAGCACTGGGGAAAGGCAGGCAGAGAATTCCCTGATAGCACCTTCTCTGTGCCTGGGAAGCAGAAGTGTTCACATTGCTTCGCAAGAATCGCTTTTGTGCAGAAAAATGTAACAGTTGTTCAGAACGAAAGAAAGCACAGAGCCCCAGATTCTATGTTGTCCTGGAGAGCTTGCAGAGCACTGGGGAAAGGCAGGCAGAGAATTCCCTGATAGCACCTTCTCTGTGCCTGTTCACATTGCTTCGCAGAATCGCTTTTGTGCAGAAAACAGTAACACTTGTTCAGAAGGAAAGAAAGCACAGAGCCCCAGATTTTATGTTGTCCTGGAGAGCTTGCAGAGCACTGGGGAAAGGCAGGCAGAGAATTCCTTGCTAGCACCTTCTCTGTGCCTGGGAAGCAGAAGTGTTCACATTGCTTCGCAGAATCGCTTTTGTGCAGAAAACAGTAACACTTGTTCAGAAGGAAAGAAAGCACAGAGCCCCAGATTTTATGTTGTCCTGGAGAGCTTGCAGAGCACTGGGGAAAGGCAGGCAGAGAATTCCCTGATAGCACCTTCTCTGTGCCTGGGAAGCAGAAGTGTTCACATTGCTTCGCAGAATCGCTTTTGTGCGGAAAACACTAACACTTGTTCAGAAGGAAAGAAAGCACAGAGCCCCAGATTTTATGTTGTCCTGGAGAGCTTGCAGAGCACTGGGGAAAGGCAGGCAGAGAATTCCCTGATAGCACCTTTTCTGTGCCTGTTCACATTGCTTCGCAAGAATCGCTTTTGTGCAGAAAACAGTAACACTTGTTCAGAAGGAAAGAAAGCACAGAGCCCCAGATTCTATGTTGTCCTGGAGAGCTTGCAGAGCACTGGGGAAAGGCAGGCAGAGAATTCCTTGCTAGCACCTTCTCTGTGCCTGGGAAGCAGAAGTGTTCACATTGCTTCGCAAGAATCGCTTTTGTGCAGAAAACAGTAACACTTGTTCAGAAGGAAAGAAAGCACAGAGCCCCAGATTCTATGTTGTCCTGGAGAGCTTGCAGAGCACTGGGGAAAGGCAGGCAGAGAATTCCCTGATAGCACCTTCTCTGTGCCTGTTCACATTGCTTCGCAGGATCGGTTTTGTGCAGAAAACAGTAACACTTGTTCAGAAGGAAAGAAAGCACAGAGCCCCAGAGTCTATGTTGTCCTGGAGAGCTTGCAGAGCACTGGGGAAAGGCAGGCAGAGAATTCCCTGCTAGCACCTCTCTGTGCCTGGAAGCAGAAGTGTTCACATTGCTTCGCAAGAATCGCTTTTCTGCAGAAAACAGTAACAGTTGTTCAGAAGGAAAGAAAGCACAGAGCCCCAGATTTTATGTTGTCCTGGAGAGCTTGCAGAGCACTGGGGAAAGGCAGGCAGAGAATTCCTTGCTAGCACCTTCTCTGTGCCTGGGAAGCAGAAGTGTTCACATTGCTTCGCAGAATCGCTTTTGTGCAGAAAACAGTAACACTTGTTCAGAAGGAAAGAAAGCACAGAGCCCCAGATTCTATGTTGTCCTGGAGAGCTTGCAGAGCACTGGGGAAAGGCAGGCAGAGAATTCCTTGCTAGCACCTTCTCTGTGCCTGGGAAGCAGAAGTGTTCACATTGCTTCGCAGAATCACTTTTGTGCGGAAAACAGTAACACTTGTTCAGAAGGAAAGAAAGCACAGAGCCCCAGATTTTATGTTGTCCTGGAGAGCTTGCAGAGCACTGCGGAAAGGCAGGCAGAGAATTCCCTGATAGCACCTTCTCTGTGCCTGGGAAGCAGAAGTGTTCAGATTGCTTCGCAGAATCGCTTTTGTGCAGAAAACATTAACACTTGTTCAGAAGGAAAGAAAGCACAGAGCCCCAGATTTTATGTTGTCCTGGAGAGCTTGCAGAGCACTGGGGAAAGGCAGGCAGAGAATTCCCTGATAGCACCTTCTCTGTGCCTGTTCACATTGCTTCGCAGAATCGCTTTTGTGCAGAAAACAGTAACACTTGTTCAGAAGGAAAGAAAGCACAGAGCCCCAGATTTTATGTTGTCCTGGAGAGCTTGCAGAGCACTGGGGAAAGGCAGGCAGAGAATTCCTTGCTAGCACCTTCTCTGTGCCTGAGAAGCAGAAGTGTTCACATTGCTTCGCAGAATCGCTTTTGTGCAGAAAACAGTAACACTTGTTCAGAAGGAAAGAAAGCACAGAGCCCCAGATTTTATGTTGTCCTGGAGAGCTTGCAGAGCACTGGGGAAAGGCAGGCAGAGAATTCCCTGCTAGCACCTTCTCTGTGCCTGGGAAGCAGAAGTGTTCACATCGCTTCGCAGAATCGCTTTTGTGCAGAAAACAGTAACACTTGTTCAGAAGGAAAGAAAGCACAGAGCCCCAGATTCTATGTTGTCCTGGAGAGCTTGCAGAGCACTGGGGAAAGGCAGGCAGAGAATTCCCTGATAGCACCTTCTCTGTGCCTGGGAAGCAGAAGTGTTCACATTGCTTCGCAAGAATCGCTTTTGTGCAGAAAACAGTAACACTTGTTCAGAAGGAAAGAAAGCACAGAGCCCCAGATTCTATGTTGTCCTGGAGAGCTTGCAGAGCACTGGGGAAAGGCAGGCAGAGAATTCCCTGATAGCACCTTCTCTGTGCCTGTTCACATTGCTTCGCAGAATCGCTTTTGTGCAGAAAACAGTAACACTTGTTCAGAACTAAAGAAAGCACAGAGCCCCAGATTCTATGTTGTCCTGGAGAGCTTGCAGAGCACTGGGGAAAGGCAGGCAGAGAATTCCCTGATAGCACCTTCTCTGTGCCTGGGAAGCAGAAGTGTTCACATTGCTTCGCAAGAATCGCTTTTGTGCAGAAAACAGTAACAGTTGTTCAGAACGAAAGAAAGCACAGAGCCCCAGATTCTATGTTGTCCTGGAGAGCTTGCAGAGCACTGGGGAAAGGCAGGCAGAGAATTCCCTGATAGAACCTTCTCTGTGCCTGGGAAGCACAAGTGTTCACATTGCTTCGCAGAATCGCTTTTGTGCGGAAAACACTGACACTTGTTCAGAAGGAAAGAAAGCACAGAGCCCCAGATTTTATGTTGTCCTGGAGAGCTTGCAGAGCACTGGGGAAAGGCAGGCAGAGAATTCCCTGATAGCACCTTCTCTGTGCCTGTTCACATTGCTTCGCAGAATCGCTTTTGTGCGGAAAACACTGACACTTGTTCAGAAGGAAAGAAAGCACAGAGCCCCAGATTTTATGTTGTCCTGGAGAGCTTGCAGAGCACTGGGGAAAGGCAGGCAGAGAATTCCCTGATAGCACCTTCTCTGTGCCTGTTCACATTGCTTCGCAGAATCGCTTTTGTGCAGAAAACAGTTACACTTGTTCAGAACGAAAGAAAGCACAGAGCCCCAGATTTTATGTTGTCCTGGAGAGCTTGCAGAGCACTGGGGAAAGGCAGGCAGAGAATTCCCTGCTAGCACCTTCTCTGTGCCTGGGAAGCAGAAGTGTTCACATTGCTTCGCAAGAATCGCTTTTGTGCAGAAAACAGTAACAGTTGTTCAGAACGAAAGAAAGCACAGAGCCCCAGATTCTATGTTGTCCTGGAGAGCTTGCAGAGCACTGGGGAAAGGCAGGCAGAGAATTCCCTGATAGAACCTTCTCTGTGCCTGGGAAGCACAAGTGTTCACATTGCTTCGCAGAATCGCTTTTGTGCGGAAAACACTAACACTTGTTCAGAAGGAAAGAAAGCACAGAGCCCCAGATTTTATGTTGTCCTGGAGAGCTTGCAGAGCACTGGGGAAAGGCAGGCAGAGAATTCCCTGATAGCACCTTCTCTGTGCCTGTTCACATTGCTTCGCAAGAATCGCTTTTGTGCAGAAAACAGTAACACTTGTTCAGAAGGAAAGAAAGCACAGAGCCCCAGATTTGCTGTTGTCCTGGAGAGCTTGCAGAGCACTGGGGAAAGGCAGGCAGAGAATTCCCTGCTAGCACCTTCTCTGTGCCTGGGAAGCAGAAGTGTTCACATTGCTTCGCAAGAATCGCTTTTGTGCAGAAAAATGTAACAGTTGTTCAGAACGAAAGAAAGCACAGAGCCCCAGATTCTATGTTGTCCTGGAGAGCTTGCAGAGCACTGGGGAAAGGTAGGCAGAGAATTCCCTGATAGCACCTTCTCTGTGCCTGTTCACATTGCTTCGCAGAATCGCTTTTGTGCAGAAAACAGTAACACTTGTTCAGAACGAAAGAAAGCACAGAGCCCCAGATTTTATGTTGTCCTGGAGAGCTTGCAGAGCACTGGGGAAAGGCAGGCAGAGAATTCCCTGATAGCACCTTCTCTCTGCCTGTTCACATTGCTTCGCAGAATCGCTTTTGTGCAGAAAACAGTAACACTTGTTCAGAACGAAAGAAAGCACAGAGCCCCAGATTTTATGTTGTCCTGGAGAGCTTGCAGAGCACTGGGGAAAGGCAGGCAGAGAATTCCCTGATAGCACCTTCTCTGTGCCTGGGAAGCAGAAGTGTTCACATTGCTTCGCAGAATCGCTTTTGTGCAGAAAACAGTAACACTTGTTCAGAAGGAAAGAAAGCACAGAGCCCCAGATTTTATGTTGTCCTGGAGAGCTTGCAGAGCACTGGGGAAAGGCAGGCAGAGAATTCCCTGCTAGCACCTTCTCTGTGCCTGGGAAGCAGAAGTGTTCACATTGCTTCGCAGAATCGCTTTTGTGCGGAAAACACTAACACTTGTTCAGAACGAAAGAAAGCACAGAGCCCCAGATTCTATGTTGTCCTGGAGAGCTTGCAGAGCACTGGGGAAAGGCAGGCAGAGAATTCCCTGATAGCACCTTCTCTGTGCCTGTTCACATTGCTTCGCAGAATCGCTTTTGTGCAGAAAACAGTAACACTTGTTCAGAACGAAAGAAAGCACAGAGCCCCAGATTCTATGTTGTCCTGGAGAGCTTGCAGAGCACTGGGGAAAGGCAGGCAGAGAATTCCCTGATAGCACCTTCTCTGTGCCTGTTCACATTGCTTCGCAGAATCGCTTTTGTGCAGAAAACAGTAACACTTGTTCAGAAGGAAAGAAAGCACAGCGCCCCAGATTTGCTGTTGTCCTGGAGAGCTTGCAGAGCACTGGGGAAAGGCAGGCAGAGAATTCCCTGCTAGCACCTTCTCTGTGCCTGGGAAGCAGAAGTGTTCACATTGTTTCGCAAGAATCGCTTTTGTGCAGAAAACAGTAACACTTGTTCAGAAGGAAAGAAAGCACAGAGCCCCAGATTTTATGTTGTCCTGGAGAGCTTGCAGAGCACTGGGGAAAGGCAGGCAGAGAATTCCTTGCTAGCACCTTCTCTGTGCCTGGGAAGCAGAAGTGTTCACATTGCTTCGCAGAATCGCTTTTGTGCAGAAAACAGTAACACTTGTTCAGAAGGAAAGAAAGCACAGCGCCCCAGATTTGCTGTTGTCCTGGAGAGCTTGCAGAGCACTGGGGAAAGGCAGGCAGAGAATTCCCTGCTAGCACCTTCTCTGTGCCTGGGAAGCAGAAGTGTTCACATTGCTTCGCAAGAATCGCTTTTGTGCAGAAAACAGTAACACTTGTTCAGAAGGAAAGAAAGCACAGAGCCCCAGATTCTATGTTGTCCTGGAGAGCTTGCAGAGCACTGGGGAAAGGCAGGCAGAGAATTCCCTGATAGCACCTTCTCTGTGCCTGTTCACATTGCTTCGCAGAATCGCTTTTGTGCAGAAAACAGTAACACTTGTTCAGAAGGAAAGAAAGCACAGAGCCCCAGATTTTATGTTGTCCTGGAGAGCTTGCAGAGCACTGGGGAAAGGCAGGCAGAGAATTCCCTGATAGCACCTTCTCTGTGCCTGTTCACATTGCTTCGCAAGAATCGCTTTTGTGCAGAAAACAGTAACACTTCTTCAGAAGGAAAGAAAGCACAGAGCCCCAGATTTGCTGTTGTCCTGGAGAGCTTGCAGAGCACTGGGGAAAGGCAGGCAGAGAATTCCCTGCTAGCACCTTCTCTGTGCCTGGGAAGCAGAAGTGTTCACATTGCTTCGCAAGAATCGCTTTTGTGCAGAAAAATGTAACAGTTGTTCAGAACGAAAGAAAGCACAGAGCCCCAGATTCTATGTTGTCCTGGAGAGCTTGCAGAGCACTGGGGAAAGGTAGGCAGAGAATTCCCTGATAGCACCTTCTCTGTGCCTGTTCACATTGCTTCGCAGAATCGCTTTTGTGCAGAAAACAGTAACACTTGTTCAGAACGAAAGAAAGCACAGAGCCCCAGATTTTATGTTGTCCTGGAGAGCTTGCAGAGCACTGGGGAAAGGCAGGCAGAGAATTCCCTGATAGCACCTTCTCTGTGCCTGTTCACATTGCTTCGCAGAATCGCTTTTGTGCAGAAAACAGTAACACTTGTTCAGAACGAAAGAAAGCACAGAGCCCCAGATTTTATGTTGTCCTGGAGAGCTTGCAGAGCACTGGGGAAAGGCAGGCAGAGAATTCCCTGATAGCACCTTCTCTGTGCCTGGGAAGCAGAAGTGTTCACATTGCTTCGCAGAATCGCTTTTGTGCAGAAAACAGTAACACTTGTTCAGAAGGAAAGAAAGCACAGAGCCCCAGATTTTATGTTGTCCTGGAGAGCTTGCAGAGCACTGGGGAAAGGCAGGCAGAGAATTCCCTGCTAGCACCTTCTCTGTGCCTGGGAAGCAGAAGTGTTCACATTGCTTCGCAGAATCGCTTTTGTGCGGAAAACACTAACACTTGTTCAGAACGAAAGAAAGCACAGAGCCCCAGATTCTATGTTGTCCTGGAGAGCTTGCAGAGCACTGGGGAAAGGCAGGCAGAGAATTCCCTGATAGCACCTTCTCTGTGCCTGTTCACATTGCTTCGCAGAATCGCTTTTGTGCAGAAAACAGTAACACTTGTTCAGAACGAAAGAAAGCACAGAGCCCCAGATTCTATGTTGTCCTGGAGAGCTTGCAGAGCACTGGGGAAAGGCAGGCAGAGAATTCCCTGATAGCACCTTCTCTGTGCCTGTTCACATTGCTTCGCAGAATCGCTTTTGTGCAGAAAACAGTAACACTTGTTCAGAAGGAAAGAAAGCACAGAGCCCCAGATTCTATGTTGTCCTGGAGAGCTTGCAGAGCACTGGGGAAAGGCAGGCAGAGAATTCCCTGATAGCACCTTCTCTGTGCCTGGGAAGCAGAAGTGTTCACATTGCTTCGCAAGAATCGCTTTTGTGCAGAAAAATGTAACAGTTGTTCAGAACGAAAGAAAGCACAGAGCCCCAGATTCTATGTTGTCCTGGAGAGCTTGCAGAGCACTGGGGAAAGGCAGGCAGAGAATTCCCTGATAGAACCTTCTCTGTGCCTGGGAAGCACAAGTGTTCACATTGCTTCGCAGAATCGCTTTTGTGCGGAAAACACTAACACTTGTTCAGAAGGAAAGAAAGCACAGAGCCCCAGATTTTATGTTGTCCTGGAGAGCTTGCAGAGCACTGGGGAAAGGCAGGCAGAGAATTCCCTGATAGCACCTTCTCTGTGCCTGTTCACATTGCTTCGCAGAATCGCTTTTGTGCAGAAAACAGTAACACTTGTTCAGAACGAAAGAAAGCACAGAGCCCCAGATTTTATGTTGTCCTGGAGAGCTTGCAGAGCACTGGGGAAAGGCAGGCAGAGAATTCCCTGCTAGCACCTTCTCTGTGCCTGGGAAGCAGAAGTGTTCACATTGCTTCGCAGAATCGCTTTTGTGCAGAAAACAGTAACACTTGTTCAGAAGGAAAGAAAGCACAGAGCCCCAGATTTTATGTTGTCCTGGAGAGCTTGCAGAGCACTGGGGAAAGGCAGGCAGAGAATTCCCTGATAGCACCTTCTCTGTGCCTGTTCACATTGCTTCGCAAGAATCGCTTTTGTGCAGAAAACAGTAACACTTGTTCAGAAGGAAAGAAAGCACAGAGCCCCAGATTTGCTGTTGTCCTGGAGAGCTTGCAGAGCACTGGGGAAAGGCAGGCAGAGAATTCCCTGCTAGCACCTTCTCTGTGCCTGGGAAGCAGAAGTGTTCACATTGCTTTGCAAGAATCGCTTTTGTGCAGAAAAATGTAACAGTTGTTCAGAACGAAAGAAAGCACAGAGCCCCAGATTCTATGTTGTCCTGGAGAGCTTGCAGAGCACTGGGGAAAGGCAGGCAGAGAATTCCTTGCTAGCACCTTCTCTGTGCCTGTTCACATTGCTTCGCAGAATCGCTTTTGTGCAGAAAACAGTAACACTTGTTCAGAACGAAAGAAAGCACAGAGCCCCAGATTCTATGTTGTCCTGGAGAGCTTGCAGAGCACTGGGGAAAGGCAGGCAGAGAATTCCCTGATAGCACCTTCTCTGTGCCTGGGAAGCAGAAGTGTTCACATTGCTTCGCAGAATCGCTTTTGTGCAGAAAACAGTAACACTTGTTCAGAAGGAAAGAAAGCAAAGAGCCCCAGATTTGCTGTTGTCCTGGAGAGCTTGCAGAGCACTGGGGAAAGGCAGGCAGAGAATTCCCTGATAGCACCTTCTCTGTGCCTGTTCACATTGCTTCGCAAGAATCGCTTTTGTGCAGAAAACACTAACACTTGTTCAGAAGGAAAGAAAGCACAGAGCCCCAGATTTTATGTTGTCCTGGAGAGCTTGCAGAGCACTGGGGAAAGGCAGGCAGAGAATTCCTTGCTAGCACCTTCTCTGTGCCTGGGAAGCAGAAGTGTTCACATCGCTTCGCAAGAATCGCTTTTGTGCAGAAAACAGTAACACTTGTTCAGAAGGAAAGAAAGCACAGAGCCCCAGATTTTATGTTGTCCTGGAGAGCTTGCAGAGCACTGGGGAAAGGCAGGCAGAGAATTCCCTGCTAGCACCTTCTCTGTGCCTGGGAAGCAGAAGTGTTCACATTGCTTCGCAAGAATCGCTTTTGTGCAGAAAACACTAACACTTGTTCAGAAGGAAAGAAAGCACAGAGCCCCAGATTTTATGTTGTCCTGGAGAGCTTGCAGAGCACTGGGGAAAGGCAGGCAGAGAATTCCTTGCTAGCACCTTCTCTGTGCCTGGGAAGCAGATGTGTTCACATTGCTTCGCAGAATCGCTTTTGTGCAGAAAACAGTAACACTTGTTCAGAAGGAAAGAAAGCACAGAGCCCCAGATTCTATGTTGTCCTGGAGAGCTTGCAGAGCACTGGGGAAAGGCAGGCAGAGAATTCCCTGATAGCACCTTCTCTGTGCCTGTTCACATTGCTTCGCAAGAATCGCTTTTGTGCAGAAAACAGTAACACTTGTTCAGAAGGAAAGAAAGCACAGAGCCCCAGATTTTATGTTGTCCTGGAGAGCTTGCAGAGCACTGGGGAAAGGCAGGCAGAGAATTCCCTGCTAGCACCTTCTCTGTGCCTGGGAAGCAGAAGTGTTCACATTGCTTCGCAGAATCGCTTTTGTGCAGAAAACAGTAACACTTGTTCAGAAGGAAAGAAAGCACAGAGCCCCAGATTCTATGTTGTCCTGGAGAGCTTGCAGAGCACTGGGGAAAGGCAGGCAGAGAATTCCCTGCTAGCACCTTCTCTGTGCCTGGGAAGCAGAAGTGTTCACATTGCTTCACAAGAATCGCTTTTGTGCAGAAAACACTAACACTTGTTCAGAAGGAAAGAAAGCACAGAGCCCCAGATTTTATGTTGTCCTGGAGAGCTTGCAGAGCACTGGGGAAAGGCAGGCAGAGAATTCCTTGCTAGCACCTTCTCTGTGCCTGGGAAGCAGATGTGTTCACATTGCTTCGCAGAATCGCTTTTGTGCAGAAAACAGTAACACTTGTTCAGAAGGAAAGAAAGCACAGAGCCCCAGATTTTATGTTGTCCTGGAGAGCTTGCAGAGCACTGGGGAAAGGCAGGCAGAGAATTCCCTGCTAGCACCTTCTCTGTGCCTGTTCACATTGCTTCGCAGAATCGCTTTTGTGCAGAAAACAGTAACACTTGTTCAGAAGGAAAGAAAGCACAGAGCCCCAGATTCTATGTTGTCCTGGAGAGCTTGCAGAGCACTGGGGAAAGGCAGGCAGAGAATTCCCTGATAGCACGTTCTCTGTGCCTGGGAAGCAGAAGTGTTCACATTGCTTCGCAAGAATCGCTTTTGTGCAGAAAACAGTAACACTTGTTCAGAAGGAAAGAAAGCACAGAGCCCCAGATTCTATGTTGTCCTGGAGAGCTTGCAGAGCACTGGGGAAAGGCAGGCAGAGAATTCCCTGATAGCACCTTCTCTGTGCCTGGGAAGCAGAAGTGTTCACATTGCTTCGCAAGAATCGCTTTTGTGCAGAAAAATGTAACAGTTGTTCAGAACGAAAGAAAGCACAGAGCCCCAGATTCTATGTTGTCCTGGAGAGCTTGCAGAGCACTGGGGAAAGGCAGGCAGAGAATTCCCTGATAGCACCTTCTCTGTGCCTGTTCACATTGCTTCGCAGAATCGCTTTTGTGCAGAAAACAGTAACACTTGTTCAGAAGGAAAGAAAGCACAGAGCCCCAGATTTTATGTTGTCCTGGAGAGCTTGCAGAGCACTGGGGAAAGGCAGGCAGAGAATTCCTTGCTAGCACCTTCTCTGTGCCTGGGAAGCAGAAGTGTTCACATTGCTTCGCAGAATCGCTTTTGTGCAGAAAACAGTAACACTTGTTCAGAAGGAAAGAAAGCACAGAGCCCCAGATTTTATGTTGTCCTGGAGAGCTTGCAGAGCACTGGGGAAAGGCAGGCAGAGAATTCCCTGATAGCACCTTCTCTGTGCCTGGGAAGCAGAAGTGTTCACATTGCTTCGCAGAATCGCTTTTGTGCGGAAAACACTAACACTTGTTCAGAAGGAAAGAAAGCACAGAGCCCCAGATTTTATGTTGTCCTGGAGAGCTTGCAGAGCACTGGGGAAAGGCAGGCAGAGAATTCCCTGATAGCACCTTTTCTGTGCCTGTTCACATTGCTTCGCAAGAATCGCTTTTGTGCAGAAAACAGTAACACTTGTTCAGAAGGAAAGAAAGCACAGAGCCCCAGATTCTATGTTGTCCTGGAGAGCTTGCAGAGCACTGGGGAAAGGCAGGCAGAGAATTCCTTGCTAGCACCTTCTCTGTGCCTGGGAAGCAGAAGTGTTCACATTGCTTCGCAAGAATCGCTTTTGTGCAGAAAACAGTAACACTTGTTCAGAAGGAAAGAAAGCACAGAGCCCCAGATTCTATGTTGTCCTGGAGAGCTTGCAGAGCACTGGGGAAAGGCAGGCAGAGAATTCCCTGATAGCACCTTCTCTGTGCCTGTTCACATTGCTTCGCAGGATCGGTTTTGTGCAGAAAACAGTAACACTTGTTCAGAAGGAAAGAAAGCACAGAGCCCCAGAGTCTATGTTGTCCTGGAGAGCTTGCAGAGCACTGGGGAAAGGCAGGCAGAGAATTCCTTGCTAGCACCTTCTCTGTGCCTGGGAAGCAGAAGTGTTCACATTGCTTCGCAGAATCGCTTTTGTGCAGAAAACAGTAACACTTGTTCAGAAGGAAAGAAAGCACAGAGCCCCAGATTCTATGTTGTCCTGGAGAGCTTGCAGAGCACTGGGGAAAGGCAGGCAGAGAATTCCTTGCTAGCACCTTCTCTGTGCCTGGGAAGCAGAAGTGTTCACATTGCTTCGCAGAATCACTTTTGTGCGGAAAACAGTAACACTTGTTCAGAAGGAAAGAAAGCACAGAGCCCCAGATTTTATGTTGTCCTGGAGAGCTTGCAGAGCACTGCGGAAAGGCAGGCAGAGAATTCCCTGATAGCACCTTCTCTGTGCCTGGGAAGCAGAAGTGTTCACATTGCTTCGCAGAATCGCTTTTGTGCAGAAAACAGTAACACTTGTTCAGAAGGAAAGAAAGCACAGAGCCCCAGATTTTATGTTGTCCTGGAGAGCTTGCAGAGCACTGGGGAAAGGCAGGCAGAGAATTCCCTGATAGCACCTTCTCTGTGCCTGTTCACATTGCTTCGCAGAATCGCTTTTGTGCAGAAAACAGTAACACTTGTTCAGAAGGAAAGAAAGCACAGAGCCCCAGATTTTATGTTGTCCTGGAGAGCTTGCAGAGCACTGGGGAAAGGCAGGCAGAGAATTCCTTGCTAGCACCTTCTCTGTGCCTGAGAAGCAGAAGTGTTCACATTGCTTCGCAGAATCGCTTTTGTGCAGAAAACAGTAACACTTGTTCAGAAGGAAAGAAAGCACAGAGCCCCAGATTTTATGTTGTCCTGGAGAGCTTGCAGAGCACTGGGGAAAGGCAGGCAGAGAATTCCCTGCTAGCACCTTCTCTGTGCCTGGGAAGCAGAAGTGTTCACATCGCTTCGCAGAATCGCTTTTGTGCAGAAAACAGTAACACTTGTTCAGAAGGAAAGAAAGCACAGAGCCCCAGATTCTATGTTGTCCTGGAGAGCTTGCAGAGCACTGGGGAAAGGCAGGCAGAGAATTCCCTGATAGCACCTTCTCTGTGCCTGGGAAGCAGAAGTGTTCACATTGCTTCGCAAGAATCGCTTTTGTGCAGAAAACAGTAACACTTGTTCAGAAGGAAAGAAAGCACAGAGCCCCAGATTCTATGTTGTCCTGGAGAGCTTGCAGAGCACTGGGGAAAGGCAGGCAGAGAATTCCCTGATAGCACCTTCTCTGTGCCTGTTCACATTGCTTCGCAGAATCGCTTTTGTGCAGAAAACAGTAACACTTGTTCAGAACGAAAGAAAGCACAGAGCCCCAGATTTTATGTTGTCCTGGAGAGCTTGCAGAGCACTGGGGAAAGGCAGGCAGAGAATTCCCTGATAGCACCTTCTCTGTGCCTGTTCACATTGCTTCGCAGAATCGCTTTTGTGCAGAAAACAGTAACACTTGTTCAGAACTAAAGAAAGCACAGAGCCCCAGATTCTATGTTGTCCTGGAGAGCTTGCAGAGCACTGGGGAAAGGCAGGCAGAGAATTCCCTGATAGCACCTTCTCTGTGCCTGGGAAGCAGAAGTGTTCACATCGCTTCGCAAGAATCGCTTTTGTGCAGAAAACAGTAACACTTGTTCAGAAGGAAAGAAAGCACAGAGCCCCAGATTTTATGTTGTCCTGGAGAGCTTGCAGAGCACTGGGGAAAGGCAGGCAGAGAATTCCCTGCTAGCACCTTCTCTGTGCCTGGGAAGCAGAAGTGTTCACATTGCTTCGCAAGAATCGCTTTTGTGCAGAAAACAGTAACACTTGTTCAGAAGGAAAGAAAGCACAGAGCCCCAGATTTTATGTTGTCCTGGAGAGCTTGCAGAGCACTGGGGAAAGGCAGGCAGAGAATTCCTTGCTAGCACCTTCTCTGTGCCTGGGAAGCAGATGTGTTCACATTGCTTCGCAGAATCGCTTTTGTGCAGAAAACAGTAACACTTGTTCAGAAGGAAAGAAAGCACAGAGCCCCAGATTCTATGTTGTCCTGGAGAGCTTGCAGAGCACTGGGGAAAGGCAGGCAGAGAATTCCCTGATAGCACCTTCTCTGTGCCTGTTCACATTGCTTCGCAAGAATCGCTTTTGTGCAGAAAACAGTAACACTTGTTCAGAAGGAAAGAAAGCACAGAGCCCCAGATTTTATGTTGTCCTGGAGAGCTTGCAGAGCACTGGGGAAAGGCAGGCAGAGAATTCCCTGCTAGCACCTTCTCTGTGCCTGGGAAGCAGAAGTGTTCACATTGCTTCGCAGAATCGCTTTTGTGCAGAAAACAGTAACACTTGTTCAGAAGGAAAGAAAGCACAGAGCCCCAGATTCTATGTTGTCCTGGAGAGCTTGCAGAGCACTGGGGAAAGGCAGGCAGAGAATTCCCTGCTAGCACCTTCTCTGTGCCTGGGAAGCAGAAGTGTTCACATTGCTTCACAAGAATCGCTTTTGTGCAGAAAACACTAACACTTGTTCAGAAGGAAAGAAAGCACAGAGCCCCAGATTTTATGTTGTCCTGGAGAGCTTGCAGAGCACTGGGGAAAGGCAGGCAGAGAATTCCTTGCTAGCACCTTCTCTGTGCCTGGGAAGCAGATGTGTTCACATTGCTTCGCAGAATCGCTTTTGTGCAGAAAACAGTAACACTTGTTCAGAAGGAAAGAAAGCACAGAGCCCCAGATTTTATGTTGTCCTGGAGAGCTTGCAGAGCACTGGGGAAAGGCAGGCAGAGAATTCCCTGCTAGCACCTTCTCTGTGCCTGTTCACATTGCTTCGCAGAATCGCTTTTGTGCAGAAAACAGTAACACTTGTTCAGAAGGAAAGAAAGCACAGAGCCCCAGATTCTATGTTGTCCTGGAGAGCTTGCAGAGCACTGGGGAAAGGCAGGCAGAGAATTCCCTGATAGCACGTTCTCTGTGCCTGGGAAGCAGAAGTGTTCACATTGCTTCGCAAGAATCGCTTTTGTGCAGAAAACAGTAACACTTGTTCAGAAGGAAAGAAAGCACAGAGCCCCAGATTCTATGTTGTCCTGGAGAGCTTGCAGAGCACTGGGGAAAGGCAGGCAGAGAATTCCCTGATAGCACCTTCTCTGTGCCTGGGAAGCAGAAGTGTTCACATTGCTTCGCAAGAATCGCTTTTGTGCAGAAAAATGTAACAGTTGTTCAGAACGAAAGAAAGCACAGAGCCCCAGATTCTATGTTGTCCTGGAGAGCTTGCAGAGCACTGGGGAAAGGCAGGCAGAGAATTCCCTGATAGCACCTTCTCTGTGCCTGTTCACATTGCTTCGCAGAATCGCTTTTGTGCAGAAAACAGTAACACTTGTTCAGAAGGAAAGAAAGCACAGAGCCCCAGATTTTATGTTGTCCTGGAGAGCTTGCAGAGCACTGGGGAAAGGCAGGCAGAGAATTCCTTGCTAGCACCTTCTCTGTGCCTGGGAAGCAGAAGTGTTCACATTGCTTCGCAGAATCGCTTTTGTGCAGAAAACAGTAACACTTGTTCAGAAGGAAAGAAAGCACAGAGCCCCAGATTTTATGTTGTCCTGGAGAGCTTGCAGAGCACTGGGGAAAGGCAGGCAGAGAATTCCCTGATAGCACCTTCTCTGTGCCTGGGAAGCAGAAGTGTTCACATTGCTTCGCAGAATCGCTTTTGTGCGGAAAACACTAACACTTGTTCAGAAGGAAAGAAAGCACAGAGCCCCAGATTTTATGTTGTCCTGGAGAGCTTGCAGAGCACTGGGGAAAGGCAGGCAGAGAATTCCCTGATAGCACCTTTTCTGTGCCTGTTCACATTGCTTCGCAAGAATCGCTTTTGTGCAGAAAACAGTAACACTTGTTCAGAAGGAAAGAAAGCACAGAGCCCCAGATTCTATGTTGTCCTGGAGAGCTTGCAGAGCACTGGGGAAAGGCAGGCAGAGAATTCCTTGCTAGCACCTTCTCTGTGCCTGGGAAGCAGAAGTGTTCACATTGCTTCGCAAGAATCGCTTTTGTGCAGAAAACAGTAACACTTGTTCAGAAGGAAAGAAAGCACAGAGCCCCAGATTCTATGTTGTCCTGGAGAGCTTGCAGAGCACTGGGGAAAGGCAGGCAGAGAATTCCCTGATAGCACCTTCTCTGTGCCTGTTCACATTGCTTCGCAGGATCGGTTTTGTGCAGAAAACAGTAACACTTGTTCAGAAGGAAAGAAAGCACAGAGCCCCAGAGTCTATGTTGTCCTGGAGAGCTTGCAGAGCACTGGGGAAAGGCAGGCAGAGAATTCCCTGCTAGCACCTCTCTGTGCCTGGAAGCAGAAGTGTTCACATTGCTTCGCAAGAATCGCTTTTCTGCAGAAAACAGTAACAGTTGTTCAGAAGGAAAGAAAGCACAGAGCCCCAGATTTTATGTTGTCCTGGAGAGCTTGCAGAGCACTGGGGAAAGGCAGGCAGAGAATTCCTTGCTAGCACCTTCTCTGTGCCTGGGAAGCAGAAGTGTTCACATTGCTTCGCAGAATCGCTTTTGTGCAGAAAACAGTAACACTTGTTCAGAAGGAAAGAAAGCACAGAGCCCCAGATTCTATGTTGTCCTGGAGAGCTTGCAGAGCACTGGGGAAAGGCAGGCAGAGAATTCCTTGCTAGCACCTTCTCTGTGCCTGGGAAGCAGAAGTGTTCACATTGCTTCGCAGAATCACTTTTGTGCGGAAAACAGTAACACTTGTTCAGAAGGAAAGAAAGCACAGAGCCCCAGATTTTATGTTGTCCTGGAGAGCTTGCAGAGCACTGCGGAAAGGCAGGCAGAGAATTCCCTGATAGCACCTTCTCTGTGCCTGGGAAGCAGAAGTGTTCACATTGCTTCGCAGAATCGCTTTTGTGCAGAAAACATTAACACTTGTTCAGAAGGAAAGAAAGCACAGAGCCCCAGATTTTATGTTGTCCTGGAGAGCTTGCAGAGCACTGGGGAAAGGCAGGCAGAGAATTCCCTGATAGCACCTTCTCTGTGCCTGTTCACATTGCTTCGCAGAATCGCTTTTGTGCAGAAAACAGTAACACTTGTTCAGAAGGAAAGAAAGCACAGAGCCCCAGATTTTATGTTGTCCTGGAGAGCTTGCAGAGCACTGGGGAAAGGCAGGCAGAGAATTCCTTGCTAGCACCTTCTCTGTGCCTGAGAAGCAGAAGTGTTCACATTGCTTCGCAGAATCGCTTTTGTGCAGAAAACAGTAACACTTGTTCAGAAGGAAAGAAAGCACAGAGCCCCAGATTTTATGTTGTCCTGGAGAGCTTGCAGAGCACTGGGGAAAGGCAGGCAGAGAATTCCCTGCTAGCACCTTCTCTGTGCCTGGGAAGCAGAAGTGTTCACATCGCTTCGCAGAATCGCTTTTGTGCAGAAAACAGTAACACTTGTTCAGAAGGAAAGAAAGCACAGAGCCCCAGATTCTATGTTGTCCTGGAGAGCTTGCAGAGCACTGGGGAAAGGCAGGCAGAGAATTCCCTGATAGCACCTTCTCTGTGCCTGGGAAGCAGAAGTGTTCACATTGCTTCGCAAGAATCGCTTTTGTGCAGAAAACAGTAACACTTGTTCAGAAGGAAAGAAAGCACAGAGCCCCAGATTCTATGTTGTCCTGGAGAGCTTGCAGAGCACTGGGGAAAGGCAGGCAGAGAATTCCCTGATAGCACCTTCTCTGTGCCTGTTCACATTGCTTCGCAGAATCGCTTTTGTGCAGAAAACAGTAACACTTGTTCAGAACTAAAGAAAGCACAGAGCCCCAGATTCTATGTTGTCCTGGAGAGCTTGCAGAGCACTGGGGAAAGGCAGGCAGAGAATTCCCTGATAGCACCTTCTCTGTGCCTGGGAAGCAGAAGTGTTCACATTGCTTCGCAAGAATCGCTTTTGTGCAGAAAACAGTAACAGTTGTTCAGAACGAAAGAAAGCACAGAGCCCCAGATTCTATGTTGTCCTGGAGAGCTTGCAGAGCACTGGGGAAAGGCAGGCAGAGAATTCCCTGATAGAACCTTCTCTGTGCCTGGGAAGCACAAGTGTTCACATTGCTTCGCAGAATCGCTTTTGTGCGGAAAACACTGACACTTGTTCAGAAGGAAAGAAAGCACAGAGCCCCAGATTTTATGTTGTCCTGGAGAGCTTGCAGAGCACTGGGGAAAGGCAGGCAGAGAATTCCCTGATAGCACCTTCTCTGTGCCTGTTCACATTGCTTCGCAGAATCGCTTTTGTGCGGAAAACACTGACACTTGTTCAGAAGGAAAGAAAGCACAGAGCCCCAGATTTTATGTTGTCCTGGAGAGCTTGCAGAGCACTGGGGAAAGGCAGGCAGAGAATTCCCTGATAGCACCTTCTCTGTGCCTGTTCACATTGCTTCGCAGAATCGCTTTTGTGCAGAAAACAGTTACACTTGTTCAGAACGAAAGAAAGCACAGAGCCCCAGATTTTATGTTGTCCTGGAGAGCTTGCAGAGCACTGGGGAAAGGCAGGCAGAGAATTCCCTGCTAGCACCTTCTCTGTGCCTGGGAAGCAGAAGTGTTCACATTGCTTCGCAAGAATCGCTTTTGTGCAGAAAACAGTAACAGTTGTTCAGAACGAAAGAAAGCACAGAGCCCCAGATTCTATGTTGTCCTGGAGAGCTTGCAGAGCACTGGGGAAAGGCAGGCAGAGAATTCCCTGATAGAACCTTCTCTGTGCCTGGGAAGCACAAGTGTTCACATTGCTTCGCAGAATCGCTTTTGTGCGGAAAACACTGACACTTGTTCAGAAGGAAAGAAAGCACAGAGCCCCAGATTTTATGTTGTCCTGGAGAGCTTGCAGAGCACTGGGGAAAGGCAGGCAGAGAATTCCCTGATAGCACCTTCTCTGTGCCTGTTCACATTGCTTCGCAGAATCGCTTTTGTGCAGAAAACAGTAACACTTGTTCAGAACGAAAGAAAGCACAGAGCCCCAGATTTGCTGTTGTCCTGGAGAGCTTGCAGAACACTGGGGAAAGGCAGGCAGAGAATTCCCTGATAGCACCTTCTCTGTGCCTGGGAAGCAGAGGTGTTCACATTGCTTCGCAGAATCGCTTTTGTGCAGAAAACAGTAACACTTGTTCAGAAGGAAAGAAAGCACAGAGCCCCAGATTTTATGTTGTCCTGGAGAGCTTGCAGAGCACTGGGGAAAGGCAGGCAGAGAATTCCCTGATAGCACCTTCTCTGTGCCTGTTCACATTGCTTCGCAAGAATCGCTTTTGTGCAGAAAACAGTAACACTTGTTCAGAAGGAAAGAAAGCACAGAGCCCCAGATTTGCTGTTGTCCTGGAGAGCTTGCAGAGCACTGGGGAAAAGCAGGCAGAGATTTCCCTGATAGCACCTTCTCTGTGCCTGGGAAGCAGAAGTGTTCACATTGCTTCGCAAGAATCGCTTTTGTGCAGAAAAATGTAACAGTTGTTCAGAACGAAAGAAAGCACAGAGCCCCAGATTCTATGTTGTCCTGGAGAGCTTGCAGAGCACTGGGGAAAGGCAGGCAGAGAATTCCCTGATAGCACCTTCTCTGTGCCTGTTCACATTGCTTCGCAGAATCGCTTTTGTGCAGAAAACAGTAACACTTGTTCAGAAGGAAAGAAAGCACAGAGCCCCAGATTTTATGTTGTCCTGGAGAGCTTGCAGAGCACTGGGGAAAGGCAGGCAGAGAATTCCTTGCTAGCACCTTCTCTGTGCCTGGGAAGCAGAAGTGTTCACATTGCTTCGCAGAATCGCTTTTGTGCAGAAAACAGTAACACTTGTTCAGAAGGAAAGAAAGCACAGCGCCCCAGATTTGCTGTTGTCCTGGAGAGCTTGCAGAGCACTGGGGAAAGGCAGGCAGAGAATTCCCTGCTAGCACCTTCTCTGTGCCTGGGAAGCAGAAGTGTTCACATTGCTTCGCAAGAATCGCTTTTGTGCAGAAAACAGTAACACTTGTTCAGAACGAAAGAAAGCACAGAGCCCCAGATTCTATGTTGTCCTGGAGAGCTTGCAGAGCACTGGGGAAAGGCAGGCAGAGAATTCCCTGATAGAACCTTCTCTGTGCCTGGGAAGCACAAGTGTTCACATTGCTTCGCAGAATCGCTTTTGTGCGGAAAACACTAACACTTGTTCAGAAGGAAAGAAAGCACAGAGCCCCAGATTTTATGTTGTCCTGGAGAGCTTGCAGAGCACTGGGGAAAGGCAGGCAGAGAATTCCCTGATAGCACCTTCTCTGTGCCTGTTCACATTGCTTCGCAAGAATCGCTTTTGTGCAGAAAACAGTAACACTTGTTCAGAAGGAAAGAAAGCACAGAGCCCCAGATTTGCTGTTGTCCTGGAGAGCTTGCAGAGCACTGGGGAAAGGCAGGCAGAGAATTCCCTGCTAGCACCTTCTCTGTGCCTGGGAAGCAGAAGTGTTCACATTGCTTCGCAAGAATCGCTTTTGTGCAGAAAAATGTAACAGTTGTTCAGAACGAAAGAAAGCACAGAGCCCCAGATTCTATGTTGTCCTGGAGAGCTTGCAGAGCACTGGGGAAAGGTAGGCAGAGAATTCCCTGATAGCACCTTCTCTGTGCCTGTTCACATTGCTTCGCAGAATCGCTTTTGTGCAGAAAACAGTAACACTTGTTCAGAACGAAAGAAAGCACAGAGCCCCAGATTTTATGTTGTCCTGGAGAGCTTGCAGAGCACTGGGGAAAGGCAGGCAGAGAATTCCCTGATAGCACCTTCTCTCTGCCTGTTCACATTGCTTCGCAGAATCGCTTTTGTGCAGAAAACAGTAACACTTGTTCAGAACGAAAGAAAGCACAGAGCCCCAGATTTTATGTTGTCCTGGAGAGCTTGCAGAGCACTGGGGAAAGGCAGGCAGAGAATTCCCTGATAGCACCTTCTCTGTGCCTGGGAAGCAGAAGTGTTCACATTGCTTCGCAGAATCGCTTTTGTGCAGAAAACAGTAACACTTGTTCAGAAGGAAAGAAAGCACAGAGCCCCAGATTTTATGTTGTCCTGGAGAGCTTGCAGAGCACTGGGGAAAGGCAGGCAGAGAATTCCCTGCTAGCACCTTCTCTGTGCCTGGGAAGCAGAAGTGTTCACATTGCTTCGCAGAATCGCTTTTGTGCGGAAAACACTAACACTTGTTCAGAACGAAAGAAAGCACAGAGCCCCAGATTCTATGTTGTCCTGGAGAGCTTGCAGAGCACTGGGGAAAGGCAGGCAGAGAATTCCCTGATAGCACCTTCTCTGTGCCTGTTCACATTGCTTCGCAGAATCGCTTTTGTGCAGAAAACAGTAACACTTGTTCAGAACGAAAGAAAGCACAGAGCCCCAGATTCTATGTTGTCCTGGAGAGCTTGCAGAGCACTGGGGAAAGGCAGGCAGAGAATTCCCTGATAGCACCTTCTCTGTGCCTGTTCACATTGCTTCGCAGAATCGCTTTTGTGCAGAAAACAGTAACACTTGTTCAGAAGGAAAGAAAGCACAGCGCCCCAGATTTGCTGTTGTCCTGGAGAGCTTGCAGAGCACTGGGGAAAGGCAGGCAGAGAATTCCCTGCTAGCACCTTCTCTGTGCCTGGGAAGCAGAAGTGTTCACATTGTTTCGCAAGAATCGCTTTTGTGCAGAAAACAGTAACACTTGTTCAGAAGGAAAGAAAGCACAGAGCCCCAGATTTTATGTTGTCCTGGAGAGCTTGCAGAGCACTGGGGAAAGGCAGGCAGAGAATTCCTTGCTAGCACCTTCTCTGTGCCTGGGAAGCAGAAGTGTTCACATTGCTTCGCAGAATCGCTTTTGTGCAGAAAACAGTAACACTTGTTCAGAAGGAAAGAAAGCACAGCGCCCCAGATTTGCTGTTGTCCTGGAGAGCTTGCAGAGCACTGGGGAAAGGCAGGCAGAGAATTCCCTGCTAGCACCTTCTCTGTGCCTGGGAAGCAGAAGTGTTCACATTGCTTCGCAAGAATCGCTTTTGTGCAGAAAACAGTAACACTTGTTCAGAAGGAAAGAAAGCACAGAGCCCCAGATTCTATGTTGTCCTGGAGAGCTTGCAGAGCACTGGGGAAAGGCAGGCAGAGAATTCCCTGATAGCACCTTCTCTGTGCCTGTTCACATTGCTTCGCAGAATCGCTTTTGTGCAGAAAACAGTAACACTTGTTCAGAAGGAAAGAAAGCACAGAGCCCCAGATTTTATGTTGTCCTGGAGAGCTTGCAGAGCACTGGGGAAAGGCAGGCAGAGAATTCCCTGATAGCACCTTCTCTGTGCCTGTTCACATTGCTTCGCAAGAATCGCTTTTGTGCAGAAAACAGTAACACTTCTTCAGAAGGAAAGAAAGCACAGAGCCCCAGATTCGCTGTTGTCCTGGAGAGCTTGCAGAGCACTGGGGAAAGGCAGGCAGAGAATTCCCTGCTAGCACCTTCTCTGTGCCTGGGAAGCAGAAGTGTTCACATTGCTTCGCAAGAATCGCTTTTGTGCAGAAAAATGTAACAGTTGTTCAGAACGAAAGAAAGCACAGAGCCCCAGATTCTATGTTGTCCTGGAGAGCTTGCAGAGCACTGGGGAAAGGTAGGCAGAGAATTCCCTGATAGCACCTTCTCTGTGCCTGTTCACATTGCTTCGCAGAATCGCTTTTGTGCAGAAAACAGTAACACTTGTTCAGAACGAAAGAAAGCACAGAGCCCCAGATTTTATGTTGTCCTGGAGAGCTTGCAGAGCACTGGGGAAAGGCAGGCAGAGAATTCCCTGATAGCACCTTCTCTGTGCCTGTTCACATTGCTTCGCAGAATCGCTTTTGTGCAGAAAACAGTAACACTTGTTCAGAACGAAAGAAAGCACAGAGCCCCAGATTTTATGTTGTCCTGGAGAGCTTGCAGAGCACTGGGGAAAGGCAGGCAGAGAATTCCCTGATAGCACCTTCTCTGTGCCTGGGAAGCAGAAGTGTTCACATTGCTTCGCAGAATCGCTTTTGTGCAGAAAACAGTAACACTTGTTCAGAAGGAAAGAAAGCACAGAGCCCCAGATTTTATGTTGTCCTGGAGAGCTTGCAGAGCACTGGGGAAAGGCAGGCAGAGAATTCCCTGCTAGCACCTTCTCTGTGCCTGGGAAGCAGAAGTGTTCACATTGCTTCGCAGAATCGCTTTTGTGCGGAAAACACTAACACTTGTTCAGAACGAAAGAAAGCACAGAGCCCCAGATTCTATGTTGTCCTGGAGAGCTTGCAGAGCACTGGGGAAAGGCAGGCAGAGAATTCCCTGATAGCACCTTCTCTGTGCCTGTTCACATTGCTTCGCAGAATCGCTTTTGTGCAGAAAACAGTAACACTTGTTCAGAACGAAAGAAAGCACAGAGCCCCAGATTCTATGTTGTCCTGGAGAGCTTGCAGAGCACTGGGGAAAGGCAGGCAGAGAATTCCCTGATAGCACCTTCTCTGTGCCTGTTCACATTGCTTCGCAGAATCGCTTTTGTGCAGAAAACAGTAACACTTGTTCAGAAGGAAAGAAAGCACAGAGCCCCAGATTCTATGTTGTCCTGGAGAGCTTGCAGAGCACTGGGGAAAGGCAGGCAGAGAATTCCCTGATAGCACCTTCTCTATGCCTGGGAAGCAGAAGTGTTCACATTGCTTCGCAAGAATCGCTTTTGTGCAGAAAAATGTAACAGTTGTTCAGAACGAAAGAAAGCACAGAGCCCCAGATTCTATGTTGTCCTGGAGAGCTTGCAGAGCACTGGGGAAAGGCAGGCAGAGAATTCCCTGATAGAACCTTCTCTGTGCCTGGGAAGCACAAGTGTTCACATTGCTTCGCAGAATCGCTTTTGTGCGGAAAACACTAACACTTGTTCAGAAGGAAAGAAAGCACAGAGCCCCAGATTTTATGTTGTCCTGGAGAGCTTGCAGAGCACTGGGGAAAGGCAGGCAGAGAATTCCCTGATAGCACCTTCTCTGTGCCTGTTCACATTGCTTCGCAGAATCGCTTTTGTGCAGAAAACAGTAACACTTGTTCAGAACGAAAGAAAGCACAGAGCCCCAGATTTTATGTTGTCCTGGAGAGCTTGCAGAGCACTGGGGAAAGGCAGGCAGAGAATTCCCTGCTAGCACCTTCTCTGTGCCTGGGAAGCAGAAGTGTTCACATTGCTTCGCAGAATCGCTTTTGTGCAGAAAACAGTAACACTTGTTCAGAAGGAAAGAAAGCACAGAGCCCCAGATTTTATGTTGTCCTGGAGAGCTTGCAGAGCACTGGGGAAAGGCAGGCAGAGAATTCCCTGATAGCACCTTCTCTGTGCCTGTTCACATTGCTTCGCAAGAATCGCTTTTGTGCAGAAAACAGTAACACTTGTTCAGAAGGAAAGAAAGCACAGAGCCCCAGATTTGCTGTTGTCCTGGAGAGCTTGCAGAGCACTGGGGAAAGGCAGGCAGAGAATTCCTTGCTAGCACCTTCTCTGTGCCTGTTCACATTGCTTCGCAGAATCGCTTTTGTGCAGAAAACAGTAACACTTGTTCAGAACGAAAGAAAGCACAGAGCCCCAGATTCTATGTTGTCCTGGAGAGCTTGCAGAGCACTGGGGAAAGGCAGGCAGAGAATTCCCTGATAGCACCTTCTCTGTGCCTGGGAAGCAGAAGTGTTCACATTGCTTCGCAGAATCGCTTTTGTGCAGAAAACAGTAACACTTGTTCAGAAGGAAAGAAAGCACAGAGCCCCAGATTTGCTGTTGTCCTGGAGAGCTTGCAGAGCACTGGGGAAAGGCAGGCAGAGAATTCCCTGATAGCACCTTCTCTGTGCCTGTTCACATTGCTTCGCAAGAATCGCTTTTGTGCAGAAAACACTAACACTTGTTCAGAAGGAAAGAAAGCACAGAGCCCCAGATTTTATGTTGTCCTGGAGAGCTTGCAGAGCACTGGGGAAAGGCAGGCAGAGAATTCCTTGCTAGCACCTTCTCTGTGCCTGGGAAGCAGAAGTGTTCACATCGCTTCGCAAGAATCGCTTTTGTGCAGAAAACAGTAACACTTGTTCAGAAGGAAAGAAAGCACAGAGCCCCAGATTTTATGTTGTCCTGGAGAGCTTGCAGAGCACTGGGGAAAGGCAGGCAGAGAATTCCCTGCTAGCACCTTCTCTGTGCCTGGGAAGCAGAAGTGTTCACATTGCTTCGCAAGAATCGCTTTTGTGCAGAAAACACTAACACTTGTTCAGAAGGAAAGAAAGCACAGAGCCCCAGATTTTATGTTGTCCTGGAGAGCTTGCAGAGCACTGGGGAAAGGCAGGCAGAGAATTCCTTGCTAGCACCTTCTCTGTGCCTGGGAAGCAGATGTGTTCACATTGCTTCGCAGAATCGCTTTTGTGCAGAAAACAGTAACACTTGTTCAGAAGGAAAGAAAGCACAGAGCCCCAGATTCTATGTTGTCCTGGAGAGCTTGCAGAGCACTGGGGAAAGGCAGGCAGAGAATTCCCTGATAGCACCTTCTCTGTGCCTGTTCACATTGCTTCGCAAGAATCGCTTTTGTGCAGAAAACAGTAACACTTGTTCAGAAGGAAAGAAAGCACAGAGCCCCAGATTTTATGTTGTCCTGGAGAGCTTGCAGAGCACTGGGGAAAGGCAGGCAGAGAATTCCCTGCTAGCACCTTCTCTGTGCCTGGGAAGCAGAAGTGTTCACATTGCTTCGCAGAATCGCTTTTGTGCAGAAAACAGTAACACTTGTTCAGAAGGAAAGAAAGCACAGAGCCCCAGATTCTATGTTGTCCTGGAGAGCTTGCAGAGCACTGGGGAAAGGCAGGCAGAGAATTCCCTGCTAGCACCTTCTCTGTGCCTGGGAAGCAGAAGTGTTCACATTGCTTCACAAGAATCGCTTTTGTGCAGAAAACACTAACACTTGTTCAGAAGGAAAGAAAGCACAGAGCCCCAGATTTTATGTTGTCCTGGAGAGCTTGCAGAGCACTGGGGAAAGGCAGGCAGAGAATTCCTTGCTAGCACCTTCTCTGTGCCTGGGAAGCAGATGTGTTCACATTGCTTCGCAGAATCGCTTTTGTGCAGAAAACAGTAACACTTGTTCAGAAGGAAAGAAAGCACAGAGCCCCAGATTTTATGTTGTCCTGGAGAGCTTGCAGAGCACTGGGGAAAGGCAGGCAGAGAATTCCCTGCTAGCACCTTCTCTGTGCCTGTTCACATTGCTTCGCAGAATCGCTTTTGTGCAGAAAACAGTAACACTTGTTCAGAAGGAAAGAAAGCACAGAGCCCCAGATTCTATGTTGTCCTGGAGAGCTTGCAGAGCACTGGGGAAAGGCAGGCAGAGAATTCCCTGATAGCACGTTCTCTGTGCCTGGGAAGCAGAAGTGTTCACATTGCTTCGCAAGAATCGCTTTTGTGCAGAAAACAGTAACACTTGTTCAGAAGGAAAGAAAGCACAGAGCCCCAGATTCTATGTTGTCCTGGAGAGCTTGCAGAGCACTGGGGAAAGGCAGGCAGAGAATTCCCTGATAGCACCTTCTCTGTGCCTGGGAAGCAGAAGTGTTCACATTGCTTCGCAAGAATCGCTTTTGTGCAGAAAAATGTAACAGTTGTTCAGAACGAAAGAAAGCACAGAGCCCCAGATTCTATGTTGTCCTGGAGAGCTTGCAGAGCACTGGGGAAAGGCAGGCAGAGAATTCCCTGATAGCACCTTCTCTGTGCCTGTTCACATTGCTTCGCAGAATCGCTTTTGTGCAGAAAACAGTAACACTTGTTCAGAAGGAAAGAAAGCACAGAGCCCCAGATTTTATGTTGTCCTGGAGAGCTTGCAGAGCACTGGGGAAAGGCAGGCAGAGAATTCCTTGCTAGCACCTTCTCTGTGCCTGGGAAGCAGAAGTGTTCACATTGCTTCGCAGAATCGCTTTTGTGCAGAAAACAGTAACACTTGTTCAGAAGGAAAGAAAGCACAGAGCCCCAGATTTTATGTTGTCCTGGAGAGCTTGCAGAGCACTGGGGAAAGGCAGGCAGAGAATTCCCTGATAGCACCTTCTCTGTGCCTGGGAAGCAGAAGTGTTCACATTGCTTCGCAGAATCGCTTTTGTGCGGAAAACACTAACACTTGTTCAGAAGGAAAGAAAGCACAGAGCCCCAGATTTTATGTTGTCCTGGAGAGCTTGCAGAGCACTGGGGAAAGGCAGGCAGAGAATTCCCTGATAGCACCTTTTCTGTGCCTGTTCACATTGCTTCGCAAGAATCGCTTTTGTGCAGAAAACAGTAACACTTGTTCAGAAGGAAAGAAAGCACAGAGCCCCAGATTCTATGTTGTCCTGGAGAGCTTGCAGAGCACTGGGGAAAGGCAGGCAGAGAATTCCTTGCTAGCACCTTCTCTGTGCCTGGGAAGCAGAAGTGTTCACATTGCTTCGCAAGAATCGCTTTTGTGCAGAAAACAGTAACACTTGTTCAGAAGGAAAGAAAGCACAGAGCCCCAGATTCTATGTTGTCCTGGAGAGCTTGCAGAGCACTGGGGAAAGGCAGGCAGAGAATTCCCTGATAGCACCTTCTCTGTGCCTGTTCACATTGCTTCGCAGGATCGGTTTTGTGCAGAAAACAGTAACACTTGTTCAGAAGGAAAGAAAGCACAGAGCCCCAGAGTCTATGTTGTCCTGGAGAGCTTGCAGAGCACTGGGGAAAGGCAGGCAGAGAATTCCCTGCTAGCACCTCTCTGTGCCTGGAAGCAGAAGTGTTCACATTGCTTCGCAAGAATCGCTTTTCTGCAGAAAACAGTAACAGTTGTTCAGAAGGAAAGAAAGCACAGAGCCCCAGATTTTATGTTGTCCTGGAGAGCTTGCAGAGCACTGGGGAAAGGCAGGCAGAGAATTCCTTGCTAGCACCTTCTCTGTGCCTGGGAAGCAGAAGTGTTCACATTGCTTCGCAGAATCGCTTTTGTGCAGAAAACAGTAACACTTGTTCAGAAGGAAAGAAAGCACAGAGCCCCAGATTCTATGTTGTCCTGGAGAGCTTGCAGAGCACTGGGGAAAGGCAGGCAGAGAATTCCTTGCTAGCACCTTCTCTGTGCCTGGGAAGCAGAAGTGTTCACATTGCTTCGCAGAATCACTTTTGTGCGGAAAACAGTAACACTTGTTCAGAAGGAAAGAAAGCACAGAGCCCCAGATTTTATGTTGTCCTGGAGAGCTTGCAGAGCACTGCGGAAAGGCAGGCAGAGAATTCCCTGCTAGCACCTTCTCTGTGCCTGGGAAGCAGAAGTGTTCACATTGCTTCGCAGAATCGCTTTTGTGCAGAAAACAGTAACACTTGTTCAGAAGGAAAGAAAGCACAGAGCCCCAGATTTTATGTTGTCCTGGAGAGCTTGCAGAGCACTGGGGAAAGGCAGGCAGAGAATTCCCTGATAGCACCTTCTCTGTGCCTGTTCACATTGCTTCGCAGAATCGCTTTTGTGCAGAAAACAGTAACACTTGTTCAGAAGGAAAGAAAGCACAGAGCCCCAGATTTTATGTTGTCCTGGAGAGCTTGCAGAGCACTGGGGAAAGGCAGGCAGAGAATTCCTTGCTAGCACCTTCTCTGTGCCTGAGAAGCAGAAGTGTTCACATTGCTTCGCAGAATCGCTTTTGTGCAGAAAACAGTAACACTTGTTCAGAAGGAAAGAAAGCACAGAGCCCCAGATTTTATGTTGTCCTGGAGAGCTTGCAGAGCACTGGGGAAAGGCAGGCAGAGAATTCCCTGCTAGCACCTTCTCTGTGCCTGGGAAGCAGAAGTGTTCACATCGCTTCGCAGAATCGCTTTTGTGCAGAAAACAGTAACACTTGTTCAGAAGGAAAGAAAGCACAGAGCCCCAGATTCTATGTTGTCCTGGAGAGCTTGCAGAGCACTGGGGAAAGGCAGGCAGAGAATTCCCTGATAGCACCTTCTCTGTGCCTGGGAAGCAGAAGTGTTCACATTGCTTCGCAAGAATCGCTTTTGTGCAGAAAACAGTAACACTTGTTCAGAAGGAAAGAAAGCACAGAGCCCCAGATTCTATGTTGTCCTGGAGAGCTTGCAGAGCACTGGGGAAAGGCAGGCAGAGAATTCCCTGATAGCACCTTCTCTGTGCCTGTTCACATTGCTTCGCAGAATCGCTTTTGTGCAGAAAACAGTAACACTTGTTCAGAACGAAAGAAAGCACAGAGCCCCAGATTTTATGTTGTCCTGGAGAGCTTGCAGAGCACTGGGGAAAGGCAGGCAGAGAATTCCCTGATAGCACCTTCTCTGTGCCTGTTCACATTGCTTCGCAGAATCGCTTTTGTGCAGAAAACAGTAACACTTGTTCAGAACTAAAGAAAGCACAGAGCCCCAGATTCTATGTTGTCCTGGAGAGCTTGCAGAGCACTGGGGAAAGGCAGGCAGAGAATTCCCTGATAGCACCTTCTCTGTGCCTGGGAAGCAGAAGTGTTCACATTGCTTCGCAGAATCGCTTTTGTGCGGAAAACACTGACACTTGTTCAGAAGGAAAGAAAGCACAGAGCCCCAGATTTTATGTTGTCCTGGAGAGCTTGCAGAGCACTGGGGAAAGGCAGGCAGAGAATTCCCTGATAGCACCTTCTCTGTGCCTGTTCACATTGCTTCGCAGAATCGCTTTTGTGCGGAAAACACTGACACTTGTTCAGAAGGAAAGAAAGCACAGAGCCCCAGATTTTATGTTGTCCTGGAGAGCTTGCAGAGCACTGGGGAAAGGCAGGCAGAGAATTCCCTGATAGCACCTTCTCTGTGCCTGTTCACATTGCTTCGCAGAATCGCTTTTGTGCAGAAAACAGTAACACTTGTTCAGAACGAAAGAAAGCACAGAGCCCCAGATTTTATGTTGTCCTGGAGAGCTTGCAGAGCACTGGGGAAAGGCAGGCAGAGAATTCCCTGCTAGCACCTTCTCTGTGCCTGGGAAGCAGAAGTGTTCACATTGCTTCGCAAGAATCGCTTTTGTGCAGAAAACAGTAACAGTTGTTCAGAACGAAAGAAAGCACAGAGCCCCAGATTCTATGTTGTCCTGGAGAGCTTGCAGAGCACTGGGGAAAGGCAGGCAGAGAATTCCCTGCTAGCACCTTCTCTGTGCCTGGGAAGCACAAGTGTTCACATTGCTTCGCAGAATCGCTTTTGTGCGGAAAACACTGACACTTGTTCAGAAGGAAAGAAAGCACAGAGCCCCAGATTTTATGTTGTCCTGGAGAGCTTGCAGAGCACTGGGGAAAGGCAGGCAGAGAATTCCCTGATAGCACCTTCTCTGTGCCTGTTCACATTGCTTCGCAGAATCGCTTTTGTGCAGAAAACAGTAACACTTGTTCAGAACGAAAGAAAGCACAGAGCCCCAGATTTGCTGTTGTCCTGGAGAGCTTGCAGAACACTGGGGAAAGGCAGGCAGAGAATTCCCTGATAGCACCTTCTCTGTGCCTGGGAAGCAGAGGTGTTCACATTGCTTCGCAGAATCGCTTTTGTGCAGAAAACAGTAACACTTGTTCAGAAGGAAAGAAAGCACAGAGCCCCAGATTTTATGTTGTCCTGGAGAGCTTGCAGAGCACTGGGGAAAGGCAGGCAGAGAATTCCCTGATAGCACCTTCTCTGTGCCTGTTCACATTGCTTCGCAAGAATCGCTTTTGTGCAGAAAACAGTAACACTTGTTCAGAAGGAAAGAAAGCACAGAGCCCCAGATTTGCTGTTGTCCTGGAGAGCTTGCAGAGCACTGGGGAAAAGCAGGCAGAGATTTCCCTGATAGCACCTTCTCTGTGCCTGGGAAGCAGAAGTGTTCACATTGCTTCGCAAGAATCGCTTTTGTGCAGAAAAATGTAACAGTTGTTCAGAACGAAAGAAAGCACAGAGCCCCAGATTCTATGTTGTCCTGGAGAGCTTGCAGAGCACTGGGGAAAGGCAGGCAGAGAATTCCCTGATAGCACCTTCTCTGTGCCTGTTCACATTGCTTCGCAGAATCGCTTTTGTGCAGAAAACAGTAACACTTGTTCAGAAGGAAAGAAAGCACAGAGCCCCAGATTTTATGTTGTCCTGGAGAGCTTGCAGAGCACTGGGGAAAGGCAGGCAGAGAATTCCTTGCTAGCACCTTCTCTGTGCCTGGGAAGCAGAAGTGTTCACATTGCTTCGCAGAATCGCTTTTGTGCAGAAAACAGTAACACTTGTTCAGAAGGAAAGAAAGCACAGCGCCCCAGATTTGCTGTTGTCCTGGAGAGCTTGCAGAGCACTGGGGAAAGGCAGGCAGAGAATTCCCTGCTAGCACCTTCTCTGTGCCTGGGAAGCAGAAGTGTTCACATTGCTTCGCAAGAATCGCTTTTGTGCAGAAAACAGTAACACTTGTTCAGAACGAAAGAAAGCACAGAGCCCCAGATTCTATGTTGTCCTGGAGAGCTTGCAGAGCACTGGGGAAAGGCAGGCAGAGAATTCCCTGATAGAACCTTCTCTGTGCCTGGGAAGCACAAGTGTTCACATTGCTTCGCAGAATCGCTTTTGTGCGGAAAACACTAACACTTGTTCAGAAGGAAAGAAAGCACAGAGCCCCAGATTTTATGTTGTCCTGGAGAGCTTGCAGAGCACTGGGGAAAGGCAGGCAGAGAATTCCCTGATAGCACCTTCTCTGTGCCTGTTCACATTGCTTCGCAAGAATCGCTTTTGTGCAGAAAACAGTAACACTTGTTCAGAAGGAAAGAAAGCACAGAGCCCCAGATTTGCTGTTGTCCTGGAGAGCTTGCAGAGCACTGGGGAAAGGCAGGCAGAGAATTCCCTGATAGCACCTTCTCTGTGCCTGTTCACATTGCTTCGCAAGAATCGCTTTTGTGCAGAAAACAGTAACACTTGTTCAGAAGGAAAGAAAGCACAGAGCCCCAGATTTGCTGTTGTCCTGGAGAGCTTGCAGAGCACTGGGGAAAGGCAGGCAGAGAATTCCCTGCTAGCACCTTCTCTGTGCCTGGGAAGCAGAAGTGTTCACATAGCTTCGCAAGAATCGCTTTTGTGCAGAAAACAGTAACAGTTGTTCAGAACGAAAGAAAGCACAGAGCCCCAGATTCTATGTTGTCCTGGAGAGCTTGCAGAGCACTGGGGAAAGGCAGGCAGAGAATTCCCTGATAGCACCTTCTCTGTGCCTGTTCACATTGCTTCGCAGAATCGCTTTTGTGCAGAAAACAGTAACACTTGTTCAGAAGGAAAGAAAGCACAGAGCCCCAGATTTTATGTTGTCCTGGAGAGCTTGCAGAGCACTGGGGAAAGGCAGGCAGAGAATTCCCTGATAGCACCTTCTCTGTGCCTGTTCACATTGCTTCGCAAGAATCGCTTTTGTGCAGAAAACACTAACACTTGTTCAGAAGGAAAGAAAGCACAGAGCCCCAGATTTTATGTTGTCCTGGAGAGCTTGCAGAGCACTGGGGAAAGGCAGGCAGAGAATTCCTTGCTAGCACCTTCTCTGTGCCTGGGAAGCAGAAGTGTTCACATTGCTTCGCAGAATCGCTTTTGTGCAGAAAACAGTAACACTTGTTCAGAAGGAAAGAAAGCACAGAGCCCCAGAGTCTATGTTGTCCTGGAGAGCTTGCAGAGCACTGGGGAAAGGCAGGCAGAGAATTCCCTGCTAGCACCTTCTCTGTGCCTGGGAAGCAGAAGTGTTCACATTGCTTCGCAAGAATCGCTTTTGTGCAGAAAACAGTAACACTTGTTCAGAAGGAAAGAAAGCACAGAGCCCCAGATTTTATGTTGTCCTGGAGAGCTTGCAGAGCACTGGGGAAAGGCAGGCAGAGAATTCCCTGATAGCACCTTCTCTGTGCCTGGGAAGCAGAAGTATTCACATTGCTTCGCAGAATCGCTTTTGTGCAGAAAACAGTAACACTTGTTCAGAAGGAAAGAAAGCACAGAGCCCCAGATTCTATGTTGTCCTGGAGAGCTTGCAGAGCAATGGGGAAAGGCAGGCAGAGAATTCCCTGCTAGCACCTTCTCTGTGCCTGTTCACATTGCTTCGCAGAATCGCTTTTGTGCAGAAAACAGTAACACTTGTTCAGAAGGAAAGAAAGCACAGAGCCCCAGATTCTATGTTGTCCTGGAGAGCTTGCAGAGCACTGGGGAAAGGCAGGCAGAGAATTCCCTGATAGCACCTTCTCTGTGCCTGGGAAGCAGAAGTGTTCACATTCCTTCGCAAGAATCGCTTTTGTGCAGAAAACAGTAACACTTGTTCAGAACGAAAGAAAGCACAGAGCCCCAGATTCTATGTTGTCCTGGAGAGCTTGCAGAGCACTGGGGAAAGGCAGGCAGAGAATTCCCTGCTAGCACCTTCTCTGTGCCTGGGAAGCAGAAGTTTTCACATTGTTTCGCAAGAATCGCTTTTGTGCAGAAAACAGTAACACTTGTTCAGAAGGAAAGAAAGCACAGAGCCCCAGATTCTATGTTGTCCTGGAGAGCTTGCAGAGCACTGGGGAAAGGCAGGCAGAGAATTCCCTGATAGAACCTTCTCTGTGCCTGGGAAGCACAAGTGTTCACATTGCTTCGCAGAATCGCTTTTGTGCGGAAAACACTAACACTTGTTCAGAAGGAAAGAAAGCACAGAGCCCCAGATTTTATGTTGTCCTGGAGAGCTTGCAGAGCACTGGGGAAAGGCAGGCAGAGAATTCCCTGATAGCACCTTCTCTGTGCCTGTTCACATTGCTTCGCAGAATCGCTTTTGTGCAGAAAACAGTAACACTTGTTCAGAACGAAAGAAAGCACAGAGCCCCAGATTTTATGTTGTCCTGGAGAGCTTGCAGAGCACTGGGGAAAGGCAGGCAGAGAATTCCCTGCTAGCACCTTCTCTGTGCCTGGGAAGCAGAAGTGTTCACATTGCTTCGCAGAATCGCTTTTGTGCAGAAAACAGTAACACTTGTTCAGAAGGAAAGAAAGCACAGAGCCCCAGATTTTATGTTGTCCTGGAGAGCTTGCAGAGCACTGGGGAAAGGCAGGCAGAGAATTCCCTGATAGCACCTTCTCTGTGCCTGTTCACATTGCTTCGCAAGAATCGCTTTTGTGCAGAAAACAGTAACACTTGTTCAGAAGGAAAGAAAGCACAGAGCCCCAGATTTGCTGTTGTCCTGGAGAGCTTGCAGAGCACTGGGGAAAGGCAGGCAGAGAATTCCCTGCTAGCACCTTCTCTGTGCCTGGGAAGCAGAAGTGTTCACATTGCTTCGCAAGAATCGCTTTTGTGCAGAAAAATGTAACAGTTGTTCAGAACGAAAGAAAGCACAGAGCCCCAGATTCTATGTTGTCCTGGAGAGCTTGCAGAGCACTGGGGAAAGGCAGGCAGAGAATTCCTTGCTAGCACCTTCTCTGTGCCTGTTCACATTGCTTCGCAGAATCGCTTTTGTGCAGAAAACAGTAACACTTGTTCAGAACGAAAGAAAGCACAGAGCCCCAGATTCTATGTTGTCCTGGAGAGCTTGCAGAGCACTGGGGAAAGGCAGGCAGAGAATTCCCTGATAGCACCTTCTCTGTGCCTGGGAAGCAGAAGTGTTCACATTGCTTCGCAGAATCGCTTTTGTGCAGAAAACAGTAACACTTGTTCAGAAGGAAAGAAAGCACAGAGCCCCAGATTTGCTGTTGTCCTGGAGAGCTTGCAGAGCACTGGGGAAAGGCAGGCAGAGAATTCCCTGATAGCACCTTCTCTGTGCCTGTTCACATTGCTTCGCAAGAATCGCTTTTGTGCAGAAAACACTAACACTTGTTCAGAAGGAAAGAAAGCACAGAGCCCCAGATTCTATGTTGTCCTGGAGAGCTTGCAGAGCACTGGGGAAAGGCAGGCAGAGAATTCCTTGCTAGCACCTTCTCTGTGCCTGGGAAGCAGAAGTGTTCACATCGCTTCGCAAGAATCGCTTTTGTGCAGAAAACAGTAACACTTGTTCAGAAGGAAAGAAAGCACAGAGCCCCAGATTTTATGTTGTCCTGGAGAGCTTGCAGAGCACTGGGGAAAGGCAGGCAGAGAATTCCCTGCTAGCACCTTCTCTGTGCCTGGGAAGCAGAAGTGTTCACATTGCTTCGCAAGAATCGCTTTTGTGCAGAAAACACTAACACTTGTTCAGAAGGAAAGAAAGCACAGAGCCCCAGATTTTATGTTGTCCTGGAGAGCTTGCAGAGCACTGGGGAAAGGCAGGCAGAGAATTCCTTGCTAGCACCTTCTCTGTGCCTGGGAAGCAGATGTGTTCACATTGCTTCGCAGAATCGCTTTTGTGCAGAAAACAGTAACACTTGTTCAGAAGGAAAGAAAGCACAGAGCCCCAGATTCTATGTTGTCCTGGAGAGCTTGCAGAGCACTGGGGAAAGGCAGGCAGAGAATTCCCTGATAGCACCTTCTCTGTGCCTGTTCACATTGCTTCGCAAGAATCGCTTTTGTGCAGAAAACAGTAACACTTGTTCAGAAGGAAAGAAAGCACAGAGCCCCAGATTTTATGTTGTCCTGGAGAGCTTGCAGAGCACTGGGGAAAGGCAGGCAGAGAATTCCCTGCTAGCACCTTCTCTGTGCCTGGGAAGCAGAAGTGTTCACATTGCTTCGCAGAATCGCTTTTGTGCAGAAAACAGTAACACTTGTTCAGAAGGAAAGAAAGCACAGAGCCCCAGATTCTATGTTGTCCTGGAGAGCTTGCAGAGCACTGGGGAAAGGCAGGCAGAGAATTCCCTGCTAGCACCTTCTCTGTGCCTGGGAAGCAGAAGTGTTCACATTGCTTCACAAGAATCGCTTTTGTGCAGAAAACACTAACACTTGTTCAGAAGGAAAGAAAGCACAGAGCCCCAGATTTTATGTTGTCCTGGAGAGCTTGCAGAGCACTGGGGAAAGGCAGGCAGAGAATTCCTTGCTAGCACCTTCTCTGTGCCTGGGAAGCAGATGTGTTCACATTGCTTCGCAGAATCGCTTTTGTGCAGAAAACAGTAACACTTGTTCAGAAGGAAAGAAAGCACAGAGCCCCAGATTTTATGTTGTCCTGGAGAGCTTGCAGAGCACTGGGGAAAGGCAGGCAGAGAATTCCCTGCTAGCACCTTCTCTGTGCCTGTTCACATTGCTTCGCAGAATCGCTTTTGTGCAGAAAACAGTAACACTTGTTCAGAAGGAAAGAAAGCACAGAGCCCCAGATTCTATGTTGTCCTGGAGAGCTTGCAGAGCACTGGGGAAAGGCAGGCAGAGAATTCCCTGATAGCACCTTCTCTGTGCCTGGGAAGCAGAAGTGTTCACATTGCTTCGCAAGAATCGCTTTTGTGCAGAAAACAGTAACACTTGTTCAGAAGGAAAGAAAGCACAGAGCCCCAGATTCTATGTTGTCCTGGAGAGCTTGCAGAGCACTGGGGAAAGGCAGGCAGAGAATTCCCTGATAGCACCTTCTCTGTGCCTGTTCACATTGCTTCGCAGAATCGCTTTTGTGCAGAAAACAGTAACACTTGTTCAGAACGAAAGAAAGCACAGAGCCCCAGATTCTATGTTGTCCTGGAGAGCTTGCAGAGCACTGGGGAAAGGCAGGCAGAGAATTCCCTGATAGCACCTTCTCTGTGCCTGTTCACATTGCTTCGCAGAATCGCTTTTGTGCAGAAAACAGTAACACTTGTTCAGAAGGAAAGAAAGCACAGCGCCCCAGATTTGCTGTTGTCCTGGAGAGCTTGCAGAGCACTGGGGAAAGGCAGGCAGAGAATTCCCTGCTAGCACCTTCTCTGTGCCTGGGAAGCAGAAGTGTTCACATTGTTTCGCAAGAATCGCTTTTGTGCAGAAAACAGTAACACTTGTTCAGAAGGAAAGAAAGCACAGAGCCCCAGATTCTATGTTGTCCTGGAGAGCTTGCAGAGCACTGGGGAAAGGCAGGCAGAGAATTCCCTGATAGAACCTTCTCTGTGCCTGGGAAGCACAAGTGTTCACATTGCTTCGCAGAATCGCTTTTGTGCGGAAAACACTAACACTTGTTCAGAAGGAAAGAAAGCACAGAGCCCCAGATTTTATGTTGTCCTGGAGAGCTTGCAGAGCACTGGGGAAAGGCAGGCAGAGAATTCCCTGATAGCACCTTCTCTGTGCCTGTTCACATTGCTTCGCAGAATCGCTTTTGTGCAGAAAACAGTAACACTTGTTCAGAACGAAAGAAAGCACAGAGCCCCAGATTTTATGTTGTCCTGGAGAGCTTGCAGAGCACTGGGGAAAGGCAGGCAGAGAATTCCCTGCTAGCACCTTCTCTGTGCCTGGGAAGCAGAAGTGTTCACATTGCTTCGCAGAATCGCTTTTGTGCAGAAAACAGTAACACTTGTTCAGAAGGAAAGAAAGCACAGAGCCCCAGATTTTATGTTGTCCTGGAGAGCTTGCAGAGCACTGGGGAAAGGCAGGCAGAGAATTCCCTGATAGCACCTTCTCTGTGCCTGTTCACATTGCTTCGCAAGAATCGCTTTTGTGCAGAAAACAGTAACACTTGTTCAGAAGGAAAGAAAGCACAGAGCCCCAGATTTGCTGTTGTCCTGGAGAGCTTGCAGAGCACTGGGGAAAGGCAGGCAGAGAATTCCCTGCTAGCACCTTCTCTGTGCCTGGGAAGCAGAAGTGTTCACATTGCTTCGCAAGAATCGCTTTTGTGCAGAAAAATGTAACAGTTGTTCAGAACGAAAGAAAGCACAGAGCCCCAGATTCTATGTTGTCCTGGAGAGCTTGCAGAGCACTGGGGAAAGGCAGGCAGAGAATTCCTTGCTAGCACCTTCTCTGTGCCTGTTCACATTGCTTCGCAGAATCGCTTTTGTGCAGAAAACAGTAACACTTGTTCAGAACGAAAGAAAGCACAGAGCCCCAGATTCTATGTTGTCCTGGAGAGCTTGCAGAGCACTGGGGAAAGGCAGGCAGAGAATTCCCTGATAGCACCTTCTCTGTGCCTGGGAAGCAGAAGTGTTCACATTGCTTCGCAGAATCGCTTTTGTGCAGAAAACAGTAACACTTGTTCAGAAGGAAAGAAAGCACAGAGCCCCAGATTTGCTGTTGTCCTGGAGAGCTTGCAGAGCACTGGGGAAAGGCAGGCAGAGAATTCCCTGATAGCACCTTCTCTGTGCCTGTTCACATTGCTTCGCAAGAATCGCTTTTGTGCAGAAAACACTAACACTTGTTCAGAAGGAAAGAAAGCACAGAGCCCCAGATTTTATGTTGTCCTGGAGAGCTTGCAGAGCACTGGGGAAAGGCAGGCAGAGAATTCCTTGCTAGCACCTTCTCTGTGCCTGGGAAGCAGAAGTGTTCACATCGCTTCGCAAGAATCGCTTTTGTGCAGAAAACAGTAACACTTGTTCAGAAGGAAAGAAAGCACAGAGCCCCAGATTTTATGTTGTCCTGGAGAGCTTGCAGAGCACTGGGGAAAGGCAGGCAGAGAATTCCCTGCTAGCACCTTCTCTGTGCCTGGGAAGCAGAAGTGTTCACATTGCTTCGCAAGAATCGCTTTTGTGCAGAAAACACTAACACTTGTTCAGAAGGAAAGAAAGCACAGAGCCCCAGATTTTATGTTGTCCTGGAGAGCTTGCAGAGCACTGGGGAAAGGCAGGCAGAGAATTCCTTGCTAGCACCTTCTCTGTGCCTGGGAAGCAGATGTGTTCACATTGCTTCGCAGAATCGCTTTTGTGCAGAAAACAGTAACACTTGTTCAGAAGGAAAGAAAGCACAGAGCCCCAGATTCTATGTTGTCCTGGAGAGCTTGCAGAGCACTGGGGAAAGGCAGGCAGAGAATTCCCTGATAGCACCTTCTCTGTGCCTGTTCACATTGCTTCGCAAGAATCGCTTTTGTGCAGAAAACAGTAACACTTGTTCAGAAGGAAAGAAAGCACAGAGCCCCAGATTTTATGTTGTCCTGGAGAGCTTGCAGAGCACTGGGGAAAGGCAGGCAGAGAATTCCCTGCTAGCACCTTCTCTGTGCCTGGGAAGCAGAAGTGTTCACATTGCTTCGCAGAATCGCTTTTGTGCAGAAAACAGTAACACTTGTTCAGAAGGAAAGAAAGCACAGAGCCCCAGATTCTATGTTGTCCTGGAGAGCTTGCAGAGCACTGGGGAAAGGCAGGCAGAGAATTCCCTGCTAGCACCTTCTCTGTGCCTGGGAAGCAGAAGTGTTCACATTGCTTCACAAGAATCGCTTTTGTGCAGAAAACACTAACACTTGTTCAGAAGGAAAGAAAGCACAGAGCCCCAGATTTTATGTTGTCCTGGAGAGCTTGCAGAGCACTGGGGAAAGGCAGGCAGAGAATTCCTTGCTAGCACCTTCCCTGTGCCTGGGAAGCAGATGTGTTCACATTGCTTCGCAGAATCGCTTTTGTGCAGAAAACAGTAACACTTGTTCAGAAGGAAAGAAAGCACAGAGCCCCAGATTTTATGTTGTCCTGGAGAGCTTGCAGAGCACTGGGGAAAGGCAGGCAGAGAATTCCCTGCTAGCACCTTCTCTGTGCCTGTTCACATTGCTTCGCAGAATCGCTTTTGTGCAGAAAACAGTAACACTTGTTCAGAAGGAAAGAAAGCACAGAGCCCCAGATTCTATGTTGTCCTGGAGAGCTTGCAGAGCACTGGGGAAAGGCAGGCAGAGAATTCCCTGATAGCACCTTCTCTGTGCCTGGGAAGCAGAAGTGTTCACATTGCTTCGCAAGAATCGCTTTTGTGCAGAAAACAGTAAGACTTGTTCAGAAGGAAAGAAAGCACAGAGCCCCAGATTCTATGTTGTCCTGGAGAGCTTGCAGAGCACTGGGGAAAGGCAGGCAGAGAATTCCCTGATAGCACCTTCTCTGTGCCTGTTCACATTGCTTCGCAGAATCGCTTTTGTGCAGAAAACAGTAACACTTGTTCAGAAGGAAAGAAAGCACAGCGCCCCAGATTTGCTGTTGTCCTGGAGAGCTTGCAGAGCACTGGGGAAAGGCAGGCAGAGAATTCCCTGCTAGCACCTTCTCTGTGCCTGGGAAGCAGAAGTGTTCACATTGCTTCGCAAGAATCGCTTTTGTGCAGAAAACAGTAACACTTGTTCAGAAGGAAAGAAAGCACAGAGCCCCAGATTCTATGTTGTCCTGGAGAGCTTGCAGAGCACTGGGGAAAGGCAGGCAGAGAATTCCCTGATAGCACCTTCTCTGTGCCTGTTCACATTGCTTTGCAAGAATCGCTTTTGTGCAGAAAACACTAACACTTTTTCAGAAGGAAAGAAAGCACAGAGCCCCAGATTTTATGTTGTCCTGGAGAGCTTGCAGAGCACTGGGGAAAGGCAGGCAGAGAATTCCTTGCTAGCACCTTCTCTGTGCCTGGGAAGCAGAAGTGTTCACATCGCTTCGCAAGAATCGCTTTTGTGCAGAAAACAGTAACACTTGTTCAGAAGGAAAGAAAGCACAGAGCCCCAGATTTTATGTTGTCCTGGAGAGCTTGCAGAGCACTGGGGAAAGGCAGGCAGAGAATTCCCTGCTAGCACCTTCTCTGTGCCTGGGAAGCAGAAGTGTTCACATTGCTTCGCAAGAATCGCTTTTGTGCAGAAAACACTAACACTTGTTCAGAAGGAAAGAAAGCACAGAGCCCCAGATTTTATGTTGTCCTGGAGAGCTTGCAGAGCACTGGGGAAAGGCAGGCAGAGAATTCCCTGATAGCACCTTCTCTGTGCCTGTTCACATTGCTTCGCAGAATCGCTTTTGTGCAGAAAACAGTAACACTTGTTCAGAAGGAAAGAAAGCACAGAGCCCCAGATTTTATGTTGTCCTGGAGAGCTTGCAGAGCACTGGGGAAAGGCAGGCAGAGAATTCCCTGCTAGCACCTTCTCTGTGCCTGTTCACATTGCTTCGCAGAATCGCTTTTGTGCAGAAAACAGTAACACTTGTTCAGAAGGAAAGAAAGCACAGAGCCCCAGATTCTATGTTGTCCTGGAGAGCTTGCAGAGCACTGGGGAAAGGCAGGCAGAGAATTCCCTGATAGCACGTTCTCTGTGCCTGGGAAGCAGAAGTGTTCACATTGCTTCGCAAGAATCGCTTTTGTGCAGAAAACAGTAACACTTGTTCAGAAGGAAAGAAAGCACAGAGCCCCAGATTCTATGTTGTCCTGGAGAGCTTGCAGAGCACTGGGGAAAGGCAGGCAGAGAATTCCCTGATAGCACCTTCTCTGTGCCTGGGAAGCAGAAGTGTTCACATTGCTTCGCAAGAATCGCTTTTGTGCAGAAAAATGTAACAGTTGTTCAGAACGAAAGAAAGCACAGAGCCCCAGATTCTATGTTGTCCTGGAGAGCTTGCAGAGCACTGGGGAAAGGCAGGCAGAGAATTCCCTGATAGCACCTTCTCTGTGCCTGTTCACATTGCTTCGCAGAATCGCTTTTGTGCAGAAAACAGTAACACTTGTTCAGAAGGAAAGAAAGCACAGAGCCCCAGATTTTATGTTGTCCTGGAGAGCTTGCAGAGCACTGGGGAAAGGCAGGCAGAGAATTCCTTGCTAGCACCTTCTCTGTGCCTGGGAAGCAGAAGTGTTCACATTGCTTCGCAGAATCGCTTTTGTGCAGAAAACAGTAACACTTGTTCAGAAGGAAAGAAAGCACAGAGCCCCAGATTTTATGTTGTCCTGGAGAGCTTGCAGAGCACTGGGGAAAGGCAGGCAGAGAATTCCCTGATAGCACCTTCTCTGTGCCTGGGAAGCAGAAGTGTTCACATTGCTTCGCAGAATCGCTTTTGTGCGGAAAACACTAACACTTGTTCAGAAGGAAAGAAAGCACAGAGCCCCAGATTTTATGTTGTCCTGGAGAGCTTGCAGAGCACTGGGGAAAGGCAGGCAGAGAATTCCCTGATAGCACCTTTTCTGTGCCTGTTCACATTGCTTCGCAAGAATCGCTTTTGTGCAGAAAACAGTAACACTTGTTCAGAAGGAAAGAAAGCACAGAGCCCCAGATTCTATGTTGTCCTGGAGAGCTTGCAGAGCACTGGGGAAAGGCAGGCAGAGAATTCCTTGCTAGCACCTTCTCTGTGCCTGGGAAGCAGAAGTGTTCACATTGCTTCGCAAGAATCGCTTTTGTGCAGAAAACAGTAACACTTGTTCAGAAGGAAAGAAAGCACAGAGCCCCAGATTCTATGTTGTCCTGGAGAGCTTGCAGAGCACTGGGGAAAGGCAGGCAGAGAATTCCCTGATAGCACCTTCTCTGTGCCTGTTCACATTGCTTCGCAGGATCGGTTTTGTGCAGAAAACAGTAACACTTGTTCAGAAGGAAAGAAAGCACAGAGCCCCAGAGTCTATGTTGTCCTGGAGAGCTTGCAGAGCACTGGGGAAAGGCAGGCAGAGAATTCCCTGCTAGCACCTCTCTGTGCCTGGAAGCAGAAGTGTTCACATTGCTTCGCAAGAATCGCTTTTCTGCAGAAAACAGTAACAGTTGTTCAGAAGGAAAGAAAGCACAGAGCCCCAGATTTTATGTTGTCCTGGAGAGCTTGCAGAGCACTGGGGAAAGGCAGGCAGAGAATTCCTTGCTAGCACCTTCTCTGTGCCTGGGAAGCAGAAGTGTTCACATTGCTTCGCAGAATCGCTTTTGTGCAGAAAACAGTAACACTTGTTCAGAAGGAAAGAAAGCACAGAGCCCCAGATTCTATGTTGTCCTGGAGAGCTTGCAGAGCACTGGGGAAAGGCAGGCAGAGAATTCCTTGCTAGCACCTTCTCTGTGCCTGGGAAGCAGAAGTGTTCACATTGCTTCGCAGAATCACTTTTGTGCGGAAAACAGTAACACTTGTTCAGAAGGAAAGAAAGCACAGAGCCCCAGATTTTATGTTGTCCTGGAGAGCTTGCAGAGCACTGCGGAAAGGCAGGCAGAGAATTCCCTGATAGCACCTTCTCTGTGCCTGGGAAGCAGAAGTGTTCACATTGCTTCGCAGAATCGCTTTTGTGCAGAAAACATTAACACTTGTTCAGAAGGAAAGAAAGCACAGAGCCCCAGATTTTATGTTGTCCTGGAGAGCTTGCAGAGCACTGGGGAAAGGCAGGCAGAGAATTCCCTGATAGCACCTTCTCTGTGCCTGTTCACATTGCTTCGCAGAATCGCTTTTGTGCAGAAAACAGTAACACTTGTTCAGAAGGAAAGAAAGCACAGAGCCCCAGATTTTATGTTGTCCTGGAGAGCTTGCAGAGCACTGGGGAAAGGCAGGCAGAGAATTCCTTGCTAGCACCTTCTCTGTGCCTGAGAAGCAGAAGTGTTCACATTGCTTCGCAGAATCGCTTTTGTGCAGAAAACAGTAACACTTGTTCAGAAGGAAAGAAAGCACAGAGCCCCAGATTTTATGTTGTCCTGGAGAGCTTGCAGAGCACTGGGGAAAGGCAGGCAGAGAATTCCCTGCTAGCACCTTCTCTGTGCCTGGGAAGCAGAAGTGTTCACATTGCTTCGCAGAATCGCTTTTGTGCGGAAAACACTGACACTTGTTCAGAAGGAAAGAAAGCACAGAGCCCCAGATTTTATGTTGTCCTGGAGAGCTTGCAGAGCACTGGGGAAAGGCAGGCAGAGAATTCCCTGATAGCACCTTCTCTGTGCCTGTTCACATTGCTTCGCAGAATCGCTTTTGTGCAGAAAACAGTAACACTTGTTCAGAACGAAAGAAAGCACAGAGCCCCAGATTTGCTGTTGTCCTGGAGAGCTTGCAGAACACTGGGGAAAGGCAGGCAGAGAATTCCCTGATAGCACCTTCTCTGTGCCTGGGAAGCAGAGGTGTTCACATTGCTTCGCAGAATCGCTTTTGTGCAGAAAACAGTAACACTTGTTCAGAAGGAAAGAAAGCACAGAGCCCCAGATTTTATGTTGTCCTGGAGAGCTTGCAGAGCACTGGGGAAAGGCAGGCAGAGAATTCCCTGATAGCACCTTCTCTGTGCCTGTTCACATTGCTTCGCAAGAATCGCTTTTGTGCAGAAAACAGTAACACTTGTTCAGAAGGAAAGAAAGCACAGAGCCCCAGATTTGCTGTTGTCCTGGAGAGCTTGCAGAGCACTGGGGAAAAGCAGGCAGAGATTTCCCTGATAGCACCTTCTCTGTGCCTGGGAAGCAGAAGTGTTCACATTGCTTCGCAAGAATCGCTTTTGTGCAGAAAAATGTAACAGTTGTTCAGAACGAAAGAAAGCACAGAGCCCCAGATTCTATGTTGTCCTGGAGAGCTTGCAGAGCACTGGGGAAAGGCAGGCAGAGAATTCCCTGATAGCACCTTCTCTGTGCCTGGGAAGCAGAAGTGTTCACATTGCTTCGCAAGAATCGCTTTTGTGCAGAAAACAGTAACACTTGTTCAGAACGAAAGAAAGCACAGAGCCCCAGATTTTATGTTGTCCTGGAGAGCTTGCAGAGCACTGGGGAAAGGCAGGCAGAGAATTCCCTGATAGCACCTTCTCTGTGCCTGGGAAGCAGAAGTGTTCACATTGCTTCGCAGAATCGCTTTTGTGCAGAAAACAGTAACACTTGTTCAGAAGGAAAGAAAGCACAGAGCCCCAGATTTTATGTTGTCCTGGAGAGCTTGCAGAGCACTGGGGAAAGGCAGGCAGAGAATTCCCTGCTAGCACCTTCTCTGTGCCTGGGAAGCAGAAGTGTTCACATTGCTTCGCAGAATCGCTTTTGTGCGGAAAACACTAACACTTGTTCAGAACGAAAGAAAGCACAGAGCCCCAGATTCTATGTTGTCCTGGAGAGCTTGCAGAGCACTGGGGAAAGGCAGGCAGAGAATTCCCTGATAGCACCTTCTCTGTGCCTGTTCACATTGCTTCGCAGAATCGCTTTTGTGCAGAAAACAGTAACACTTGTTCAGAACGAAAGAAAGCACAGAGCCCCAGATTCTATGTTGTCCTGGAGAGCTTGCAGAGCACTGGGGAAAGGCAGGCAGAGAATTCCCTGATAGCACCTTCTCTGTGCCTGTTCACATTGCTTCGCAGAATCGCTTTTGTGCAGAAAACAGTAACACTTGTTCAGAAGGAAAGAAAGCACAGCGCCCCAGATTTGCTGTTGTCCTGGAGAGCTTGCAGAGCACTGGGGAAAGGCAGGCAGAGAATTCCCTGCTAGCACCTTCTCTGTGCCTGGGAAGCAGAAGTTTTCACATTGTTTCGCAAGAATCGCTTTTGTGCAGAAAACAGTAACACTTGTTCAGAAGGAAAGAAAGCACAGAGCCCCAGATTCTATGTTGTCCTGGAGAGCTTGCAGAGCACTGGGGAAAGGCAGGCAGAGAATTCCCTGATAGAACCTTCTCTGTGCCTGGGAAGCACAAGTGTTCACATTGCTTCGCAGAATCGCTTTTGTGCGGAAAACACTAACACTTGTTCAGAAGGAAAGAAAGCACAGAGCCCCAGATTTTATGTTGTCCTGGAGAGCTTGCAGAGCACTGGGGAAAGGCAGGCAGAGAATTCCCTGATAGCACCTTCTCTGTGCCTGTTCACATTGCTTCGCAGAATCGCTTTTGTGCAGAAAACAGTAACACTTGTTCAGAACGAAAGAAAGCACAGAGCCCCAGATTTTATGTTGTCCTGGAGAGCTTGCAGAGCACTGGGGAAAGGCAGGCAGAGAATTCCCTGCTAGCACCTTCTCTGTGCCTGGGAAGCAGAAGTGTTCACATTGCTTCGCAGAATCGCTTTTGTGCAGAAAACAGTAACACTTGTTCAGAAGGAAAGAAAGCACAGAGCCCCAGATTTTATGTTGTCCTGGAGAGCTTGCAGAGCACTGGGGAAAGGCAGGCAGAGAATTCCCTGATAGCACCTTCTCTGTGCCTGTTCACATTGCTTCGCAAGAATCGCTTTTGTGCAGAAAACAGTAACACTTGTTCAGAAGGAAAGAAAGCACAGAGCCCCAGATTTGCTGTTGTCCTGGAGAGCTTGCAGAGCACTGGGGAAAGGCAGGCAGAGAATTCCCTGCTAGCACCTTCTCTGTGCCTGGGAAGCAGAAGTGTTCACATTGCTTCGCAAGAATCGCTTTTGTGCAGAAAAATGTAACAGTTGTTCAGAACGAAAGAAAGCACAGAGCCCCAGATTCTATGTTGTCCTGGAGAGCTTGCAGAGCACTGGGGAAAGGCAGGCAGAGAATTCCTTGCTAGCACCTTCTCTGTGCCTGTTCACATTGCTTCGCAGAATCGCTTTTGTGCAGAAAACAGTAACACTTGTTCAGAACGAAAGAAAGCACAGAGCCCCAGATTCTATGTTGTCCTGGAGAGCTTGCAGAGCACTGGGGAAAGGCAGGCAGAGAATTCCCTGATAGCACCTTCTCTGTGCCTGGGAAGCAGAAGTGTTCACATTGCTTCGCAGAATCGCTTTTGTGCAGAAAACAGTAACACTTGTTCAGAAGGAAAGAAAGCACAGAGCCCCAGATTTGCTGTTGTCCTGGAGAGCTTGCAGAGCACTGGGGAAAGGCAGGCAGAGAATTCCCTGATAGCACCTTCTCTGTGCCTGTTCACATTGCTTCGCAAGAATCGCTTTTGTGCAGAAAACACTAACACTTGTTCAGAAGGAAAGAAAGCACAGAGCCCCAGATTCTATGTTGTCCTGGAGAGCTTGCAGAGCACTGGGGAAAGGCAGGCAGAGAATTCCTTGCTAGCACCTTCTCTGTGCCTGGGAAGCAGAAGTGTTCACATCGCTTCGCAAGAATCGCTTTTGTGCAGAAAACAGTAACACTTGTTCAGAAGGAAAGAAAGCACAGAGCCCCAGATTTTATGTTGTCCTGGAGAGCTTGCAGAGCACTGGGGAAAGGCAGGCAGAGAATTCCCTGCTAGCACCTTCTCTGTGCCTGGGAAGCAGATGTGTTCACATTGCTTCGCAGAATCGCTTTTGTGCAGAAAACAGTAACACTTGTTCAGAAGGAAAGAAAGCACAGAGCCCCAGATTCTATGTTGTCCTGGAGAGCTTGCAGAGCACTGGGGAAAGGCAGGCAGAGAATTCCCTGATAGCACCTTCTCTGTGCCTGTTCACATTGCTTCGCAAGAATCGCTTTTGTGCAGAAAACAGTAACACTTGTTCAGAAGGAAAGAAAGCACAGAGCCCCAGATTTTATGTTGTCCTGGAGAGCTTGCAGAGCACTGGGGAAAGGCAGGCAGAGAATTCCCTGCTAGCACCTTCTCTGTGCCTGGGAAGCAGAAGTGTTCACATTGCTTCGCAGAATCGCTTTTGTGCAGAAAACAGTAACACTTGTTCAGAAGGAAAGAAAGCACAGAGCCCCAGATTCTATGTTGTCCTGGAGAGCTTGCAGAGCACTGGGGAAAGGCAGGCAGAGAATTCCCTGCTAGCACCTTCTCTGTGCCTGGGAAGCAGAAGTGTTCACATTGCTTCACAAGAATCGCTTTTGTGCAGAAAACACTAACACTTGTTCAGAAGGAAAGAAAGCACAGAGCCCCAGATTTTATGTTGTCCTGGAGAGCTTGCAGAGCACTGGGGAAAGGCAGGCAGAGAATTCCTTGCTAGCACCTTCTCTGTGCCTGGGAAGCAGATGTGTTCACATTGCTTCGCAGAATCGCTTTTGTGCAGAAAACAGTAACACTTGTTCAGAAGGAAAGAAAGCACAGAGCCCCAGATTTTATGTTGTCCTGGAGAGCTTGCAGAGCACTGGGGAAAGGCAGGCAGAGAATTCCCTGCTAGCACCTTCTCTGTGCCTGTTCACATTGCTTCGCAGAATCGCTTTTGTGCAGAAAACAGTAACACTTGTTCAGAAGGAAAGAAAGCACAGAGCCCCAGATTCTATGTTGTCCTGGAGAGCTTGCAGAGCACTGGGGAAAGGCAGGCAGAGAATTCCCTGATAGCACCTTCTCTGTGCCTGGGAAGCAGAAGTGTTCACATTGCTTCGCAAGAATCGCTTTTGTGCAGAAAACAGTAACACTTGTTCAGAAGGAAAGAAAGCACAGAGCCCCAGATTCTATGTTGTCCTGGAGAGCTTGCAGAGCACTGGGGAAAGGCAGGCAGAGAATTCCCTGATAGCACCTTCTCTGTGCCTGTTCACATTGCTTCGCAGAATCGCTTTTGTGCAGAAAACAGTAACACTTGTTCAGAACGAAAGAAAGCACAGAGCCCCAGATTCTATGTTGTCCTGGAGAGCTTGCAGAGCACTGGGGAAAGGCAGGCAGAGAATTCCCTGATAGCACCTTCTCTGTGCCTGTTCACATTGCTTCGCAGAATCGCTTTTGTGCAGAAAACAGTAACACTTGTTCAGAAGGAAAGAAAGCACAGCGCCCCAGATTTGCTGTTGTCCTGGAGAGCTTGCAGAGCACTGGGGAAAGGCAGGCAGAGAATTCCCTGCTAGCACCTTCTCTGTGCCTGGGAAGCAGAAGTGTTCACATTGTTTCGCAAGAATCGCTTTTGTGCAGAAAACAGTAACACTTGTTCAGAAGGAAAGAAAGCACAGAGCCCCAGATTCTATGTTGTCCTGGAGAGCTTGCAGAGCACTGGGGAAAGGCAGGCAGAGAATTCCCTGATAGAACCTTCTCTGTGCCTGGGAAGCACAAGTGTTCACATTGCTTCGCAGAATCGCTTTTGTGCGGAAAACACTAACACTTGTTCAGAAGGAAAGAAAGCACAGAGCCCCAGATTTTATGTTGTCCTGGAGAGCTTGCAGAGCACTGGGGAAAGGCAGGCAGAGAATTCCCTGATAGCACCTTCTCTGTGCCTGTTCACATTGCTTCGCAGAATCGCTTTTGTGCAGAAAACAGTAACACTTGTTCAGAACGAAAGAAAGCACAGAGCCCCAGATTTTATGTTGTCCTGGAGAGCTTGCAGAGCACTGGGGAAAGGCAGGCAGAGAATTCCCTGCTAGCACCTTCTCTGTGCCTGGGAAGCAGAAGTGTTCACATTGCTTCGCAGAATCGCTTTTGTGCAGAAAACAGTAACACTTGTTCAGAAGGAAAGAAAGCACAGAGCCCCAGATTTTATGTTGTCCTGGAGAGCTTGCAGAGCACTGGGGAAAGGCAGGCAGAGAATTCCCTGATAGCACCTTCTCTGTGCCTGTTCACATTGCTTCGCAAGAATCGCTTTTGTGCAGAAAACAGTAACACTTGTTCAGAAGGAAAGAAAGCACAGAGCCCCAGATTTGCTGTTGTCCTGGAGAGCTTGCAGAGCACTGGGGAAAGGCAGGCAGAGAATTCCCTGCTAGCACCTTCTCTGTGCCTGGGAAGCAGAAGTGTTCACATTGCTTCGCAAGAATCGCTTTTGTGCAGAAAAATGTAACAGTTGTTCAGAACGAAAGAAAGCACAGAGCCCCAGATTCTATGTTGTCCTGGAGAGCTTGCAGAGCACTGGGGAAAGGCAGGCAGAGAATTCCTTGCTAGCACCTTCTCTGTGCCTGTTCACATTGCTTCGCAGAATCGCTTTTGTGCAGAAAACAGTAACACTTGTTCAGAACGAAAGAAAGCACAGAGCCCCAGATTCTATGTTGTCCTGGAGAGCTTGCAGAGCACTGGGGAAAGGCAGGCAGAGAATTCCCTGATAGCACCTTCTCTGTGCCTGGGAAGCAGAAGTGTTCACATTGCTTCGCAGAATCGCTTTTGTGCAGAAAACAGTAACACTTGTTCAGAAGGAAAGAAAGCACAGAGCCCCAGATTTGCTGTTGTCCTGGAGAGCTTGCAGAGCACTGGGGAAAGGCAGGCAGAGAATTCCCTGATAGCACCTTCTCTGTGCCTGTTCACATTGCTTCGCAAGAATCGCTTTTGTGCAGAAAACACTAACACTTGTTCAGAAGGAAAGAAAGCACAGAGCCCCAGATTTTATGTTGTCCTGGAGAGCTTGCAGAGCACTGGGGAAAGGCAGGCAGAGAATTCCTTGCTAGCACCTTCTCTGTGCCTGGGAAGCAGAAGTGTTCACATCGCTTCGCAAGAATCGCTTTTGTGCAGAAAACAGTAACACTTGTTCAGAAGGAAAGAAAGCACAGAGCCCCAGATTTTATGTTGTCCTGGAGAGCTTGCAGAGCACTGGGGAAAGGCAGGCAGAGAATTCCCTGCTAGCACCTTCTCTGTGCCTGGGAAGCAGAAGTGTTCACATTGCTTCGCAAGAATCGCTTTTGTGCAGAAAACACTAACACTTGTTCAGAAGGAAAGAAAGCACAGAGCCCCAGATTTTATGTTGTCCTGGAGAGCTTGCAGAGCACTGGGGAAAGGCAGGCAGAGAATTCCTTGCTAGCACCTTCTCTGTGCCTGGGAAGCAGATGTGTTCACATTGCTTCGCAGAATCGCTTTTGTGCAGAAAACAGTAACACTTGTTCAGAAGGAAAGAAAGCACAGAGCCCCAGATTCTATGTTGTCCTGGAGAGCTTGCAGAGCACTGGGGAAAGGCAGGCAGAGAATTCCCTGATAGCACCTTCTCTGTGCCTGTTCACATTGCTTCGCAAGAATCGCTTTTGTGCAGAAAACAGTAACACTTGTTCAGAAGGAAAGAAAGCACAGAGCCCCAGATTTTATGTTGTCCTGGAGAGCTTGCAGAGCACTGGGGAAAGGCAGGCAGAGAATTCCCTGCTAGCACCTTCTCTGTGCCTGGGAAGCAGAAGTGTTCACATTGCTTCGCAGAATCGCTTTTGTGCAGAAAACAGTAACACTTGTTCAGAAGGAAAGAAAGCACAGAGCCCCAGATTCTATGTTGTCCTGGAGAGCTTGCAGAGCACTGGGGAAAGGCAGGCAGAGAATTCCCTGCTAGCACCTTCTCTGTGCCTGGGAAGCAGAAGTGTTCACATTGCTTCACAAGAATCGCTTTTGTGCAGAAAACACTAACACTTGTTCAGAAGGAAAGAAAGCACAGAGCCCCAGATTTTATGTTGTCCTGGAGAGCTTGCAGAGCACTGGGGAAAGGCAGGCAGAGAATTCCTTGCTAGCACCTTCCCTGTGCCTGGGAAGCAGATGTGTTCACATTGCTTCGCAGAATCGCTTTTGTGCAGAAAACAGTAACACTTGTTCAGAAGGAAAGAAAGCACAGAGCCCCAGATTTTATGTTGTCCTGGAGAGCTTGCAGAGCACTGGGGAAAGGCAGGCAGAGAATTCCCTGCTAGCACCTTCTCTGTGCCTGTTCACATTGCTTCGCAGAATCGCTTTTGTGCAGAAAACAGTAACACTTGTTCAGAAGGAAAGAAAGCACAGAGCCCCAGATTCTATGTTGTCCTGGAGAGCTTGCAGAGCACTGGGGAAAGGCAGGCAGAGAATTCCCTGATAGCACCTTCTCTGTGCCTGGGAAGCAGAAGTGTTCACATTGCTTCGCAAGAATCGCTTTTGTGCAGAAAACAGTAAGACTTGTTCAGAAGGAAAGAAAGCACAGAGCCCCAGATTCTATGTTGTCCTGGAGAGCTTGCAGAGCACTGGGGAAAGGCAGGCAGAGAATTCCCTGATAGCACCTTCTCTGTGCCTGTTCACATTGCTTCGCAGAATCGCTTTTGTGCAGAAAACAGTAACACTTGTTCAGAAGGAAAGAAAGCACAGCGCCCCAGATTTGCTGTTGTCCTGGAGAGCTTGCAGAGCACTGGGGAAAGGCAGGCAGAGAATTCCCTGCTAGCACCTTCTCTGTGCCTGGGAAGCAGAAGTGTTCACATTGCTTCGCAAGAATCGCTTTTGTGCAGAAAACAGTAACACTTGTTCAGAAGGAAAGAAAGCACAGAGCCCCAGATTCTATGTTGTCCTGGAGAGCTTGCAGAGCACTGGGGAAAGGCAGGCAGAGAATTCCCTGATAGCACCTTCTCTGTGCCTGTTCACATTGCTTTGCAAGAATCGCTTTTGTGCAGAAAACACTAACACTTTTTCAGAAGGAAAGAAAGCACAGAGCCCCAGATTTTATGTTGTCCTGGAGAGCTTGCAGAGCACTGGGGAAAGGCAGGCAGAGAATTCCTTGCTAGCACCTTCTCTGTGCCTGGGAAGCAGAAGTGTTCACATCGCTTCGCAAGAATCGCTTTTGTGCAGAAAACAGTAACACTTGTTCAGAAGGAAAGAAAGCACAGAGCCCCAGATTTTATGTTGTCCTGGAGAGCTTGCAGAGCACTGGGGAAAGGCAGGCAGAGAATTCCCTGCTAGCACCTTCTCTGTGCCTGGGAAGCAGAAGTGTTCACATTGCTTCGCAAGAATCGCTTTTGTGCAGAAAACACTAACACTTGTTCAGAAGGAAAGAAAGCACAGAGCCCCAGATTTTATGTTGTCCTGGAGAGCTTGCAGAGCACTGGGGAAAGGCAGGCAGAGAATTCCCTGATAGCACCTTCTCTGTGCCTGTTCACATTGCTTCGCAGAATCGCTTTTGTGCAGAAAACAGTAACACTTGTTCAGAAGGAAAGAAAGCACAGAGCCCCAGATTTTATGTTGTCCTGGAGAGCTTGCAGAGCACTGGGGAAAGGCAGGCAGAGAATTCCCTGCTAGCACCTTCTCTGTGCCTGTTCACATTGCTTCGCAGAATCGCTTTTGTGCAGAAAACAGTAACACTTGTTCAGAAGGAAAGAAAGCACAGAGCCCCAGATTCTATGTTGTCCTGGAGAGCTTGCAGAGCACTGGGGAAAGGCAGGCAGAGAATTCCCTGATAGCACGTTCTCTGTGCCTGGGAAGCAGAAGTGTTCACATTGCTTCGCAAGAATCGCTTTTGTGCAGAAAACAGTAACACTTGTTCAGAAGGAAAGAAAGCACAGAGCCCCAGATTCTATGTTGTCCTGGAGAGCTTGCAGAGCACTGGGGAAAGGCAGGCAGAGAATTCCCTGATAGCACCTTCTCTGTGCCTGGGAAGCAGAAGTGTTCACATTGCTTCGCAAGAATCGCTTTTGTGCAGAAAAATGTAACAGTTGTTCAGAACGAAAGAAAGCACAGAGCCCCAGATTCTATGTTGTCCTGGAGAGCTTGCAGAGCACTGGGGAAAGGCAGGCAGAGAATTCCCTGATAGCACCTTCTCTGTGCCTGTTCACATTGCTTCGCAGAATCGCTTTTGTGCAGAAAACAGTAACACTTGTTCAGAAGGAAAGAAAGCACAGAGCCCCAGATTTTATGTTGTCCTGGAGAGCTTGCAGAGCACTGGGGAAAGGCAGGCAGAGAATTCCTTGCTAGCACCTTCTCTGTGCCTGGGAAGCAGAAGTGTTCACATTGCTTCGCAGAATCGCTTTTGTGCAGAAAACAGTAACACTTGTTCAGAAGGAAAGAAAGCACAGAGCCCCAGATTTTATGTTGTCCTGGAGAGCTTGCAGAGCACTGGGGAAAGGCAGGCAGAGAATTCCCTGATAGCACCTTCTCTGTGCCTGGGAAGCAGAAGTGTTCACATTGCTTCGCAGAATCGCTTTTGTGCGGAAAACACTAACACTTGTTCAGAAGGAAAGAAAGCACAGAGCCCCAGATTTTATGTTGTCCTGGAGAGCTTGCAGAGCACTGGGGAAAGGCAGGCAGAGAATTCCCTGATAGCACCTTTTCTGTGCCTGTTCACATTGCTTCGCAAGAATCGCTTTTGTGCAGAAAACAGTAACACTTGTTCAGAAGGAAAGAAAGCACAGAGCCCCAGATTCTATGTTGTCCTGGAGAGCTTGCAGAGCACTGGGGAAAGGCAGGCAGAGAATTCCTTGCTAGCACCTTCTCTGTGCCTGGGAAGCAGAAGTGTTCACATTGCTTCGCAAGAATCGCTTTTGTGCAGAAAACAGTAACACTTGTTCAGAAGGAAAGAAAGCACAGAGCCCCAGATTCTATGTTGTCCTGGAGAGCTTGCAGAGCACTGGGGAAAGGCAGGCAGAGAATTCCCTGATAGCACCTTCTCTGTGCCTGTTCACATTGCTTCGCAGGATCGGTTTTGTGCAGAAAACAGTAACACTTGTTCAGAAGGAAAGAAAGCACAGAGCCCCAGAGTCTATGTTGTCCTGGAGAGCTTGCAGAGCACTGGGGAAAGGCAGGCAGAGAATTCCCTGCTAGCACCTCTCTGTGCCTGGAAACAGAAGTGTTCACATTGCTTCGCAAGAATCGCTTTTCTGCAGAAAACAGTAACAGTTGTTCAGAAGGAAAGAAAGCACAGAGCCCCAGATTTTATGTTGTCCTGGAGAGCTTGCAGAGCACTGGGGAAAGGCAGGCAGAGAATTCCTTGCTAGCACCTTCTCTGTGCCTGGGAAGCAGAAGTGTTCACATTGCTTCGCAGAATCGCTTTTGTGCAGAAAACAGTAACACTTGTTCAGAAGGAAAGAAAGCACAGAGCCCCAGATTCTATGTTGTCCTGGAGAGCTTGCAGAGCACTGGGGAAAGGCAGGCAGAGAATTCCTTGCTAGCACCTTCTCTGTGCCTGGGAAGCAGAAGTGTTCACATTGCTTCGCAGAATCACTTTTGTGCGGAAAACAGTAACACTTGTTCAGAAGGAAAGAAAGCACAGAGCCCCAGATTTTATGTTGTCCTGGAGAGCTTGCAGAGCACTGCGGAAAGGCAGGCAGAGAATTCCCTGATAGCACCTTCTCTGTGCCTGGGAAGCAGAAGTGTTCACATTGCTTCGCAGAATCGCTTTTGTGCAGAAAACATTAACACTTGTTCAGAAGGAAAGAAAGCACAGAGCCCCAGATTTTATGTTGTCCTGGAGAGCTTGCAGAGCACTGGGGAAAGGCAGGCAGAGAATTCCCTGATAGCACCTTCTCTGTGCCTGTTCACATTGCTTCGCAGAATCGCTTTTGTGCAGAAAACAGTAACACTTGTTCAGAAGGAAAGAAAGCACAGAGCCCCAGATTTTATGTTGTCCTGGAGAGCTTGCAGAGCACTGGGGAAAGGCAGGCAGAGAATTCCTTGCTAGCACCTTCTCTGTGCCTGAGAAGCAGAAGTGTTCACATTGCTTCGCAGAATCGCTTTTGTGCAGAAAACAGTAACACTTGTTCAGAAGGAAAGAAAGCACAGAGCCCCAGATTTTATGTTGTCCTGGAGAGCTTGCAGAGCACTGGGGAAAGGCAGGCAGAGAATTCCCTGCTAGCACCTTCTCTGTGCCTGGGAAGCAGAAGTGTTCACATTGCTTCGCAGAATCGCTTTTGTGCGGAAAACACTGACACTTGTTCAGAAGGAAAGAAAGCACAGAGCCCCAGATTTTATGTTGTCCTGGAGAGCTTGCAGAGCACTGGGGAAAGGCAGGCAGAGAATTCCCTGATAGCACCTTCTCTGTGCCTGTTCACATTGCTTCGCAGAATCGCTTTTGTGCAGAAAACAGTAACACTTGTTCAGAACGAAAGAAAGCACAGAGCCCCAGATTTGCTGTTGTCCTGGAGAGCTTGCAGAACACTGGGGAAAGGCAGGCAGAGAATTCCCTGATAGCACCTTCTCTGTGCCTGGGAAGCAGAGGTGTTCACATTGCTTCGCAGAATCGCTTTTGTGCAGAAAACAGTAACACTTGTTCAGAAGGAAAGAAAGCACAGAGCCCCAGATTTTATGTTGTCCTGGAGAGCTTGCAGAGCACTGGGGAAAGGCAGGCAGAGAATTCCCTGATAGCACCTTCTCTGTGCCTGTTCACATTGCTTCGCAAGAATCGCTTTTGTGCAGAAAACAGTAACACTTGTTCAGAAGGAAAGAAAGCACAGAGCCCCAGATTTGCTGTTGTCCTGGAGAGCTTGCAGAGCACTGGGGAAAAGCAGGCAGAGATTTCCCTGATAGCACCTTCTCTGTGCCTGGGAAGCAGAAGTGTTCACATTGCTTCGCAAGAATCGCTTTTGTGCAGAAAAATGTAACAGTTGTTCAGAACGAAAGAAAGCACAGAGCCCCAGATTCTATGTTGTCCTGGAGAGCTTGCAGAGCACTGGGGAAAGGCAGGCAGAGAATTCCCTGATAGCACCTTC